>NC_141362.1:21893672-22572958 GCF_057382095.1 Aulonocara sp. 'chitande type north' Nkhata Bay
TCGGGCACCTTGTCACGCCTGCAGTTAGTGCAAAACGCGGCGGCGCGATTTTTAACCGGTAGTAGGAAATTCGATCACATCACTCCGGTTCTGGCTTCCTTGCATTGGCTTCCCATTGATTTTAGGGTTCGTTTTAAGGTCCTTTTATTGGTTTTTAAATCTTTAAATGGTCTGGCTCCTGTGTACTTAACTGACTTGCTGAAGTCACATGTTCCTCCTCGCTCGCTCCGTTCAGCTGAGCAGCTGCTGCTGTCGGTCCCTAAGTCGCGGCTGAAATGCAGAGGAGACCGTGCCTTTTCAATTGCGGCTCCGATGCTCTGGAATAACCTTCCCCTCCAAATTAGACAAGCGTCATCAGTGCAGGTCTTTAAGTCCAGATTGAAAACCTATTTTTATTCCCTAGCTTTTAACTCTGTAGGAAACTGACACCTTCTTATTTATTTTATTGTTTGTAATGATTTTATGGTATTTTTAATTTGGTTGTTGTTTTGATCTGTGTTGTTCAGCACTTTGGTCTGCCTGGTGTGTTCTTAAAGTGCTATACAAATAAACGATGATGATGATGATGATGGTTCACGGATTCACATATAAACATACATATACATATACAAATACACTGTGGTTTTTTCTGCATGTATACAGAGAAAATTGGGGGGATGGAGTACATGAGCATTGAGCACTGATGTTGCTGTGGCCTTACATGCATGAGTAAGACTTTACAGTACATGACTTCAATACCCTCCAGGCTTAGGAATTGGTAGTAACACACTGACACAGTTATCAGACCAGACTAATTGGGTCAGGGACTATGGGTATTTACATGTATGCAGGGGAACCTTTGTATATTATTAATTTAATTGTTTAATAATTTAGGATCATTTTAGGACTTTTGGGGTTTTTGATCATTTGGATATGGTAAAACTGAAACTGTTATTTTTAAGTTAAGGTTAAAGGATTAAAGTGAACTTGTCACGGTTTGCGAGGCAAGCCGTGTGGAGTTGTAGAAAAGGACCCAAAAGGCGGCAGCTCTGGTGCAGGTGAATATTTATTTACAACGGTGGGCACAAAACAGCACTGGTGGAAAAACAAGAAACCGGAAACCTAAACTGGGTAAGCTAATAACACAAACCAGAAACGAGGATGCAGGGAGACCGAGGGGAAACAACACAGACGAACCAGTAACTACCATAACAGAAGACACAACTTAAATACACCCAGAGAACACAGGGAGATTACACACAGGTGGGGAACACAGGTGACACTGATAAACATAACGAGACAGGGCAGGAGTGAACACAACATTACGCATACTGACGAGAGACTGTCAAAGTAAAACAGGAAGTACACAGAGGTTCAGACAGGAGGGGCACAAGGGGGTAAGAGTCACAAAGGGAAAAACACTTAGGGAACACCACAACAGGACACCTCAGAAAACCTGGCCTAAATAAGGAGCGAAAATACAAGGAACCAAGAATACTGGGCCAACATGGCCCAGGACCATGACAGAACTGAATCCTGTCTAGAAGATACAATGCCGGTTTTTCAAAGCTGTGAATAATTCTTAGAGGGAAAATTAGTGAGGGTTGAAGGAGTAGAACAGCTTTGATTTCTTTTTGATTAAAATGTTAAAATGTTAGTGTGATCCTTTCGTGCATTGGAAACCTTGTGCACATCACTGCATGCCTGTTCTCCTTCACCACTCTTTCACTTCTTCTCAAATGTGGGCAAGAAATCAGACTGTGAGGATATGCATGTCATTGCCCAGCTGCGCTTTGTGTTTGCATCCCTTTACACATCTATAATGACTAGATATACTGTCTCAAATGTCCCTTCTGTATCACCTCTACTCTTCTATGTCTTCTCATATTCATAAATATTTTTCCAGCCAGGAAAATCTCTTAGATGTGTCAGAGTTTCTATGGAAGCTCTTGGCAGAGGATCATGCACTCTTACAACTGTCTGACCCAGTTTTAGGTCTGACATCCCTACGGTTAAGATGCTGGGGGAAATAATGCATAATACACAAAAAACACAAACATTTAGCTAAGGCTTGCTCACTGCACAATGCACCACAGTTGCTATGCCATGATAATATGCTTCACCAAATCTGCAGCATGCACGCATGCACATTGATGTGGCTTAAATTTGAAAAAAGAAGAAGAAGAAGAAGTTCCATCGTTAATCCCGTCTAAATCAGTCGGTCTGGGAGCATCAATTTAATGAGTAAATTAGAGCGCTGTGGCACTGCACTCATCTGTACTCAAGGCTGTGATCCATCCTATTTTATATCAGCTACAAGCAGGGGAGCGGAGACAATGACTGCATGTTAATGTATGTGACTTGATTTAAATGCGTGTTTCCTGGTATTTTCCAACCTGGCTCCCATCCTCCATCTATTTGCAATGACAGGACTTGTGGGCTGTGATCAGAGGTGAAAGATCTGAATTACAGTTTTTACAAAATAATGGAAATTGATGAGCTACAGACCTCAGAAAAGAAAGAAAAGGGGAACAACAAAAACAATGACACGAGAGGGAGTACAAGAACAAGTAAGGGAAGAGGATGGAAAGAGGGATTCAAAAGAAGGAATAAATGATGGATAAATGGGCACAACACAAAGAAGAAACCTATACAGGGATGAACAGCTAATCAAAATTGGGATGCACAGAAGGATGAAATTATAAATTAAAGAGAATGATTAAAAGGGAAGAAGTGAGGGTGACGTGAAAAGGAAACAGAATGAACAAAAGCAAAAGAAAGATGAACAGAAGGGAAGAAAATGAGAAGTATGTGTAGGGAATAAAGATGGAAAAAACATCAAAAACAAGAGAAGGAATGTGGGAATGACTGAACACGTTAAACATAAGGAACAAATGGAATAATAAAAGAATAAACTGATAGCAGTAAAGATGGAGCACTTAAAAGAATACAAATGAAAGACAGAATAGAAAAGTTTAAGGCAAAAGCGAGAAATGGGAAAAGAAAAGGCAGACATGGAAATTGAACTGATGTAAAGAGGCGGGTGGGAAAGAGAGGGGAAGCAGAAAAAAAGAAATGGCTAAAAGATTACTGGGGAGAAAAGGTTCTTTTAAAAGTTTCAAATGACCTCATGAGTGAAAATAAAAGAGCTGTCACTCCACCGCGGCTCCCAGTTGAGCCTAAGAATGGATCACTGGCTTTGTCACAAAACTCGTTGACCCGTGTAACAGCCACCGATTAACACATTGTCGCATCTGATGCCAGCCTGATCTGCACCAAAGGGAGAAAAGGAGGTAATAGTGTTGGTGTGTATAAGACTAAAACAGAGAGACAGACAGAGATTGAGAAAGAGCAGAAAATGAAAGCAGTGTGTGTGTGTGTGTGTGTGTGTGTGTGTGTGTGTGTGTCTGTGTGTGTGTGTGTGTGTGTCTGTGTGTGTGTGTGGGGGGGCAGATGCCGTGATGGGACAGTGACAGTAGCTGTGTAGCTAATGACGCCACCTTATAATGGGGCCAACACATTGCTTTACACTCACACATTTCCACTGCATGACCCTCATTATTCCCTACATTTATGGCAACAGGGTGCATTGTGTGGGCATATTCAAAGACACAGCCAAAGTGTTAAGGATGATATTAAAAACAGATTTACTGATTTGGACACCAAAAAGCTGGTCTTCTATTATTCATGTCTGATCTAACAGCAGTATTCTGGAGAGGAGTACAAAGAAAGAAAGTGAGACAAGAGAGAAGAAAGGACGTGAAAAGGAATGGCAAAAATGGAAGATTAGAAAAAGAGGAAATAAGACAGAGGTGAGGTAAAAATGAAAGGTGTGTGTGTGTGTGTGTGTGTGTGTGTGTGTGTGTGTGTGTGTGTGTGTGTGTGTGTGTGTGTGTGTGTGTGTGTGTGTGTGTGTGTGTGTGTGTGAACAGGGGGTGGGGTTCAAAAGAAACATTATCGTTTTGTGTATTTCAGTGAAACAGCTCATTATAACCCAGAGCAACAACAAAAAAGGCAAAAATTCTTCGGCTCCTACACACACCCACACACACTGGCACAACAGCATAGGAGAATACAAAACAATCTAGAGTAGCCCACAGAGGCACGATTGGTATTTTAAAGCATACAGTGAAAGACAGAGATGGAGTCCAGAGCAGGCGAAGCAAAAAAGAGAAGAGAGGAGGAAGAAGTGAAAGATTTTGCTACTTTTCTGGAGCCAGTACACCGAGGGTATTCCAGGATGGAGGAAACACTTCAGTGTCTCCCTCTCTCAGCACTCATTCGCTTATCCATTCACTTTTTCAGCACTCCTCCCCTGCTGTGGATTGAACCTGGCTTTTCCAAATTCCACTCAGTTATTTTCATGTTGGATCATTTCTTTTTCCAGTTATGTTTATTCATGACCAAGGTTCTGAAAGAGAGATAAGAAGCCAAGTGCTGAGCTGGCCTCGAGGGCTGTGAGGGCTCCAAGTCATGCTGCATGCACAACGACACAAGTCACACGCACACATGTAAATACATGAGAAAGCTCTCAGGGTGCAGGCCCATGAGAACACAAAAACACACATTTGCCAGTATGGTTTTGTATCACGATCAAACTGAGATATTTTGTGAGTGAAACTCCCAAAACGCTATCAAACTGCGATTGAGCCGGCTCCCTCCCTTTGTTGTTTCTGTTTGTCAGGGAGAGATTTTTTTTTTAGAGATGTCAGTACCGAAACAGGCCTGACCCTTATCTGTCAGCAGTGTTTATCATGATGTCATGACAGACACACACATACCACATGGGAGGCTGAGTTTCTTTTTCACCCTCCCTCCTTCCTGCATATAGTTGTGTTTGTATGTTGCCTGCTTTCTGCTTTGTGCATACGTGTAAAACTGCTAGAGGGTGTGAAAGACGGGAGACGTGAAGTGCATGAAATGAGCAAGAGACAGAGAAACGGAGGTGTTTGTTTCTCCGAAACCGGTTTTAGTGCTTCCTTTTTATTCCCTCTCACAGGCTCAAAAAAAGAGAAGAAAAAAACTGCTTAGCCACTTTCCTATTTCTAGACATTAATCTGAGTCCCTAGACAAAAGCTAGACAATCTGATCTCCTTCCGAGTCGCTCTTCTACAGTTTTTGCTCCTTGAAAAATTCTAAGGAGTGAACTCAGAAATGCATCAGCCTGACATCGCAGCACCACCAATTTGATCACAGTGGTGGATTTGCCTAAAATAACCAGCCACATTTATACTTAGTATTAAAAATATTACATCATGTTTTTAAGGAAGCATCTTTATTTTTGTTTTGTTTTTTCCTTTGCTGTACAGACATTTAAGAGTAGGCAGGAACTTTTGCTCTGTCCCCCACATCAGCTGCATTAAGTTAAAATAGCCCACTGTGTACTCTAACCTTTCACCTTTGTGCTTTCCAATTAAATGTAACCCAGTTCCCATTTAGACAAACAGATGTCTTTTGACAAGCAGATTTTTCAGCCCTTGTTTTTTCTTAAACACTCTACACTTTTGGTTATTTGATGAAATGTGGTGGGCAGTAGCAAACTGTCTGTAGCCAAAATTAACAATGTATTATTATAATACATTATAACAGCGTATTATTAATATAATACATTGTTAAAGTCTCAATGCGGTATCAATAAGCTAACAGAGGCACAGGTGATTTTGTGTCTGTTCTTCTCGCCTGTATAAAAGAATTGATCAAACTCCCTGAAAAGAGATATATCCTAAAACAGAAGAAAATACAGAATAATGTAGACACCCATATCTCGTTTACTATTTTCACACAAACATTTATGGCCTAACCACCTCAAATGAATTTGCAGACCATAAACCTATGAGAAAGCAAGCTTGAAAGGACAAGAGAACATGTCTGGAAGTCTAGCACCACCTACTGTATACTGTGTGCAGGTGCAACATGTTTTGGATGATTTAAGGATGCAGATGTCAAATAATTGGATAAATAAAATGTAAATGAGCGAAACTGAGCACACAGCTTAAGTTTACACTGATTCCTCCGAGTGTTCCTGATTTGATAAAGAAACAGCAGATAGATGGCGACGAAATCCTATTTCAAACCCGCTCCTTGAGGCAGTGAAAGCATTCACCCTTCAGCCTGCGATTCCTCGTGCAAAAAAAATTCAAGGAGTCTTGACACTGAGCCTTTTCACCACTAGATGGAGTGGACGGAGAAACAGTAAAACTGGAAAGAATGGCGCGTTCTCCTCTAGTAGAAATCCTGGATGTGGTCCCAGCCTCAGGCTGCACGTACTTTTGAAGCACCGCTGAAGCAGACAGCCCGGTTCCTTGCACGTCATATGGTGAGGCTGGAGCAGAGCCAGCAGGGCCTCGTTTTTGGAGAGAAGGACCCTTATCTTAGTCAGCGTGCGCAGCCAGGGCCCCTTTATCTTCGCGGGGCTGGGAGGCGTATCCTTTCCCCCTCTGCACTCCCCTTCACATACCACTCTGACTCTCTCTCTAACACACACACACACGTACCCTGACTAGTCTACAACCTGCTTCAGACGACGCCCCACAACCCATGAGATTCCCACCCAGCGCGGAACCAAGTCCGCCGTGCGTCCTTTTCGCCCGAGAGGAAGCCATCGGTGTCTTATAATTGCCGGGCCGTGCGCGCAAGCTGCCCTCGGCATCACCTCAGCTATAGCACAAGGGGTGCCATCCAAAAGAAGAAGAGAAGGGGGGAGGAAAGGAAGGGGTGTGAGAGTGCTCCGAAAAATAAACAACAGGACACCTCGTTTGGAAGACGTCTGCGGCGGGAAGCAAAAAGGGATCTGTAAACTGAGTAAGTCGTGATTTTCAGTGTGCTGCGGTTGGTGATGTGTTTTCCTGTAGCTGACCTGCTTTTGATGATTTGTTCAGCGGCTGGTTGTGCAGCGGCGGAACATTTAAGCATCAATCCTGTGCCTCGGACACGAGGGCTGACATAGCGGGACAGAGGGATGAGAGAGGGTGGATGAAATATGCATATCGAACAATATACTGGCTGTTTTGTAATAGTGAAATTCCTCACTGTGTAAGCACTGTGCAGCTGCATTAATATGCTAGGAGGTTACAACTCGTAATCACAGGAGGCGCAGCATCCTTCAAGACAGATGAGAGCAAATTGAAAATAGCATTGCTTTGGCTTAAGTCAGCGGCTGAGAGTTACTGAACATCTGCATTATTATGTCATATCATCCTCTATTGCATGCCTAGAGGGCCGCCTTACACTACTGTACTTCCAATGGGGGCGACAGGTGTAATGGGAAGACGTGTTTACGCGGATGCCTTTCATGATCCGTCATGTAATATCGATCTGATGTGCGAAGCAAGTGTCTCTTCATTTGTTGTTGTTGTTGTTGCTTCGATGGTGAATTTCCAGTGGAGCCAGCCAGCCGCGCATGGCCCTCACTGCACGGGTGGAGAGATGCTGACTGGTTACAGACTGGAGGAGAGGACAGTAACAGGGTATTCTGTGTGTGTTGTGATGTGAGCAGTCCCCTCCAACATGGCGCGCATGAGCTGATAAACCTTGGCCATTACATACTCGTGTCTGGAATTTACACCGTGCAGTGGATGAGGCGCTTGGCTTTGTAGCGGCGAATGAAACTCTTAAATAGACGACGTTAGCTCAAATGAATCCAGGCGCAGGCTGCCAGCAGTGGCACAACCTGGCTTCTCCATCCTCCCAGAATATCACGTAGCCCGGGCTTGTGTGTGTTCTTCTGCTTCTATTCCTGTCTGTGAATAGAACAATGTCAGCTGGACCAGCTCCTTAATTTTTGCCCTGATTTTTTTTCTTCTTTTTTGTAATTACGTTTGATCACAGCATGCATAGGCACAAACGGACAAAGTGTGTGTTTTTGTTTGGTCTTGTGTTCATTGTTGCTCTGCGGGGCTTGTTGACTGTTGTAGAAAACACCTTTGTTGACAAGACCAGCCCTTGCAAGATAGCTGAGAGTTCATAAACATAACGGATCATTATTTCCCTGAAGTAGCACAGCACACTCTTAGGTATGTTCGTCAATAAAAAAGCTTAAGAGACACCTGTTTGATTCTTATAAATGCTGGGGAAAGTGCATCAGGGGGATTGATTTCTGAGGTTACTTCCAGCCAGACATTTTATCCTCTTGCTAGGTCAGCCATCGCCATCAGAGAGATGTTGAAAAGGAGACAAAATTAATTGATTTCAAGTCCCGAGAGCCTGTTTGCTTCACAATGAACATCAGTCTTTATTGTCTAATAGTGTAATTGACTAGTAAATAGAAAATAACGCAAAATGTAATTCTCACCACTGATAAATGTGTAAAAATATAGATATCAATTATGCATTATACCATTTAATATTCTAAGATTTTATTGGTAAGATTTAAGACAATTAATTATCTGGTCAAACATTTAAAAAGAGGTTGGATATTTGGTTTATTAGCAGCACTTCCTGCCTTCTGTTGTTTCATTTCATTTTATAAGCAGTTAAGTCCTAAGGCCCCAGCCAGGCTACATGTGAGTGGAGGGTCTATATCCAGTTGGCTGCTCTGTGTCGTGTCAGCAACTCACAGTGGAGGCGACAGCACTTGTCTTGCCCGCCCAAACATTATCTGACATTATGACTTTGGACAGTCACATTTCTGTCTTTGTCTTTTTGAATTCCTGCATACGTGCAGCTTTGTTTGTGCATTTCTGCCAGTCATTTTGCATGTATGAATGGAACAAACAGATGGATTGTTTATGCGTGTGTTGATGACTGTGCCTTGCACTGGCAGGCTTGGTACTGGGATGGGTCTGCGTTCACCAATTTAGTTAGGGGAAATGAGCCTGGTAACCGGAAGGTCATTCATTCCTATTCATGGCCAGTCAGTAAAAAAAAGTTGAGGTGAAATGTGAATGAGTAACAGTCTTTACTCTCAACTAACTGCAATCAAAGTGCCTTTCGGGAAGCCAAGAGGCTAATAATAGAAATTCTCATTGAGGCAACTCATAGTAAGCAGCATCCAAAATACACTTACAGTTATAAAGTCACAATGACATAACCTGTACAAATTAAAGAAGTTATAATCAGCATTTTCAGATTAACATTGGGACACATGACCATTTTAGTGTTATTCATCGGATTGTTTTGCTTTCCCCCCTCCCAGATTTTATGTTTTGCTTCATTGTCACCACGTATAGCCAGTGGCAAAATGCAGGTTTTCAAACAAAGCAACTATGATGAACAATTGTACACTACCTGCCCAGTGCCAACCCAAACAGACAGAACTCAGTGAGCAGTTGATGAACATTTAGTAGCTATAAGTCTTCCCTTAGGAATACCGATGTGAATCAAATGACTCCAAGCTTATCAATTCCTTTTATTATTTTCTGGCACTTAAACATTGCAATAAAGTGGCGTCACACTCTTGGTTCTCGACTCATATGCAGCTCTTATACTGTTGTCAGACTCTCAGATAATTCTCAGATAATAAAACAGCTGTTTTGATGCAAAAAATAAAACAAAATAAAATTAAAAAAACCTGTCTAGACCTGCACAGAAAACCAATAACAAATCAATAACATAAAGACTCAGACCTATAAGCAGAGTCAACACTGGCATTAGTATAATTAAAATCTTATCAGGATCCACACTAACTGTTTGTATAAATATCAGTTAATGCAGGTTTCATGAAAATCTTTTGTTTTAGAGCGGAGTATATGAGTAAATAGATCTAATTTAACGTAGAACCCTCGACAACTGTTGGGTTGCAATTTCCTAGAAGTTTTGCCAGAATCCGGTGGTACAGCATTATTACAAGTGGACAGGAGGCCTCTCATGGGTTCACATCCTGCCCTGAGCAAATAGCCCCAGAGTGATGGATATTGCCAATTACCCTCTCTGACCTTGCTGTCATTAAGAAACCATTTATGCAGTGGTTACAAAATCAGATCTGTAAGCTAGTCGTGGAAAATGAATGTCATACATTCCAAATGTCTTTAAACTTACTGTCCCATTCTGAAAGATGGTATTGTAGGGCAAAAGAGGAAGTGGAAGTGAAAGCTTGCTCAGCAAGCATGCAAAGTAATACGGAGTAACATCTGGGCCGATGATGATGATGTGAGATATTCTTAGATAATGCTTTGCAATCCACCTCGCCCTTTCTGTCTCTGTTTTTTTTTTCTCTTTTTCTTAATCTCTGCCTTCTCTTTTCCTCCTGGATAGTCACTTTTTCTTTTTTATGACTATCTCTTATTACAAATCCCCCTCCTTGCTGCTTTGTCATGACAGATAAGGCAAAAGAGGATTTGTTTTTTTCTTCCCAGCGGATAGTGTGTCTTCTGATAAACTGTCATTTTTAGCCACTAAGTCGTTTTAATCTCAGAGGGAAGTGTGCTCAGCAGTATGTGTTTGTACATTTGTATGTGTGTGCCTGTGTGTGTGTGTGCCTACTGCCCAAAACATGTGCACTCCCACATGCTCATATGACTGTCATCAGTGTTGTTGCAGAGATAATATCAAAAGCCCTATTGATAAGCAGTAGATCACCCTTCGTTTTGCTCTGTTGATAACCTCATCTACAGGGTGCACACATGGCAATATGGTTTAAGGGGAGGAAGTAGGATGAATATTAGTCCTTGTCCCCTTTGTAAATCAAACTTTATTTTGTGAGAAGAGATTGGACAGGCTGATCTTGGACAAACATACTTAGTATAAACAAGTCCTTGAGAGCCTTGAGTAGATATTGGGACCATGCCATAAGGGAAGACACCTATTAGGCCTAATGGTTCCTGCATTAACATAGAAAGGCTGCTCCCGTAATGCAAGTCCATAGGTTTCCGGACATATAGAATTTGCTTATTGACCAACAAGAACACACCAGGATGCAGGAGACAGGCCACTACTGAAATGGGTTTTCTGTAAGCATAAGACAGTGTTGTCAGCAGGTCATGTTACACTGTTTTTGCAAAAAGGCTGAAGAACAAGTCAATAATTGGGATCACTATCCTGTTCTTTACTCATTCAGGTTTTTAATCTTCTGTCCAAAAAGGTTGAGCTTTTGTCCAGAACTCTAAGATTATTCATCCTAGGAACTAGGGCTGTTCATATAACGATATATATCGGATGACGATATAAAAACGTCTATCATTTCATTTTATGCTATCGTTTGTTTCGTTTCTTTGTGAGTATTTATTACACAGCGTGCTGCGGGGAAAAGCCTGTTCTAACGTTTGAGTCTAAGGTTTATTTTTTAGCACCTGACGGCTCTTTTTTGCTTCTCATCCGTAAACACTCTGCATCGTTCACGTGATTCAGTTTATTTTGAAAAGTCTCAACAGGATCTTGAGCTTTATTGTGAAAGGTTTATTGTGAAAGGTTTATGAACAAACGCTTGTCTGTCTGTAGTGTGGTTATATTAAATGTAAGAGAAAGAGAGAATTTTAAGAAAGTAATGTAGCCACTAGAGTGACTATCAAAATAATGAAAAAGTATTGCCATAAACAGTTTATTTTGAGACACCACGAAACAAACGATAGCATAAAATGAAACGATAGACGTTTTTATATCGTCATCCGATATATATCGTTATATCGAACAGCCCTAACTGTGTATGTACTATATTTCTACCTTTGACAAGCTAAACCTGCATTCTGACCTCTACAGCTATAATCAAAACACCCGGATCAATCATAAAGTGTCACAGGAGTTGTGGACTCAGCATGCACTCTGTGGATATCTAAACATTAACAAGCAAAGATCAAAACTCATCAGTTTTGCAGCGTAGCATAATGAAGGTCAAGATCGGTCAGATGAGACTAGTTGATGAAGATTCCAGGGAGAAGCAGCACAGGGTAGGGACACTGCCTCTGTTAAAGGTTTTTCATTAGGTATTTGTAGAAGGCAGAACGAGGAAGGAATTGGTGGAAAGAATGTGAGAGTGGAGATTTGTTGCACATTAGGAACTGAGTAGAAGAAATACTGGCCTGTCTGAATGCCTAAAAAATGTGGCCATTGTTGAAAAGTGCCTGCAAACCTAAATTTTTTACACATTAGAGTTGGCTGCATCCGAGTATTTCTGTAATTTTCCAAAGCGAAGACTTCATATTGACTTATTGACCAGCAGTGTGAAGGTTGAGAAAATAAGGCAGGGTTACGCAACACCTTCTCTACTGCCTTATGTCACAAATTTGAGAATAATTGCATACAAAAAAAGATTGTTCCCATTTTTGTGCCATTATGATTGCTGTGGACTGACGTCAGTCTGTGACAACAAATTTTGGCTACTGATGGAACTTTCTTGCTCAAAGCATCTCTTTTCCCCCCCCTTCTTTTGGCTTCTCGCTTTAGGGAACAACACAGGGGATCATCTGCCTCCATTTCACCCCATCCACAGCATACTGTCACACAAACTCTGTCTCCTTCACTATGAATCTTCTGCACGATCTTCCTCTTTTCCTCCTCTTTAGCTCCATATTCAGCATCTTATTTCCAGTGTATTCACTGTCTTTCTCTGTGTGTGTCTAAACTATCTCAGCCTTGCCTCAATCTGTCCCTCTCAAATACTCATTTCGAACCATTCTGGCCACTCCCACTGAAAAAAACTTGCCATCTTCAGCTTCCTGTCATATCCTCAACCTACTCTTAAAACTTCTATTTTTGTGACCTAAATTAAGGTAATCTTTCTTAACTAGCTTAATCTCTTTGTAATGCCATAATACCCATTGTAACTCATTCATGTTTAGTGTTGTGTTGCTTATTTTATGTTTCCTTAACAATTTTCCATTATGGTTGTTGACTTTGAGTGGCATGAATGGCCCCAATAAATAAACTTCATTAATATTGCTGCTAGACAATACAAAAAATAACACTTTCCAAACTGGTGAAGGATTTAATACAAATGTAATTGAATTCATTATTTTTTTCTAACTAGAAGACTGCATGAAGAGCACATGGTCTGCCAAGGCTAATTCACTAATGCACCATTTTAAGCAAGTGAAATTTAGCTGAATTTTTGTTTGCTCATGCTTCACTTCTCTGCCAAGTTTAATGAAATTTGTCTTTTTCCTAATGTTGCCAACAGACAACTCGTAAAAGTGCTTAGAGCGGTCAATAAGACTAGAAAAGTGATACATAAAAAGCAGTCCATTTTGACCATTTATGTACAGAAGAAAAGACAAAAGAGTCATAAAGATCACAGGAATACTTTTGATTGGTTGCTCATTTTTTGCTAGAAATCCTGCCACTACATATGTAAAGTCAGGATTCATTCATTCTTGCATGCTGTTGACACTGAAACAAGTAAGACATCAGAACTTTCCCAGTTTCCCCCGTCCCAACACATGTGTCTCAGTCTTTGTGTGACTTGCCATTTGCCCTCTCGACATAGATGTTACACAGTAGTTCACTCTCTTTTGTGCTAACAGAGCTGTTATTTATGGCTGGCCTCAAAGGGAAAGGACTTTTGCCCTCTGACTCCTGAACACTAACGTGTGACCTCAGTGGACTTCCTCTAGTTTTTATAGGCACTGCACTGTTTATATTTGGCACAATTTGTATTCTGCCTGAGATAGAAGGATGCAGAGCTGTGTGTGTGTTGGTGGTGGTTGAGAAGTCTTGGTGTGTATATGTGTGTAATGGCCTGGGACAAGTGTGTGGCTGGGGCAGAGAGGCTGGGAGGAGTATTGTTGTCCTTGTGCTCTTTTGGCCTGAAGGAAGGAAGCCGTGGAAGTGGGGAGTAGAGAGAAGGAGAAAGAAGGGCCACTCTGACACAGTCAGGGTGATTGGATTCGAGATCAGTTTCCTTTTCCAGAGTGTTTTAGCGTTTCTTAAATGCAGGGTCTGTGTCATTAACTCAAGAGTCATTTTCACCATCATCCTTCTTTCTGAAGAGGAAACATTTTCTGTTATTTTGTCTGTGTCTGGCATGCTTGTTCTTTCGGAAGCAGCCAGAAATGACAGTCTCAGTCACATCTGGGATTTCTCCAGATTTGCAGAATAAATAATATTCTGTTTTCTTATTTTTTTGGCTTGCAGCCGTTTCAGTCACCTTTTCTTTTTTTTTCTGGGTTTCTTTTTGTGATTGTGTTTGTGTGTGTGTGTACCCAGGAGTTTCATTATAGCTGCAAAATATTAGTTTAAAGGTTCTCGCTGTTGTGAATCACAGCCTAAGTTAACAAATGTCTTGTTTATTTGTTGTAACTTGGTCACTTTCGGCACCAGATGATTGGTGTGATTATCAACATCTCACTTTAGGAGGTTTTTATATTTCATATTTAAAACAACAACAACAATCCGATTGCGCACATGGCATAGTAAAGTAGGAGGATGGAGTATAGAGTTAAATGCCCATGTTCATGGTCATATATGTAAATATTTCAGTGTGGAACATGTCACCCAGTGTGTGCGGCTGGCTCATTGATGTTTGGGGAGCAATTTTTGAACAGCAGCGGGTCTCTGTGGACCACAGGAATAAGCGCTGACAGGATTTAACTATATAAATGATACTTTTTGGCTCAATTAATTGCTGGCTTTGAGTGTTTCAGACAGTTTGTTAAGCGCTTTGCTCTCAGACTGCAGGATTACTTGTGGTTCCTAGAGTTTCCAAACTGGGAGGCAGAGCATTGAATTATCAGGCCACCTTCCTATGCAAAAAGCTTTAATTCTAGATCCAGGAGACAGGCACTATCTACTTCTTAAGATCAGGCTTAAAACCTCCCTTTATGACTAAGCTTATAGTAAGGTGATATAGAAATATCACCAGATTTAACTTTAATTAACTCCACTTATTAACTATCATTTGAAAGTGCTCTTATCCGTCTTTCTCTCTTTGTCAAGGGACCTGATTCTGCCTGGTCCTAATGGTGCAGTAGGTGTTCAGTTCAGTATAGGTGCATTAAAGTGCTTACTACCTAATGAAGAGCAGATGCCGCACAAACAAGCTTTAAATAAATTTGTGCATCTGAGTATGTGTGAGCGTAGGAGGCATGTTCAGAATCAGCATGTTGGATTGCCCAACAGGTGTTTGTTTAAGATAATTTGAGGTAATTTGGACTGACACAATCTGCCACCGCTGCGGACAGAGAGCAGACCTATTGCTGTCTGGAGTCAAAGAGTAGCTATTCTCTGTCATCACATATTGGAAATTATCTACAGCAAACCTTCTACAAAGGCAACATGTAATGATTTAAAAAGTGTTGTTTTTGTTACAGAAGGTAGAATTAGTTTGATCAGGAAGAGATGAAATGTTTTTTTTAAATTAGAAGAACCTGATGTTGATTTTATGTATCTTAATAATTAAGTGGAATGAAAATACTTTCTTTACCTTAAAAGGAGATTTTTTTTTTATCCTAGTAAGACTTTATGCCAATATAACACCCCCAACAAAGATATACCACTGGGCTATAATTCATTTACATTTATGGGCATTAAATTGATTACTTTTAGTGCATTATAGTGCAGTTAGAGTATGTAAAGTGACTGCTGGTTCCAGAGGACCATGAGCACAATGCTATTAGAAGAGAGAATGCTGTTGCTGTACACTGGCAGTTAATGTGTTCCTGGAAATGCTACAGAAGCGGTGCACTCAATAGGGAATTGGGCTGGTCATTAATGTGTTTCTCAGACTTCTTCTGATATGTACCTACCTTTACATTTTGTCAAAAATGTGGTTTTAGCTTGCTGGTTGTCTCTAAATCCGCCTGTTACGATCCATCCATCGCTTAGTCTTGTCTGAGTGATGTTTTTGATCTCTTGCATTTATCTGTGTCAGGCAAACCAGTCTCTTAGTGACTGTCTCCCTCCCTTGATGTCTTTCTCTGTCATAAATGTAATTACTCTTTTTACTGTGGCAAAGATGGCTGCCTGCTTTCCTTTCTCCCTGTGCGTCAATAATTTATGAGAGAGGCTGTAGGACATAGGCCCCCAGTGTTCCAACAAGGTAGACACAGTTTTCCAATATGTCCTTAAAATTTCATTGCAGTATTATTCCAGAGGTTATAAAATCAGGACTAGCGCTTACATTTGGTTTTGGACTGTTGCCGTTAAGTCTTGCATGCACAAGATTGTAAGTATTATTCACTGTTGCTGAATGTAGATGTTTAGATGCATCTGACAGTGACTGGATTGTTATCAGTACTTTTTCATATCACCTGATATCATGTCCATCTGACTAAATCTGGATTTTAGACTATTGTTGTATTTACCTTTTCACATTCACAACTTGGTAGTCAGTTGAGCAAAAAGAATTATTATTAATACTGGCAGGATAGAAGCAAAGTCCACGCATAATTCTTGTCTTTGTAACTAAAACATGGGCAGAATATCTGTATCACAATTGAGGCCATCCTGTGTTTAGATAAATGCATAATACAACCTTTGTACAACTTTTAAATTAAAATTCATTACACTTATCTATGCAAAGCTAACCTTATTTACAGTGTGCTTTAGCTGAACTGTGTCCAGCTAGGACAGCGTGATGGAAACTGATGTAACTATATTACGTGCTGATGTTTAATATACTGACTGCAAATTAAATGTTTTAAAGCAGCTGTAGCTCTCCGGGCAATCACAGCCATAGAAAATCACATGGTTCTCTTATTAAGATGGTGCGCTTATGTAGTGCTCATGTGATAAATTTGTTTTCAGTTTCGGTTTTGGACAGTGCAACACTGAAATGGATCAAATGTCAACAAGACGAATGGATGGCAAACAATGTGAAAAAAATGGTCTAATCGCTCAATAGTAACCTAATTAGTAAACAAGTGGATAATTACAACGAAGCCAATTACAAGGAAGAGCATCAAAAATAAAAAAGGAAACAGGGAAATACAGAAGAACTTAGAGAAGTCTATTAGCAATGCTAATGCTCAGTTAGCTGTTTAGAAATGCTAACTGCCAGCTAATTTCCAAGAGTTAAGTGCATAAAAATTAAGAGATGTATCACTTCCAGTCTTCAGTTTCCAGCTACTAATTTCACATTTTTTGTAAAAACTATAAATGACAGCGTATTCAAACAAAAGTAAACTTTTCTTCAGTGCTAAATATTATTTTCATAACAACAAAAAAAGATTCAACTTTATAGTGTCCCCAAAATTTGAGTAAGTTGCAGGATGTCCTCTCACTGAAACAACTGAAGTAACTGAAAATAAAGTGCTCCGATACCGGAAAGAGGTGCAAATAACTGTTAAACTGTTAAACAAAAGAACGTTTAACAGATTTACATAACAAACTTAAATAATTTTCCAGTATGTTTATAATTTCACCAGATAAAAGGTCAGCCCCTTTCTGTTTTCTTGTCTCTATAATTTTTCCTTGTAACTGCTCTGATCCTTTGGCTTTGAGCTCTGGGAAGCTTTAGCAGCGTTGTTACTTTCTTTAAATTGTCCATGTTCATCTGGGTGAAGATTACGTGTCTCATTAGGTCTGTTCTAACACTTTGTGTCTTAACTTATAGTGAAGAGCTTTCATTCCAACAACCTGTTAGAATGCAAATGCAACCATTTGCCTGCACCACAGTGTGCATGTTGCATAATCTGACATAGATTAGGCTGACCAGCCGGTCACCAATCAGAGCCAAGAATGCTGAAAATTGACTGATTTCAGTCCCTAGCTGGTCGATCAGCACATTGCTAATAAAAGTCTGTAACTTACACATACATAGTAAGATTATGTCCAAAAACTGTTATGCATAATTACTTAATAAAAACAAAAACTACATTTCTGTGTGACTAAAAAGCAGTTGAAATTGCAAAAATTTCTTGGTGATTTGGCACATTTCAGGTGTTCTAAATGTGAAGCTGTGAATGGTCTCTCTATCCTGCATTTTTAACAAATGTATCAAACAGTGGTAATGTGTTCATTGTATAATTGCTGTCAAGTTCAGCTGCGGGTGGGACCTGCTCCTTGACCTTTTCCACATTAAGATGTTTGGTCCTTTAAAAACGACAGAGGTCAGCTCCTCCTCCCTGGTCAAATTCCACCGATGAAATGATTCAGATGAGTTTCCAGATGTGCACTAATCTAAGGGCCCATCTTCGACTATAACCTGAGGGATGGGAAGGGACAAAGGCTTAGGACAAAAATGCGCTATATAACGATGCCAAAACAAAAACTATAAACATAATTAATATGTTTTTTAATTTTGTTCTAAACAAACAATTATAAGCAAAATTAAGATTTGCTTTATTTTTGAGAGTGCAATCTTACCACATTAAGCCATATAAAAGCTGATTTGACTCAGTACATCCACATGTCAGGATCACTGGGTAAAGGCAAAAGTTGGGAAAATGTGTCTAGACGGTACAATATGTCTGTGTTTGTGTGTACTTCAGGAGGTGATCAGATGATTGTGGTACTTACTTTCTCCCCCCCAAGGGTCTCCATGTGATGGTGATGTGGCTCGATGGAAAAACAGAAGAGGGAATGGAAGAGAAGTGAGCTGTTTGATTATATGTGTGTAAATGCACAGGAAAGACAGTAATTGGACATGTTACAGACTGACCTTCATGCATGCCTAAGTCTTAGAGGGTCAATGGTTGCACACTGAGCATGAAAAAAGATGCTTCTTTATCTTTTTTAGGTCAGCGCTGCTACCCTGCATGCCTTTGTGTGGGAAATAAAAATGCAGCCGCAAAAAAAGGGTGGGATAGGAGGGATGTGAACTGGTGATATGCTGCATTTTTCCACTCACAATCCAACCTTTGTATGTACTAAGCTGAGAAATGATACAATCTGTTACGAGCAGGGATGCTGTTCCTCGTTCCTCATCAACAACAACGCAATCAAACAATTTTAGAAATGTTACTGGCCTTGCTGTAGGTTAGGTTGACAGCTGTTTTTGTTATAGCTGTTTTTAAAAAGATTGGATTAGATGATGAGCCCATATATGTTGTGGTAAAGCTTCATTCTGGTCTAGAGAGAGCACACCATTCTTCTGTTCTCCATCAAACACTTAAGCAACCAGAAACTCTAGTCAGATTCAGAGAAGTTAATTTCTTCTCTGGGAGTAGAGAAAATGGATAATTTGACACCAAGTCATTCAGAACCTGTATTTAATAAGTACGTTAATTCTTACTTTGATCACTGTAATGTTTCTAAAGATTCCTGCTATTATAGCAAATTATATCTGTGCAGGGGTGTAATTTTACGTGGCGAAAGAGACATACTTCCCCTTAAGGTTTTATGTGAATCACCTTTTTAAATGTCACCTTTTAAATGTTTTTACATAAAAGTAATAATTTAAATTAGAGATGAAAAACCAAAAAGTCATTAGTTTGCCCTATGGATGTAATTCTTAATTAGGACTGCAACTTATCATATATTTTTTTAACATTGATTAACCTGCCTGCTGATTTCCTGAATAGTGGATTTTTACAAAAATATTTTAATCTGTCATTTTGTCTAAAACCTAAATGAGACATATTGTGTTTGTCCTCATTTTCCATCATTTATAGAGTCAAATGAAGGTTTACAAAGGACTCTATGCAGTCCTGTGACAAACTGAGTTCATCCCAGGATTTGAGAGCTTGTAGAAACACCTCTAGAGCAGGTAGATCTTGTATATGACTTCATCAGTCTTTTGAATTGTTGTGAAGACATTTTGGTCTATTCTTCTTTTCAAAGCTCTTATTCATTTATGCACAGCTCTCTTAAAGTCCTGCATTTCAGTTGGGTTGAGGTCTGGACTGGGCCACTGCAGTTTTGCTGGTGTACATGCGATCATTGTCCTGTTGTACGACCCAGTTTTGGCCAGCCATTAGCTTTTAGATACATTACCTTCAGAATTTCTGTATACGTCCACTCCTGGGGAGATTGAGACTTTGCTTGAATACAAACAAATAAAACCAGCAAATTGCCAGAACTGTATCATCCGTTTACAGTCGCATAAATCAAATCTCGCATTTATTAAAACAGTAGTTTTCTCACCTAGATGTTATATTTAATGTAAGAATTAACGGACTAGTTGTAATTTTTAAATGGAAGATTATATCCCAATACATTAGACATAGTTATAAGAGATATAATTCCCTCTCAGCACAATAATACTTACCAAAATAAAACATATGTGGAGACATTAGCTATTATTGTCACATAACACATGTTGTCCTTAGAGAGCTGAAAGTAGTCAGGGTTAAATATAGTATATGAATGTATCAACGTCATAATACCCCCATATGGCACTCACAGTTGTTAGTGAAGGTGTCTATAGCTTGCATACTAAAATCCTTGTACTGAATTCTTGTACCCAGTCGATTCTGTCTTATATAGTCTTTATAAATTAAAATTTTCCAGTCTGGGATCATGAATTTATCTTTATGTTTAATTTGCTCTAGAGGTCACGATAAGTGCTGCCTTTTGGATCTGATAATCTCAACTATTTACTACAGAAAAAGGTGGAACTCAGTGCAGGATTTATCACTTTTTCATAGCAATAGCTTTATCCTATCTCCGTTAAGCAACAGTGTGCAGTCTTTTCCTCTGGCTTTAAGTTTTCATCTGTCCATCCTCCATCCTGAAGCTCTTGTCTGGAACCTATTAAAGCAGGAATCTCCAGCAGAGCCCTCGCTGCACATTAGCATGCCTGCACCAACTTTTCCTGACTGGAAAGAGACTCTGATTTAGTGCCAAACAGAAAGATATTTAACCTCAGTCACTGAGAAATCACTGGAAGGTAAATGACCGGTGAGCAAAAACTAGGGGTCACAGAATATTGCTTGACGCTGTGTCTAATGTCTGATGTCGCTGGTCATTATGAGACGTAACTCTTACTCCCTCCCCCTCTTCCCTTCTCTCTCTCTCTCTCTCATGCTGCCCCTTAACTTGTCTGTCCTTCATCAGGATGGCTGAGGTGTCACATGAGGAGAGACTCCAGGCCATCGCTGTAAGTTATCTACACACATAGACACATTCTGCTTTCTATTTTCTATTTCATACGCACACTTAGACACACACACAGAGTGCACATCATGCACACTGATGGCTGAAGAAACAACAAATCATTGCTGCTCGTCATGGTCTGACTGCCAGTCTTAATGACTCAACCTTTTAGATCCCATCTCCTTCATCCATTAGAGGACATCAAAAGCTAATATAGTAGCTACAGCTCACTGCGCTTTTCTGTCTGTTCCTCTGTCTCTGTTCATCTTTTATACTTCACAAATGTTTTATTGTCACTTGTTGCCTTTTCTGTTTTAACATCCAAGTGTCTGTTTAGCTAAACTTTGTATATTGCAATCTCTTTTTTATTTTACCTGTGGCAGATATAGGGAAACACATTTATATTACTACATAATATCAGTTTAATGCCAGTACTACATTCCTATGCCTATGGTCAACAAGCTGTATGTATATAAAAAATATATTGGTTGACTACTAAAGATGCCGTATATGCAGCTCTATTTATTTGAAGTTACCAAAATTCCTTGGTTGCCACACTAGTACTGCATAAATAAATATATAGTTCATATTGTTCTTTAAAATTATGATATTATTTCTATTTCTAATCTTTGTAATATGCATTTGTGCATTTCCTACCAATCTTAATGCATGTATATCATAACAGGAGAAAAGGAAGAAGCAGACAGAGATTGAAAACAAGAGGAGACAGCTGGATGATGACCGACGGCAACTCCAGCATCTCAAGGTACACACACATTCACAGGCATACGCATTTTCCACGTATCCCATAAGAATACTTGGTGGTTGACAAGAATACACACAAGTATTGGTGTCCACAACACATTGATCTCATAGTATGCACAGGGCACTCTCAGTTACCTCCTGCTCACTACTTCATCAGCACGTTTCCCCTGCTTCTCTTGCCGCTGGCCACATGTTTCCAGTTTAACTGTTTTTCCACCTTGTGTAGGCACATATTGAGTTTGTTGGATTTCTTCCAGGAAAGAAATCCATCCACCTTTTTTTATGTGTATTTGTATATCAAGTATTCTTATTTCATTTGTTGAAGTAAGCAAATGAAATTCAGTTGGTACACAGAGAAGCTTGAGAGCTAGTTGAACCTGAGCAATAGATTTTTTTTGTTTTGCAGTCACAGTAGTCATAGTACTAATTATCTTTGTTGCACATGTTTAAATGTTATTATTTAATACTATCACCTCCCATCTACACTTGTGAATTCCTCCATCTGCTACCAAAAGAGTGCTTGCAGTGCATAAACTGGGATATTTGACCCCAGCATCACATTGCTCATCCTTCGTGAACATGCCAGTTTGGCTTTGTTTGAAATGCACTCGAGCTCTCCACTGATAAAACTAATGTACAGTATGTGTCATCTGTACTCCTACATGCCTCTCCCTTCACAGAACTTCTAACAAGCTAACAGAAACACTGCCGGTCAGCCCTCTGCGTGTTTCTGGGATTCATGCTCTTACGTGTGTGAGCAACGTTAGACACCCACACAACATTAAAATCAGCAGTTCCCTTCAAATATATCTGTCCAACATAGTGAGATACTCCCCAACTGCTGCTGTCACGGAATGTTCAGAATGGATAACAGATAATACCAAAAGCTCCTCCACATGCTGTTTATACACACACACACTCATGCATGTAGACACACACTCATTATATCAGAGCCAAGGTTTTTGTCAGCGTATGTGTCAGCGTTATCAAAGCTATTTCAGCCACCGACAATTCAGCAGGTCACAGATAAGAGCAAAGGTTGAGGTGTGTATTTGCCATGTGCACACGAGTATGTGTGTGTGTGTTTCTAAAAGTGACCTGTACTGTTGTCCCTGTGTGCTCCCACTTTTTCTATTTTCCAGGCAAATCATTGTAAGTGTGTATCTGTACATGTCGCGTCCAGTTGTGTGTAGGTTGCTTTATAAAGGAACACAGAAGCTTCAGACAATGCAGTGGGCTTTAGCAGAGGAAACAGATTTTTGTCCCACTCCCACCAACAGGAAACAGCTCTTACACCCACCGCACCCCACTTTCGTCTCACACACACACAGAGGGGAAGTGTAATCATGCTGTCCAGGGTTGTTAGAAGGCTCTTTGTGTGGACCACAGCAAGTATTCTTGACTCAGAGGCAGACCGATGTGGAAATCCTAATGAACGTCTTTGCTTACGCAGTACATTTTTTTAGGCATGTACCCCACCATTAAATCACACCAGTACATGATTAAACACACACACATATATGTACACAGACTTGTTAACACAGAAAATGTGGTGAGATATGATTACGCTAACAGGAGTCAGCAGTCAGTAAATGTCAACATGGTGTATACAAGTTGTGATTTTTCAGAATAAAACAATTAGCACTCACAGCTAACAGACTTTTACAAAGTTGGGAAAGGAGCAGTTTGTCATTTTCTTATTCATAAAAACATAAATAACACAGCTGCGGCAAGCGAGCATTTAATTTTAAAACCACATCTAAACCTCATTCATTTAATTACCAAGGACATTTGCTTAACCTGTACAAGATACAAAGGCTAAAAGTACAACATTTAAGCTTTGGGCCGCTAAGTCACTTTCGCCATCCTCTTATTATACCACAGACATTAGCTCAAAATGAAATGAAAGAAAAAAAATGTAAATTTGACGAAATGTTTGACGAAAAACATTTATGCTACACGGACCAGAGAAACTTTATTTTGACAAAACGGACTTTTGAATAGATGCACAATGTGATTTGAAATAAGCTTCTTCTCTTTCCAGCTGTTCATAACATATCCATGTGTGGATGGATGCTTGCCTGCGTGTGCGTATGTCTGTATCCCAGTTCCGCCCTTTGTCTGCTACGTTAGCAGCTTTTACTCCAAAGAACAATGGAGAGACGTTGTTTCAGCATTCCTAGCTTTTCAACTGTTCACATTGACTGGTGTGTGTGTGTGTGTGTGTGTGTGTGTGTGTGTGTGTGTGTGTGTGTGTGTGTGTGTGTGTGTGTGTGAGTGCTTCCATATGCAAGAGTGAGCACATTAAAGTGATGTCAGGCACTGGCGTAGTAGGGTGTGGCTCACGAGAGCAAGCAAGATTCAGAGAGTAGTAAGAGGGCAAAGCAGGTTTAGATTCAGTGCCCAAGAGACCATGCAGGACTGTGGAATGACGAGTGTTGAATTACACAGTGTTAAGTGTGTGCTCTAAAGCTCTGCAGCTGGATGTCTGAAGTTGAATTACTCAGTGGAGAGGGTAAGATTTTAAACAGAACAGCAGATAAAAAAATTTAAACACGGATATAAATTGAGGGAGATACACCCTGACATTTACAACCCTTTTTAGGTTCCTAAAATTTAGGATGGGCAAAGAGGCATATGCTACACGAGGGAGGAAGGGGGGGGGGGGGGGGGGGTGTTTTTTTGTAGAAATTCTAGTTGCATCACTGGAGAGGAATTCGCATCAAGCACATGTCCAGATTTTCAGCCTAACTTGTGAAAACGAGAGCTTTTTTTTCTAACACTTTTCCATATGGTCAGGCAGGGTTGTCTTTTGCTGCATGGTCCAACAGCTGCGAGTAAGACACACTGTTATATTTACCTCAGAGCACGCCAAGTATTTGCTTTGATATTAACTCATCCAGAGGATGGATGGGGATTGAAGATAAGAATACTGGCCTGGTTGGAAAATAATAAGGAATAATAGTAGTCACTGTTAGTTTTCTAAGCTTGTTCATAAAGATATTACTTGGAATGAATTAAGCCCTAAGAAATATTTGATCTAGTTTAAGATTAGAGCCACTTCCTTTTTTTTTTATCTCCCAGCGACCTCTCATTCCTGTCTTTAATTTAGTATAATGATATTAAATACATGTTTGGATTTCCCAGTTTGATACCAGAAGTCCTGATCCACTGGCCGGGTGCCATTTAGTCCACTTGGCAAACTATTTGGCAGCAGTTAAAGTGTTTGACAGAATCCCTGAGTTTCAGCAGTCAGCAGAGAAGTACGAGACTGCCTGGCAAGAAGATGTTGTTGCTTTAGATTAACTAAAGAGTTCATCATTAGTGTCAGAGATGGTGTCACTAATCTCTTGTGTAAGAAAGTACATCGATGTCCAAAGAGAGGCTGACTCTGTGCAGCATGTGGAGAAATTGAGGTGCTTCTAACGTTTTAACTACTCAACTTGTGCATAATGTATGCATAAAGATCTTCCATAAGATCCTTTCAATGTAGCAAGCATGCACACAAATGCATCAACACCCATGGACACATCAAGTACATACACAGTAAAACTATATTCCTTGTCTTACCATTGCTAGATCCATTTTATAGAACGTAAGTTAAATGGTCTGGATTACCTACACTCTATCTGTGTTCTCAACATCTATATTATCCTTGCAGTCAAAGGCACTGAGAGAGCGCTGGTTGTTAGATGGAGCTCCAGCAGAGGAGGAGACTCAGAAGCGTCTGCAGGAGGACGAGGTGAAGACCAAACTTTTGGAACAAGTCATCCTCAGGTGAGCATTTTAAATCCACCATATGTTTAATTTTTGAAGCAGTTTATCCATTGCTATTCTTTTATTTTGAAATTAACCGGTAAATTGCTACAATATTTAAAAAACCAGGAGTAGCAGTAGCAGTGTGATTTAATGGTGTTTTGATTTGCACTCAGAGTTTGCTCAAATATAATACAATTTGTGGTCATGAATGATCCACAGATTTTTTTTTTTGTGTGTGTGTGTGTGTGTGTGTTTCCGAGCCAGGCTTGAGCAAGAGATTGAAGAACTTGAGACAGGCGTGCCAGCCAATAAGGGTGTGGCCAAAGAAAATGGAGGTAAGTTTGGTGCCCATGGCAACATATTGTATCATCACATGGGAAACCATGGCAATGCAGCCTGAGCGCAAGTGTCACAAAGACAAAGTGTGCTCATAATAACCTCTTGATTTACTCTGTGAAATCGGTTCTCCATGCCGGAGGTCATTTAAACAATATTTCCTTTCTTTCTTTGTCCTACTGTCTGACCCTGACCACGCTCTTTTCTCATGCACTTCCCTAATCTCTCAACGATGCTTTGGTGCTCTCTATAGGTGAAAATGGAGTAGTGCAGACCTCTGGTCAGACACCCAAGAGAGAGGTGACAGGGATTGAGGCCAAGCTGCTCGGCCCTAGTCCTGACCAGGCTAGTGCAGACAACCCAGTTACTCTAGTGTTCATGGGCTACAAGACCGTGGAGGAGGAACAGGAGACTCGCACGGCCTTAGGAATGGACGGGGTGGATGGCAATGTCAAAGCCGAGTTTGTTGTGATCGAGGATGGGGAGGAGAAAGCGGGCGGAGACGCAGCCACAGAAGAGCAGCCTCCACCTAACGGAAGCATGGCAGAAAAAGAGAAGCCTAATGAAGGTGGGGAGGAGGGCGAGAAGGAAAAGGAGAAGAAACAGACCTGCAAATGCTGCACGGTCATGTGAGGCGTATGTGCGTGCGTATGTGCGCGTGGGTGTGTACACACTTTCACCTTTGCAGGCATGTGTGCCATTGCATGTGTCTGTATTTGCAAATGTGTGTAACTTTTTGTTTTTGTGTGAAAGTGTGTGTATCGGGACTGGGGAAAAAAAACAAAAAGTTGCACAGCCAATATACCAACAATGAGAGCCAATCCAAGCTCCAGCTACAACAAGAACCACAAAGACTCATAAGTACACTTTACTCTATATTCTTTCTCTGATATGTATTTGACTTTTGATTTCTATTGATATTTTTCTATTTTTCTGTCTTGACATTTATATTGTATTCAGTATGTATAACTTTATTATGGGACTGTGTACTGTAAGTTCATTGTTACTATTGTTGGGAAAAAAAGAAAATGTATTAGCTCTCTGGACTGTACTGCTACTCAGTTGGGAAAATCTGGAAACTTTAAATCATTTAAGAAAAAAAGCAAACTATGAAGGACACAGATACTTAGATATATATATTTCTCTGTTTAGGCCTAACAGCTATTTATCGGTCAATTTCATATTGCAATATTGTCTAAGATATTATTTTAAATAGTATTTTAATATATTGATATGAAATTATGTTTTATACAATGTATTTATTGTTTTTGGTTCTCTGTATCATCTTCAACCATTAACTGCATGTAAGCTTGTAAGCACTACCACAGTCGTGTCACACTCATACAAGTGTCTGTGTTTTCTTAGACTCATACGTGCTCATATCTTTAGTCACGCAAGTCTTTCTATCAGTAACAGTAAGTATAATTGGCATTGTTAGAGATATGCGTTATGTCGAAAAATACAGCAAGGAGACAAAGATAAATATGATCACTAACTAGGTTGCAAATCACAATAGTTTCGTACTGTATGTGGCACATGTACATTAAGATCACGGCTGTTGTGTTTTTTGAATGCAGCTCTGTTTCTCAAAACGTTGCAGCGCTGTGCAAAATGTAAATAAAACCAATGCAATGATTTGCAAGTCATAAAAACTGTACAGTTACTGAATAATAAACCATAAAAAAGGTTAAAAAAAATATGATTGTATTTTTGAAAATGTATTCTCATTTTCAATTTGACTGTAATATACGGTTAAACAGTACATGAGTGGGTATAAAAAGTGCCCATTTCCTTTAGAAGTAAAAGATGGGAAGATGCAGAGGGGTTCACCACTCTGTAAAAGTCTGCATAGTCAAATAGTTCAACAATACAAGGAAAAGTTGAAAGAATGTATTAATCTGTTCACAATTTAAAAGCCATAATTGGTAACATGGAGTGCTTTTTGCATATGGCTTGTTTAATCTGTGAAGGCACCATTAATGCTGAATGATATCTACAGATCTTGGAGTACCATATGCTCCCATCTAGACGAGACCTTTTTTAAGGAAGTCCTTGTTTATTTCTGCAAAACACTGCCAATACACATTGTGCACATATAACAATAACATGGGCTTACTACAAAGGAGATGAGTCCCGGTGCTAAAGTGCATCTAGACGTGTCACTCAATTTAAAACATTTGCCGTATTTTGCTAACAAAGCTACGTCAATTGATCTATTATACATCAAATAAAAGGATACAAATAATTTGCTCTCCATTGCATTGTATTTTATTTACTTTTTGAAGAAGTGTTTCAACGTTTTTAGAAAAGGCCTGTAAGATGAAATCACTTTATGATTAGATTCATGAGATCATTACACAGTGTTTAGGAAGGCCTAAGTAATTTTCTTCTTACAACAGTAGAATCAATGTATGTCTTAATGAGGTAGCACTGCATGAAGCCTTGCAACTGTTTCAACTTGTCTCTTGTTAGGTCTGTAGCATACACTATCACATTAACATGAATGTAAATCCAGGGGTTAAACTGGGATTCATCCTAGCATAATGAGAAGAGGAGGGCTTGCTCAGCTCACTATTAAAAAAAAGCTTTTTGTTTTTATGTACCAAATAAAATTTGATGAATCAGTCATTTCACTGTGTCTTGGTTGGCTGGTGGTTTCTGTTCTGCTTATACTCCCAGTTTAACCCCTGATTCTTTGTTTGTACACCTGGGCCTAATTGTGCTTGAGTAGATTTACAGAAGAAGAAAAGAGAATGAGGGCATTTGAGTAGATTTTTTGCAAATATTAATTATATCTTTGGACACATTATAAAGACTTCAGCTTTATCCGGGTATCCAAGCATTTAGCTTTCTTCCACTATTACAGATAGTTTAAATTCTTGAAAAAAAGCATCTCAGCCACATTTAATGGTAGACAAAATATGCATGTACATTATAGCAATTCAAAGTAAAAAATCTGATGTGTTTGGCAGACATATGCAGTTCTGGATGAGCTTGGTCAGTAAACTGTACTGCCAATGCTTCTCCTTCCCCAGGGTCATCCATGTCACTGAATCACCTAAATGTTATCACCATTATTTCCTTACTATACTGTTTCATTGTTATTGTCAAATCATAGCCACACCTTCTATGCTTGGAGACACGCAGTTAACAAAAAAAAAAATCTCTGAAGTTGGTGCTAATCCAAAATCTTCTCTAAAACTCTTCATCCACCAACTATTGTTCAACCTGTCCCATCTGTCTTACTCAAATTGCTGGTAAAGGGATTCTACTCTCGCCTGCTTGATGAATAAGAGTCTTTTTCAACCTTCAGTGCCAGATGCATTCTCTCAAGTCCTGCCTATTTTTAACATCAGAGAAATGATCCCTTCTTACATTCCAGAGGGAAGACAACAGGCATGGATAAGTTATAGTCTATGTATAGTTCAAAAATAATTGTACAACTTTATTTCTTATATTGCCTCTCATCCTTTTTTTCTATGGTCTCTTTGCAAGGCAGTATGTCGTATTTGATGTGTGTATTTTTAAAAAACAAAAAAGATTACTACATCTGTGTATTGTCGGTGCCTTTGTCAGGTTCATTTGACTGGACTTGTCTGTCTGATGCCATTTTCAGACCAGGGTTTTTCTTGCTGTGCTCCTGGTTACGATGACCCACTTGGAAACACTGCCTTCTACTATGAAGTGTCACTAGTATATCGAATACTACACTCGTTCTTTAAGTGATAACTATAAATGAACACGGTTAGGACAATTGATAATATGCAAACTACTGAGAGTCTCCAAGAAACTTTGTAACACGTCTTATGAACTTTTTTAAAGTTGATGACATCACTTCAACTGACAGATTTAAAGGTTTTTATTTGTTGTTGTTTTTTTGTTTTGGTTTTTTTAATTCCAGAAATGCAAGAAATTCTAATCAAAACCAACCTTGATCCGATGTTTAACATTATCTGGGGATGCAAACTTTATACAGAAGACTAACTGATAGCCTATGTATATACAATACATGCACATGTGTATGTCTGTATGCATCTGTATAGATAGAAATGCATAAAATTGGTGAGCTAAAGCTTTGCTTAATAGTGGGTCTCCGGGGCAGCAGCAGAAAAATCAACCTTGTGTTAAACCAATGCCTGTTCATCTATTCTGTGGTCGTCTAAATGTTTAATCTTGAATAAAACTATTGTTTGTTACAGCAGGTCAAATTGAGTGTGTATGTGGTAACCAAATATAAGCTGAACAATGTGTGATTTTGCCATTTGAAGGAGGCACATATGAGTACAGGACACCCTTCTGAGGAGATAAACCATCTATTTATTATTGGGCTAAGTGGGTAGAAAAATCAAGAAACAAGAAGATGAAATTGTACAATCATTAATGAAAAAAATATGAAGCAAGAAGAAATAAAGTTAAAGGTGTGATTTAGACAGCTGAAGTAGTCTGAGCATGCGGGATTTTAATTTCTCTGTCTTCTGACGTCATAATTTTGTAGTGTGCACTACACAGAACATGCCACTAGGGGGCATAGCATACATCTACTATCTTTTAATTTCGTCATTTTACACCGTTGTAATAAATTCTGTTAAGTGTGTGTGTGTATGTGTGTGTGTGTGTGTGTGTGTGTGTGTGTGTGTGTGTGTGTGTGAGAGAGAGGGAGAGGGAGAGAGGGAAAGAGAAAGAGGGTTAATTAGGGACTCTAGGAAGAGTTGGATGCATTTTAATGGCATTCATAAGTAGAGGGTTAAGTATGCATTATTCAGCATAACTATAATTGTCCTGCTTTATCCTGCATACATATATTACAATGTTTATATCAGATAAATTGAAATCTAAAAATGCTCTTGAGGTTGTTAGAAGTGTATTCCCTTTGATGAAACAAATTTTACTATCGTGTTGTTTTGAGGTTATACTGCTGACAGAAGCATAAACAAAAAAAATGTCCCTGAATGAACCAGAAGGATATAGCAAGTCATGGAAAATAAAATCAAATGGTAAAAGAGAGTTCTAACGCAATTATCTATTGAAGTATGGAGCAAATACATCTTGCAAATCAACACTAAAGACAAAGCAAAATCTAATTGCTGCCATGCTATCAGTCACCAGTAATTACCTTTCTTCTGTGTTGGGTAAATGGATGCTTCAGCTATCCTATTACGAGCCTCGCATTAGGAAAGGTATACGAACATAATAAAACAACATAGCTCCCTTTTTATTGTAAAGCCATCCCTACTTATCCCACTGATGAACGTGAAATTAAAACGCAAACCTCAATGCAGCAGCAATGTTTTAAACCATCAAGAAACAAATCAAAGCACATACTACACCACCAACTGTGACAATTTGCTATATTGTATGAATTAAATAAAGTAGAGCTAATTCTGTTTACTTATACACTTATTAGGTACTTTAAACTTAGTGTGTGTGTGTGTGTGTGTGTGTGTGTGTGTGTGTGTGTGTGTGTGTGTGTGTGTGTGTGGTACTTATTAGAGTACCTATATAGCTGAGAGATTTCACCTTTTTGCTTTTACTTTTGCACATTATATATTGACAATATATCTATACTTAACTGTTACTGTTTTCCTTCAAAGTGGGCTCAATATTGACTCAGAAATGTAGTCTCTTTGCTTTTGCTGCTGTCCTCTCTGCTCTTTTATGGATGCTAATAATTAAACAATTATTTCTTCTTAGGCGTGCAAGTAATTAACTGTAATTTGGCATCTGAATCGAAATATTTACTACTATTTTTCTGCTTTTCTGTAGAACAGTACATTTGAAAATTATTGGTAAAAAAATATCAATATATTTTAGCAGTGAAAAAGCTTGCATACTGGTGGACTGACTATTACAGAAACATAAAAATGATATTGGCAATTGACAGTACGATTAATTTAGGACACCATAAACCTTACACGTGTTAACCTAATAAAGTTGTTAACAGTGTGTTAACAGCCGTGTGTGTATGATTGTTAGGGTATACTATTAAACACTTTTTGATGAAAATGTGTATGAGTAGATTTTTACAACTAAAACACTTTTTTAGGCTGTATTTTTATCTGGGTGCAGCCAAAACAAACTCCTAACTCCTAAAAGAGTCTCTGATACGATGCACTGGAAATTTGCCGCGGCCCTGGTTTTTTCACAAAATGAAAGCCTTCTTGTCCAATCGCAGCTCAGGTCACCGCCCGTTTTCAGCTCTTGGAAGTTCCTGGACTAATCAGCGCTCGCCTCCGTGTGTTCAGCCATTTTGTAAGAAAACCAAGCAAGTCTGCCGCCCTACCTTCGCTTCAGACCTGCAGTTTTTTTCTTGTGCAATGGACGGGTAAGTGAAAAGAGCCACACTTAACACTTATATTTATAAGACAAACCGATCGCGGAGTAACTTCTTATCTTATTTCGGTTGCTTATGGACATATTGTGATGTTTGAAGTACCTTCACCGTACCGTCGAAATAGAAAAGTTAACTTCAAACAGTTTTTTTTTCCATCAAAACATGCAACAGTTAGCAGGAGCGTAAGCTAGCTAGCAGCTGCTAGTCGTCGCTAGCGTTGGCTAACAGTCAATACTAATGTGAATGTTTTAATGCACTTATTTTATTTATTTAATTATCGTAAACGTTAGTAACTCTAAGCAAGAGCAACTTAATTTGAGTTGTGATAGGAACATTTGCCTTTATTTAAGGAAGACAATGATAGCATCTTGTTTGCTACGACGGACATTAGTTTTTGGCTAACGGTACCTTTGTAACTTGGTTTCACGGGAACTCGAGCGCTAGCTAAAGCAACGTGTCTCATTTCCGTGTTCATTTGTTCGCGGAGCGCCAGGGCCATGTTGAAGATGTCTGGCCTTAACATTTGATTGAATCGGGGACTTCTAAACCGAGTTATCTAATCGCAGTAGGATACATGATAGCGTATTGTTTAGTTCGAACGTGTCCTTCTCTTCTGATCGTCTGATGTCGTAAGTTTGAAGGACTTCGAAAGTAGCTCATAGACAGCTTCGCATTCGCCCCCGGCGTCTAGTTGTAATTATAGGTGTTTTTCTTTTTAAATTTTTTTTTAACTCACACAAGTTTACTTGCATCTCTTTTTAAACCGTTATAGCCGCCTAGACGCTGACTTGTACCCTCTGGGATCCGGCTACGTCCCTGAAATTGAGTAAGTAAATTTTTGTATAGTTTTGTCTTTGTGTACGACTCATTTGGGTTCCTGTTGCTCTTTATGGCTTTAAATAAGGAAGTCGTTTTCCTTTTGGGCTAACAGTGTTGTAGGATTGTGTGTGTGTATGTGTGTGTGTTTTTTTTTTTTTTTTTTTTCCGATGCAGTTGAATGTTATAACAATGACTTAAGGATAGTTCGTGGATGGTTTTCCTTATTTTCTTACTGAGAACTTTCTTTCTGTTTTGCAGCAGTGTCCATGACATATCAGCTGGCACAAAGGTAGGCAGTTTTGAGTCATCTTCCTCTTGGTTGCTTATTTCCTTTTTTATTTTACAGTATTGCACTCCTTTACTACAGCATAAGTAATGACTCCCACTTGCTGAAATTAGTATGTAGTGTTTTTAACTCCAAATATGGTCTTGTAACATATATAGTTGTGACTTTTGGTGTGTGTGTGTGTGTGTGTGTGTGTGTGTGTGTGTGTGTGTGTGTGTGTGAGAGAGAGAGAGAGAGAGAAAAATGTGTAATATTGTACAAAGGTGTGTTTTTCAGAATACAGTGACAATTTCAAAGAACTGAGCCAGCTCTGGTGGCACGTAGTGTATCACTTTGCAAGCCTCCTCCATAATACAGAATACCTTTCCAAAGCTTTTTCTCATGTGTAATGAAGTTGCAGGAGAAGACTGACTTGCTTTTTAAACATTCATGAAATAGAGCTGAATGGTCAGCACAGAGGTTACAGGAAGACGGTGGAAGGGGATTATTCAATAATTATGTTAGCATAGATTCTCAGAGGTGGGGCTTTCATGTTTTCCTGTTCTGTCTCCGTTTGCCTGTGTGGCTGTTGAAATGAAACTTCCTGTTGTTTATTTGTGTGTTCCTTAATAGTCTGTTGGTCTTATTGGAATGTGGGAAAGCTGAATTCTGCCCTGACTCTTGTTGTTGCTCAGTTGTGTTTCAATTACAGGGCTATGTAACCATCATTGCTCTAACAAAACCACAAAGTCTTATCTAATGTTAAATCCTTAGCAAGAATTGGACTTGTAAATTAGTCACTGAGCTGTTGTATTCTTGTGAAACTGAATGTTTGTGCATGCAGACTTGACAGGAAGAAACCACACCGTTTCTTCAGCATGCTGCTGGTTGTTAAAATTCCTGTTTTTGCTGTAATCCTTGGTAACATTGCCTGGAGCAGCTCAGTGTAGGTGGACTAATTGAGCTCAACCTAGATCTGTAGCCATCCTCCCGGCCAAAGGTCTTTACAGTGTTTGAACAAGCACTCTTATACACACCCCCAATACATGGGACACACCCCACCCCCTCTATTCATTTCAGTAATGCCTGTTTCTTTTCATCATGTGCACTAATACACGATTTAATGATTGCTGCTTAATAGTGAGGGTTTAACTCCAGATGAGATTGTTTCTTCTTTTTAACTACTTCTGTTTTTGGATTTAAAGTGCTGCGGTAATGATGACACTGAGTTATGGAGCCCTGCCTTGCTGGAATCTGTAATTATTCCGTCTGGGCAGAGTGTCTGGCATTCCGCGGTCACATTCCAATCTCCCCCCTCCAGCCCCCTGGCGAGGCACAGCTCCCTGCCCCCTCCAAGTGTGAAGGCTGATCACAGTGAACAAACATGCCTATACCTGTGCTTCTCTCCTTTGTACTTTTCCTGAGAGAATACACCAGCCAACCCCCTATAACCCTAAATAAGGTTGTTTGCAAAAGGCAGGGCACATACAAATAAATCACCTCAGGTTTAGTTTCCTTATAAGATGAAAATGGGGTTTGTTTGTGTTTTCTTTTTTCTTTCCCTTCCCTATGTGCTGCAGTAGAGTTGGAGAGTATGTGTCCCTTTCCCTCTTTTGCTGATGCAATGCAAACCAGGTTTAACTTGGTGAATGGGACAGAGAAATTGCTTCTGCTACATGTTAACTTTTAAAAATAGAGTTCAAAGTATTGCCGTTGTCAGTGAAAGGAAGCTGAAGTTTTGGTGTGTTTGCCAGCAGTGTGTCATCACTCTGAAGATTATTGTTATCCTGTCCACATCCTAAGCAAACAAAGGAAGTGAACACATTGATACATTTATTTGGGCTGTGTTGGACTTCAAGCAAATGCGTGGTCAGGTCTGTTTTTCTTCTATAGGCTTAGCAAGCACTCTGACACATCCTGTTTAAATGCTCAATTGTAACACAAGTCTCCATTTTGTGAGTGACTTGATGCTCCTGCTCTGCACCGTGGACTGTCTTAGCTCTGCAGTTGTTATTATTAGAATGAGGAAGAAGGAGGAGGGAGTCGACATTTAACAGTAACCTACAGTCTCCCCAGAGGAAGTTTAGCAAAACTCTGGAAGCAGACCTCATCTTGCTGCTCTTCCTGTTTGGAACCAGTCTGCTGAGTGATAAGTGTGCCGCTGCCCGCCCACAACCAGCGAGTCAGGCTGGAGCCACTTCCTTCATTTCTCATGGTTTGCATCTGCTATTGGCTGAATTATCGGGACCAATTTCTTCCCACAAATTGGAACACACCATTCTCATCTGTTCATTGTAATCAGTGTTGTCTTGTTTTTTTTATTTTTTTATTTGTTGTTCTTGTTGTTGTTATTATTAATATTATTAATATTTTTAACTTTTGGATCATAAGTCTAAACAGTACCCATTACTCATTTATATTTTAGACTGATTAGTTCTGTCAGGCTGTGTAGAAGCCAGAGTATTTATACCACTGCTTGTAGTACTGTCTTACTGCAGTGTTGTTCTACTGTTTGGAGGCATGACCAAATGTTATCTCTCATAAGTTTTTGTATGCAGGCTTACCTGACCCCACCCTCTATTTAGATTCACAAGGTGAAGAATGCTAGCAAACCTGCATGACTGGTTGTTGTTAAAGTGCTTCGGGCTCTTCAACTCCCAGAGAGTCCCCCGGGCTACATATGTGTGTGCTGCTGCGTAACAATGTCCCTAGTCTCAGCCTGAACAGGACCTTCATTGTAGAGTGTTGTAGAGCTTATGCTGCTGAGCCACTTCTTGTGACTGCAATACTTCATCTCACTCAGCCACAAACACACAACCATGTGAACAGCCCTGAAACAGCACTTTTTATGTACTAGAGAGGGAGTCTGTAAAAGGCAGACAGTAGTCTAGTGTGGAGTGGAAGTGTCCCCATCTTGTCTTGCGATCCAAAGGGCTTCAGTGTGTTATCCCTGCTCCTGATGGATTATGAGAAGATGGGATGTACTCACCGACAGCTATTTGGCCAAAACCTGACTGAATATTGTCCTTCAAGCTGAAAACTACCTGTTCCAACTTAAATGTGCTATGCATAATTGTGTTTTATTGCACATTGTCTCAAAAATATGGCCTATTGATACAGTAGCTTGAGGTTTGACAATACTGTAAAAGGCGTTTAATGGAATGGGAAGTCAGATATTCCTGCTGACATGATAGTTCGCTGGATTCCTCCTAGTGAGGAAGGTGGAGTTCTTCTCAAGTGTGTTTGCTCAGTTCTCTTTTGGTTATCAGATTACTTCCTGCTTTATCACACAATAGCTTAGTAATGTGAGAACCGTGCTCTCCACCTGCCAAGCTGTGCCTTCATTGGGTGAACGCACTGAAGTGAACCATTGTTTCCTTTCCTTCTGCAGAGGGGATCCGACGAACTCTTTTCTTCCTGCATATCCAACGGACCCTATATCATGAACTCAGGTAGGGGGTTGCCATGGAGGGGTGAATCCCCTTTTTATTGAAGTGCTTGACGTGTTTGTGTTACCATGGTTATCAATCCATTATTCAGGAAGAACCGGAGCCTCCTGTTCCCTCCCTGATTGTATCTGCTTCTGTTTTCTCTTGCAGCCAATGGCAACGACAGCAAAAAATTCAAAGGTGACGTCCGCAGTCCTGGTGTTCCATCACGTGTGGTCCATGTACGCAAGCTGCCCAACGACATAAATGAGGCTGAAGTTATTGGCCTGGGGCTGCCCTTTGGGAAGGTCACTAATCTGCTGATGCTGAAAGGGAAAAACCAGGTAGGAAAGACGGTTGCCTGTCTGCTTACCAAACTGTATGACTTGCAGTTTTGGTTGAATTATTTTTTTCCCAGGCCTGAGCCGAGGGATCAGCTTTCTATCCTTCTGTCCTGACCTAAAATTATAACAATGACCCTTTTGTTACATCCTTGTGACTTTGTTGGTAGATAGACACTGCTTGATGTTAAGATTTCCTGGAGGAATACAGCAGATCACGAAACACCTGTTTTCTGTTTGAAGTAGTTCTATAACCAGTAATACTGTAACCATGTTAATTGTGTTATTTATAATGGTTAATAACAGATAAAAAGAATCGATAAGAATGTTAAATTTGTTGCATTAGGGTGTCACCTTTGTTGTATGTGATGGGATAAACAAAATAAGTATGTTTATGTCCCAGGCATTCTTGGAACTGAACAGCGAGGAGTGTGCACAGACGATGGTGAGCTACTACTCCTCTGTTACCCCTGTCATCAGAAACCACCCCATTTACATGCAGTACTCGACCCACAAAGAGCTCAAGACGGACAACTCCCCAAACCAAGTGGTAAGGGTTTTACAGCAGCGGCACAGATCTGTGCACTTTATATTTATTTTAATGGTTTGCATTTGAGGCTTCATCAGCTGTTTAACTTATTGCTTGATGCTGGGATTCAAGTTTTGGCTCCATACTGAAAAAATGCATATTGAATAACTTATTTACATTTGTTAAAAATATTGTTTTGTTTTACAACATTATGCTGCACACATTCACTCGGTGGTACTATCCTTTCACCACTGATGCTGAGAAGTATTTCTGTTTCTCCTTAGCGTGCCCAGGCAGCTCTGCAGGCAGTTAATGCCCTTCATGGAGGAGGAATGGGAAGTGTGGCCATTTCTGCTGATGCTGGTAGCATGGCTGGAGCAGCGGCAGCCCAAAGCCCTGTGCTCAGGGTCATAGTGGAAAACCTCTTCTATCCTGTTACCCTGGATGTACTCCACCAGGTAAAGGCAGCTACTACAGTTTTTTTTTTTTTTTTTTTTTTTTTTTTGGACTGGTCAGAGATGTTTTAAGTAACTAGTCTGGGCATGCCCCACCTTAAAAAAACAAAAAACAAAAAAAAAACGTCCCTCAAATCTTAGCTGTATAGCTACTGATTTGACCACTCATTGTCTAGCACTAAAGTCTAAAGCTGTTTTGCAGTTCTTATTTATTTTAGGTGTGTTAAAATTATGACCTTTATAATCGTGTCTCTCCTGCAGATTTTCTCTAAATTTGGTACAGTGCTGAAGATCATCACTTTTACCAAGAACAACCAGTTCCAGGCTCTCATCCAGTATGCTGATGCCATGACAGCGCAGCATTCCAAGATGGTACGATTGGTTCACTTTTTTTGTCAGCATGGGACTAAGATTAGGACATTTTGAAACAAAGCAATATCATTATAGGGCAGTTAGTACACTTTGGGAACAGTCGCTCAGACGTCACTAGTTAAACTCGCCACTGTAAAAACACACCAGATATGTTATCTCAAGTTTAACAGAACGCTGTTTTCTTTAGTCTCTGGATGGACAAAACATCTACAATGCTTGCTGTACTCTGAGAATCAGCTTCTCCAAGCTTACCAGCCTCAACGTCAAGTACAACAACGACAAGAGCAGGGACTACACCCGACCAGACCTTCCAACTGCAGATTCACAGCCCTCCATTGACCACCAGGCCATGGCAGCAGCTGCGTTTGGTAAGAATGTAGTCCATTCTTTTTTTGAATTAGAATTCGCAGGATTTACTTCACTGTCATTCTTTTAATTTATATTAATAAAAAAAAAAAAAATCTTACTTCTATATCTTGTTGTTATAGCTGCACCAGGTATAATCTCAGCCTCTCCCTATGGTGGCGCTCATGCCTTCCCCCCAACCTTTGCTATTCAGCAGGCAGGTCAGTACAAAAAAATATATTTCCTGCTATTCTGATTCGAATGTCTGTATTTCAGTAGTTTATTCAGATGTACATATAGCAGATAATCTTCATGATTAAATTATTTCTCAGGTTTTTATCTACGGATTGCATTGAGTTGAGAGTAATTTGTGGTTTACTGCTCTTAGGTCTCTCAGTACCCGGTATTCCTAGTGCCTTGGCGTCCCTCGGTGTGGGCCACACTGGCATGGCGGCGGCAGCAGCGGCCGCTAGCCGGCTCGGCCTGTCAGGGCTTGCTGCCGCTGGGGGCCACAATGTCTTGTTGGTCAGCAATCTGAACCCTGAGGTCAGTACACATGCTATTAAACAGCTCTACTACCTTTGCTTTTGTTTTAGTTCAGTGCTGAGCTTCATTCAACAGTTACATTGCCTTTTGTTTACACTTTGGCTTGTGGATCCACTTGATCAAATGAAACGAATGTTTTTACGCCTCATGTCTTACCACTTCACGTGATTGCACGAGGAACTACCCTTACCACTATTTTTAATTGCAAGGGGGTCATTAAGTCAAAACCTCTTCCCTTTCAGGACCTCTCTGTGTTTGACCAAACCTGCTGCGTTTCTGCCCTGCCACTTTGCTCACTGTGAATTTTAAGTTTATTCAAAAAACTAACTTCTTTTTTTTGTGTTTTCTTTAAAGAAAACTTACCATTTCATATCTTCATTTTTGTCCATTAGTTAAAATCATTCTTGAGTTGTTGGGGAGACAATATTACTTTTTTGGTCTTGTTTTAAAGCAACACATCATGTACATTATTCTCGTTAATAGTGTATAAATATACAAGTAGTCTTTAAGCTCATTACATTTACTGTAGTTAATGTAGTCAATACACTTAGTTTGGTTATTTAAGGATTCTGTTTAAGTTCTTCGAGAATTATTAAAATTGATGCTCAGAATTTTGTTTTATATCATTCTCTACGTAATCTAAACAAACATGACATTTAATTTAAAAGTACATATTGTCTCTGCCTTTTTTCCTGTATTTCATTGTTAATCTTTTTTTCTCTTCTCTTTCTCCTAGTGTTCCCATAGTGACAGTGCATTTTAATTTAGCCAGTTCTACTGTCTGAAGCACTACATTTCTTTGTGTATACTGACCTTGTTTTGTTTTTTTACTTCCTTTTCTCTCTCTCCTTTCTGTCCCCCTAATCCCTCTTTTTGTTTTTTTTGTTTGTTTTTTTTAACCCCTCACTTTAAATCTTGCCAACTGACTGCACGCCCCATGACCAATTGTTCCCTCTCTCCTCCTGTCACTCCTCTGTTATTTACTACTGTAACCACCTCCTTCCATCCACCCAACCCTTTTTCCTTCCCCTTACCATTATCCCTAATTTGGAAATCCCCCACCACCACCACCACAAATTGAAAACGCATACACTACATTGGCACCTCTTTGACACCCTGATTTTCATTTTATTTTATTTTATTTTTTTGCCATGATCTACCTCTCCATCATCTTTCTTCCCCCCCATCCTCACATTTCTCTTCATCCTCTTATGCTATTCAAATCCTTCTCCTCTCTTCATTCTCTTCGTCCCTCATGCCTCTCCTTCCTCCATGGTACTGTGGCCTTCCTGTGGACCTCGCTGCCTGTGGCCTGCGGACATGTCCCGACTCCACTCCACTGTCCTCCACTCCGCTCCGTCTCTTTTCCCCTGTCCCCTGTTCCCTCTCCCCTTTTTGGCCCCCTGCCCCGCTGCTCCCTCCTGCTGTCTCTAAAGAGCGTTACGCCACACTGCCTCTTTATTCTTTTCGGTACGTTATCATCCTTTCATCTCCTTTTTTTATTACTACTGTTACCTGGCAAGGTGGGCATGTCTTGTCTCATGTTGTTGGCTTTTATTTATTTTTAACCACTGATGGCTCATCATCAGAGTACAGGGCTATGGCGGGTGGGGGTGTCTGTTTGAGGGTTTGTATGACCTGTTTTGGTTGTTGTGGGTTTGTGTGAGGAAAAGTATGGTGAGAATGCCACAAAGCTGCAGCATTTCATTTAATTTTTAAAAGCTATGATACTTGTCCATGGGCAAAAAACATTTGCACTTTTCCCATCTTCAAAGAGCAAAGCCCTTCAATGTAAATATTGCCCCGCTAAATAGAAATGTGGGAATGATTTTGTTTGGCAATGAGGCAGGAGGCTGATCTAAATTTTAAAGCATCACCATAAAGAAGAGGATAAAAGTCAAACCTTTACTGGTTCTGCACCAGCCAAATTTAGCCATAAAAAGTGGTCAAATTTCATTTTTACATGCTGATTGTTTTTCAGTGATTCTCTCTCTCTGCTGCACTAGAATGATGAAATGCTGCAGCTTTTTTTGTGATTATGGGTTGACATAATCTCAGGATTATGTCACAGTTTTATTCTCTTGCAGTTTTTCTCAGTTATTCAAATGTAGGTATGTGCATGTTTAGATTATTTCTGCATGTCTCTGTTTAGACCCTCAAGTTTGGGAAGTAATCAACTCTATCTTCACAGTAGAGCAATCAAATTGATCACTACTACTCATTTTACTAATCTTTGATTTTTGTCTTCAAATCACGATTTCTCCCCTCTTAAGGCATTTTAGCATCCATGTGTAGTTAGTTTTAAGAGGGCTTATGTAGGAATGGTTACAGGACACCCATGCAGAATTGAACGTAAAGATTCTAGAATAGCCTAACGGTAACTTCAATCACACTGTTTCCTTAGGCTTAGTGTGACTATTTATATCTGATTTGATGGTTTAAATTGTTGTTGTTGCTGTGATTGACTGTGTGGCTCCTGGTTTAGGCATGATGCGTGTAGCATTTGCTGGACTTGCATTGTGATGCTTTTCCCCTTCCTCCTTAGGTGTGTATGGCGATGTGATGAGAGTGAAGATCCTGTTCAATAAAAAGGAGAATGCTCTAATCCAGATGTCTGATGGCACACAGGCTCAACTAGGTAGCGACGCTGCAGCCCTACAAAACACAATTTTCTGTCTTTGATCTACCACTTTCATCTTTTTTTTCTTTTTTTCCTCCTCACATTATTATACTGTGCATTGTTTGGAGCCTTTGCTTAGAAGGGTAATTCAGCTCCTCCTGTGATAGATGGCTGATTATCTGCTTATTGTTGTGGCTGTTTAGAGTTAAATTAAGTGATGGAGAATGTGCTAACAAATAGTGTGTTGAAACCATGTTTATGTGACTTATGTTTTTCAGCTATGAGCCACCTGAATGGCCAGCGTCTTCATGGCAGGGCCATGCGTGTGACGTTGTCAAAACACACAACAGTGCAGCTTCCCAGAGAAGGCCACGAGGACCAGGGCCTCACAAAGGATTTCAGCAACTCTCCACTGCACCGTTTTAAGAAGCCTGGCTCCAAAAACTACTCCAACATTTTTCCACCCTCTGCAACACTCCACCTCTCCAACATACCGTGAGTGTTAACCTTGGCGTCATTTCTGCTCTAACCCAGCAACCTTTTGCACAGTAAGCTTTTTCCTTCAGGTGTTCGTGACATTATTTCTCAGTATGTGGAGGAGGGGGTGGCTTTTATATTTAATCATGCCTTGTTGTTTTACAACTTCAGACACAGAAACCTGCAGCTTAGTAAACAAACATAAACCTACAAAGCTTTTTAACTTCTCTGCTGTTTTGCTTTCAGGCCTTCTGTGGTGGAGGATGATCTCAGGAGGCTATTTGCCAGCTCAGGAGCAACAGTCAAGGCCTTCAAGTTCTTTCAGTAAGTTTTAGTCCATTTAAACCCAATTTTCTCAAATTGTTTGTTTTTTGCGGCTGAGTTCTTCTTTCTTCAGAACACTCTACAGCAGCTCTTGGTTAAATTGCCTGCTTTAAATTAAGGTTGTAAAGTGTTGGCCTTTTTAGTCTGATAGACACATGAACTAAACCTAGTTTTGAGAGTACAACAAAGCAAATGGTGAAAAACCCACACACAAGTGCGCTGGATCTTACACTTTGAGAACAAATTGTTCAAATTTTTTATTTTTTTATTTTACTTTAACAGAAAAGATCGCAAGATGGCTCTGATTCAGATGGGCTCAGTCGAGGAGGCAATAGAGTCCCTCATCGAGTTCCACAACCATGATCTGGGGGAAAACCACCATCTTCGAGTGTCCTTCTCCAAGTCCACCATCTGAGTGCCTTTCCTTTCATCCTCCAAGTCTGTTGCCATCTGAATGCTACCACTCTTGTGGTTGCAATCAGTGGAAATGGCCACCATTACCTATTTATAGCTGTTTCTTTTGATGAATGTTGCCCCTTTCACAACAAATCATTCACCGTCATTAATAGGTTCAACATTGTTTATTCATTGTGATTCTCTTCTAAGCTTAAGAAAATGGGGGGGGGGACAACTTAATTTTTTGTTGGTTGATGTTGTAAAGTCTTAAGTTGATGTCAAAGCTTTTTAAATTAAAGTGTAGAAAAATGACTGACATAAACTGGTAGATGACTTCCGTAGAGCTATTGACTTTTCAAAGTGGGGAAAGCAGGGATGTATTAATGAGGGCTCCACTTAGATAGGTCCTATTTTTAATACAAGCTGTTTCACAGTAATCATTATTATACCTTTGCTTCCCCACTGTGACAACTCAGAATGCCTATTATTAAAAAAACACCTATTCTTCTGTGTTATCCTTAAAAGAAAAGCTCCTGAATTTGTACACTGGCATCCTTTCATGAGTTACTAAACATTGCCCGTTTAATTTATCTGTTTATCTGACAGCATTCTGTCATTTAGAGACTCCTTGCTTAAACTGTAGCGTTCGTTCTCACAAATCCACAACAATGACGGAGAGAGCCACAATACCTGCAAAAGACTTGTGTGAACAAGTACTGTCAGTAGCAATGCCAGTGAGGTGTAACCGCACTTTGGAATATTCTTTCTGCCATTGTCACTAAGAGCAGGGTGTGTTTGTTGCACAATGCTGATCATAGGACTGCACACCGCTCCTCCCACAGACACTCAGAGATCTCTCATAGATGTTTCAAATATGCAAAATGTTACTATCTACATTATTGCTGTTTAAGGCATTCTCTAGTGAGCTGTGCATCTAACAGATGTACTAGAGACATGCACAGTGATAATGCTGTGACTGCACGCGCTCGTGTGCTGAAAGTCTTACATAAGGTCCAACCTAGTAAGAGTGCTGTCACAGCTTTTGTAGGTTAAGTGGCTAGGGTGTTCATTTAGCACAAACCCGACACCTTTGGATGCTGTCAGATTATTGGAAGGGATTGAATGTCTGAAAGGGGCTTATCGCGTTGTCCTTTAAGCTTTGTTACACTTGCTAACTCTTGTAACAATGGAAACTCATGCATTCTTGCAAATGAAACGATTCATCTAAAACTTGATAAAAGCTTTATTAGGAGGTCGGGATCAAATCCAGTCTAACATTTAATAATTTTTCCCCCCACCATAAGTTTGCATATGGGGTCCTGGGAAAGAGGCAACATTCTACAATGAAACATGTTTGTATTTTCTTTTTCTTTTTAAATTGGAGGTAAAGTAGAGGCAGCTGTTGAACTGTCCTTTTAAGACCAAATCACTTAAACACCCTCCGCCACAGATGTATGCTTATGTGGATGAATTGTATCCGCACCAGACACACTTCAGCATTCCTTTTTATTACAGTAGTTGTGTTGAGATACGTGTGTGTGTGTGTGTGTGTTTGCCTTTTTGAAATGCCACTTAGAACCTGTTTGGCCAGTGAGAAACGGTTTGAGACAAAGGATTAAGTTTTGACTCGGAGACCATAAAACTTATTTCCCAGCATCCATTTTTATTTTACTGTGTGACTTTCCACCTATTTACTTCTGGGGATCCATACCACTATCAAAGGTTATTCAATAGTCCTGTTTCACAGCAGCTGTTTTATGTGAAATGGAAGTAAACACAAGTGTTACTAATGATATTAATGAAGGTTTAAGTGCAGAGCCACAGTTAATGTGATTAACAACACCCTCCTATTTCATAACAACATCACTGCTATGAAAGAGGTCTGGTTGAATGCATTCTTTCGCTGTCTTTCTCTCTACAGTCTTGTGCCTTACTTTGAATTTGTTCCAGACAGATTTGCTCTGGCTTAATTTGGTAATATATGGCTCTCAATTTTTATTTTATTTTTTTGTCCTTTGGTTTGTACCAGCATTGTTAAAATGGGGAAAAGTGGCTCATTTAATCTTCTGTTTCTTGTTTAAAAAAACAAATGTTTATCTCTGTATGCATATAGCCCCATTATATGTATCTAGAAACTATGAATGTAAGTCAGTTAGATGCTTAATATCCTTGCTAGGTGATGTAGCTCTGTTAGGTGTATTGTTGCAGGTGTAGAGCTGTATTCAGCCTTTTTGTCTTACAGTCTCCTATCACTTAGTCCTCAGGACAGTTGTTTGGAGCCTCATTTAACCACATTACGTTCATATATATATATAAATATATGTGGACACATATATTCATTTATCTCTTTTAAATGTTAAAATTTACTTGTATCACTTCTAAGCTTAACTGATAGCTATTTGTAGTAGCTGGGTTTGATTGCTATCTCAGTGCCTTGACTCCTTAAGTTTTTAATTTAAGGCTGAAACGGGCACGGTTAGTTGATTTTGTTTACCTCTCATTCAGGTGTTTGTATCTTAGCCTGTCTACAAAGATGCCTTTATCCCATTATATTCAGGTAATCGTACCTGTGAGAGGGCAGCTCTGACTCACTTGTCAATTGATGGTAATAACAGTCTTGAATGGTGTTTGAAATCCCAGTATATCTTTTTTTTTTTTTTCCCTTAAATTTATGATACCAGAATTGCAGGGTGAGAGAGTCCTCACCCAGTACCCTGTCGGTGTACACTTATGCCACAGTCAGGTGCGTTTAGTGCACTTTTTTTCTCAACAATAGATCCACCACGCTGAAGTCTTACACGTTGTCACATTCCTGTGTGCCTCAAGCACCAGTTTCCACAGCCTTGACCACTGTTGTCTTGGACCAGATACAGATGTGCTCTCTCTATTTTTGTAAGATTCTTATGCATGATTTAACAAAGCTTCATGTAGCTGCAGACGGTTATTGCTGTTAAGGACCAAAGTATGTTCTACCCCTGCTGTTTTGTAGCGTTCTGATTTCTTAGTATTTTTTTTTGTCTCGTCTTTCACCCCCACGTTACAACAAATACGAGGCAGTTCCAAGTTCTATTCCTCAGATGCTTTGGAAAAAGTCACATTAATTTAAATTGTCTTTTGATTAACAACATATACTGTATATTGTACCCCTTTTGTTTGATTGACTTTACAAAGAGCCTACTTTGGTAGAGATTGCTTAGAATGAATACTTAATTGAACCGCAGTCCTAGCTGTGATGTTGTGTAGAAAAATTGTATGCCTTTCAATTTTGTTAAAAGCTTTTACTTTTCTCTTTTCTTTTTTTATATGGGGCCTGGGGGTGGGGGTATTGTATGAAGGGGGTTGATGGTTGTATATATTCATGTTTTTGTACCACAAAATCATTTGGAGTATATCCACATACGTTCAAAACATGTATATTTTGATAAAACAGCACAGACCTATTAAGCTCTCCTGAGCTGTAAAACAGAAAAAAAAAAACTTTTGTAACACAAAGACATTAAACCTATATGAACACAGAAGTGTCTCTGTATGTGCCCCACTCCCCCTTGCCATTCTGATCTTGTCTCTTGCATCTTCTGCTGCCTTCAATAAATCTTTAGTTTGTTCTTTCTTTCATCTGGCCTCATTTGGTTTCTGTCTCTTCCTCGCTTTCCTTCTGTACCGGTTAACATCTTGTAACATTTTCAACATTTCTCATCCTGTTTACTGCTGGTGGGTTGTATTTTGTCCTTTACTGCGTTTCCAGCTTCATACTCATCCCATCTAAACTTGACTGACTGCTCATCTGGACTCAGCGCAATCCTGTTACAATTCCTTGATGAAACTGTGGTGAGTTAATTGGAGATGCAGTGCTGGATACTCACTATTCTCACTGATTCAGAGTAATTCTCCTGTGCTCTCGTTTGACCTTTTGAAGTTTAGCGGGTGTAACTCGGGAAGGAGGGGTGTTGCTGTGGAAACCAAGGTACTGTATCTCATAAAGTTAATGATTAAGAAAAAACTGGAGTATAGCTGCCCAGTATATCTGGCATCCATGTTTTATCAGAGGTGCCCTGGGATGTGAGGAGAGGTGAACCCCAAACCCCTGTGAGTAATTTTAGGTGTACACCTTTTTGGCCACTAGGGGGAGGTATTGTTCTCTGGTGGTGATCAAAGGTTTCTGAACAGAGGTGACTTTACCTGCCACTCACACAATGTCAATAGTTAGTGGCTTAATCTCAAGTGCTTCCCATGGCTTTCTGGCATTATATCCTTTTTTTTTTTTTCCCTCGTCTCGCTATCCTCCTTTTTCTTCTACTACTTCCTTACAGAGCAGTGGAGAGGATTAACCTCAGCTCTTCCTTGCCTTTGGGGGGGGGGGGACAAATGAGAATAGAACTGAGCCCAGTGGTGTGTATTTGTGGCTGAGACCTGGATTTTGTTGTATAGAGCCAGCAGCTCATCGAGTGCAATCGTAAATATAGCGAGCTCCGGCTTGGTTTGAATTTCACGCTCGTTTTTCCCGTGCCATTACATTGTGCGGAAAAGCATGCCTTGAAGGTCATATTGAAGAAAGATGTCAGTCGGAATATTTGATGAGCACAGCCAAAATGGGAAAAATCTGCATGATATTTTGGCATGCTGAACTAAGGTGGTGTTAGCCCAAACGTGCATTTTCATGTTTAAAGTCATTAAAAATTGCAACAAATCTCACGTTTAATGTTCACCTATGTTTTTGATGCTGCCTCAGAGACTTTAGTTTGCTTGCAGCATCTTTCCATTTCACTCTCTACTAAGACTAATTTGAAGCAGAGACCTGTGTGCACAGAAACCTCTTTGGAATATACAGAAACACAAAGACATTACATACTTGGGTGGAAGGGTAACTCAAAGTAAGATGATCCAAATGTAGATACGTAATGTTCTTAGCTCACAGAATATGGTGCTTTGATCTAATTTTAAACTTTCATGCAGAACATTTTTGTTCCAAGATTGCTCTGATTCACAAGTTACTCGACACCAAAGAAGGCCTTTATTTATTTATTTATTTTTTTTTACTGCTCAACTCCTTTGCACTGTCTAAAGCACACAGAAAGTGCACTGCATGTGCACTTTAAACATAAGTGTACAATTTGTGTAATCATACCCCACCTGCCCTCCCATTTGTTTCCCAAATACAGACCCTTGGGGTGTCTCTTGCTTGATCCCGCCAGTGCCCATGTGCATGGGACTAAATGAAACCATGTGGCGTAGTAATTCAACCACATCTGGCAACATTTATTTACATTAGTACTGCGGTCTCTAATCAAGCACGCCCTGGCAAACATAAAGGCCACACACAAATGAAAACCTCATGCTTAATGAATGGGGGCAGGGTGGACAAGTGGTTCAAGGAGCTGTTCTGTATACAATTTCTGACATTTTCAATCCCTAAAGCAGCCATTTAAGTCAGGAAAACGCTGAATTTGAATGGCTGGTTTGTGAATGAACCATTTGAAAACACGTTGGATTTTCGAATCTTGGAGCTTACTCATGTCTATAATTTATTTCTCTTGAGTAGAGTTAAACTGCAGTGCAATCACAAGCTTAACCAGCAATATATTCTAGGATTTAACACCACATTAAGGAGGCATGCACCCTTATGCTGACTCTCTGACCAACACTCTTAGATTTAGGTTCACCTAAGAGGCTGTAATATCAGAATCAACTCAACACTGTTTAGTCTGTATCACTTACATGAGCTTTAGACTCGCATTAAGAGTGTAACAGTTGAGGAAAAGTATGAAACTGAGGTGAAGGATGTCTTTGGTCTATAGTGTTTCCTCTTAAAGCCATCAGGAGACTATCCACCTGTTTACATATGCACGCCTCAGACAGATGTTGAATAATTCATACACAGAGGTGGACAACATGCAGCTGTATTTGGGTTATGGGGGTGCATGGGTTCTATCCCTGCCTGAATTTGAAGCCCAAATTATAGACATTACTTTGCAGGCAGAGCAGGGCAGAGGAAAAACTAGGCCACTTTGCATAAAGGGTCCAACCAAGAGGCACAATGAGATGTGAAGGATGGAGCAGTAGAAAGCTTGGACTTAATATAACAGGGCCTTTTAGGTTTGGGAAGTTTGGAACAAGTAATTTGGGTTTGATTTGGGGGAAACTGTCTTTTGTAGGAACATCAAAGTTGGTTAGAGATCGCTCTTGAAAACCCTTTTACTCGCTCGTGATTCTGCAAATTGTATTTCTTTCCTTTCATTTTCTTAATGTGGTAATGCCCTTCTAAAGAATGCAAATGAAATTGTTGAAAACTGTTTTCTGCAATCAATTCTCATCTTGTTGAGACTGGATTGATCCTCGCTGGAGCTCATTTTGCACAACATAGTCTTATCAACACGTGTTCGAAAACGCATGGAGCGCTTTGCGGGAACCACAAGTGTAGTTACTATTTCGTCTTCCTTTGGGGGGAGACTAAGTACCTGCGATGGATACGTTTTTCGCAGAGTAGTCTGCACATTCTCGCAGGACAGAGGCATCAGGGGTGGCAGGGCTCTGTCAAACAGCTATCTGGAGGTTTATGGCTCACAGGTTTTAGACTCGGTGCTGCCTCCGCTTGCCATTTGGGCCTAATGGACACTGATGGAAAATGACTCCACTGTTCCAGCGATCCATCAGACGCCCTCTTTCTCTCTCTATTCATCAGAGAGCGGCTTTCAAACAGTGAACTTCGTGGGCGATTTACATGCCCCGATAAGATGCAAACAAACAGTCTTTAGTCAAATTGATGATTGTGGTGAAAAATAACAAAGTCAACTTCAGCTATAATTTACCATTTCCCTATTGGGGGGTCTTAATGTCAACTATTTATACAAAGATTTCGAATACGTGTCACAATAAAAAGTAATTTAACTACCTAGAATGAAGCGTTTAAGTGACTTCAGACTTTCCACTATACATCTCCGGCTGCATATGGCCAGGGCGCAGTGAGTCAGCCAGCCACGAGTCCCCAGAGGGAGCGCAGCACAGCACGGCTCCAGACCCCGCCCGCTCAGAAAGAAAAGCGAGCGGGAGATGGAGAGAGGGGGTGGGGGTTACTTACACCGAGTCGGGGTACCTCTGAGTGATGTTGCCGCTATAGGTGGAGGTTGCACGGGAGCGTGTTGGGATTAAAGCTGTAATCATCGACGGCTCCCTGCCTGCGCCGGTCAGCGTGACGCACGGAAAGACGCGCAGTAACTGGAGTTACGTTGGATTGGAGCCAGTGGCAGCGGAGGGATCACCAAGTTGACACGCCGTGAGAGCTTACGGTTGTTTAACAAGGATGCTCCCGTCTTGCAAATGTTATTTTGTGACAAGTTTGAGCAAAAAATAGCGAAAAGGAGCGCGCTTTTGTGTGCGGAATGCATTTTCTTGAACTGCAATAAGAGAAAAGGTCAAGTGGACGCAGTTTTAGGCTGCAAAGAGATTTGCACCGTGGAACAAGCGGAACAAAGCGTGCGCCAGGCACAGCAGAAATCTGGGTAAACAAATATGACGGCCGGTTCTGGCGTTGTCTTAGGTCTGCTGATGAGCTACGATATCACCGACAGAATTGTAAACCTCGGATGAATTCTGGAGTCTGATTACCATTTTTCTGAAAAGGGAGAGAAAGAGAGCGAACGAGCGAGAGACAGGACCTAATCCAGGTAGCGCATCTCTCTCTCCGGCTGCGCGTAATGGGAGAAAACTTTCGGACCTTGCAGAGGAGCATCCTGCCGACGACGACGCTTTCGTAAATACCATGTGAATTCTTCTGTTTTATACGCAATTGGCCAAGTTTGAGAGTGAATTTCAAACATTCAGTATGACTTGAAACACCCCCGAGGTTATCGGAACTTCAAGCATCAAGCCAGTTAACCGCCGAGCCGATTTTATCAAAAGACGCGCAGAAGGACATTGATGATCTAGAAAGGATTTCTGGAGCAGCAGCAGCGCAGTGAAAGCCTGATATCAGTTAGTAATAAAAGACTCCCCCCTAGATGTCTATGATGTTGTGCCAGCTCGGGCAGAAGTGTGTGATGGAGGTGGTGTTGCTGGCCATCCTGTCTTGGGTGTCCGTGTGGGCGGAGGAGAAGATCATATTTGACAGACACGCTGTTTACTGGAATAGCTCCAACCCCAAGTGAGTTTTAGTAGGAGTTTGGCCTGAAGGTGTGTGTGTGTGTGTTTGAAACATTGTTTATCTAGGCTACCTGCTTGCTATAGATGCCCCTCAAAAACTCTCATTACTCACGTACACCTTGAAATCTTTAAGAACCTACACATTTCTCGGTCTTTTGTCATGTGCTGTCTGATCACATCAGTCTTATTTACATTTCATTTCTATTTAAGCAGCGGTTTGGCAGAAAGCTGCAATATTGATGTTTTAACAACACACACACACAGACAGAGGCAAATGAAAGTGTGTGTGTGTTTGTGTGAACCTTGGATATTTTATTCTGTGGCACAGAGAGCTCCTTTTGTTTTAAACAATGAGGGCATCCTGCCTCATCTTCTCAACAGTGTCTAGAGACTTAGTTTCTCTCTCTCACTCTCACTCACTCTCTCACAAACACACACACACACACACACACACACACACACACACACACACACACACACACACACACACACACACACTCTCACTCAAACCTTTTACCTTTCTTTCTGCTAATTTCTCGCTCCTGTGCCAGTCACACAAGTGCACATTATTTCTTTGTGAATTCAAGCACTTGTGCAAAACCCACATCCATAAATAAACACAAAGCCACACAAGGATGCACGCGCATTAACACACACACAACACACAAATGGTTGTCTTTAGCCGGCTCTCTCTCATTGACATGGGGCAGAGCACACTGGGTCCGTCTGTCTAATGGTTTGTGACAACCTGGCCAGCCTCTTTCTCTCCATCTCTCTCCCTCCAACCCCTTCCTCTTCTCTCCCCTCTCTCTCCCCCTCTTCTTTTTTTGCCTTCTTCTTTCTCCCAGGTAGATAAATAAACATTGAAAGTGCTCCCTCTCACTCACGGCTGAATTAGTCCAAACTAACTGCCCTGTCTCTCTGCAAAAACCAAACGCGCGCACACACACACACACACGCATACATACACAGAGAGAGCTAACAGGCCTGTCTCTGACTGCATCACTGTTCCACAGAAGGCTTCTCAAATATTTAACAGGCAAGGGGGAACATTTTCTCCCTTTCTCGAGGTCTCCCTCTCCCTTTCTGTCTTTCTTTTCGTCGTTCTGTGCACCTGCTTTCTCATCACACACATACACCAACACATTGCAAACGTCACAGGGAAAATTTAAGCTATACTGATGGTTGCTGGGGGCGCTGTTATTCCGTCAGGGTCGTATGGTGAAGCTGAAGCAGAAAGGGGGTACATCAAAAATGCATTGCTGCTAAAGCAATGAATCTAGGCTCTGGAGCCCTGGCGAGGTTGGTTCCCCCTGTTAGACTCTGGCTCTGTCACTGCTCATGCTGTGCCTTTTTCTGCACACACACATACATGCAGGTCCATCCCTTGCTGTAATCCTTTGAGGATTACAGGAAGTTTTATGAGAGACTCAAGACTGGCGAAAAGAGATGAGAATACTGACACTAAAATCATTGGAGCTTATGTAAAATTTAAAGGAGGATCTGCTTTTTTTATATATTTGCGTTGTTTCTTTTTTAACAACTTTGGTTAAATTTGGAAAGTTTTTGTCTGTTAAACTAAGGATTTCTCACAAAGTTATTTGCCAGGTGGTGGATGCAATAAAGTCAAACAAGACAAGAAACAAGAGCAGACAATCAGGTGATCAGGCAGATAAAGAAAACTGTTAGGGAGGGGAAATCAAGGTTATTGTAACCACTGTCATTTCAAAAATATAAAATCACTACAGTGACTACAAGTCCTTTATTCAAAGTATTTATAAAGTATAGGCACATATATATTTCAGCAAAGAATAGCACTTCTTCCTTTGCTTTGTCTTAACATAAGCTTGTTCTTCAAGGTGAAAACAGCTTTATGTATAAAATATAATTTTAGGATAAGTATTTCAAAAGATCGCTCACCTATTAATACACTATATTGTGATTTAGTCACCAATAACCGAAGCTCAGAGAACAAATGCAACAGTACTGCACCGCATCCGAGCAGCAGCTATTGTCTGAGGCAGTGAAATGACACAAACAGCTTGGAAAATGAACAGCTGTGTGTCTTAATTGATCACACAACATCAAGCACGCAGCTTGTATTGTGCGTTGCCTCTTCACATGTTCATCAAAAGTTTGCTCACACCACAACAGCTCGAGAAGGGTGTTTTCTGCAAGGTCACAAGTACTGGGTTGGAATTTGTAGAACTGATAATCAGTCAATCTGAAGTGCAGCTTTAACTTTCTGGCATGAGGTGACAAATTACTTTGGAAGAAAATCTGCAACCTAACTTTTATTCGTACATACTGAAATATACAAAGATTACACCTGTTGGGTTTTTTTGCTTTTAAACTTAATCAATGAAGCTCTTAAACCCCATGTGTGCTATTAACGACAGCACACCTGATTATTTTTGTTTCAGTCCTCTTTATTTAGCCAAATAAATTTCAAAATGCACTGTGCAGAATTAGCAACCAGCTGGAGATGGTAGTTCAGCTGCTAAATGGTTGCAAGGAGTATTCAGAGATATGGTCGTGCATGCTCTGTATTGTATATGTATGTATGTGCGCCAAAAAACAAAAGAGCAGAAAATTTGTCATCGGAGTTTTAGGATGAGAAGAGCTTTTTTACCTGAAAATGGTTTTACGCATCCAGCTATGAACTTAGGGGTAAATTTAATTGACTGTTGCATTTCTTTAAATGCTAAAGCTACTTACCCAAGTTCCATAAAAAATTGGAAGAGAAGTGGAGCATGAGGTAGAGAAGATGCAATTAAATTTTTCTGCAGAACAAAACTGCAAAACGAGGAAATGTTCTATGTTGGGCTCTCCGGCTGCCTCTGAAGTATAGTCTCTGTGTTTAAAGCATTGATAAAATTATGTCATGACATTCAATTCAACAGCAGCAGCCATCCCTAGAGATGTTGTCCCAGTTACATAGAAAAAGGCTGTAGACCTTCAATGGATTTACCTTGAAGTAACATTTGAGTAAAATCAAAATCTCAACATAAAAAAAAAACCTACATGGTGAAACACCACTGGTGTTAAGAACTGACCCATCTTTGTAGTTTGGGAGGCCATCATTACAAGGTATTTTACCCAATACCTGTATTTTTCAGCCGCTGTAGCAAGAGCTTCATCTCTGTTTACCCCGTTCCTTCTTGCTCTACTTTTTTCTTGCATACTTCTCTGAGATTAATCATCATCCACACTGACATCTTTTAATTGTTTTCACCTGCTTTGTGCTGCCAGTAAGTTAGCTGTGCTTTTAAGGAGTGCCTTGATCTCAACAAAACTAATCTGGATAAGTCGACAAAAATAAAAATAAGTCAAACAAACGTTTCTATTTAAGAAAGGCGGCATCCTACAAATTGGCCAAACCCTTTAAATCTCTGGCTGTGACTCTCAGCAGGCCTATCTCTTTCAAGGTCTTGCTGGATAATAGAAAATGTATGAGATAATCCAATTCAAATGGCTCTGGCCACTTTTGGTCACGGTGGGGAGCAACACTCGTGCACTCTCAGATTGTTGTCCATTCTGCTATTGTGATGAGATACATGGCGCTGCACAATAACAAAGTACCATAACACACATTATCACAACAATAGTGCAACATTAGAACAGCATCTGGAAATCTCCCAGATTCACATAAAGGGATTTATGCCACATGCAAGAAGGAATGTATGAGAAGCACACACACAGGCACACATGTGCACTTATACACACCAGCTAGATTTAGGTCACAAACTCACACACACAATCACATACAAGCAGAATGGCTGCCCATTGAATACAAGGTTATGCAGCCCCCATTTTTCTATTTACTTGCTGTCATGCACACACATACACGTACACACATCAATGGAAGCTAGATATGGGGCACACATGCGCAGCCAGATTGGTTTTTCTATTCAGTAAAAACCCATCCTTTTTCCTGTTGCTGGCTTGCACACAGGGCTGCACTTGCACACACACAAATACTGAGCCCCTTTCTGGCTCCCAGGCCCATATTATAAAGCTCGCAGGTGAGGGGCTTTGTTCACCCCGAGCAGCTAATGTGCTCAGTGCAATGGGCTCTCCTCCACACACACATACTCCGACACACACATAGAGTACACTGGCTCAATGGTCCAGAAGGAGCACCTTATCTAATCCCATGGTTTATCCTTCAAAAGACTTTCTTTTCCTTTTCTTCTTTGTTCCTCCTCTCTCTTCATCTCTGTGTCTTTGAGGAACTCTGTGTCAGTGAGAAGCGCTGATGGTTGACGACACTCTCATTCCACAGGACAGAATCTGTCTCCTTGGAGACTCACACACAGAAATACACGCACCCACACAGCCTTTGAGGAAGAAGCGACTTATGCATCGAGCACATATACTGCCCACAGAAACTTTAAAATGCAAGCTCGGGTCCGTACACACACACGCACCTCATATACATGCGGTCCGTACTCACACCGAGCACATCACAAGTCCCTGCACATAAACCCCCACACACTCACTGTCTTACCGTTGCGTCCCCTGTGGCGTACTGTGATATGTGTAGTGACTAACACTTCCTCAGCCATACCACACACATACAGACACACGTACACATAAGATTTGCATCCAATTTACATGTAGACTTGTAGTCACCCCCGCTCAGTTACTGACAGTTTGTCAGACTCAAACTTGCCCTTGGGTTAAATCTATCTGCCACTGCCACCCACTCCACCTCTTTTTCTCTCCATCTTTCTTCCTCTCCATCTTTATGTCTCCCTATCAAGCTCCCATCTTCCACTCTCTCATCTCCTCTCTCTTTTATCACCACTTCTCGCTTATCCCATTGGGATGTGGTTTGCATGTTTTTCTTGTGCAGGACCCTGAACTGTCCACCTTGCCTCAGGCAACATTTTTCTGTACATTAAAGCTGCACTACATCAGGTTATATGTTTGTGCTTTGACCTATATGACCTTGTATGGCTTTCTTTAAAATATCAGCACAGCTTTGGGTCATGTTGAGTGAAACGTGTCTCAGAAGTTGTCTTTGGAATTCGTTCCCTCTGGTCTCAAGCTAAAGACGATACTTAGAGTAATTAAAGTCAGGGCTGCTACCTCGCAAATTATTTCTCACAGCTCAGCAGGAGAGACACAGTTACATAAGAAGATCTAGTGTAGCAGATCTTAGTCATCAGCAGATTCAATGCAGTGACTGGCAGGAGGGGGTCATCTGAATATCCAGGGGCATCGAGGTGGAACAGCGTGTTTGCTGATATTAAAAGCTCTACCAGTACAGCTGTTTTAAATATGGGTGCATGATATTTGATGACACGGATGGTATTTTATGTCTGTTGAATGATAATGCAAGCCAAGAGAAAGACAGCATGCAGTGTAATGATAAGGAACATCTGAGGTAAGCTAAGACACTTTTATATATCTAAGAGGTTCCCATCCTTTTTCATCTGACAGACCCCCACAGCCCTGTCAGATGGACAAAAAGTCATTCCTCAACAGCATCTGACATCTTCAAATGTGTTCAACTGAACTCGTTTCAGACTCGATCTGGACCAGTTTCAGCTTACCATTTCTCTATTATAGTCAGTCAGACAACTTCAAATGATTTATTACAGCAAAGGCATATAGTTAAATTTTAGCATTAAGCTTCCAAGTGCATGACTCCCCACAGCATGATACACATAAAAATAGGTGGTAATGAATAATTATCTCACCAGAGCCTACAGGAGGATGCTGGGGTAGTGGAAGGCTTGAAACAGCAGGAGGGAATGCTGGTCAGGAGTGTCATTGACATGTCAGAGGAAGAGATGGGAAACTGAGGCTTAAATTTACCACCAGATGTGTTTACCACCTGATTTTTCCTTCACTTTTTTTTACGCTTTTCTTTCTTTCTTTTCTTCTTTTTCCAAATTTTGTGGTGGAAACAAACTTCCATAAAATAGTAAGGTAGAAGAGTGAACATGTGTATCACAGGTTGATTTTCCTGACAGAGCTAGCTCATAGGCTTTTATTTATCTCTTAACCCTTTAAGACCCACCATAGAACCAAGTTCGCCAGAGCTTATCTTTATATTTTTACATGCTGTAGTGCCATTTTTGGGAGCATTTCAAGTTGCTATACGTTGATACAACCGTTATACCCCAAATTTTAATTATATGTATGCATTAAATCCATAGAAAATAGAGAAATTTCAGGTGTTTGAGGTATATCCCTCAAAACTGTAAATGCATAAAAATTTGCACAAAATCGTTTCCAGCCACAGGAAATTTATTTTGAGTGTCTTCGTAGTTTTATTTTTGAGACACACCAATTTTTTACATGCTGCAGAAAAAACGAAAATAAATATTATAATGCAAATTTGCAGAAAAAAACAAAATCTGCATCAAAATAAACTATTTCCAACAGTGCAATTTGAATTCTAAGCCGCCCAGAAACTATACAGAAAAGCATAAAGTCAAACATGACTTTTAAAAACACCAGTATACATGTATAAATGCCCTAAAGGGAAAAACTACGTTTCCCAAGAAATATGATGTCACTCCCGGTTTTGGCAGGTAGGCTAATGGCGCACATGTGATAGTTCGCGCTGACGCCGTCTGTTCCAACGTAGGAAGTACTATGAACAGCTGATCGGATCGCAACGTGCTTCTGGAATATCATGTTTTTGTTTCTGCAAGTGATTTTTGTGCAATTTTTGCAAAGCCATATGTGGTGACAGCTGAATGCATAAGATGTAAGTACAACTTCTCTTATTCCATATGCGAATAAAAAAATATTGCGCTATACGTGGTTGCAGTTCTACCGGGATTTAAAATAGCTGCGCAAAGTGAAGCAGTCTACTTTAAGGTTTATTTCCAATAAGTGTTATTGGCAACTTTTTTCAAGGTTTTTGTACTTTTATCTCGCATCTAACACTTTCATTTCTTTATGTTGTTAAGTAATAAGTACTTTTATTTAGTATAATTTTAGTTTTAGAAAAAAAAAAGAGACTAAAGTAGTGATCAAAGTAATGACTGAAAGACTATGATTAAAAAATACATGAAAAACTATGGTAAAAAAAACAAAACCCCAGTGTGAGCAGTATGCGTTCTTATTAGTACATTTCAAGATACTAAATTAATAAATAAATGGTGGAAACAAACCTTCCATATTCCAACTTCTTCAGGTTGACTCAATTCTTTAATAGACTGGGGAAATTGTTATTAGTTTTTTATTGTGGTCTCTATTAGTGAGATAGTAATCTCTTGCCCTGATGGGTCAATACATATTTATTCTGTTCTCCTTATTCACAGTGACCATCATTGGCATCATCATCATTAACATTAATATAATCAGCATCAAATGACCGTAATCGTAGCCATCGCCCTCACTGTCACCACCTTAATTTTCTTCATCAAAACTTTAATCACTGCTGTCATGTTCCCTGCTGTTTTCATTATCCTTATCATCATCATCTTCATAGACATCATTAGCATCACCTTCATAATCAACACTGATTTCAGGCATGTAAATAAACACCAAATGTTTTTCTGTTTTTTTTTAAAGTTAAGAAACACATGCTTAACACTCTGGTACGACTACCTGCTTTGGAAACGTGAAATTCAAAAAGCAGATATTCATCAAACAGCATTTTAAATTAACCTGGAGAAAAAATAAACACACAGCTGCAATAACCGAGTGCAGTTCAGGTGTGGAAAAGGTTTTGAAAGTAGTTGCATGATCTTTGATTTTTAATTTTCCAACTCCTCAGCCTGGCAGTGGAAAATGCACCCACAAAACAACCTTTGTTAAAGGTCTTTGTCCTTTGGGCTGTCAGGGACAATGACAACACCAGATGAACTATTACAACCGCGCAGTGAATGGCTGCGTACCTCTCCTGAATCTTTAATCTATCAGCTGTAGAGTTTTAATTTATCTGTTTACAGTTTCTGAGCTGAGGCTGAAGACAAATTTCCAGCCCGGATTGGATAATGATGACGGACTTTATCATTATCACCTCCATTGTCATCCTCATCCGTATGTTCATCATCACTAATGCATTCAGTATCACCTTCATCAAATCAGAATAATCAATATCATCACCACCTTTGTCATCACCTGCTCTTCTTCCCTCTTTCTGGAGGCATATCAGATTAGTGCATACAGCCCTCAGAGTCTTTATTAGAATTACGCAGGATTAGACCTGAGGTGAGGATGATTTTGCAGGTCAGAAGGAGGATTGCTGCAGAGAAAAAAGTTCAAATCCTCTCAACCAGAAGGCGGAATACATGCAGACACCTTGGAGAGACATAAGAATCAATGGACTGAATTAGTTTGCAGCCTCTGCAGCACCAAGCACAATTAAGTAGCGACAAAATCACGAGAGTGCTGCAACATCTGTTGGTTCTGCCTTATTATGTCCCATTAGCATAGTGTAAAATGGGGAGTTTATAGTGCCCCCATTCTGGATAAAACAAAGGTAGTGGGGTGTCCATAGCTGGCTGGGAATTAGACAGTTTCGCCCTGCTTCGTTTGATGGATTATATGCAAATGATTCACTCGCTCCTTCTTTTGTTTGACCCTTCCACTCCTGCTGTTTGAAAATCTACCAGGGATATTTTTGGATGAAGGTGATTTTTTATTATTATTATTATTATTGTACCAACTCATGCACGTATTATATGCACACAGACATATATACACACACGAATGCAAGCCAACAGTCTCGTGATGGTATTGTGCAGTCGGACATGCTGAAAACAACCCTGCCAAAAGACAGGTTGTTTTTTTTCTTTTGGATGAATTTGTTTGCCAAATTGCATGGCTTTAAAAAAAATTTGCTTCTCGGCGAATACCAGCGTGAAAGTTGTCAGGGTCAGCTTTTACAGTTTAACCTCACCTCGAGTGGAAGGAGAAAATGAACGAATCTTCTCTTCTTCTTTTCTAAATGCCAATTTTCTCATCCTAAAAGCTTTGCGCGCCAGAGGGCATCTTAAATATTTGGCAAGGCACCACGCTAAAGGCCATTGTTTCGCCTGTAATACCAGCTTCTCACCTGCTGAGACCATCCAACCATGTGCTCTCCGTCCAACTACACTGCTGGACTCTTACTTCCCTTCCTTCCATCTTCTTGGCGTCACAGATTTCCACCGCTTTCCCTCTTTTTTTCGCTTAATTTCTCTTTTGTTTTGACTTTCCTTCCCTTCCGTTGCTTTGATTCTCAGTCCTCTTCCAGAAACTTTCATCTTCCTTCTTCTTTGTGAAAAAGCTGAAGTGGCCTCGTCTTTGTTATGCTCTCAACTTTTTGTCCTTCTTCATATCCGCGCTCTGGGTCTAATCCTTCAAGTAGATCTTTCTGTTTCTCTTTCACATTTTTTGTCTGTTTTTGTCTCTCAGGGCCAGTCCGAGGCATATAGCCAGACAGTGGAATATGTGTTATTATCAGTCTCCAACTGGTCTATATGAACACTGAACAGAAGGGGTCCCATCAGAGTATCAGGCAGGCAGAACTGAAAGAGTGCCATTCTTCCGCTCGGGTAACACAATCGACACAACCAGCCGGGACCTGAGGAAAAGTATTAGAGGGAAGCAGAAACAAGGATGGAGCAGGAATGACAATGCCCATTGTTCACGATGTATTGAGTGCAGTCTGGCATGTTTCATATTCTGGGCTGGTATCTCCCTATTTTGTCCTCTTTTATTCATGCTTTCATTCTTTCATCCTGTCTGTTGGCCTCTCTGTTCCTTCTAAAGATCCATGGATCTCTGAGTTTCTCTATCTCCTGGCTCCAACTATTTCATTCTCTTCATTAAAACAACAACTCTCGGGATCTCCCCCAGGTTGTTTCGGGGACTTACATCATCATCACCATCACCGCCATAGTCATTATCATCAACAAACCTCATTAGTGGAAGCTAGCAACAGCAGCAGCAGCTCTGCAGCGTAATATCCTTACTCAGTCTTTCAACCTGCTCCTCTGCATGAACGATCAAACGCGGAGGGGAAGTTAAGTAAACATTTCATATTGCATTACTGATTCAGTGCCATGCTGCTAACATACTAAACAGATCATTACACTCCTATGAACAGATGAAATGATGATGATATTTTCCACCAAGTACAGACTCTGTCAGGGCAGGATTGAAAATATGAAAAAGAGCAGTGTTTTGTGAAAAATGCAAAGGAAAGGTCTGATTTCATTTGCTCTGGGGGGATTTTTTTTTCCTTTTTTGAGAAAAAGAAATCATTTCTAAGACAAGGATTATCATTCTAAGCCACTCCTTTAATAAGAGAAAGAGTAAAATAATCCTAAAGTGAAATGATGAGATTTCTGCCACTGAGAAATAAAATCGTGGGGAAGGATATATTTTTAGTTCTAATTGTTACATGCTTTGACAGCAGGCTGCAGGAAATATGGTTGGCAGAGGAGATTAGCATAGGGACCACAGGTCACCATTGTTGTGAATAGGGAGTGTCATACATTTGGTTAGATGATTTATATATATATATATATATATATATATATATATATATATATCGCAAGGTAGCACTCCTAACAGATCTTCTCTTAGCAGACACTTCATCCCTGCAGAAAAGCACAGGTGTAATTAATCACGTTAATGATGCTGGTTCTGTGAGGCAGCGTGCACAGTGAGGCTAGCTCTGTAACACCTGAATGGAATGCAGCCAATTGCTAAACTGGCATTCAACAATTCAAACTGTGGACAACTGTCTTTTAATTACTCTATTTGTCTGAGAGATAAAGATATTTACTGTTCAAAAACATCATGAAAACCACATCTAAATATTATTTCAGTGTCAGTTTGTTGGTCAGTGGGTTCACCACGGCTCTGTTTGTGGATTATAGCTCTGTTTGTCCATCAGGCTGTGCATTCAGAGATCATCTTCTGTATACCTTGGTTTTAACAAATCATTATTACTTTTGCCTTCCTGTTGGCTCACAGCAATATAGCCATTCTCCTCTGACCTGTGGCATCTACAGGGCATTTTCACCCAAACAAGTGCTTGACTTGATTCACCAAGTCGCTAAAATGTGGTTCACTGATTATTAAACATTTACTTTTACAAGCAGCTGAACAGGTGTACAGTCGGGGTATGTCTGTAAAAAGTAAAAAAAAAAAAAAGGGTGTATGTGCAAAAAGCTGATGGGAAGAAGCATCATGATGGCAGTGATATGCAACAAGTAGCTATGTTCTAGATATAAACAGTGATAATGACGCTGATGTTGGTAGTCGTTGCACCGGTATGACAAAAAAAATGTGAACGATGGCGGCATTGTTGATGAGAAGAATGAGAAAAATGGCAAAATAATGAAGAAAATGAGCACTGTGGAACGATGATGACAACGGTAAAAAAAAAAAAAAGCCATAATAACGGTAATTGAAGTGGTGAAGAGAGTGAGAAAAGCAGAAACGGATAAAAAAAAAAGTGATTTTCATGGGGTGAGTTTGTTGATGATGAAGCTGGATTACACTGATGCTAGAAGAGATGATGGTGATAATTCCCAATGATTGCACTAGGGTGATGATTCTGAACACAATAGCTGAGTTGTTGACAATAACAAGATTAATGACACTGATACTAAAAGAAATGATGATGACGATGATAGCAGTGATTGTGCGCATATGATGATGATGTCGAAGATAGTACGATTAGTAATGGTTTTGAAGACTAAGATGAAAGGAGCATAATGAGTCACCTCCTCTCTGCTGTTTGCTCCCCCCTCCTGTTGTCCAATTTCAAGACTCCCCACTGCATACCATCTTCACCCGTGTCCCCCTCCTCTCCCCCCACTGAGCAGGTTCGTGAGAGGACAATCAGAGCGCTCCGTTAAGATTCCTTTTCTTTCGCTTGTGTTACCTCTCTGAGGAAAATGAAGAAGGAGAGGGCAGATGTGAGAACATTACTAGTTTTTTGGCAGTTTTGTCTTTTCTGTTGATAGAAATGGGAAAATGAGCAGATTCACCACTGATGAGATGCTTCATTCTTTGAGGCGTCACCTTTAACTCCCTCGCGCAGCTGCCGGGAGGTGTTTTGTCACAAATGAGAGGGAGATTACTCATTTATTCTTTTGTGTCCTCCGTTTTTTTTATACTTTGGTCGTATGTATGTGTGTGCACATGCCTGCCAACTCTTGGCGCGCGTGCGTGCATGGGTCTTTATTTCTTTGTTCATTTGATGTGGGTGTTTAGGTGCAGCTTAGGAGTGTGTAAGTGTGTTGGCGTCAGTGGCAGAAAACGGTCCTTACACCGGTTTGAAGAGTCTAATCAAAGGCTGGCAAAATTTTCTCGCTTCTTGTGTAGTTCCGAAGCTTCCCTATTTTTTTATTTTATTTTTTTTACTCCCTCCTCTCCTGCCTACTCTCATCTCTGATTACTGAAGGGCTTGCAGGAGGGCTCTGTTCTTCACCGAGTTTTTCGATGACGTCCTTCATAGCTGTTGCACTGACTACGAGCACGTGTTTCTTTATAGGAGTCTTTGAAGAAGCAGAGCTTGTGAAGAAACTGTGAAGGTCTGCAGTCTTTATTTTCCAACTGTGTGTCATGGTCCTGGGCCATGTGGGCCCAGTATTCTTAGTTCCTTGTATTTTTGTATTTCGTTCCTTATTTAGGCCATGTTTTCTGAGTTGCCCTGTTGTGTTGTTCCCTAAGTGTTTTCCCTTCATGGCTTTTACCCCCTGTGTGCCCCTCTGTGTATCTGTGAGCCCTCGTCTCCCCTTGTGGTTGTTTCATGTTTCCCCAGCCCGTTATGTCTGTGTTTTCCCCGTGCTCTCTCTCCTCCTGTCTGAACCTCTGTGCCTGTACATGTCATGTTCAGTTCACCCCGCCCTGTCTCGTTATGATTATCAGTATCACCTGTGTTCCCCGTGTGTGCCCACTTTCCTCGTTTACCCTCTGTGTATTTCTGTCTGAGTCTCCCTCTGTTCGGCGTCGTGTTCTCCCTCATGTTGTGTGTAATTCTCCCCGTGGTTCGGTTCCTTGTACAGTTCATGCTTTAGTTTTCCCAGTTTTAGTTTATTCTGTATTGCTTCCCGTGGCCAGCAATAAAGCTGTGTTTTTTGAGTTTATCCCCGTGTCTGTGAACCTGCATCTTGGGTCCTTCCCCTGCCTGCCACACAACGTATCATGACACTGTGGACACTGGTGGATAACATGAAGCCAGCTGTGGCACCAATCATCCAAAGCCTGAGGTGCAGTCAAAGACAGGAAGGCAGGAAGGAAAGGCAAGATAGTAGGAGATGTATTTATAGTACATGCACAGTGCTGAATTATATTTGCCTAATAAGGAAAATGGCTCTAAGGAGCTTCCTCGTTTTGGAGATAAGGATGTGTTAAGAAATAGAAACGAACTGTTCCAGTTTAAATAAAGTTTGAATTTTTTACAGTTTTTTTTTTTTTGTCAGCCATGTATCGTAATGAGATTAGTGTCTGATGCAATTACGCCATGATTTTTTTTTTTTAAAGCGACGAATACAAAGATGTTTCAAATGGATCCAAAATTTAAAAGGGAAGAAAGGGTGATGTGATGGACAAAAACCTGAGGGAAAGATGGATGGAAACAAGGAAAAAAAAGTGGGATGAGAATGAAGAGAAGAGCGTGAGAGATGTAGAAAAAGAGAGAAAATCGACAGGAGGCGTGTATGGCTGTCTCTGGGTGCAGTGAGGAGTATAGGCTGTGGCATCCGCTAGTGGTGCTGCATACTCCGTGTTTGATCAAACACACTTCAAACACCCTCTCTGACTTCCTCTTGCAGAGGGTTGGGAAACGAACGTGCGCGCGTCTTCTCCTGAATGCGCGTGCGGCTGGGTGTTTGCTGAGGAAAGCGTTATTGATGTTTTGTTTATCTAAAATGGGTCAACCCTAAACAAAACAAGCACAGTGACTACAGTGGCTGAGATGTTCATTGCTGTAAACTGCGGTTTCCTTGCGGCTCCCAATCCAGTGAATAATGTTGACGAATGACCCTGTGTGTGTGTAGTTGTACTGCTCTGTGTGTGTGTGTGTGTGTGTGTGTGTGTGTGTGTGTGTGTTTCCACAGCTGAGCGTGTGTGCACTATTTCTCTATTATCTTTGCCCCAGTCACGTTTTTCACCTCTATTAAGTTATTCGCCATTAAATGCTCTCTACTTCGACTTAATTTCATGTCTTCATTTTCTCCATGTTCCCCCATTGTGGAGCTGTGCATCTCTACGTCTTAAAGAACCACGACTCCAGAGAGCTCATTAAAGCCATTAGCAGAGAGAAGTCACAGAATAGTTAGGCTCGCTCGCTGTTGTCTCATTTCATATTGCTAACAGCTCCAGTACTGATTAACCAACCTTTGACTCATTCACTTATATCTGCTTGCCCGTCACCTCCTTTAGGTCATGCATGCTGCATAATGTGCATACTGTGGCCCACTATGATTTCCTTAATTTTCCTCTATTAAAATCATGTTACCACGCTCATCCTGTCACATGAAAGTTTGATTAGGAACATTATTGAAGATTAGATTGATGAATTATTGATCAGCAAGGTGGGAAGTCTACTCGACAGTAGATTAGACACGAGTCAAGAAGTCCTGTTTGTGTGAGTGTTTAAAACATGCATGGGACTGTATATGCATAGGTGAAGCTGAGTGCATATATGAGAATTTGTGGTCATCCAGCATGCTTATCAGTTTGAAAGAAAGTGATAACTCAGGCTGAGGTTGATGGTATATCAGTAATGATTCTGTGTTAGAAGATCATTCAAAATGCTCTGTGATGTGAACAATTTCAGAGTCTCTCACCGTGTGAGTCTTGCATGGATTGCAAAAAGGCTACAGTTCAAATCTGAGACAGTTTTTTGCAAAGAATCGATAGAATGTGTTCATTTACAAAACTGTGAACAGAATATACCAACTGTAGTTGCATAATTGTTGGACACTTGAATCAGCTGTAGGTGGATGTGTGAACAGTGTGCTGGATAAGGTGTTAGATAATGTGAAAATGTAATTGTTTATATGATTACAAGTGTCTGCATCTGTAACTCTGCCTGCTAGGATCCATGAAGTCAAAACAGCTGTCCAATCAGAGCCGCGGGGCTCTGTAGAAGATAGAAAACATGGATGTAGTGCCGGAGCATGAGGGGAGTACTAAAAGCTCACCTAGCTAAGCACGGGTATATTTATAAAGTGCGATCAAAACATTCTGGAACAGGTCCATGAAGATCAAAAGCCAAAAAGATTTAGTCAATCTCCAGTTCAAGGTCACCTCCTCAGGCATCTCATTTTTAGATCGCTGGAAGTCCCGTTCTTACCAGTTCCACTGTGTGTTGATTTCACTGCAGACAATTTGACCTAGATTTCATATCATATGTAATGACCCAGCAGTTTTCATATAAAGGATCGACAGTTTCCAAGCAGAAGACTGAGGAGCGTGCAGGGTTTCTTTTATTATTTATTTATTTTTTTAACATTAATCAGTTCACATGAATTCATACTCCCGAGGCGACTGTAATGTCCTAAGGGGGCTGAGGGTGAACATTCAGCAGAAATCAACTGAGCTATTTTGTGGCAGCTCTTGATTGCACAGGGTGCCTTGTAAATAGCTTTTTCTCCATGAATACAATTGTTGGGTACCACCTTGACTAGGGGTGTCAAACATAAGGTCCATGGGCCAGAATCGTCCCAGTAAAGATTCCAATCCGGCCCACGCTACAGCCTTAAAAACATGATTTGGTGCAGAGATTTGAAACTTTTAGCTGTATTTTCACAAGTTTTACTGATTTTCCTAATGATAAAGGCCCCCCACTGCCCATTGTCATGCTTACAACACCAAAGTACAAGGACATTATCTGTAAATTAATAAAAACCTTACAGTTTGAGCAATGATCTATCAGAACCGTTTCTGTAACATTACACGTTTATCATGTCGTTTCACTGGTGAGGTCCACTTTACATCAGAGTGGCCCATGATGTAAAATGAGTTTGACATCCCTGACCTAGACCATTCACAGTTTGCCTCCCTGTCACTGCTTCAGCTTCTTGAAAATGAAAATCGAGTTAAAGGTTCACTTTCGGCACACTGTGAATCTATGACTTGATTTATAGGCTACAAGAGATCAAGTGCACATGCACAGGTCCAAGTGAACAGAACTGGACTTCTACAAAGTGATCTGAAGATTTTTGGCTTTCATAGCCCCCTGACTGGAGCACCCTCATATTAATATATACATATAAAGCAGGGTATTATGGTGTTCTGTCATTTATATAATGTAGCACTTGATTAAACACTTCATCAAGATGTTTATTAGAAAGTCCCACTCCAGCCATCCAAGACCAGTCAAGATTATAGTGACCAAAATAGGCAACTATCATTCTGTTTAACTAAAGTTCAATGACTTCAGTTATATAAACCTAATACACCTTTAGAGGTAAGGTTATCGGCACCAACACCAACATTAGTAGGACTTGATGTAGCCTGGAACAGCAGCCACATATTCACACACACAAATGACCAATCAGCATAATTAATCAAGTGTTCCACAAACATGCTCATTAACATTAAAAATGACATATACCCTGGAAGGGTAAACCACATAAAAGCAGACTCGTGCACACACAGACTGAGAGAGGGAGGACCAAAGCAATGCACCATAAAATACACTTAACAAAAACTCCCCAATAAATAATATTTAGGTGGGCAAGAGGCTACACCAGTCCAAAATTGTAAGTCAGCTTACTTTTGATTAATAAAGCAGGAGACGACCGCTGGAAGTCTTTGAGCAGTGTGATGGAACTGTAGGAAACAATTCATTTGGGGAAATATGTATCTGGGTCATGTGTGGAGCACCTCGACAAATGATGGAAAGACCGTGTCTGCTGTCACCGCTCTTCAGCTGCTGTACAAGCACTTCATCTTCTGCATTATCCACTAAGAGAAAAGTGTGCCGCCAGTGCTGCCAGGTTGTATTAATGACTTCTCACCAAAAGCATTTGACCGAGGCAAGCAAGCACCGACTCTCATAAACTCATATTCCCAGCTTAAAAATGAGCGTTCTTTCCCTTTTGAAGTGTTTATCTTTCTAAATAGTGGCTGCATACATGGAGGGTTGGGTCAAAGGAGAGCCAAGTGCTAAGTTGCATGGTTATGCTGACAGGAAAAGGGTTCAATTAGCAGTTGAGCTGTCAGGTACTTGACAGTGGCACTTGTTGAGGAGAAACTGATAAAGGGATAGTTTTGCAGAGCTGAATTTTTCCTTCTGTTTTTCATAGTGTCCTTTAATATCACAGAAATGATTTTTTTATTGCTCGTAAATTATTTGGATAAAAGCAAGGAGTGGGTGAATTATTCAAATGTTGCATGTAATTCAGGGGACCTTTGGAGGGTGCAGCTTTAAACGGGTGAAACAGAACAAAGGCTTCAAATGATTGTTATTGCCCATAGATGAAGCCACGCTTTTAACCAAGGTCATCACAATTAATTTTCTTCTCTTAAGCCTGGTTATGCTTATAAACTGCATTCATCCACTCCACAATTATGGAAAAGATATGAGATGATAAAGAACTTAAAAAGATCTCCATATTTAAGCTCAATGATACTTTTGCACTTGGATGTAACTGTGGACTGCAGTAGAGTCTTTGATCAGATATAACTTTATGATTCTTGGATGATGGGGTAGAAGTCGAACCGTATGATTAAATAGTAAAATAATAATAATGATCATTTTTTGCTCATTGTGCAAAGGTTGGTAAACAAGGTTCAAATGAGTTTTTAAGGTGACAGGATAATAAATCTAACGACACTACTTTTCGCCTCATCCCTGCTAAGAGGAAACAAACTGAGTGTCAGTTACTGAGCTTTTATTTAGAAGCCCCATTTGTTGACTGCCTCTAAACACACTCTGACCAAAGCATCTTGGGAGCCACTTAGCAAACAACTCGGAGTCAGTAATGAGGAAGGTAGCATCACTCTCCGCAGAGGGTCTCCCTTTTCTTAAACCCATTTTCCAGTTTGCTGATGGCTTTCTGTCTTGCTGCGTCTCTTGGCTGTGACACCGACTGTCACCATCTGCATCCAAATTATACGTGCCCACGGAGAGGCAGGAAAGCTCACATTTTCGGCAGAATATGCCTACCAGGAAGGTTTTGGGATAATCCAAGTCAAATAGCTGTGGGCAACCACTGCAGATCAGATCCTTCCCAGGAAGGGACTTGCTTACCAGGCACGCACCCTTAGGCCACGCTTATGGGTGAGTTTTAAGTTGTCGTCAGAAGACAGAGAGAGGATCACTTGGAAAGTTGTTGTCATTTTTTATTGACAAAAGTCAGTTGCGCAGGAAGCCGTGTTTTTGTACTCTGTGAGGCTCAAATCGGCTCAATTACATGTGTACTGAATGCTTGTCTCGTTGAATGATGTGAATCGTCAGACGCGTTTTGTTCTGGGATCCATTTTATTTCTAACACTAAACTTCCTCTTTTTTCTCTCTCTAATGATGATTCTTTTTTCACTCACATTGTTCACAGCGTTTCTGTGATTCCCTCCTCACAACCATCAGAAAGTATGAGTGTAACAAAGATTCAGCCTTTCAAAACACTTCTATTCTCACTGAGAATGTTGGCATTTGCTGTGAAAATCTAAAAAAAAGGGGAGAAATTATTCAAACATGAGCATGCATGCATGAATTGCAGGCGGTGACTAGTTGCTTTTTTCCATGTTTTACCCACATGCAGATTATGCATGATTTCTCCTGGGACTGCATGGCACACCAATGATTCCTTTTGTCATAGATATTTAGATATTTATTATCAGCTGGCCCAAATTTTGCTGGAGAATTCAAATCTAAGCCCTTTGGACTGTGCAGATTCACCACACGGATAGAATGCAGGCCTCAGGCACAGGCAGAAACAGTAATACAAACTTTAGTTTCCCGTTGTCATCCCCGGCTGCATCACTTAAATCAATTGCTATGAAATCTTTTTCAAGCTTAATCTGATTTTTCTTTATCTGTGCAGCGATAACGGCATTAACAGCAAACAAGACAAGATGGAAATCCAGATTAAAGATTAACTTTCTGAAGGCGCAGTGTCAACCATACCTCAATTTAGAAAAATCAAGAACAAGCAAAAAACACATGATTGCATATCATATTAGGTGCTGTAACTAAACATTGCATGCAGGGAAAATGTAACATAAAGCATTAAACAGATTAGAATATAACCCCCAAAGAGAGGATGAGTCACCGAGGAGTTCAAATGCTAATTTGCGATTGTATTAAGTGACTCTTTCTTCAACATACATGGTGCTTTTGTGGAAATGGTTCTAGTTTGTCTTTTATATATGTAGAGAGCGTGAATTTCAAGGCTGTGATGAAACATTGATGTGAGAGGAGAAAATACCCAATTTGGTCGGCAGAGATTAACACAAAAGCATAAAAAGCTGATAAAAGGCCCTCTCATCTCTGAAAGCAAACAAATGAAGCAAACATGAACGGTACCCCAAAAAAAAATCAAATCAAAAGGCAAAACAAATTAGAAAACGAGAATCTGTGCAGTAAACATCAACCGATATCACAGGCTCTGCCAGCAGATCAACCGAAACTGGACATCTTTCAATCTGAAAATATGTGAATTTATTTTTATTCCCAAGAAGCTGACTCTTCAGAGACGTGAGAAATTTCTCTTGACAGCAGTGACAGGCAGGAAGTCCTCCCTGCATTTTCACCACAGTTGATTTGGTTTGCATCTCAAACGCAGGATTCTCTCTCACATCCCTGAAGCACTTTAGCTTCAAACTGTTGCCATTTTTCCACCAAATGGACAAATATGAACCAAGGACGGTGCTTTCAGGGGAAAAAAGAAAATCTACCCAAATCAGTTAGCGTGTGTGAGTAGGTGTGTGTCTGTGTGCGTGTGTGTGTGTGTGTTCCTCTCCCAGCATTTCCCCCATCTGCAGAGGAAAGAACTCGCTGAACTGTGAACCAATGAGCATCTCAGCAGCAGAAAGATGCTGCTAGGAGCGGTTCCTACATCCAGCTGTGGACCTATGCATAACGCACACACACACATTAAACACACGTCTAGCGCACATCCAAAACAAACACAAAGTCTCTGTCTTAAGGCCATACAGTGAAGGTGATAGACACTTTATGGATGTAACCTTCTCCTTTCCTCTTTCTTCTCCTTCCACTCCTATTCATCACAAGTTAACATGTTATATATACGGAGCACGTTATCTCCTACTTTTTGCTGCCATTTCTTTTTCTCTCTCCTTCCAGCTCTCCTTTTTTTTTTATATCTAATACACAGAGACAGGGTGGATGTATAATTCATATCCCCTCTGCCAGCCGTGCTCCTCTCGGTGTGTGTCTGTGCATATGTGTGTGTCTATGTGAGAGTGTGCATGTTTGTGTTTGCGCTGCCACCATTACTTCTCACCCAAAGCGGAAAGAGCGGGTCAGCTAAGTACACGTGTGTTCCTGTGCACTTGTGTGTCTTTACACTGATATAAATCTTGCATGGTCGTGGGAACTCCCACTCGCTCATTTTGCTGTATGTTTCATTACATGGCTCGGGGTTAAAAGGAGTGAGCGTGGGTAAAACATTTGACGTCTGTTTTCCTTTGGTGTATTTATTGGTTTTGGGATTCACATCTATCTCTGCGTAGCGTGCTCTCCCGCACTGCTTATGAAACTGTAAAAGCAGGCCAGCGTTTGCTCTCTGATGGCAGACATGCTTCTCTGAGCTCGAGTTTCTCTGAAATAGAATTTGGTAGGGCAAGACCCACCTCTCTTCTCCACTCAACCATACACTTACTCATTCCCTCTGGGGAGGAGAGAGGCAGAAAGAACGAGGTACGGGAGTGGGAGGAAGGAGAGAGAGAAGCGATGAAAGAGGGGTATAAAGTGCAAAGGAGGGAAGGGGAGAAAAGAGGGAAATGGCTGGAAAGGGACGGAAGCAAAGAAGAAGCAAGTGAGAAAAAGAGAGAATGGATACATCTGCTCGAGTAATGCATTTAAATCCCATTTTAGGTAGATGAACCTAACCCCAGTATTTCCACAGGATGGTCATTTACTACCACTTTACAAGTGGGAGATGTTGAGATTAAAATATTGCACCTTTAATAATATTTCTGTGACCATCATAATAATTTATAACTGCAGACTAAAGGTCTGGTAATGCTGTGCTATAATACATTACTACACTATTTATATTTGAAAATGTCAACAAGTTCTCTGAAGAGACCAAGAATTAATCTGTCCCACTAGATACACTTAAAGTCTCACTAAAGGTCTTGGATAAGCTAATAAAAGTTGTTATATACCTCAGTGGCACTGATGTCATTGAATTACAGTCAAGATCGTTTCAGTTGCATAGGCTAATGCACTGTAGCTAAGCACAAGAAGCAACAGGGGCATTGGTCAGAGTAGCAGCAAGTAGTAACTCAAGTTCTATTAAATTCACATTTTTATTATGGGTTGAAGTTGAACTATATTTGAGGGTATACCCTATTGAAATGTAGGGATATATCTGGCTGTGTGAGACTACATTTCTAGCTATAGTCTGCCAAGGCTGAGGTGAGGTATGTTTTTAGGTCTTTTTTTTTTTTGTCTGGCTGTCTGTATGTTGGGAAGACAGGCTAGGCTACACTGTTTGCTGAGGCAGGTGCTCCTATTGATCAGTGGTACCAAAGTAAAATCTCAGCTTTGAGTTTTAACAAGCTTCTGTATTTGAAGTGGAAAATGTCTCCTTTTTTTTTTTTTTTTAAACAAGTCCAAAATGTCAGAGCTCCTCAGTTTAACCCAAAATACGTGGCACGCACGAGTCTGCGTGGCTGTGCTGTCGCCGCACATCTGCGGCGTGCAGAAAGCAATCTATGGATCACTGCTCTGTATGAAATAAAAAGAATCAAGTTTAGTGTATAATAACACAAACTGACCTTTAGTTGAGTCACATTAACATTAACTGCTTTGCCAGAAGAAAAAGTTACAGCTTAATGCTCAAGTTCATTTAATGCATTTTATGGCACATTTTATTTCACAGTGATTCAGCGATGAAAGAAATCTGGAATTGTGGAGTTCACCAGACCTATAAGGCCACCTGTCACATCCCCCAAAATCTCTCTCTGAATTTTTAGGGGTTGAGGTCTATTGTCAAAAAGGTAGCAGCCAGTTTTGGACAAGAAGAAGGTGTAAAATAAAGAAGACTGATTGTTATTCCACTTTTGTGACATTTCCTTTTAAATTGGCCTTCTTCCTGACAGTATTCTATGTGTTATATCGGTGAAGCACTACTTTATTCGATTCCCCTTTGCCATAGAGCACACTTTTCACCCATCCATTGGTGCCACAAAGCTTTATTCAGAAGACTCACCGCTCAAACACAGTATTATGTATTGTGTTAGTATTATGTATATGGACGTTGTACTGTAGTGCTGCAGAAAAATATATCCGAATTGTATGATTCACTCTAGTTTCCATAACATTTCCTAAAAACTAGTGTCCATCTGGACTATCAGTCAGAAAGCTGTGATATTATATATTTATAACTTTTTCTTAATAATGTGGTTAGTGCTGTCGCCTTACAGCTAAAAGGCCGACTAGGGCCTTTTTAGTATGACGCTTGCATGTTTTCTATGTGCTTTCGTGGAGTCCCCGCTTCCTCCCGCAATCCAAACACATTTTATGCATTTTATATTTGTTTTATGTGTCCAGTGTGTGTGTGGTTGCCTGCTCTAGGGCGCACCCCGCCTCTCGCCTGGGATAGGTTCCAGCTCCCCGCGTTGGATTAGCGGTTAAGAAAATGGATGGAAAATGGATCTTCGGTAGGAACGAGTGACTGGAAGTCATTAACAGGATGGAGAAGTTTGGAAATACTGAGAGAAAGACTTGTTCACTGCAGACATTTTGACATGTCGTTACAGGGAAAGCAGAGGAGTAAGTATAAACAGTAATGATGACTGAATTCCACTTAGGCGAGCCTTTTCCCTGCTCCTGGCAGTGGTGGATTATTGGGATACACACCAGAACTCAGCAGTCATTAAGGTTTTTCATTACAGCTGTGTGTATCTTGTAGAGACGAGTCAGAACATCTCTGCAAAAGATCTACATTAGTTAGTAAGAAATGAGCTCTTTGACCAGCTTTAAAATTAAATGTATAACTTAGATAACTTAAATTCAGAGTTTTTCTCCAACTTCTGGTGGATACAGATACAGAAATCCATAAAGAGAGGAAGCATACAAGAGAGAGGGTGGAAGGAAAAGAACACAGAGGAGGTATATGTGCAGAGAGCAAAGTAATGTAGAGCAAAAACAAAGAAGAAAAAAAGGAGGCCAAGATGGGGAAAGAGCTATAAGCCACCTAAAGCATGTAAAGGAAACAAGATAAGAGCACGAGAGAGTGAGGCATAAAGCGCAGGGAGAACTGTTATGGGATGGGGGGGTGGGTGGGGGTGGAAACGTGCAAAAGGGAAGGCACAAGCCAAGAGGAGAACATGTAGAGATAAAAGAGAAACAGAGAGTGAGAGGGCGACAAAAAGGAGGGAGATGGAGCATCGACTCTTCTCCCTCTTATGGGTGACTGAGTATCGGGAACAGTCAGCTGAGTCCATGTCAAGAGGAAAAGAACCTAAACTAGAACGGAGCTTTACTTGCGCAGTTTATCCCGCCGCTACAGCACTGTAGACAGCCGACGCACTAATGGACAGAACAGCAGAGCGGCGGGGAAAGATAGACGAGGTAGAAAAGAGACTTGGGGAGATGTTTCAATTGAAAAGTAGAGGAAAAAAGGGCATTCATGTACTTTACTGTAGTTCTTAGTGTAGCTGGACTCGGTGCAGGAATTGACTGGCTCACTATCTGAAAAATTGCAAACAGAGCAGGAAGAGGAGGTTCACATGGGAGATGCTTTGATTAAAAAAAAGTCTCAAAACTCATTTAGAGTAACTTGCTGCTGCAGCTCTGTTTAATAGATGGCAGGCAAGTAGAGGAGGGGAGGAGAGGAGAGGGAAAGTTACATCAAAGTGCAGTTGGTGATAGGAATGCATTAGATAGAAGCGCTGCCCTGATGTTTGGAATTTCAAAGCTTTAATATTTTTGCTTCCTATCCTGGGATCTTGGTGTTTTTATTACTTTGAGGGTGTTTTTCACTAAGGAGAGCGGGTGACCGTGGCTAATTCTGTTCAATAAAGCAAATGATACGTGCTGCACAGCGCCTCATTTCTCTATTTAATGGACAGCAAAGCAAAGAGAGGCAGAGGTGGGAGAAAGTGTCTCCGAGCTCATTTAGTGTTTTCGCTGGCTGTAGCTGCTTAGTGCTCACTTCAGTGGACATAAGGCAGAGGGGGTTAGAGCGAGAGAGACGATTGAAAACCCTCAAAACATTTTAGTCCGCTCTGCGAGAAGTTTATCAAAAGTTGCATTAGATCCATCATCAGGACAATTTTCTCTTCACTCCACTTAGTTTTATTCACAAATGGACAATAACTGATTGAGGCATGTTTTTCTTATTTAAATGTAATGTTGCAAACTTGCAAAAGTCTTTTATTGTACAATAGAATAATGTAGACTAGAATAGAATAGAATTCAATTTTATTGTCATTGCACACGTCACAAGTACAAGGCAGTTTGCATCGATCCGGAAAGTGCTTTAGCAATAATATCAACTATATTTACAGAATATAGATCTAATATAGATATGATACAATGTACACGGAATGAAGGTATCTTATGAATATACTATAACTGTAAGTATGTACAGGCTATGACTGAAGTGAATGTACAGGCTATGTACAGGCTATGAACAGGTTATATGTATGGTTATAAATATGAAAAGCTATAGCAGATTATAGATATACAATTGCGAATATTAATAAACAGTTGTAAAACTAAAATTAATGTACTGTACATCGCACAGCAAACAATTCTCTTGGTGATTGTGAACAACAGAGCACTGTTTCACCACAACCGTTCTAATATGAAATAGTAGGTAAACACAGGTGTTACTAATCACATTAATTACAGTTCTGCACCTAAATAGAGCACTCTTTGTTAATGTGATTAGTGACACCTGTGTTTATTGAGTGTTTCACGTCAAAACAGCGGCTGTAAAACCGGCTTATAGGCTCTAAAATTGTGTGGTATTTTCATTAAGTATGTTAACTTAAGCAGAATTTGTATTCAAGCATTTAAAGTATCCAAACTGTATTTTGATAGAGAGGCCTTTTTTTCTTTCTTTTTTTTTACTCCCTAGACTGAAGAGCAGAGCCCTGGGAAGGGCCTTGAAGTTTTATCATCAATACGCAACATTATATAACTCCAGGATGAATCAAAGTATGTCAGTCTTGCAGTCTAGCATACTTTGCAGACGAGAATAAACAGTCTTGCAGGAAAAACGAGGAAAAATGTTAACAGCACAGATGTGACATTAATTAAATTTCCACTCTCTGAGACAATACACACACACAGGTGAGCAAAACCTTTATGAAACCAGAAAAAAAGGTATTGCCAGTTTTGCATCTATGAGATCCCTTTATACACAGCTGTCAAAAACATACTATACGCCTAGTGCACACAGCTGACTAGAACATTTCTAAGTATGATATTTTAACAGACTTAAAGGCCCACTTTGTGCAGCATGCAACACAGTCGTAAACATTTTTGCTGCAGAAGAATCAATAGGAAAAATTGCTCTGTGGCAACTCATAATACGCCAAGGCTTTACCTTCATCTGAGTGCTCCACTTATAATGCTTAAAATGTGGCTTGGAGCTCAGGGGTTTAAGGAGATTAAGTCCCTCTTGAGGGCATTGATGCCCAAAGTGTTCAAAATGTCTTCAGGTACAGGTGTGTGAGTCCCTTCTGTGCCATGATGGACAGTAGCCTTGGTTTTAATCACCTCAATTTGGAGAGTGATCACAGATGAGGCCACTGATGGGGGTAAACACAGGTACAATTCCTCAGTGTGTGATGTTATAAAAATCTAGCTAATTTTCAGTGAGGCACCATTAGCTACTGGTGACTAGGCTATGAAACATCGTTTGACCGTGATGCTTGGAGTTATTTTAAGAAATAATAAAGATTTGTTAATGTTACATATTTATTTAAACACGTGAAATCAAGTGTTCTATAGATAAATAAACAGGAATGCTATTTGAAATGTTTTAACATCTTTATTTGTTTCTGCATTTGTCAGGCGGTGCTGTGATGTCTGCCTTTTGTGACAGGGGGTGCTGCAGCACCCACAGCGCCACTACTTCCCATGGCCCTGTTTAAAAGTAAATAATAAAACAGCAACTACATAAAAGCTGGTAGTGTGCTTTAGTAATACATACTCCCATCAAATCAAGTTGCAATTCAAAATAACTGCTCATAAATTAAGATGACACCAAAAACATAACCTGTAGAACTGAGTTACTAAATTTTGTCATTGAAGATGATTTCCTGAATCAAAACTGTGTTTTATTAAACTTTTAATTCCAAGTAATTGTTTTTTCAATGTAACAAAAACTACATACTTAACACTGAACCTGCAGTGCCAGCTTTTAATAGTACTTAATCAGTGTGTGTTTCACACACTTTTACAGACAACACTTTTATCTCCCTCCATGCCACTGATTTTCATACCGGTTCTTGTGTAATTTAGCATACCTCAGAATTCAGTTTTCAGCTAATATTTCTTTGGAAATCACCATGTTGATGCAGTACTATTTTATTCCTGTCAAACTGAGTATTTTTAAAGAATCAGCTAAAGAAATGTGAATAAATTACATATTTTTGTGACAGATTGCAAATAGCCAAGTGCATAGGATTCGATTTTAATTTCTTTATTATATGTAGGCCCAACAGTGGTTCATCCATTGAGTTAGATTCCTTTTTTATGCTTAAATGGTTCAAAAGTCTGATGAAAAGGACAGCACTGAAAAAAAGTGAGGAAGCAACCAGTGTATATAAAAGTATATTTTAAAAAATTACAACAAAATATGTTTCCTTGGAAGCAAAATATAAAGAAATAAGGGCTGGCTCAAGACATGTGCACAGCCCTTGCATTGTACAAGACCTGAAAAACATCTGAACAATTCCTCTTAGAAGAAGAAATCCCAGTGCAGCCAACAGCGAAATGGCAACAACAACAACAGGCTTCTGCGCATTTTATCTTAGCTCTGTGTACCTGGCAGCATGCAGGGAAGGGAGGGGAAAGAGAGAAACATCCATGAAGAGATGTCAGAGAAAGAGAGAGAAAAAATGTGTCCTCCTCCCTGTTTAGAGTTTCCTTGTCAGTGTAACTAAATAGCTTTCTATTTAATGGACAGCAAACAGAGGGGAGAAGGAAGAAACAGATACATATTGAAAAATGAAACCCTGTACTGTGCCGCTCACTGTACAGCACCTCTGTACATCACAGAAAGTAAGCAGACGGTGAGAGACGGCGAGAAGAATACACACGGCAGATGCTTTAAAAAGTGTCTCCAAGTCAATTTAGTTTCCCCAAGCCACTGTAACTAAATAGCTCTCTATTTTATTGACAAAAAAGTCCAGGAGAGAAGAGAGAGTGAGAGAACGATGCAAGAGTGATGAGCTGAATGAAAAACGAGCCGCTGGAGACGTAGGAATCCTCTCAACCTCATTTGTGAGCTCTGGTATTTACTGCTGCTATCAGATGTGGATTAGAGGCAGATCACAGAGGCAAGTCGTTTTATCTCATTCACTCGCTGAGTATTATTAAATCATTACTGTCCTGGAGAAAGCTTCTATCTTTCCAGTTTGACATTTTCCTTTAACTAATTAGCTTGTTTAAAACCGCGTGCCCTGTCCAATATGTCTTCTTGTCTCGTTTCGGTACAATAACACATATTAAATGTATATATTAGCCATACAATTCTATTTAATGTCAGTGTGTGGGTAGCTGACGCCTGAGACGACATGGAAAACGATGACAGCGGTAGAAATGTTTTAAATGTGCGGATGTTCAATTAGCGATGTGAGAAGTGTGGGGGAGTATTAACACCATTTTAACACTTGTCTCTCATTAAAAACTGAAATGAGCTATTTATTTTGCCTTTTATACTGCATTAAGCACACATTAACCATTTAAAACATTGAAATATTTGTATCATCTTGGAGACAAGCGTTAGGCTGTTGTGAGTAATGAATAGTAATATAATAGAATAAAGACGATTGCTTTTTTTAAAAACTGGGTCTTTAATTTCTTAGTAACTAATAATTACTAAAGATTTTGTGATTTTTTTTTTTAGTAACTTGGGTTTTTTTTGTTATTATTACAATTTAAATGGTGCACTGTTAATCAGTTCATTTAACTGTAAGTGCAGGAATGCCATCTTTAGCTTCATTGTAGTACTTAGAGGTACAACTTTAAACATAAAGTATAATGCATCACTGATATGATGGCTGTGCATGGTCATTTTTGCCCATTAAATTAACATATATTTACCTTGACTCAAGGGCTTTGGCTGATGTGAGCCAATTATATTTGGTTTTTCATGCACCGACGATGGCTTGTAAAAATATTTGGAAGGTAAATGAACTGAGCAAAAATGTAGTGATGGAGACCGGGATTCACATCTTCCAACATATGTTTTGATTAAAATGCTTTTCCTGCTTCGAGAAGACAAATTAGAAGTATTGCCAGTGAACATTAACCAAATGTGCAGTTCATTTATAATATATAAATGAATACAAATGCAATTACAAAGAGCCTTGAAGATCATCTGCAGAAATCTGAACTGTGATGCTGTTGTTAAGTTGTATCCAGGAAACCAGTAAAATAAAGGAAATCATCAAAATCATCAAAGTTGTTATAAGTTATATTAGAAAGCACTGGGGCACATCAAGGGGCACAAAGGTTACCAAGTTCAAACCTGCCTGATCCTGTCAGTCTTTGCTTGCCTCCAACTTACACATACACAAAGAGAAAGCTAGGAAAATTAGTCAGTGAAAATGCTCAAAGGAGTACACAGTATGCTGGTTTGGGAGCAGTGTGGTGTGAGATAAATTGATGGGGTGAGAGAAAAAGGGGGAGGAAGTAGCAGGAAACATGGTAGCGAAGCAAAGGAAAGACAACAGAGAAAGAAGAAGGGAACACATGCAACGCTCCACTGGGACTAACAATTCCAGTCTTCCTCCAGACCTTCAAGTCAGAGCCGTCTACCACTTCAGAGAGAACATTGCCTCACTAAACCAACACACACACACACAAACTACCTCCCCTCTGTGTCTCAACGCTCAGAACAGCTGTCAGATACCTCTGGACTCCTCTGGGGGGAGTGCATGTGTGTTTGTGTGTGTGCACTGTAACTGCACGTCATGCAGCTCCACTGCGTTTATCTATGCATGCTTGAACATTTGTGAGCCAGCATGTTTGCATGTGGGTGTCTTGTGAAGTTTCGATGACTAAGGGGCTCATTATTTTTATCTGTAATATTTATACCCAACTCCAGAATATTTACCGTTTTTCTTTTTTGTTTTCTTTTTTTGAAAAATTAAAAAGGGACAGAAAACAAGGATTTTTAAAATGCAGTCATAGCAAAATCTGAGACCAAGCTGGATTTTAAAATACCTTTTGCAGTGCAAACGTTAACCTTTTCTTTCCCTCCTTGCTCACTGGTGCATAATCAGTTGCTCATTTGTACCTTCTTTCCCTTTTTCCCTCTTCCCTGTGTTTTAAGGTATATTTCCTCAGCTATGCCTGGCCTCACTTTGAGGGAAGCACAACAAAACATGTTTGCATGCATTTTTTTAATTTTATTAAACATATTGAGCTAAAAAAAAAAAAAAAAAAAATCAGACTATGAATTGTAAGAGTGGTTTTCCAACATGCATTGTTGTAAATCTATATGTGTGAATGAGAAAGAGCGTGCATAAATCTCACCGTCCCACAGCAAGTGTGTATCTTTGTGTGCTACGCGTGTATTTATGCATCATATTAGCACGGAGGCGGAGTAACAAGGCATTAGTGGTCTTACTGTGCTTTCTGTCACTTTGAGTCTTGTTAGAGGCTGTTTTAGCTCTGCTAAACTAAATCAATACACAACAGCTATTGCCTTACAACACATGCATGCACTCCCCAGCAACCACAAACACACACACACACACACTGAGGCTGCAAGTGAAATCGCCCAGTCAGCTACGATGTCCAATCAAGAGCTGTTTAAGAAGACAGAGAGTGCTGTTTAGAAGATGTGTGTGCCGCTCTGCAAAACGAGAAAGGCATTTAAAGAGGTGTCGCTCCTGTTAATGACCGGTGCCGCTTGAATTCACCTGCTGCTGTTTCATCAATAATGTTTTAGTGCAGATGCCAACATGTGCAAAAGTATGTGTACCTTACATTATACATATTAGGTATCTTCTAATTTAACCCCTATTCAGCTTAAATGAATAAAATAAAACTATCATACACAACCTGAAAAAAACCCTCTTTGATTCCACAAGTTTTAAATACTTTTTTGTTTCAAAGACAGTATCTGCAGCAGAATGTTTTATATTATATTCAGAAGAATTATTGTCATATACTAGAAGTGTTTACTTTTTTAAATTCTGGGGTTTTTTGACAAGTTTTGTTTGTGGTGCGCCGGCGCAGAGAGCAATTAAAAATGCATACTTTGCTATTTATGGAGTTGAAACCTCAGTGTTATACGAGGGTGGATCACACGGTACTTCATAACCCGTTCAACCATAATAGTCTGGTGTGTGTGTGTGTGTGTGTGTGTGTGTGTGTGTGTGTGTGTCAGTGAGTGTAGGAAGAGAAGGTTGAACATGTGTGCACCAACCTCTATGTGTATGTGTCCATATGTGGGTGTGTGATGAGCATTTGACTGCTAAAGACCTGAAAAACTGTGAATCAATACTGCTAATGAGAGTCTTAGAGCTGGGAGAGGAGGGATATAAAACCTCTCACCCTGTTCTTTCAATTTGTCTTTCCCTCCTCCTTTCCCACCTTCTTAACTCCCTCTCCCTCCTTCTGCATCTCCTCTCTCTGTCTCTGCTTCTGTCTCCATCCGTATGTTTCTTTGCTCAGTGGCGCGCACCATTTTGTTGCTTCCTATCCCCCCCGCATTTCTTAGACCCGCAAGTATAGGTGATGCTAAATTGTGCCATCATCTCCTCCTCTCAAATGCACTTTCCTCCACTCCTCCACCCTGACAAATTGAATATTCTCTCTAAACACTTTTTCCACGAGTGGAGGCATCTCATGTTCTGCTTCCGCGGATCTGCAAACTTAACATCAATGCCCCAACAGCCCATTATCCACACACCAAAGATGTATCCTGCAGCATCACAATCCCCATGTAGCAAAAGACCATCCTGTGGAGGATTTGCAGGGTTTTTTTTTGCAAATCATGTAGACTTAACATAATTTCAAATGCAGAGCAATTCCACATTCATTGCTGTAGCCCAGCTAATCCTCCAGTTCTTTCAAACTTTAAAAACTTGCTTATTTGTTTGTGTGCATCGAAGTCTAATCATTCTTGTCTGTTCTATAATTATGGTGAATTATGGTTGATTGAGTTGAAACGGCATCACAGTAACAGCTGTATAACAAGAATTCAAGCCTGTTACAACAAATGTGCAACATGATGTGATTATTTCCTCTTACTTATTTTCCAAGAGATCCGTAGGAATTGTTTGTCCTCAGTTTGAGAGCACCACGTATTTGCAAAACGTGACTCCAACATGATTTGTGAACAGAATAAACACTGAGCACACAGGAGACTAATCTGGGACTTCTGTAGTTTTGCATTATCACAAGGTTGTGGGTTTGTCTCCCTGCATACATTTCTGGTCAAAATTTATGCAGCAAGAGACAGAGATTGATATTTTCTAATGCTGTAGAACAGTTGATCAAATGTTGTATGTGTAAAATAAACACAGGTTTGCAGTAAAGAACCGCTTACCATAGATGACAACAGCATAATGTGGAAATACTTATCTAATGTACTTTAATGTAATCTACCAATAAATGAATTCACACTTAATATTAACTCTAATATACTACACAAGTTTGTGCACAAGCCTAGTTGTTAATCTTTATATTGACTGAAAATGGGATACCTGAGAGCCAAATGCATAAAAATCTATGGCACAAAGGTAGACGTGTGCATGCAAATCACCTCTTTGATAAATCCCAAACACTGGGACACACACATGCCTAAATATCTGATTTCCACTCCCACCTCTACCTTGGAATGGCTACAGAAATTTTCTTATTTGATCGACTGCATATAAAATTGCTGTTTCCACCTCAAGTTATCACAGTGGAAAAAACAACAGCCAATAATAAATGGATTTTTACTTAATGTGAAACTGACATGGTTGATGGAGAAGTGAAGAAAGAGGAATGTGTGGTTGGTGGTCTCGGTTCTGAAATAAAGAACAGCAGAAAAACTATGTGAGGGGAAAAATAATTAAGCCTATCAACTCTGCAAATTCAAAGCAAAGGATCCTGGCAGAGTAAAAAAGAAAAAGTCAGAATAGAAAAAACAGGAGGCAAGAAAAAAAAGCACATCAGTTCACACAACAAAAGCAGACCATTATGCACACTCGCAGCTATTTATAGTACAATTAATGAGAATCATCATAATAATAATAAAATGGAAACACAGCACACAATAAATGTTTTCCATTTAGGTACGTAAAAAATAAAAATGATTATAAGAAGTTTAGGCCCTTGTTTTATATCACAGTCTGTCCCCCTTTATTTTTATTTTTTAATCTCCACCCCACTGTATTAGGCTTCACCTTCTCTTAAAACATGTGCACATGTCTGTATTTTTACCCCTCCTTTATAAATATTAGTTTATGTTTTTGTGTGCACACATCGTTTGTGCAAAAAACACTTCAATTTGCATCTGTGGTTTACAGAACATTTAGGCTTATTTCCAAAATGAGTTATAGTTTATATGATCAAACATGCAAAACTCAGAATAAGGTCCTGTAAGAAAAAAATACCGCCCATCTAATAAAGAAGTTATGGAGTTGCTGATTAACACAGTCAGAGGAAAAGGGGGGTGGAGAAACGATAGTTTAGAGCCTGGTTTGCAAGCAGAGGTGGGGTGTGTTTGATAAATGGCTGACTGCGCGCAGCATCGTTTAGAGTTATTAATAAAACACAGACACTGTATCGATCCATGACAGGTGGGGCGCAGAGCCGGCAGATATGCTCTCTCTGATATAGATTTACATATGGCCCCTGTTCCTCCATATGGATTTAGCAGCAAAGCCCAGAGTATCTGCAAGGCTTTGACTGATTAGGGCTGTCCAACCTGCTAAAGGTGAGAGGAGTGATAGAAATGAGTGGGAGTGAATAAGACATATTTACTGTATATAAAGAGAGGGAGGGAGAGGGCAGAAGGGAGATGCCCCCGTTCCCAAATCAACTCGGTACAATGTGGAGAGCTAAGCGGACCAGACAGGTGTCAGCAGCATGGTAAAGTCTCTCTCCCACAGAAGCTATCAAGGGGTAGAGCTGTCGGCATTGAGTTAAAATTTCTAATCATTTCCTCTGACTCCCACAACTTACAGCCCATCGTCGCCATTCATCATCTTCCACAAGACATCTCAGAAAGAAGTTCTTAATTTAGCGTGATTATGACTCTGTTTGCATATAAATTGCGGGTAATGATTGGAGCCCTAATTTGGAGGGAGGAGAATGTGAGGAGGGAGGATTTTTCTTTTTTTCCCCTCCCCCTTCTTTTTGTCTCGCGAAAGCAAAAGAAGAAGAAGCGGATCCCACGGTTCAAGTTTCTTGCTACTTTCACACATACACCCACCAGTATAAGCACATGCAAACACATGCATGGCCTATCTCCTTTTCCCCCATGAAGGCACGTGCAGGGGTCCAGGGATCACCCAGAATGCTTTGCCCTGCATTGTTGAACTGTTCTTTTCAGTGCATTAGAGGAGGGTGAGAGGCTCCACGTTGCCAAAAGATGGGTCAGGCCCTTTCACTGCCAGCATCCTTCTTTCACCCAGGCCTCTGTCTCCCAGGGCAACTCTCTTTCTTGTCCCCTGCATGTGTGTGTGTCTCTGAAAGTGTGTGTTTGCGTATGCATATGTGTGTCTGTGTGTGAGGAAGAGTGCAAGTGAAAGAGGAACATGAAAAGGAAAAGCAGGCTCGATGACTCGCAGCCAAACCTTCTCCAATTTCCTCTCCACGACTAATCTGATTGGCTCTTGTGATGCTCCGACGGTGAAAGGAGAGCAGGATTGGATGATGCTGGTAGGAATTGAGCAGGCAGTACTCCATATTTGGCTGGGAATGTTGTGATGAGGCAGGAATTTGGGCAGATTTCCCCCTATAGAACTCTTTCGGGGAATCACAATGTGTGTGCTGATGCATTTGAATAATGTAATGTATGTTCAGAGCATCTTCCTTGAAGTGCCTATTTAGTGTTTTCGAGTTAATTCGCAGCTTCACATAAGCATCCTGTCTGATTGAAGGGCAGAGGAAGCTTTAGATTTAGTGGGGAAATAAAAGAGAGAGGCCAGGGGAGAGAATGAGAAAACTCTATCTTTTCACTCGATTTAGGATTACCAAGAAAAGCAGGGGGGCAGTCGGAAAGAAGGGGAGGCAGAGGATAACAGGGAGAAAAAGAGAGAAACACAGGGAATTAGCGATGTCGAGAGAAACAGTGAGGTCCAAATAAATCAGTCTGAGCAAACCAAATCAAGAGGGGTGCTGGGACTCTGAATCAGGTTAATCAGCAGGTATATTTGCAAGTACATGACCGCACAAAAATTCAAAAGAGCTCTTTTTACTCCCACTTTGACCATCCATACTCATTGTGTAACTCTTCTTCAAATTAACGCTATACGGCAAGAAGACAAAGACCCTTGTTAGTCGCTTTTTGCGGTGGTGGTGCAAGGGCACAGTGGTGCTAAAGTCAGCAAAACAGCCTCGCAATATCGTAACAGCAGCACTTACATGCTGATGTTTAGCAGGAACAGTGGTACCCATGTCACTTGTCTTACTCTTAACATGCTTGAATTTGCTAATGAGCACTACACAAGAGCTGCAGTTGCAGTTAAAAGAACGCCATTGCTTTGTTTGTATTTGCACAATTAGAAAAATGAGTAAGATGTCGGATTAGGGCATTTATCTTGTCAACAACTTGATTGTTTGTTAATTTGGGGGTAATGCTTATTCAAGTTGCTGAGACATTTTATTCACAACTACAACTTTAGCCATCCATTTTCTTATACTTAACCAATTCAGCCTATCTGCCCATCTGCCAGAGCGAGAGGTCGGGTACCATGGACCAGTCGCCAGTCTGTCACAGGGCTAAAACAGAAAACCATTCGCACTCATATTCACATAATTTAGAATGACCAATTAATCTAATCCCCACTAAGTGCCTTTTTTTGGACTGTGGTGGGACGTGGGAGTACCCAGAGAAAAACCCACAAAAACATGGAGAGAATGTGCAAACTCCACACAGAAAGGTCCCGGCCAGATGGTGGATTCAAACCCAGGCTTATGCTTATGCAGCATTGCTAACCAATGCATGTTCTTCTCTCCAACTTCTCCAAACAGCAACCCAAATATTAAAGAGAAAATGAAAACCTGCAACTTAACAATCATATCTGAAACAACCAATCTAATCCGTTTAGCCAGCCTGTCAAATTGCACCGTTTTGTCAGAGCAGTTTGTATATTTCAGTCATGCACAAGGTGTTATGGCAAAGTTACTGTACTAAAGGGTCTTTTTTCCTCAGCCTAACCAGCTATTGCAAATAGTTGTAAAAAGAAAATGAAACAGAGACAAAGCAAAACCGAGTGGAATACAAAAAGGTCCAAATGTGAACTATAGTGAACTAACTGATAAACCTGCAACCAAAATCAGCAGGATTCACTATCCTAATGGGCCCTAACTGGAAGAAAACGGCCTACCCCGCATAGATCATTTACACAACGAGTGTCGAGATACTTGTAATTTAAATACAAGTGTTCATTAAACTGCATGCACTATACATTAGGACTTTAGCTTGGAGAGTTGGTGTACATAAATAATTGCGGGAAAGTAAACAGTCATTAACTCTGACACTCTGCATTGCAGAGTATAGGCAACAAGATGTTTTACACAGCAAACAGTCCAAATCCAAACACTGATACAGTGCAAGACACACATAAAGTGATGGAGAGAAAGAGGCAAGTACCATGTGAAAAGGAGAAGAGAAAGGAGAGGATCAAAGGCAGAAAACAAGCTAAGAAGCAGATGAGTAAATAAAATGGATATACTCGCCAGTTCAGCGGAAAAACGCGGTGAGGATTAGGAGGTGTGCAGATGTGGAAAAAGAGAGTGGAATGGAAAGACAAGATTGGGGAGATGAGTAAGGGGGGAGGAAATGAGGGAAACAAAGACCTCACAGTGTTAAGAGTGCTGCTGGGCATCCTCAGAGGAAAAGAGAGCAGACGCCTTTGTACTTGGAGTGGAAGCTCCAGGTCTTCGTGGATGTGTGCATTAGCTGGTCCTTGAATTAGTGGCTCCCCAAGGTCCCTCTTTCTCTCTCTGTACCCCAAATCTATCATTTTCTTCATCTTTCCAGCTCTGTAAAGCCATCTATTTCCATCGGTTTATCTCTCTAGCTCTTCACCTTTCTCTATATCTGTCCATCTCCACCTCTTCCACTCTTTCAATTTCTCTTCCTCAATCTCCCACACAAACTTTATCTCCTTTTCACACACACAGAATAAACACCAAAATAGAAGCATTCGCTGACCCACAGTAATGCACAAGTTACACAAGCATATGTACACACACATACACACAGGGAAACACAACATGTTGTTTTTTTTTGTTTTTTTTCTCAAAGGCTTTCTCTTACACTCAAACTGTCTTTCCAAACCAAGCTGCCTTAGCGAGTCCCCAGTTGCACAACTCTGCATCAAAACAGACTCCTTCTTCTTCTTTTCTCTTATTCCCATTTCTGTGTCTGCAAGAAGCTAAAACTAAAAATCCACAAACTGGAATTGACAAATTACTCACAGCATGCTATACCCAGTTCCTCCTCTGTCTTTTTCTGTTATCCAGTTTCTTTCTTTCTTTTGTTACAAGTTTTATTTCCCCCATCTTCGAAACTCTAATGCTCTTATACGCAAACCAAGCTTTACTTTATTAAAAAGAAAATTTAAAAAGCTTTGCTTGTAGGTGCTTGTGTAAAAAGATACTTTTAACACTGTTTGTATGAGGAGCTCTACTTTTCAGTGTTCGTGTTTTCTTTTCTTTTCAAACATCCACGATAAGCTTGAGTTTGGAAGTGTTCTAGCCAAGCGCCGCTCATTTAATAAAAAGGGATCACTTAAGCTCCAAACAGTCTTAAGTCTGGGAAATTTGGATTTTTCGCTCAGTCCAGTGCATTATTAGCCCAATATCAACAGTGTGTGTGCGTGTGAGGTTAATGAGACTATAAATTATCTATTTGCAACAGTGAGGTATAGTATAAGTTCATAGTGGTATAAAATAAGAGTAAATTGTGAACTTTTCCCTCAAACTTTTTCACGTCTTTATCATTCATGACACACTGCCTTTTATTTTTACCTGATAATCTTCTCTTTTTTTTTATTTTTTGTCATTGGTCAGTCTGTTAATTAAAGGGCTATTTGCTTCAGGTCATAATTAACATCATGGCTGAGCTGAGAATGCAGCAAATCACCAGTCATGATGACTTGATGACCAGTTAAAAATTATGGATACCCATCAGCTAGTTTGCTGAATTTGCCTCTAGGGACAACGGACAGTATTGTGGGGTTTTCTGTGAGGATTTTCAGATATCTGAGATATCAGGACTTCTTGTTCCTGTTTACGAATGATGATTAAAAACTTAATTAAGGTTTGTTAAAGATAATAAGAACTGTCATCAGGTAATGGACGATGGTTTCGAGATTTTGAAGATATCAGTGTCCTCTTTAGACGCAATCAAATTTTTCTCAAGCATGATTGGTCCATAGAGCTCAGAGTATAGTACTGTACACCAGCGGTCCCCAACCCGTTGGCCACGGACCGGTCGTTCATGGTTTTCAGGGTTTTTATCATTATTTTTTTTTATCGTTAACTCTGTTTCCCTGAGTCTTTTCCCGTGTGTTATGAATAAATCTGAACACTACCATGTTGTGCCATCCTTCCCTTCTTTGTATTTTGTTTCCAAGTAGTGTCTACATATAACACCAACTTAGGCACATGATTTATACACATTTATTTACCTAATCTAAGAACAATGCCAAAGATAGAATAGTCTGACATACTAAATTCTCAAGGAGCTATTGGCTGAAAACATGACATACCACAGCATGGTGTGTAGTGTGACTTTAAAAGTTAAAAGAATAAACTAGATCAGGAGATAAAAGAAGACGTGGCAGGGATAAAAACAAAAATCTACAGCAGGTGAACAGTAACTGAAAGTTATGTCCTTAAGTAACATGTACAGAGGAATAAGAAATAGACAACTGTGAGTGTCTACAGCCGTCTGTAAAACACAGTGAAGCTCTGTCATGGTTTGAGGCTACATTTCAGCCAGTGGTGCATCTGGATTATTATTAGAGAATCAAACAAAAGGCAGCCAACATCATCAAAAAGAGAGCATTGAATATCCTTCAAGAAGCATGAAAAACTATTCCCAAAGACTACTTAATGAAATTACAAGAAATCCAGCCTATTTCCCATTTTTATAGCAAAATATAAAGCAGATTACAGACAATAACCAGAAAGCCCTAGTACCAACGATCTTTCTACTTGCCTATTGATTCTACATATTTACATCCCTGTGTGTACAGACTGTATAGATAGAACATGGAAAAACAGCTCAAACGGAGCTGAGTAAGGTACTGAATTCTTCTATCCTAAATTTATAACATACATTTCTATAGCTACCTAATAATTTTAGGCATTAGACATATCTTTAGTCCCCTCATTATGGTCATTGGTGGAAAGTGAATTTAGGTCCATCTCACTAACGTTGCCAACAGGTCAACTGTAGATTGTGCATCTTTTATAAAGTTCGCTAACAGATTATGGATCTCAGACACTTGTTCAGGGAGAAAATGTTCCACCAGTCAGTGCTGTGTGTATTTTTCTCAGGACAGCTGGCATATTGAATGAAACCCTCTCCACAAACCTCCAACCCCCTCAAGCCTCACACGCCTCCTCCTTCTCCCTTTCGCTCCTTTGGCTGCATCCTCCAGCTCCCCTCCCCACCCCTCGCTATTCAACCGAGCTGGCGCAGAGACAAGAAGCAAGAAGAGATGGGATTGGGGGGGTAGGGGAGGTGTGTGAGTTGGGAGTTGCTCTGGGGGAGGGAGGTTAGAGAAAGAAAGCGAGTCGGTTGCACCTACGGAGAGCGCCGAGGGGCAGTGGGCAGAAATAGGGCCGTTGGTGAGGGGTTACAGTCTGAAAATGTGAAGTGTGAGCCACTGAGCTGGAACAGTAGACGATAAGGGTACGCCTGTCCTGATGAAGAGCTCCCTGTTGAGTTATCAATCTTTGAGGGTTTGGGGGTTGTTTGTGTTTGTATTGAATGTTTATGTGAAAAATGTGTCTGACAAGGCTTTGCGATTGTGTCGGTGCACATGAACAACTGTGGATCATTTGGTGTGCTTATGTGCTTTAGTGTGTGCATGCAATTTGTGTATATTTGTGCGTCTGAAAAGTTTGTGCTCCCCCTCGAATGTCTCTGTGCGTGGCAAACATCTCGGGGCGCGTCTGTCAAATGTCTGCTTGTGTGCGTGTGGCCTCCTCCACATCTGTTTATCTCATTGTATCAGTCCCAGCAGTAAGGGCATGTCTTCAGCGAGTCCCAGTCTGCCCATATGTCTGCCGTGATCCGTGAATAACGCTGCCTAGCAGTCTCAGACAGGGCCGGCCCTCTGCTCCACACTGCACTACTCTCTGTCACACAAACACGCACACAGATGCTAATGCCTACCCGCACTTATTTATGCACACAGGTATTCACGCGTCTTCTGATGCAAGCACTCATACACCCACGCAAGTGCGTGCACGCGCACACACACAAAGACGTTTGCAGGCACAAAATCTGTTCAGATAGATAATTGAGGCAGGAACACACGCGTACACCAAGACGCACACCTGCACACACAAAATGCAATCAAATCACTCACAGATGGGTAATTGATGCAGGAACACAGGCAAATATACACATAAAAGCATCACACACATGCACACACAGACACACACACACAGACAACCCCTTCAGCATCACCCTCATTTCCTCCAGGTTAGAACACTGGGGATTTTGACATTGAACACAGGAGAGGGAAGTAGTTTATAAGATTTAATAAAGTCAGATAATAAGGGGTAAGGTAAATAAGGGTAAGGTTAATAAGCTCTGGGCGAGAAGTTGTGTTAGAACACAGAGCTGAAAAAGCAAAGAGACCCAGGTTCAGGCAGATCAAAGTCTTACATCAAGATTACTCCTCTTGGAAAATAAACCACAACAAATTGGCGGCAGCCGAGGACTTCTCTCTGATTCTAACTATGATAGCATCAATTAGCACTTCAAAGCAGCATAAGGGTTTTCTCCAGCTATCTTTAGATGCCAGTAGGCGTCTTTCTGCCTTTCTGTCAATAACACTCAAAGTTGCTCTTGAGGGAGAAAGATATGGGTAGTTTATTGCAGAATGAGAGGAGACATGTTCGTAAACATTTCCAGTATAATCACAGAGGTCAGTATCTCTTTCGTAATTAATTAACATCACTATAAAGAGAGGCACGCGTTTAAAATATCGAGACAAATGAAAGGAAGAAAAACATTGTTTTCTTCTTTGGATTATTCTTAGCGTCACGCTCTTCTGTTATAATGATGTGCATGACTTCATCAAAGATTTACAACATTCTCGCAGATACTCAGCATTTAGATTTTCAGAATCAGAAAAATCACCACCGTCATCAAACTGCACCATAAATTATCTCCGTCATCAGCACCCTTACATTTAACTCCAGACTAGAGTTGTGCGCTCAGGATTGCTGCGTCCCATGCAGTGGGAGGGCAGCATGACCCTAATATTTCGCCCTAGACAGTCTGATTGCCGCTGATTGAGATGAGATTGCAGTAAAGCAGGGCTTGCTATGGAAGCCTTATGATTTCCTCCCGCGCTTTGTCAGCTGTACAGATTGACTACTGCTGTTCATTATCATGGAGAGGCTGTCGACTATTTGGGGAATCCAGTGGGAGACTGGAGGGAGGAGTAGGGCGAGGGAGGAAGTAGAGGGAAGGGAAAAGGAGGGGGTAAATCAAAGCGAAGTTTGGTAAACTTTCCTGAAGGTCGTCCGAGAGCGTGGCTGGGACGGGCCCAGGGGGAGGGCCAATCAAAAGACAGCTTTGTCAACCAATCAAACGGCAGTCACCGTATCATCTTCAATCGACAAAACACGCCGGAGGAATGAAAGAAAGGAAGCGCTAGTGAGCATGCTTCACTCTCTCAGAAGGTGGGTACAGAGAGATCCTAACCTTTATCCACATACTTTATCAGCGACTTGAGCAGACTTTGACCTCCACGGCTATTAACGAGCATTTCTCATGCACACACACACACAAAATGCAGCACACATACAAATGCACTCTGTCCCTGCCTTTGTTTTTCTCTTCACAAGCGCACACATAGTAGGAAATTTAACGCTCCTTCTCACATGCATGAACCCACACACACACTGCTTGGTGCTATGGGGCTGTTTACATAAGGCCTTGCCCTGGGAAAGCACTGTCATGCTGCCAATGCTGCCAGCAGCGAAAGAGCGAGTGAAAGAGATGGAGAGTGTGGAGGGGAGGGAGATGGCGGGTGATGGAAGATAGAGCTTTGCCAGTCTGATGTGCTCACAGCCTCGGGGACCAGCGGTCACTCAGAATGAGGGATGAGGATGGATAGAAGGAGGGATGCAGAAAAGGAATGCAAAATGAAAGGAGAAGTGTAGTTGAAGAAAATCTAAGCAAGAGAAGGACAGATTTGGATGGATGAGAAGATACGCGAGTGGGGAGGGGGAAGAAGGGAGATAGATTTAAGCGGAGTGAAACAGGCCAAACTAAGCAGAGCAGAAGAATGGACTGACAAGCAGAGAACAAAGGAAGTTAGGGAGAGATTGGCAGGAGGGGAGGATGGAGAGACAAGAGAGTGAAGCAAAAGGGAGGAAAAGAAAGTGGAGAAAGATGGAGATGGAGAAGAGGAATCCCAGAGTCCCCGCAGTTTGATGCCGTTTCTCTTTGAGCCTCTTAATCTATATGAACAAACGCATCAGCCTCATATTCACACACTTTAAACCTTCATGTCCATACTTCAGGCTTAAAATAAAGTTTATTTATTTAGCCCATAGAAAAGGGAGTGAGGGGGTGAGGGTTGGCGGTGGTGGGGAGACTGGTTTGAGAGGAAGGGAAGATGTACCCAAGGTCAAAAGCACTTAAGTGTGTCCCTCTTTCTTCTTATGTAACCTCTCTCACTCTGTATCTGTATCTGAGCTGCATACTAAGAAACACACTCAAAACACACACACGGGCACACACACACAGAAGCATACTAAAGCAGGCGGGAGTGTATCGATTTAGCATGGTGTGCAGATTCCCACCATTGCCCCTATACGCAGATTAAAGGGAGAGGAGAGGAACACACGCACACACACCCTTGCTCCCTTGCGCGCGCGCGCGCACACACACACACACACACACACACACACACACACACACACACACACACACACACACACACACACACACACACACACCTGCACACATATGCAGCAAAGCAGCTTTTGCTCTCCAAGCTTTTTCCTTTATCAGTGCAAGCGGGGTATAGTTATTATGCATATTAATTTTACGCATATTTATAATTAGTTCTCAGCGTTAAGTGGTTGTGACAGTATTTTCTAAACATGCGAGTTTAGATGTGCAACTTTTTAGATTTAATTTAACAGGGATGTGCAGGAGTGTGTGTGTAGGTATGTGTGCAGGGGCGCATGTGTGTTTGCATAATGATCATTCCCCTATGCCACAGCTTCTTGGTGCCCTCAGCGTGCCAGCTGTTATCCCCTGCTGAGGGACTGCACGCACACACACACACACACACACACACACACACACACACACACGCTACACCTACGCTCTCACATGTCACACCCTCTCCGTTTCAACATTCAACAGTCAACAGTGTGCTTCTGTGTCTTCCTGCATCGCAGAGTGATGTGCGTCAGCCTCGAGAAGAGCGTGTGTGTTGACACAGTCCTGTGTGATCTCTGTGTTCGCTCCCCTCTGATGGCCTCTGTTCACAAGCCACCCCATTAGTGGCCCGCTGGACTCTCAGAGATACTCGGACTACAAACCCAAAAGGAGCTTTTACTGGCTTGCACCAAAGGGACAAGGCACGCTTTGCTCCATTAAACGCATTTAAACTTATTTTTGTGAGCCTGACAGCTTTTTTTTATTTATCTTGGGTTCTGCACGCAGCCTTTCACATGCAGTTTGGGTTGTTTCCCACTCTTGCTGTGCATTTAAAAGCACTGAAACTGTGTTTCTTTCAAACTGTGAGTTAGGACCCAAACATCACTCATTTGGTCATTTCTTCACACATAGCATTTTTTTTCTAACTCAGACTGCAGTGCAGTAACTTACAATGCTTAATTGGGTATGCAAACAACCTATATAAAATTATCATTGTTCTTGTAGCCAAACAATGATTGACACTTTTTTTCTGAACTCTTAGACAAGACCACAATGTGCTCTGAGGTGAATATGGGTAAGAAGAGCATAACATGATGCAGCACAATGCAGAAATGATAAAACAGCAAAAATGACAAAGCTAATTGAAAGCTTTACGAGCAGCTCAGGCAATTCTCAAGTCTGTGTTAAGTTGTTTTCCACACTTTACAAGAATGAATGGCACCAACAGGGTTTTTTCAGCAGGTAAGAACAGAAGCTCTGGTATTTCCAACATTGTTGAGTGACTGTGCAGACAGAAAAAAAGTCACTTAACAGAGAAAGTCAACCCTGCCCTTTGGCAGAAGCTTTAAAAAGCAAACATTTCAGGGAGGTTTCTTCAGCTCTGTTTAATAAAATCTCTTCCTGTTTAAGAACATATTCACATGTATTAACCTTGCTGCTGACACTGCCCAAATTCGGTATAGTCACATGATCAGTTCCACTCATGTAGGCACACTGAAGCGATTTTGACAAAGACTGTTAACCATCACCGTCATCGTGCTTGCCTTATGGCTTCCAGTTTACTTAGACTATAATAAAAATCTCTTGTTCTCTTTGTCTTGGCTGGAAGCTGCAGATGGGTCCATAAGTATTTGGACAATGGCAGAATTTTTTTAAAATTTTGCCTCTGTGCAGTGGATTTTAGATTAGTCATCAGTGAGTTAGCATTAGCTGTTTAGGAATTATAACCATTTTTATAAATGATACCCCATCAGAGGCTCAAAAGTCATTTTAAAATTGACTGACATGTAGTTTCATGGCCAGGTGAGGCCTGTTTCCTTTTTAATTCATGACAAATTAAGAAGATAAAAGATATGGAGTTAATTTATTAAGTGCTGAATTTTCATTTGGTCTCTTTTCTCTGGAACTCTTAATATCGGGTCCAAATAGATATTGATGCAAATGAGGGAGGCTGTCATTAGGAAGAAAAACCAAAATAAAACAAAACTTGAAGAAAGGCCAATTCAACAATCTGGTGTTTTCTGAAAATGAAGAACTGTACTGGCAAGCTCACCAACATCAAGAAGCCTGAAAGACCACAGAAAGCAACTAAAGTGGATGATTGCAGAATCCATTCATAGAAATGGAGAGAGTTTGGAGCAAGGTGCAAACAAGTCCAGATTAGCCAGAAAACACTTGAAGTGCACAGGGCTATACTCTCTGATCAGAATCAGGCAAATGCTGCCAAACTTAGCAGACACTGTTTCACAGTGCAAAAGGATAATGAGCCAAAGCAAGCGGCAAAAGGAATCCAAGAGTTTCTCCGGGCAAAGAAATCAGATATTCCTCAATGGCCAGGACAGTCACCTGATCTCGACCCAACATGCTGTTCACTTACTGTAGACAAAACTGAAAGCAGAGAAACCCACAAACAAGCATCAACTGAAGGTGGCTGCACTAAAGGCCTGACAGAGTATCTCAAAGGAAGAACAGCATTTAAGGATGTCCATGCGTTTTAGATTTCAGCCAGTTATCGACCGCAAATGATTTTCATCCAAGAATGAAAAACAATCCTTACTGCATATGTTAAAACTGAGGCTAAGAAATTTTTCTAGAAAAGACAGCTTTTATGAAAGAAGTTAGATCTCTCTTATATATCTTGGTGGTTTATATTGCATTAACTTAAGAGGGATAGCAGAGAGGGACGAGTCCTTTGAATCACCAGGATGGCTGTTGACAGAATTTGTCATGTGAGGATTAAATTGTAGAAAGATGCAAATACTAAGCAGGATAACTTAGAGCTTTTGGAAGACACTGTGACTTAGAAGATCATGTTAATGCTGAGTATTTATGTCATCATTACGATATCTCTGATATAACAAGGTTTTAAGTGCATCAGTCCAGCACCGCTGGAAGCTGCCCACAATAAAACTATTCCAGTGGTTTGCTGTTGGAAAGTCTTTGATGCTAAAGCAGCAGTAGGAAGTGTTCAGATCATAGCACAGCGATGCTATGTATTAGATGAAAGTAAGTGTAGCATGGGGAAAAAATCAGCTCCATTAACAGTGATACACTGGCCATTTTTGCTGCTTTGATAACATTTTTCACTACTAATTATGCCAAGACAGGTCTGTTCTTCAACCATTATCATCAAAACGATTGAAATTCCAACCACCTATTCATCCATGCATCCATCTTCTCCTCCATATCAGTCACAGCTTACACCTCTTCCAGGGCGATACTCGGGAATTCCCTAGTAAATAAAGAGAGATAAACTGCCCAGCATGCCCTGTGTCTCCTGCCAACACCTCACTTAGAAGAATGGGCATTTTAGCCAGATGTCTGAACCCCCTCAACTCCCCAATGTGAAGAGTCACTTTCTGAGTGATTGAGCTCCTTGTGAAATCTATAAGAATAATATTTAAGTATCTCTCTCGCTTGCATCTCAAATCTTATAATTTTGGTTTCTGTTCTCAGCTGGTGTCCATAGGTGCGGGTAGGAACATAGATCGACCAACCGACTTTGCCTCTCTCTTCACCACATCAAACCAGTGCACTGCCTGTGTATCATAGCAGACACTGCACCAATTCATCTGTCAATCTGGCATTCCCCTCTTCCCCCACTTGTGAATAAGATTTAAAACGGCAAGATTTTGCAAGATAATCCACAAGTAATGCAGGGCATTGTAATAGCAGGCACATATTTACATCCACTTGAGATGCACACAGACATTTTTAGGCCAAATATGTGATCTCCTGAGGTGTAGATTTTCAAATACTGATCTCAGAAGCGTATCAAAACAACCGCTATAGCCGCTAACAGTCACCTGACAAAGCCTCCACACAAAAATGGCTGGCTGTCATACTTGTCAGGTTGACGAATGGTTGCATTTGTGGCTCTTTCACACACATGTTGACCATTTGGGTTGTTTGAACCAACACTGATGATAAGATCTCAGCTTAGCTTATTTATATATACACAGCTAGACAAACTACAGTCAGGTATGTAGCTGCACTTTATCTTAGAATAGAGGCTGTTTAGTATTCTGTCCTACTTTGAGTCTCGCCTTTGTACTTGGTTTCATATTCTGTGCTTAGGCATTAGGAAAAAACCTAACCTTCTATAACTGGTTTTGTGTCTGTTTGATAAATTAGTCTTTTGTGAATGTCTCTAGTAGCGGATGCTTTAAATAACATGATAGGAAAGGAGGACTTTATAACAGAATGGCCATCAGTGTACCTGAGACCGCCTGATTCCCAGCTGATTTAGTTAAGACTAGTGTAGAATAGCATAACTAATAGCTACTTATTATGTATTCATTAAGTGTATACTCCCTGTTAGAGAAAAGCTGCAGGTAAGAATCAGTCTGGACAGTGCAAAGACTTTCTTTCTATTCTTTTTCCTTTTTTTCTTTCCCTGCTCTAATTAGTCATTGGCGAAGATAAATGAGACCTTTACCGTGAGACACGGCAAATTTAAAAAGCATTGATAAAAAGATACCTTTTTTGTCTTTCTTACTTCCCTTCTTTCCTTCCAGCTCCTTATTATAGAGCTGAGCTGTGTAACAGAGCTACTAATGGAATCAGAAAGGCTCACACCATCATGCTAAGATCAATGTAACATGACAGGGAGCTTTTTGCCCAGGTATTTATAGACTACAGCATTATGGCCTCTTGCTCTCGCGCAGACAGTTCATTATTAGGAGCAAATCAAGTCGCTCACAGTGTGTGTGCGCTCATGCTCAGGGATGTAGGGGAGCCAGTCATGAAAGTGGAAAAGAATGTCATTGGCTCTTGCTTGCTTTTTCAGCCTGTCCCTGGTCACACTTAGCATGTACCGAGGTGTGGGTGGTCAACCATTAGCCATCTTCCAATCACGCTTCATACCTTTTTCACTAAGCCACCTCTGCACAAAAATCCACTATATTCCTTCCATTTAAAATCAGGCCACGTCTATGACATCTTAGTAGAAACCTACCCTGGAACTGCATTTTGGTTTAAGTAGATTCAGTCCCCACTCTTAGTGTCACTTAAGGAGCAAATCCGAAAAGAAGATTCCTGAGAGAACAAGTAAGAATTCAGTCAGTTAAACTCTATTTATAAACTTCGCTGTGCTGATTGGCTGCTGCATAGTTGCTCTTGTCTTCATTGGATAAAAACACATGAAAGAATCAGAGAGCATGCACACGGACGCAGATGCTGGTGAATGCACTCACACTCGAGCACACACCAGTACGACCACACGCCCTCAAATGTGCACAGATACCTCCACCAGCTTAGCATGCATGTCTCCTAATTAACATCCAACCCCCAAGCTGTAACGTACAGTACACACTTTAACAATAAACTCATCCGCCCTTCTCTCTCTCTCTCACACACACACACTTCTCTGCTAATCCTCTACGTGTTTGCTGAGAGGCATCCCCGTTTCCTACTTCCCTCCCTTCCTCTCTCACTTGCATTTCTCTTTCCTCATCATGCACACACACCCACACACCCACACACACATATATATCCTCCTCACAAACAGCCTTAAAAGAAAAGACTTTTAAGACTTACGGATCTTAACAGTTTCTTGGGGTGGCTTAGGGGTGTTAGAGGGTGTGTACGTGAGAGGATATGGAGCACTGTAAATGTGTGTGTTACAGTGCGTCTGTTTGTGACTAGGAGTTTGTGTGCATCCTTGTGCGTATGTGTACGTATGAGTGTGTGTATGCATATGTGGGGAGAGGAGGCGCGAGGGGAGGGTTGGGGGTGTTAAGACTTCAGGGTTTAGAGGGATAGAGGCGAGGGAGAAGAAGGAGAGGCAGCAGTGTGTTTGGCATATTTGTGTGTGTGCACGGAGGGCGTGCGTGCGAGAGGCAGTGACGGCGGAGAAAAAGCAGCGCTAGCACTGCTTAATTAATCAACATCAAAAGACAGCATTAAAAATGAATGGAACCCGAAGCAACAGTTTGGCTAAAGTGAATTATTCAGGCGTGGAGCTTACCCCGCTGCCCAACATTCTATTAAGAGCTAAAATCTTGATTTTTTTTCTCCTCGTGCCCCCATTTAGTCTCTGTTTGTACCAAGGCTGCAAAGTTTGCTGCTGAGGATCAATGCCTGCCTTGCCCAGGGAATTTTAGGCAAACAACTCCCAGTCCACTTTTCAGGCTCTTCTGTTTGAGCCGAATGCCATTAGTCTCACTGCTGACCACAGTTACGGGCCCTTAGTTCCAAATTAAGGCTCTATTCCTTTTTCAATTAATTGCATTCAAGGAAGTGGTTTTCAATTAAATGAAAAAGTCGCTGAACTCTGAGATGAGGAGATCTTTAACCTAAGTGAAAATCCATTCTCTTTTTCATTATTTAACTGTAATTTGAATATCTACTCTAATCACATTGAATTAAAATCGTGATAAGACACATTTTAATCATTTAGGAAGCGCTGTGTGCTGTCCATCATGAGTCATGATAGTGAAAGCTCAGGGACATTCCCATCATGTGTTTACTCTGCTTCTCTATTAAAATCTAAGCTCTAAATTATTGCAGTATCCTAGATTCATTATTTAACAGTGTTATTAAATAGATTTCGACAGGCATGCTGGTGCTGAAAAATAGTGTTTCCCAATCATATTTGAGGGAATTAGCCAAAATAAAGCCTATCTTATCGAAACAGCATTTTCAGACAGTAATCCATGCCTTTGTTACTTCTAGGCTGGATTATTGTAACGCACTTTATTTTGGGGTTAGTGATGCGTCCATTAGGCGCCTGCAGGTTGTGCAAAATGCTGCAGCACGTCTTTTAACTGGAACAAAAAAGTTTGAGCACATTACCCCTATTTTAATTTCACTCCACTGGCTACCTGTACATTTTAGGATTGTTTTTAAAATTCTCTTATTTGCTTTTAAATCTCTTAATGGCCTGGCCCCCCCCCCTACCTCTCGGAGCTACTACAACCATATACACCTGCCCGTTCCCTTAGGTCCGCCAATCAGCAACTCCTTAAGGTACCGAAAACTAAGTATAAACTTAAAGGTGATCGTGCTTTTGCTGTAGCTGCTCCAAAGTTGTGGAATGATCTGCCCTTGCATGTTAGGCAGGCCTCTTCTCTCTCTGAATTTAAAAGTCTTCTTAAAACATATTTATTCGCTGAAGCCTTTGGCATTGATTAGAGGGGTTGACTCAATTTGTTTTAACATGTTTCAATTTATTGTATCTATTTATTTTATTGTATCTCATTTTAATTTTCTTTACGTATGCTATTAACATGTACAGCACTTTGTGAAACTCTGGTTTTATGTTAAAGTGCTTTAGAAATAAAGTTGGTATGGTATGGTATATAATATGCCCTCAGTCAGCTAACAACAGAGCAAAATTTACATTTTGCTACTTCCTTCTCTAGGGGGGCACAACATCAGTTGTATTTCAGTGTAGCATGAAATGAAGGCAGTAAAGAAGTTGGGACCTCTATGCAGGCTACATCTTTGTTTAGCTGGTAAACACAGATGTCATGCCCTGCCAGTATGCAGCTGTTCACACAGCTACAGCCACACAGCGCCACACAGGAGCTGTAAACTCCGTCGACCAGCCGGAGGCAGTCTGCTGCATTCTGGACTCACTTCCTTTTAGGCTGGCCTGAAGGAACGCCTGGTGTCAAGGGGATAACAAAGGAAGAGGAATTATGGAGAAGAGGGATAGATGAGTGGATTTGGGAAGACGAACCAGAGGAAAATGAGGAGAGAGTATTGTGAGCTAAAGCAGTGGGACTTTGTTTGGATGCTTTTAGAAGTCTGTGTGCCATTCTCATCAAAACCAGATTGTTGCATGAATCATATTTTTATAGAGTGGCTCACTGCCTCTAGCTGAAAAAGTATTAGTGAACTTTGCATTTGTTTTCAAGTTGAAGGCACGCCAAAACATCTCTGATATGCAGCATCACTTGTTAATGTTTTATTAACCCAGTCCTCTGTGTTAACTGTCTCCAGGAAGGAAGCTACGTCGATGGAGAACATTGAATCCAAACTGAGCAGATCTGAAGTTTTTCATTTCATTTTATGTTGTTTTGCTTCATGCTCATGTATACTTATTAACTTTAAGATATTGCACAGGAGTAATGAGAGAGTCTCTGTGTAATTATTTTGGTCTTCTTGCTGTCAAATTACTGCATCACACGGCACAGAAATACATACTTCAGACATGTAGACCAATCTGACACCTTTCTATACAAATCAGCATGAACTTTTTGGGCAATTTCAGCTACAGTAGCTCATCTTTTGGACGAGACCACATGGGCCAGCCTTCGCTCCCAACATAAGTCCTGGCCACCCATGATCCTGTTGCTTTCTTGGACTACATTTCATAAATACTAACCACTGCAGACAGCAAGAACACCCAACAAGAGCTGCAGCTTTGGGGATGCTCTGACCCAGTCTAACCATCACAAAATCACACCTGGTCAAACTGGCTCAAATCCTTACGCTTGCCCAGTTTTCTTGCGCCTAACAAATCAACTTTGAGGACAAAATGTTTGCTTACTCCCTAATATATCGCACCCACTAACATGATGGAGAATAATGAGTGTTATTCACTTTTCCTGTCAGTGGTCATATTGTAATGCCTGATCAGTGTATCTAGCTGGTGAGTAAAAGACAGTAAGGTACAGTACACACTCAGTATTTGCCCCCCTATAGGCTGATCTCCTGGGACACTTTGGGTTAAAAAAAAGAGGAGAAAGAGACATTGAGAACAACAGTCTGGGTCTGTGACTATGGGGGCTGTATATGTGTGTGTGTCTGTGTGCTCTCCTGCGTTTTACTCAGCAGTCGACAATATGAGTTCACCTTCTCCCCAGAGTGAAAAAGTGGAAAACTATGCTGTGTGCGTGTGTGTGTTTGTGTGCACTATATCCATCTACGCTCAGGCAATGGGGGAGTGAATGTGTGCGGTGAAAGGAAAGGCTGGAGGCTTTATGTGTGTGCATGTGTTTCTTTCTTTTCCTCCCTTAGCGAATGCCTATTTCTAGATCGGTTTGAGGGTCAAGGTTTGGCCACCGGTGGAGAAAAGCTGTGTTCCCATTTAAAAGGGAAAAAAAAGCTCTTGCTCTCGCCTCACAATGAAAAGAAGTCCGAACACACATCAACCCCTTAAAGCCTTAACCCTTGCTCTGCCACATAGCGTCTCGCTACACAGATCCTCATAAGTGCGGCTATGATAACAGATCCCCTTTGAAAGGAATGAGATAAAAACCGCAGCTTCTGCCATGCATGACATTTCACTGACCATTAAGCCAAGCTGTTAAAATTTCAATTCAAATGGATCTTTGTTTGCACAGGCTGGAGGCAACAGAGCAAATTGATGCAGCTATGATTTCATCAGTGAAAACGTTGACGCTTTAACTCTTCATCTGCCTCGTAGCTCAATACAGAAACTTTTAGAATATGATTAACACACGGTAGACCTTCAATATGCTTAACTGTGATGATACACAACCTTGGTCGCTTGGCTTAGGATTTGCTTCTAGCATTTATAAACTAAGAGTCATGATTGTGGTGACTCAGTCTCTGACTCATAGCTTAACCCTGGCCTGAAGTCCATTAGAACAGATAAACAGGGTTAGAGCACTGGTGACATCACTTTTTAGGTTTTTGAAGAGTGATGTGAAGCCTGGGTCCATATTTATAAAACCTTTAAACAGGCAGATATTAATAAACTCTGACACTTTCATTTCTGCTTAGAATTAAAAGAAAGAATAACCTTTAAGACCTGTTTTAAGCATCACATGATCTGGAAGTTATTAATTATTTTTCACAAGTCAGCTGAAAGTTAAAGAGAGTGAAGCAAAAATATGAAGAAAGGCTGAAATAAACACAGGTGACAATTATTTCTAAGCAAACAGACTGACTGAGAAAACACAGGGAGCGAGGCAGGATATGATTTCAGAGATGTAACTGAACGCAGGTGAATTAACAGGTAAAATTAACATACCCATTTTTTTCTTTTTGTTATAAACAATAGCAGAAAGTGATTTTTTTTAAAGGTGGACAAATATGACTGCTGAACATTAGAACTCTTAAATTTAAGAGCATATTTATGTCCAAAAGGTTTAGTGGTAGAAGTAAAGTAGGTGGTTTAAAAACCAGAAGGTCAGTAACTCAATCCCCAGCTCCTCCAGTTAGCATGCTGAACTGTCCCCTGCAAATACTGAGCCCCAAATTGATGATGCTCTTGCATGCATCGGACTGTCTATTATAGAAAGGGCTTAAAGGGATAGAATAAAGGGGTGTATGCATGGATAAATGTGGTTTTGAGTCAATTTACCATTTAGTTATACTGACAACGGTTTGAGTAAAGCAAAGGACAGAACCAAAAGTTATTTCTTAGTTCAATTTCTTACTTGAACACAAAATGACACTTTTAGCTGTCTGGTAAATGGGTAATGATGGCATTCTGACTTTTTGGCATCAAATTTTTACCTAAGGGGAGGCTTGTAGTAGAGAGTTATAGGCCTAGACAGAAATCATATCTAAACAATGCTTTTTTTAAGACATAACATAATGCCAGATTTCAAAACTGGGGCAAAACTCTGCACTTTTAGCTGCTGAAGCACTCAGTAAGATTGCATGAGCATTCATTCTGTAGTGCAGCAGAACTGGGCAGAGATAAATGTGCAATTCACCTCCTTGCTCATAAGAGTTTGAACTCAAGGGAATGCAGAATCAGACTGAGCTGGACAGAAAGGATCATCATCATCATCATCATCATCATCATCATCATCATCATCATCGATATTCATGATCGAGCCAAACACATATACTTTTCAGTGAAAATAAAGGGTCTGAAATAATTGCTGTTAGAATGCTAAACAAACCCCAAACTAAGCAGTATTTATATGACGAATAGTGTCAACTTTCCAACCCTGTTTGTGACGCTCTGTGGAGTATGCAGCATAATTGCCCCATTCCTCTAGCTGGAGTAACCTGGCAGATTTTTTTAATGGAAATAATGGTGTGTGGCAAGTTAAAAAGGCCTAAAATCCAGAAAATGCAAAAAATAAAAAACCTCACTCAACCGCACCTTAAAGTTTCATGAAAGCGAGCAGTGCCTTTTGAACTGGCTTTATTTTGATGTATTTCCTGGTATTAATGATATATTTCAGTTGTACCTGAGATAATGACTCCCAGCCCTAAAATTCATCCCCAAACTAGCTGGCATGTCCTTATTAAAAGCACAATGATAATTAGATCACCCTTGAATATGGAGGGAAAAAAAGTTAAGCTTTGCATGTTTCTGTATTATTAAAAAAAAAATACCATTCGTGCCCCACAGATTACTCAGGGGATGACATAACATTAAACCTTTATATGCTACGATAATCTTTTCAAGCCCTAACACAGTGCAATATATTGATCTCAGCACGTCATCTAAAATAGCAATGTCCTTATCAACAAGCTGTGACCTGTTGCTGAAAGAGCACAACCATGTTCTGGATTCTCAGGGGATTCACAGCATCCACGTGTGATCTCAGCTGTGAATTTTAATGCCGTATTCAGCTCCAGCCTCCATTACAGCTGAACCTGCTGCCAGCCAAAAAGAAAAAGAAAAAAAAGATTGAAGGTCCATTTGATAGCGTAAATTCATAACCCAGTTAGTGATTTGCATTGACTCGGCTGTGATGGATGGACTCAAAACAACTTTATGAAAAATATTACTGCAGGACATCTTTGCACAATTTGTCCCCGGTATTTTTTAGCGTACTCTGTGAAAATCAGCTCTCTGCACACAACAGCAAGTTTTGAGATGGATGAAAGACTTCTAGCATCACAACCAAAGGAGCTTTGGGCTAGGGTGAAATCATAACCAAGATTGACTAATGTTTATGGATTTCTTTGTGTGTGTGATTGTGTGTGTGTGTGTGTGTGTAGAGGGTGGGGGCTATCTGTGACTATTTGAGAAAAATAGGAACGACACTCAGGAAGAGAGAAGCAGCTCGTCTCTGTGGAGTTGTTTTGGTCATGGTGCTTGAGCACTGATTAATGCTCATAGAGAGACACCAGATGGAAAGAGAGAGAAAAAGAGCGAGAGAGAGAGAGAATGAAAGACTGGAAAGGGAAATTTGGGGGAGAACAGCACCGTGGAAGGAGAGGATCAGAGGGCAGGAGACGGAGGAGAAAAGGGCGAACAGAGGCATGGGGGGGTGAGGGGGAAAAAGATTAGCATTAACAAATGGAGATGATGAGAGAAAACGAGAGAATGAACCTGCACTCCAAGAAATGTGGATTCATCTGTAGATTCTGGCTTTGGCAATGATTTGTGAAATTCCCCCGATTAATGAGTCATTTTTGTAAATCTCTTCAACTTGATTTTTAAATTCATCTTTAATAAAAACAAAACGGTCTGTAAAAACATGGTCAGGGTATATGACTTAGATGTAGAACCAGAGAGACAACTGCATCAGTACATTTACACTACCACAGTAACAATAATTAGAATAACTTGGTTGTTTTAAATGTGCAATCAGTGCAGCTATGAATTCATATAATCGTTTAAACTGTGTTAATGAATTTAGACATGTTTATTCTACATCCTGAGTGTATATGCACCCACTATGAAATTGTTGCCTATTATAATATGTTTACCCAAATTCATCCAGTTTTGGCCACATTTCCAGATTCCAATGTAGTTTTTGTTTTATTGTTTCAATTCATTTTGTGCAATAAAAAAACAAACAAATCTTAATCATTAAAATGTAACCAAAGTGTTAAAATCTCAACATTTAGCAAGACTAAAACTGATGTGAGGCGGTATTAAAAGTAAATGTTTAGCTGATTTATAAACGCATCTCTGCGTAAGGTTCTTAACTCCCTAATTTTTCATCCAGCACAACAACATATATATGTTTTTGTTATATATTAAACACTGGCCAGTGACCTGTTCACACCTAACTTCAGTTTTCTGGATAGACTACATCCTTGTAAAAGAGATTTTCTAATCTCAGTGGATTTTTTTTCTCCCCGGTTAAATAAAGACTTAAAAAACTACATGTAAAAAGAAACTTTTCGTAGGACTAACTGAAGTTCATTCTTTCCGCTTCCATAGGAATTAAGAGGGTCAGTAGCAGTCAGTTGCTGCTAATAAAACGATTAATTGATCATCAACAAGTGTGACAACGTCTATAAAAACAGAAGTTGTGGCACTTTGCTTGTCTGGGACATTCAGGTGTGTAATTAAAGAAACAATCTTACCAAGTCAAGTCGGGCAATTCTCAGAGAAAACCCAAGAGCTAGATCTCAGTTAGCATATTTAATTTGAAATATTATGATCGGATAATTAAAAAAAGACTGAACAAGGTTGACTTGTTTGAAAGGGCTGCCAGGAGAACCCTTCTTCTCTCTAAAATCAACATGGCAGCTTGGCCTAGGTTTGCAAAACTGCATCTAAACAAACCACAAGACTTCTGGAACAATGTGTTTTGGACAGATGACATCAAAATATAGATGTTTGTCTATATTGCACAGCGGCACATTTGGCAAAAAGCAAACACAGCATATCGGCAGAAACACCTCATGGAAACACAGCAGTAGAAGGTTGATGGACTCCTCTGTATACCAAAATTAAACAAAAATATTCTATAGTCAAATGTTAGGTCATCTAAAACTTTGCAGAAACCGGGTCATGTAACAGGACAATGATAATAAAGAAAAGGATCAAGATGTTGCAATGACCCACTCAAAGTCCAGACCTAATCCTGATCTAAATGCTGTGTTGGGGATTTAAGAGAGCTGTGCATCAAGCATCAATAAACTGAAGCAACCTTGTAAAGAAGAATTCCTCCACAATGATGTGAGAGACTGATAAAGTTACACAAAAAATGAGTTAAATGAAAAATAAAAGCATGTAGGAAAAAAAGTTTAGTGTGTGTTTTAGTTTTAAAAAGTTAAGTTTAACATCAGCATTTCGTAGCAAAGCATGTCTGTCCTTGATATCCGACAAACGTGTTGCACTCGCTGTTTTGAACGCGTTACAAACAATTCAATTATGCATTGTTTACATCAAAGGTTGTTTGCTTGTGTTTTTGCTTGTATCGTGCATACATATCATTATGAACTTGCATGATATGAAAAACAAAATTAAACACTGGTCCACCAGTAATCACAAACTCGACAGAGTGCCTTTGAGTGCATAAAAAAATATAAACAAATGTCGGCTAGTAACTATATCTATTTAGGGGGTGTTCGATGGGTAGTTTTCAAGACTGCAGACTGATGTTGGAAATGCACTTTTCTCCTCACGAATGCTTGTTTGGACTTTTATTACAGAAAAAAACAAACGGGTCAATACTTCGAATTCACTGGAATGTTAGTCTTGTGTTATGTGGTGTTGTGTAGCTGTCTGATTGTTAGTGTTATCATCATCTCATGGCAGAGAAACAAATAATTTAAAATACAATGTAAGGCATTGCCTACATACACATCGTACAGTCAAGTGCAATGCTGCCGCTCCAAAACGAGGCTACTGTCATAAGGCTAAAGTATATAAATGATAGATTTCTCCCTTTTGGGGAATTTATTTTTCTTAAAAGAGGTTACAGAATAATTTTCTTAGAGCAGATCATGCTGTTAAACTTCAGTTGGACTTCAAAATTACAAAAACAGAAAATCAAAGAGTAGCACTTTAAAAATGCACTTTAACTATGCTGATTTTGTAGCGTTTGATTTTTTTACAGAAAAATGACAATGTTGTAAAGGGTCTGTGCGAACGGTTCGAGTACGACGCTACAAAGAGCATTTGCAAAAGTGTTCATTATGGCTCTAAAATGGGGTTCGGGGCTGAAGAATCTTTTTTCGGTTTAGAGCGCAGTTAGAGCTGTAACGTTTGCAGAGGAGACATTTTTTTGAAGGAGAGAGAGCGCAAAGAAGAGGAGTGGGGGGTGGAATTTTTGGGAGATCAGTGGCAAAGAAGAAGATGAGAAAAGAGGGTTTGGGCACAGTGGGATTACTCCAAGACGTGGTGAGTGGGAGACAGGAATACAGAAAGACAGAGAGGGGGGGAGACACCAAGACAGCAGCACTTCTTTTTGATTTGTAGTAAAAAATAAAAAAAATAAAAAATGAAGAGGAAAGAGACTTCCTGTTTATAGCAATTTAGGTTTATATATTATCTAAAAAATGGAAATGTGTTGGGAACAAGAGCTGCTTGGCCTAATTCTTTTCTAAATTGAAACGTCTTATGAAACCTTTCACCATTTTGTAAACGTACACTGTCAAAGCTTCAGTCTCATAGAACCGGCTAGCTTTGCAGTCAAAATCAGTCTTTCCCATTACACAACACACAAACAAGCAATCATACATTACTGATGACCACATGACTGAGGTATTAAGTACTCATTAAGTAATAAGTATTTTGAGAATCTGCTCTATTTTGAATTTGAGAACATTTCTTTATTGACACACCTTTGCAAGATTATCCAAAACACTGCTTAAAGACAGCAGAACATTTTCAACCCTTTACTTCCACAAAAGCAAAGTGTCTTTCTGTGTGGAGCTTTCTCTATCTGGCTCTCCAAAGACAGATGTTAAGTGAACCACTGATTGAAACTCACTTTAGATGTGGATGAAAGCGTCAATAATCTATGTTAGTCTTGTGATTCACTGGCAAACTATCCACCACCTCTCGTCAAATGTCAGCTAGGACAGATAAAAAGCAAAACACGGGGTTAGAAAATAGATGGTTAGGTGTACATAAGATTTTTTTAATGTAATTCTATACTGTAAATCTATTGAAAAACTACTCTGCATCATCATCTCTTCTCTGTTCCTGATCTGGTCTCAAAATATAATCCACCTCACAAAGGATGCTTCTTTGTGAAACCTGCTCCTGGAAGTATACCCTGGCAAATCCAGCTTTGAATGCCTTCAATGCATCCACATTAACCTCAGCCACTGAAATCAAGAGGCTTTCTCTTATGTAGGAATTTCCACCGCCAAAAAAAATAGAGGAATAGAAAAAAATGCAGGGAAAAAAATAAGAGTTCGTGAATATGACACTGAAACAGCCAGCCTCACATCATCCAGCATATGAGAACATCGAGTAATAGATGCATACAGTGCTGGGAAAAGTTATTCCCATGCAATGAAAAATTATACTTTCTGATTTTTTTAGATTTGGCATTTTTCTTGCACTTAAATGTTCCAGATCATCAGAATTAGATATATTGAAATTGAGGGGTTTATTTTTTTTTATAAAGATTCCATTTATTTCAGCAACAAAGCTATCCAAACCTGCCTGGCCCCACGTGAAAAACATACAAAAAAACAAACAACTAAATGTAGCTTTTTGAGTGACCTAGCCAAGGTCTAGACTTAAATGATGGACTTAAACAGGCAATTCATGCTTGAAAACTCTATGTGGCATAATTAAAACAATTCTCCAAAGGAGAGTGGACCTAAATCCTCCACAGCGATGTGAAAGACTCATTGCCAGTTATTGCAGTGGCTTGATTACAGTTCATGCTGCCAAGGTCGGCACAACCAATCATTAGTTTTGGGGGGTAATTACTTTTTCACAAATATATATATTTGATATAATATATCTACTCTGGTTATTTTTGTCCAATTAAAAACTGCTTCATGACCTGAAATATCTAAGTGTGAGAAATATGGAAAAAGAAGAAATCAGGTAATCATGATACTGTATATTGCATCGGAAATAGATCGTCTTAATAATCTCCTCGGTTAGGATCCATTGTTCCAGAGCGCTGGCAAACAAATAGCCCTATTTGTAGAGCTCGCATGATTCTGATTCAGTGGCTTTGTTTTTAGGAGTGCACTTGCAGTGTGGATGGTAATGACTCGAGTGTACTGCACTGGTTTCATGTATTTGTTGAATGAAGATAAAGTGCAGTAAATGATTTCTTTGTCCAGTTTTAAATATTACTTTGCAGAAAGGTGTTTGCACATAGGAAATGTGGAAACATGGAAATTGTGTTTACAGTTATTAAAAAAGTGTGTCTCTTTTGAGAAATGAGGCAGAGCTTTAGCCAGTTATGTGTTAGAGGCCAGAAAAACAACTGTTGTTAATATCTTACAAATGACCCAAATGAGAGTTTTCTCTTCTGGGTGGAAAACAAATCCATTATAAAAGGTAGTCACAAAATGTGTCTTTTATCTCTTCCTCTGGTTTAAGTAGATTTAGCAGAACGTCCAAAAGTCAGAGGTTTTGTGAAACGACCATCAGGTTTTGCTATGCTGTAAAGCTGTCAGTATGCTTCAGGTTAACTTTTGCATGTCAAAACAGCTCTGGTTGTGTATCAGCTCCTTTGAGGATTCTTGCAACTTTAGTGCTATTTAACATATTTCCAACCATTTTAATCTAGACCATTGCAAGTATGACTGTTAGTTGGGTGTTTTGCACATTCTCTCACTCTAGCATATTTGACATATTTCACTTGAAAACTTGTTATTTTCCTGGTCCCACCTGAACCAATTTACTTTTGGTTGAAATGCTTCAAATGGTTCGATATTAGGCTATCAAACTACTGCAGAACCTGTTTTTCGTCGGTGTGAAAAGGTTATCAGTATTTGATCAGGTATGTGGAGAGAAATCTATCTAAAGCTCACCTTTCACACAACAAAGCATGTCACTTTCCAGTACAAACAAGCTCCCAGGAAGAAACCACCAAAAAGTGTCACCTGTTTTCCCTCAGTGTGTAGCAGACTTTCTTCTTTTTGTGTCTGAATGCTACCACTTGAAACATCTGTAAATAGCATTTCTCCTTTTGAGTTAATGCAGAGTGTTTTCCTTACCTCTAGCCCGAGAACTAGAGGTCCTGACTAGTCAACATAACCATGGATCCAAAAGACAATGCTGATGTTGTTCTAGTCAGGGCAATCTCAGTTACCCATGTAGGGTTTTTTTTTTCTTTTGTCTTTTGCTTCTTGGAATTGGCCCTGAGATTGAATTGAAAGCAAGTGACAGAGAGACAGAGAGATTGATACAAAGAGAAGTGGACAGAACGAAAGCCAGAGAGTTTTGAGGAGGGAACCAGAAGGAGATCAAGGCAGAGAGTCAGACACATATGAATCAGAGAAATTGAGGGGAGGAGGGAGAGGAGTCAGAAAAGAGATGCTCGCTATTAGAGTCAGACAGCATTGACCTTCACTCCATGCTGAACCACGTACAACATTCAGCACATATGGCTCCACTTAATGTGGCGAGACCTGAGTCTGTGTATGCGTGTGCTTTAGTATATATGTGTATATATATATATATATATACACGTGTGTGTATATATATATATACACACGTGTGTGTTTGTGTTTCTATTTTTGATCTACTCGTAGGAGTGTGACTATTAGTATGAGTGTGCACGCTTCTGTATGTGTGTCTTTGATTTTGTTTACATGCTGATGTTTGCCTGCATGTCGACACATGGATTTATGTGTGTGCGCGTGCTCGCCAGCATACACAGCGTGTATCTTAATTGGACTCCATTCAAGTGTTTAATTACTCATTAGAGATGCTGCAAAGCAATCTATACACCAGCTTTCCCCGTTCGCTCTCTCTGCCCTCTGTGACTCGCAACCCACAGAGGCTCAAACGCTTTGACCCAAACTACATGGATTAGTTCACCTCGTCAATCTGGATCAACCCATCCATATTAGATGAAGATCCTTAAGCCAGAGGGTGATGCCAAAGCAAGGCAGACAGCTAATATGTCAGTCAGTCTGACACTCCATCAGTTTATTCTGGTGTAAAAGTAGTTGTCAGGCAGACAGTTTTTTTTCACTGAAAGATGATAAGCAGTCCACTGGTAGGCGAATAAGTCAAACTGGCTAAACTAGTCAGTTACATAATCACTTTGTTGATCGGGGCAGAAATCTGAGAGCGGAAAAACACTGCAAACCTTTTGTTTACGGTATATATGAAAGTAACAGTAGTATTCCTCAAGCACAGACTAAATGCAACTCGGTGGTTAAACTGAAAAAAACATGAAAAGAATTGATCTGTAACTTTTAAAGTGAAGGTTCTTACACCAACATTGAGCTAAAACAGTAAACACATTTGTCCCAAGTCTATATCATGGAGAATTGATATTATTTGCTTGCCAGACTTGAAAGGTTTTTTGTAGAATATGGGGTGTAAAAAAATCATAAATGTACAAAATAAAGTTAAAGGTTTTTATAGTTGTACTCCCAGAAGACAAACTGTATACCTCTGGCCAGATGTAGGCTGGCCATTTTTGTGGAAACACTTTGTTATTTTCATCATTCTTAACAAAATGTTTGCGGTCCGTTTTAATGACAGCCAAAGATGGCCCCCAATCTGTCAGAAAAAAAAAAGTTGAACTCAACCTTGAAGAATGCATGAGTATTGATGGAATAAAAAATGTCAGCCAGTTCTTCTCCCTTCTTTAAACATTGACTCTGTGGATACGTGATATTTCTGCCGCTCCCCACCCTTGTTGAGAGATTCCCATTGGCGAACTTGGACACCAGCCATCAGCTCCTTCATTCGTACATCTTTTTGAGCCAACCTTGTCGATACCAATGGGGCCCCAGTGCTGTTTGTGCTGTCGACAGTGCCAGCGTTGGTGCTGCATCATGGTGAATGCCCCTCAGAAAACAAGGAGACTGATATAGGCATATCATGCACTCTGCCTGTCAGCTTGTCAGAAATACCGTGTGTGCCGGAGCTCTCAGCTTGTCCATCTGACTAACTCAACCTGCTTGCCCATCCATCAGTGGCTTTGTCTCTGTATCTGACTGCCATCGGGTCTATTCTGTCTTTACTTTTTGTGTGTATTTTTTAGCAAACACATCACCAAAGTGGTAATTATCCTTCCCGGGTGGGGGGCTCAAGAACAAGGTTTGTTATGTTAATCCAGTCAGTGGGCGTTGGGTTGTATGTGCATATGTGAGTGATGGGCAGCCTGTTTTATGTCTGACTGTGTGTATGTGTACATATGTGTAAGAATTTCCCAGGGATTGACACAGGCAGCACTTAATCCGCAGGGGGGCTAAGTTGCCTGTCTTGGAGAAATACATAATAACCTTTCAGATGTGCTGAATGTCACCACAGTGATCTATGGGCGACATTATTCAGAGTGACAGATGTGGAACTTGTCAAAACAACACAGTTTGAGCTGCTCAGGAGTGTGTGCCAGTTGTGGGTTGAGGCTTTTGATGGTTTCTTTTTCATGTTGGCTTCGGTGCATGTACAGTGAGATGTGCATGTGTGTTATGTGCTCTATTCCATGCTGTTTGCATGTGTTTAACACAGAAGTGAGGATCAAGAGCTAATCTGCATAATTAAACATGTACATCTGTGCTTATGAATCCCAGTACTTCGATTTGTGTTAATTTGGCTTTACATTATACTGAATGCATTAATGCTTTCAGTGTTACATGTGTTATTTTGTTGAGATGAGCTTGTACTCTACGCTATAGTATACATCCATGTGTTGGAAATGTCTAGATATGTCAGCCTCAGTGTGTTTGTTTCCAGGGAGGTACCATATTTACTTTTCCTAACGTATCTAAGCATCAGCAGCAATGCGATGGGAGACACAGGAGAAGACAACAGCATGAGAAAGGAACACCTCATGCTGGGGAAAAAAGCAGCTAAAGAGTCCTAGCCAGAGGATGATGTATGTGTGCGTGTGTCTGTCTGTGTGCATGAAGGAGTCCTTTTAAACATTCAAACAGAATGAGCAGAAAGCAGATGATGCCATGGTGAGGGAATAAAAATACAATAATGGGGGAAGAAAGTTAAGACAAAGGAGAGAACAGGAAGAGAAAAGAGGCGGGTGGGGGCGTTGACAGTCGCGAAGACTGAAAAGAGGAGATAGCAAGAATGTCAAAAGATGCTGGAGCTGAGCTCCAGAAAGGAAAGTGCTGGGAGAAGAAGAAAGAATAGACAGGGAGTAAATGAAGCAGAAGTGACTGGAGATGAAGATTGAGGGAACGAAAGTAAAGAAAAGGAGGAAAAGACAGAGTAAAGTCAGGAGAAGATGAAGATGGAGAGATAGAAACAGAGAGTAATGTGGAGTTAATTGGAGAGATATTGAGAGTGACTGGAGTTATGGTGTAGGAGACTGAGACAGCAACATAACTGAGGCTACTTTCAGCCACACACGTCTACAAAAGCCTGCAATTTCTTCCTGCCAGAAAGCCAAATGAGGTGAAATCGTGCCTGTTTTGAATATGAAATGTTACATTTAAAAGACTCCACATATTCATTTGGCCAACAGTGCACAGAATTTGCCAGGGTTAGGCAGCAATACTGGTGGAGTCTCTTTGTGCTGGTGTGTGGAGGAGAGCAAACCGGATGTTCATTACTCTCAATGAGAGAATGGTGATAAACTGCGTCAAGCTAGGAGTTGGCAACTAAAGTTGGACAACAACTTTTGAGTTGACTGAAGATGTGACAGTGAATTGGATTTAAAAATTGAGCCAAATCCAATTCTTCCACCTATCCTGCTTGCAACCCCCCCCCCAAAAAAAGAAAATCACCTCTGTGCAGAAAAAGTATCTACAAAGACCAAAAACTTTTTTGTCTTATTTTCATGGTGTAAGTTGCGCATTTTAACATTAGAGTTGCTACATGTGTTGACACGTCATTCCCATCACTTCAGATGAAGACAACCTGCATCATGTGCATTCTTACACATGATGCAACCCAAGCAGAGATTCACTCATAAATCCTCTGCCCCGTAACGCTAAAAGAGCCCAAACATCCTCATCCTAATTCTTCAGTTCAATTTGCACCAAATCACAACAACAGTCTCCTCAAGCCTCTTTATATTGTAAGGTAAAGATCCCAAGTTATCAGATAGCAAGCAGCAATGATAAGCTGAATGGGTGCAACTCACTAAGACACATACATGTACCTGCAAGTTAGTCTCAGTAACAGACTAATAAAATACTAGACCTGTTGGCCTGATTGTCTACTACTACTGCTGCTACTACTACTAATATGAGCGACTGTCCGTCTCCCAGCAGGCCATATTTCTTTGTTGGATAATTCCATTAGAAATGCTACAAAATGAACATACACCACAAATGTGGTTGAGAGTCTCAAATCGTTGGCTTGAATAAGCAGTGATGATGTTCAGCAGAGAGCAGTCAGCTATCATGATTATTTATAACAAAAATAATAATAATCATACCCAGTACAGTTGTTATGGAAAATTAACTATAGCATGAAGGCTCTAAACGTGTTATTTTATTGGCATAAGTTGGGCATTTTAACATAAGAGTCTATGGGGAATTAATTCCTTAGTCAGCCTCAGGTTGCCGTTAGAGGAACTGCATGTTCTGTCACTTGGCAGTTGGCTTAATTTGACTGCCCTATGCTTTGCACTTTATTTGGGCACAGATGCTGCACACACACACACAAAAAAACAGCATGCAGACGGAAAACAAAGTTGTTTACACAGTAAAATCTGAAAGCTGTTCCCTTAAATAAATCAAGCGATAAGTTATTTCAAGAAGTGAAGAAGTGTCCAAAAATCCAGTGTCGAGAAGTGTCTACCAAATGAAGACGTTGTATTTTGAAATGGTGCCTCCTGTAGTTTTTGCGGGTTTGTGCAGCCAGTTTCTTTTCTCCTCTGAGCCATTTTTACCAAAAGCAACTGGATCAGAATTTGACTGACAGACCAAGAACGGAAGAAAGAGGTTTTTCTGGGTTTTTTTGTTTTTTTTGCAGGCCACGGTGTGAGTGCACCATAAGTGGGAGTGACAAAGACAGATCAAGTAAAGCTAAAGAAAAGGAGAAAGTTATAGAATGAGAGTGGGATGACATAGTGGGAGAGAGAGAGAGAAGCATCCTTTGATGTTTGGTGGTTGATGGAGCCTGCTGTTTAGGACGCAGGCAGGTATGGTAAACATCCAAGGCTTCTCCAACCAGAGGCTTTGATCACAGCCATATTGAGAGAGGATGTTGATGACTCACTGTCGTCAGAATACTAAAGAGTGGCCACTACACGCAGGAGTACAGTTACTACTGTATGGAAAAATACAGAACTTGCAATTGTAGCAGATACGCACATCCAGAAAAAAACCTCAAAGACATGTTTTCTCTCGTCCCCTTTTTGTTTGGATCTTTTATTTCAACTTTTAAGCTCTCCCATTTCTATTTTCTTTCATCCTGATATGTGCACACAAAACCATAAAACACTTTAACGCAGATCCATTTCCACTGATTATGGTCCAAGCCTCAGAATGATCCTTTTATATCCAGATGAGAGCCACCAGCCAAAAGCCAAGTCTTTCAGCTGCGTCTGGCTAACATCACCAGACAATTCAATTGCACTGAGAGAGTGAGGAGAATTTGTGAGGCATCAGAGGATTATGAATGATATCATATTGCTCAGGTTCATACACAGACAATATTAGAAAGAAATTGCTTCAAGCGGCGGAACAAAAAAAATATGAAAAGACCATGTACTAAACAACATGCACTCCAACAGCAGTCTGTTTAACAGGCATAATTTAAGACAGTGTTTTCATAGACACTGCTTAATTTCAAAAGCATAAAACATAAAGTTTTAAATCTTTATCTTTGTACCCCTTCAGAACTTAATTATCAATATGCTAGAAATACAAACACATATCTTTCCCTGGAAATGAAAGATAATCAAGTTTTTTCAGCCGTAAAATAACAAGCATGGACATTATTTCTTGTACCGGTTGTAAAAGTAAGATAAGAGAGATAAGATAAGATAGAACTTTATTAATCCCTCGGGTGGGTTCCTCTGGGAAATTCGATTTCCAAAAAAGCACAGCACCGACAGAAGTTACAGAGTTATACACACACACATATATATAAATACAGAGACAATATAAATAAAATATACGAAGGGGATAAATAGAATAAATAGGAATAAAAATAAAAATACAAGTGAATTGCACATTTCAAGTATTGAGGTCTATTGCACCGTTGACTATTTACAAAAGTATTGCACAAAAGGTATTGCACAGTGAGGTGAAGAGGCACTACAGCTTAGTTGTTCCCCCCTCCTTTGTCCTCCTGTTTCCCCTCCCTCTCCCCTCCAGAGAGGAGTTAAACAGTCTGATGGCGTGTGGGACAAAGGAGTTTTTAAGTCTGTTAGTTCTTGTCTTTGGGAGAAGCAACCTGTCACTGAACAGACTCTTCTGATTGTTTATGGCCGTGTGCAGAGGATGCCTGGCATTGTCCATAATGTCCATCAGTTTCTTTAATGTCCTTTTCTCTGCCACTGTCACCAGAGTGTCCAGCTTCATGCCGACCACAGAGCTAGCCCTCCTGATCAGTTTCTCCAGCCTGGATGAGTCCTTCTTTGCTGTGCTGCTCCCCCAGCACACCACAGCATAGAAAAGTACTCCAGCAACCACCGACTGGTAAAACATCCTCAGGAGCTTCCTGCAGATGTTAAAAGACCTCAGCCTCCTGAGGAAGTACAGTCGGCTTTGGGCTTTTTTATACAGGTACTCTGTGTTGCATGACCAGTCCAGTTTATTGTCCACCCACAGCCCGAGGTACTTGTACTTGTTGACCACCTCCACCTCCTCCCCCTCTATCTGAACCGGCAGTGGACCTGCTCTAGACCTCCCGAAGTTTACACTGAATGAGTAAAAGGATTAGTGAAACTTTATAATTTTGCTCTGTACTTTGTTGTAAGCTACCTTAAAGCTTCTTTTGTGCCAAATGTTGAATTATTATGATGAAATAGGGTTGGGGGGAGTTATTGTTTGTCAAAAATGAGACACTCTATGAAAATTGGTGCAATCCATACTGCTTTCTGTTCAGTCACTTGAAATTCCCTCCAAGATATTCCATGATCCAAGAAGTGGAGGCATTTAGGAACCACAGAAACTTAGCGCATGGTCACGTAGTGCATAAAAGTCATCAAAGCTCTACTGACTCAGTAACTGCAGAGCTACAAATCTCCTCTGCCATTAACAACAGCCTCCAAACTGTGTATCAGGAGCTTCATGGCATGGGTTTCCATGGTGCAGCTGCTCCTGTACGTATAATGTGTAGGTAGCTCTGATGTTTTCATTGCAGCCAGTTCACTAACTCTGTAAATTAGATCCTTCTGCATAGCCCAGTCACTGTTTGTGCAGATGCTTAATTTATGTAACTGCAAGCAGTACCTGAGTAATAAGTACTGAGAAAGGTTTTGCCTATTTAGAGAGCGTACAGAAAAGGGTGGTGGGTTGATCTAATGCTGATTGGTTGACAAATGGGCTGGCACAGGGAAGGGAGTGACAGCGGAGTTCATCAGGAGTGAGAGAAGCACAAGAAAAAATTTTATAATTTAAATTTTCTCCACTGAATGGCCAACAACAACACAAGCAAGAGTAGCACACAGACTGGTTGTACCAAATATTTTTGACACTGCCCCCATCTGACAACAGATACTCTCTGCAGGTAGATGAGCAGTCCGAAGCTGCCCACGGATCGCTAATAGACTGCCAATGTGCTACCACAGCTGAGCCAGAAATTCCCCATGAGGTTTGCCATACTTGCTGCAGTCTTTTCCTGAATTATCGGTGCCCACACTTTGAAAAAAAAACTCCACACTAAAGGAATAAAAGAAGTCGAAACAGGCAAACAAAAGCCATCACAATATTGTGTATGAAACTTCACAAAGTTTGATACTTTTAAGCTGAGAGGATTGTATTCTTGTGTTTACAAACTAGCAACACTGTCTGTCTCACAAAAAAATCGAGAGGCACAAGCCACAACGGTGCCGAAGAGATGTCACAACTGATGGCGCACCCTTCAAAAAAGCAGAAATGACTATATTTAAAGAGGTTTAAGCCTCTAAACCTGAACCACTGAACCATTTGGGTGTTAATATTCGGGACTCAAGCTGCACCTAGATATTTGGGAAATGACTATGTGTTGTTTGTCGGTTTGTCCAACAGTTTACCTGCATGCAACCTAGGCTTGCTCAAACGTGGGTGCGCAATGGTACTTAAACAACAATTAGAAACCACAAAACATTTCATAATAAAGCTCTTCTTGGCAGATTTTGCCAATAAGGGACAAGAAGATGCCCGCTTATAGAGATGAAGTGTGTTTAAAAGACTGTTCTATTGCAGATGTAACAATGATGTTACAGTGCTCTGACTATGAGCTAATAACACTAAGAAATTAAAGCCCTGATGTTCAGCAAAATGTAATTTTCAAGACTTAAGTTGCAAATAAATTACATCATAAATAGAAACATTTATGAAGCTTCATAATGTCAGCTTTTATTATGAGTTCTTTAAATATAATGTTGCACAATACTGTTATATCACTGCTTTCACAGCTTTGAAATATACGCACATACAGATTCAAAGACATCCCATTAAAAACACCAATAACACACAGACACACACACACACACAGCTCTTTCTCAAAGAGCCGTGTCTTATATGTGAGTGCATTCCCATGTCTTTTTTGGCTAGTGCAGTGTGTGTGTTTAATTCCAAATGACACTCAGCCTGAGAGTGGAAGACACGGGACACACAAACTGTGACACACACCAACATGCGCTTTTTAACAGCTCACAGTGCAGTGGCACACCTGCACGTTCACCCACTCACCTGCACACACGGTTTCGGCTCGCCTCGGCAAATTAGGAATGCAGACAGTGTCACAGGAGCAGGGCAGGGCACTGATACAACCTAATGTATCCTGGCACATTAGCCCTTTCTTGGATTGAGCATCCTCACCGAGTGAGACCCACTTTGCCATGCTACCATTTAACCGGCCACACACACACACACACACACACATGCTTGCCTGCATGAACACACACACATCCGTACTTTGCTGCATATCCAATGTACTAATGCTCAAGTGGTAGTCATCCATAAATGTATCAGCGCACAATCAATAGGCAAAGCACATTTGTCTCAGATGAAAAACCATAGTCATATAAATTGAAATGAAATATAGAAAACTCCTCTTCCATCTGCTCTTCTTCCATCTGGCCTCCATCTCCTCTTCTGCTTTCCTCATTTTTCAGCTTTATTCTAAACTAATTTCATGCAATCTCATTACCCCATATTTGATTGTCGCCCTCCTCTCTCTGCTTTTTCTTCTCTATTGTTCTAGCTTTGCACATATTTCCCTTCCTCCCCCACCTTTTTTTCTCTCTATTTCACCCCTTCTGTTCTTTGCTTTCAGGCTTTTTATTCTCATTCTATACATCTCTCCCTCTGTTTCTCCCTCTGCCTTCCCCCTTTAGTTGTTAATAAGAGTTGATTGGGAGCAGAGAGAGCCAAGAGGAGCTCCCTGGTGGATCAATGCCTCTAAATGATCTGTTCAAGGATCCCTTTAGAAGCTGCAAAACGCACTCTGATAGGGCACCGAAGCATGAAGACGCTCATTTCACATCTAACTCACTTCCTGATTTGCCCTCTGGGAGAGAGATAGGACTGCCGTTATAGGGATAATTTGTCCCAAAGCTAAATATCCCACTAACCAAGAGTGCTTAGACCAAAATGTCTTCATTCTAGGCAATCAATTACTGCCAAGGTGAGGGAGAAAATGATGAATTTGTTTAAAAAGCCCAAGCCGCCTGTGTGCGTGCTGTCTGTGACAACTAGATTGCACGACAGCTTGGTTTTGTTTAGGCTATGCTTATTTGATTGAAGACATTTTCCTGCGTCTCAAATTTACCGAGCTTCGACATACAAGATTTGATAACGCGGTGTAATGAATTTTAAATGTACTTGAGGTGGTACATTTGGAATTGAATTGATTGTAGCTGTGGTGATGATAATGAAGGTAATGAAAAACACCGGAGGACGTGGCGGTTGCAGACATCGACAGGTTTACTTGACCACAAAGAATAAAATGGATATTGCACTGACTATTTAAAAATGCATCGAAATGTTAGATGGTTTACTGAAAAGATGTTTATACTTTTACTCTACAGAGCTCATTTTTGCCCTGCTTTTTAAAACACATCTGCTGTGCTCTTTCATAAGGTATTGGCTACTAATAGAAAGGAATTAAATGCAATTTCCTACAGGAAACAATACATTACATTTTATTTTAATTTAACTTAACTCAACTTAACTCATTGCCTGTTTAACTTAACTACTGAGTCAACATATACTCTGTCCTGCTGATATAAACATCCCAGAGCAATCAGCACCAGTTGCCATGTTTATTAATCAGCAAACAAAAAAATAGCCTCCAACAAATGCAAACGATTCATTATAAACACACCGTGCATTATTTGAAATGTATGTCTATAGAAAAACAAGGCAGGGAAATCCAGAAGTGTAGAGAGGCAGGCTGCACGCTGTTGGTTTTAGTCCTCATCTGCATTTGTTGACAATAACAAAAATATAGAGTATCTCCAGCCTCATCCTTTAAAGAGAGACTGTTTCACTTCACTGACTTCAAGATTGTAAACAGAAGTTCAGTTCTCTTATAAACAGCACTGGCACCAAAATATAAACATAAATAGAGCCTGTATTATAAAGGGAAAATGTGCAGCCATATGTTTTTAATGTATTAAAAGTGACTAGCAGAGGTTGCTGAAAAAGGATGAAGGGGCCAGCATCTCATGCGTTTCCATATCACCTGCATTCTATGAATATTATAAGGGACTGCCGCAGTGTAGAAACTCCAGGATGAGCGTTTTAATACCAATAGTTTTTTTTTCTTTAATAACTTGTTTCGGTTCATGATGCCAACCTCACTGATCTGCATGCTTGCTGAACTAAGTGGACACCTACAACAGCAATGTGTGCTCTCTACCACGATGACCTACTTCTCTTAAGTATCATACCACAAGGTTCATTCAAGCACGCCGACTGGAAAAAAAAAAACCTGTATTTGAAACATGCCTCGAATTCCCATAAATTGTAGTTTACCGAGCTTTATTAAAATAAAATTGGTTGCTAAACTGGCATAGCCAGAGGGATCATCATTGATTTTTCTGGCTTTAACAATATATTGTTTTGTTTGTTTTTTTAAATGCCCTCTAGGATTTTTTTTTCTTTTCACTGACTCAGGTGGTTTAAATCAGAAAAGCAGTTTCAGTGTCCTTGAGCAATATATGGAAACTCTAAGGAGTGTTGTTCTGCGACCTTTGATTTGCCTCTGAAGATGTGGAAACACAAAAATGTTCCAACAATCGCACAATTTCATATGGTTACATTGCACCGGATGACTACGCTAGGCAGATAGTTTCCTTTGTGCTGTGCAGTCATACAGAAATTGTAGTAAATATCGATTGTTTTTCAGGAATATAAAGATTTTTCTTAAAACGTAAGTCTTCCACGGTCTCATTTTACCACAGAAAGCACAGCTCCTCACAGATTCTGCGCAGATCCCTGAGTCTGTTCGCTTATTTTTTATTCATGAAGAATGTTTCCTTTTTTCTGTGTCTTACAGGTTCTGGCATGGAGAGTACAGGGTGGCAGTGAACATCAATGACTATCTAGACATCTATTGTCCATACTACGAGGGGCCTCCATCCCACGGACGCATGGAGCGCTACATCCTATTCATGGTCAACCATGAGGGCTACACTTCCTGCCAGCACAGGATGCGTGGCTTTAAGCGCTGGGAGTGCAACCGTCCCACCGGTCCCGATGGGCCCCTGCGCTTCTCAGAGAAGTTCCAGCTCTTCACTCCTTTCTCCCTGGGCTTTGAGTTCAGGCCTGGACACGAGTACTACTATATCTGTAGGTTATCAGCCAAGTAGAGTGTGTTTCTCTGTGTTTGGGGAAATTGTGTGTGCAGGTAAAGATGTTTGTTATCTGTGTGTGTGTGTGTGTGTGTGTGTGTGTGTGTGTGTGTGTGTGTGTGTGTGTGTGTGTGTGTGTGTGTGTGTGTGTCTGTCTGTCTCCTGCTCAATTTGCATTTGTAAACAATATATAAATATGCAATCAACAGAAGCTGATTGAGAGAGTTCTCAAACACAGCCCGCACAAATACACCTTCCATCTCCTATTCGCCCCTCTCACTCCTCCCTCACTTTATTTCTTAGCGCATCTCGCTGCTTCTGTCGAGATCATAAGTGGTGTGCTCGGCAAAGTGGTAAAAATGTCAGCAGGCGTAGTTTGTAATCATTTTTATATTAGCTCTATTGATGTTTCTCCTCACTTCAACAAGTGATGTATTAGTATTACCCCCCTGAGACTACTTTTTTGAACAAAGCTATCATTCCCCCAGCAGGCGTGGGACATATAGTAGCTTCAAATTACTCTTAAACATTGTTTTCAACTTCTCAGTGTGGGATGGATTTACCGCATCCGGACTGTTTAGTGCAAAATCAGTTGGTAATCACAGAAAAGCAACATTAAATTAACTTTGGGAAGCTTTACTGTCAATGTTCAAACACAGGAAAGCACCACTTTTCCTTTTTATGCTGTAGGAGCTGCAGTTGTCTGTTTTAGTATCCAAACCACCTGGGATGAAACGTGTTTTTCACAGAGCGCACAATTACAAGGACACCAAAAGCAATTGAAAAAACTATGTATGCTGTTTTATGCTTTTTTTTTTTTTTTTTTTTTTTTTTGCTTTCATTTGTTTGGTTGGCTGATTTTATTTTTCTTTGTCAGTCTCAAATGACCATACAGTCATTTGATGAGTTATGTAAACTCATCATTCGTTTTTGATCAGTTTAATTTTTAATAAGTACATGTCAGTCAGCAGTGTTAGAGAAAATACTTTGCTCTTGCAGGATTCAGTTTGCCAGCAGATAGCTATAACGACTCAGGAAAGTCATCCTATTCTTTTTTTTCTGACTTGACCTTTGAGATTCTCTTAAGAAAAATCTTATTTTGTCCAAAAGATTTTTTTTTTTACTGCGTGGAATTCTGCCAGTATGCAGCCTGACGGTCTCTTCATTTCTCCTTACATTATCGCTGCACAGTTGGCTGAAAAACTGACCTTGACCTTTTTAGCAGGAGATGGAGCATTCTCACCATGACTCATAATGGGAAGAAGGTCCTGTAGCACCAGTTTCAGGTCAGGTTATAGAGGGAGTTTTTTTGTCCTTGGATAGTGATTCTCATTTTACAGTGATATTGTCTTCATTCTGAGAGTACAAGGAGACTTTAAGCAAAGAAAAAAAGTTAGATATAGATAGGCAGATTCTGAAACAGGTTTAGTTTTTCAGGTTTTATTTCTCATGCAGCAACAGTAACTGGTTTTGCAATACAATTAATATAAAAACAAATGCGCAATGCGAAGATACAACACTTTTGCATTACTGAAAAGTTTGCATTTAAGACTATTTGTAGGTAAAGAAACTTTTTTTAAATGCTAGTTGTCATCTACAAATATTTACCCAAGTCTGTTGTCTGCACAACCACAAAGACACAGCAGGCGAGAGTCAGGGAGCTGAAGAGGCAACGATAACAGCCACCCGATGTCCCGATGCACTTTTCCCAGTTGGCACACATACACACAAGCACACATTCTTCTGTTTTCAGTCTCATGTAGGGATGGTTTGGGCCCCTCTAGTTAGTTGCTGACTATGGTATTGTGCTCACGGGACCCCTAGGGATAGTGTGTGTTCCACATGACTAGAATGCTTGTGAATGTGTTTCAATATATATCTGTGTGTGTGTGTGTGTGTGTGTGTGTGTGTGTGTGTGTGTGTGTGTGTGTGTGTGTGCTGCGGGGGGAGGCCTGGTGTCATGGGGGTCAGTTGTCAAGCGATTGTGAGTCCGTGAAAGGCCATGTCCATCATCTTGACTGGCAGGCTAACACACATTCTTGCCTCTCACCGTCACTCACATGCTCACATTAAACACACTCATGCACAGGTCAGTACTGATGTGGAACGACAACGTGCCGACCGTTTTAACCACCCGGCCTTTCCGCTAAGTGCCTTATTGTGTGCGTCCTCTCTGAACATACTTGTGAAGCACATATTTGATTGGCATTTGTGGTCACATCCATGAGAGTGCATCCCTGTGAGTGCACACTGGTGTGTGTATTTGTCATGGGGCTGACATGTTGACAGGTCAGCTCCACCCCTTGCTTCTCCCAGCTGTCATCTGATGAGGCTGAGTGGTTTTCAATGGGTTTTTAGGAGACTTTAGATTGTGGATGTGCTGGGAAAATGAGTCACTGGGTGAATTGGTGTGACTTTTAAAAATGACACAGGTGAAAATTGTTGGGGGTAACAAAGAAGAGGGAAAAAAACCTTTCTAGCCATTTTGCCTTTTTCAGTCAAGCCAAAGCAGAAACGTCCACTAGGACAAGCCTTAATGCTAGGCCCAAGTTCTTCTGCCCACTACAAGTAGTGCAGGGAGATAATCTGAAAAAAATTGATGGATAGGAAGTGGCCTATAGATAAGGCCTTACAGGGTAAAGGAGGTGAAGGTCAGAGAGAAAGATGGAGGGAGGAGTCGTGGGCTAAAAAAGAGGGAGGAGAGGGCAAATGAGGGGTCAGATTTATTTCCTGTGCACTGTGGATCTCAACATGATTCTCTATGGGGTCACTACTGGGTTGTGGCTTCCTCAAGGGAGAAGGCCAGTAGGTCTCCACGCACACTTCTGCAACCAACTGTGCGTGAGCACATTCTTTTACACATCTGCGTATGTGTGTGGGTGGCTGTGCTCGTCAGCATGTCTGACTGGTCAGAGACTTGGACACAATCTCCTTTAGGGTCTCCAGCTCTATTTCACATTGGAGCGAGGTGGGACTAAAAACCCAGATTCAATTTCACTTACTCTACTTTGAAGTTTGAATCACACTAACTTTTTAACATTTTTTTCTTTTTCTTTTTTTTTTGGCATTCAATCTGGGCAGCAAGCTGGCTCAGTGGTTTGCACTGTTACCTCACGGCAAGATAGACCTGCGACTGTGGGGAATTTGCATGGATTTCCTTCCCCATTCCAAAGACATTCAAGCCAGGTTGATTTGAGAGTCAGTTATTTCCCTTAGGAATGTGAGTGTGAATGAATTTCAGTGATCCCTTACAAACTTGTTTACATTGCCTAACGTGCTTAGTGTGTTTATGGGAGCATATAGTATGAGGACATAATATATGAAACTCTGCACTTGCTTAAACTTCTAAACACTGCAACTGCAAAACAGTTAATTAATTAATTACTGGATTAATGCTAAATTGTGACAAATGTTTAACATGTTAACTGAAAATTTTTATCTTTTGGATACATTTTTATGTCATCTGACATATTCAGTTAAATTAAAGTTTTTAAGGGCACGCTGCATACCAAGGTTTTGATAATAGCTCTGCAGGAACCACCTTGCTGTTGCAAACATGAACCGTGCTATCTTTGGTATTTTTTTGTAGACTCGGCTAAAGAAATTATGAACAAAAGATGTGTTTTTGATACAGGCTGCTAGTTACAAAGTGCATAAAGATACAAATTGAATTTTTTTTTTGCTAAGTTATCTTTTATGTGTAGACACAACATCTCTGGTTTGTTCCTCGAGTTAGGTGACTTTTTAATGCCTAAATAATTCATTGCTCAGTATTAAGTGGCTTAAAAATAAAAATTCCTCTGAAAATGCTCAGGTACAAGGACTGAAAAATAAGTGGGAAAAAAACATGTCCAAAGAAAAAACTGAAAGCCTTTTTAAAGGTCTTTTGAACTTTTCGTGGGGTTTACTACAAATGAAATTCAACACAGCCGGGCTTTCTTTGCATTCTTTCTTTCTTTGCACTGGCTCAACAAAACCCCAAATCCCATCCATTGGAGATCACACCAGTGGTTATCAACTAAGCCGTTCTCTGTTTCACATGTCCTGTGACTCTTTTTCAACACAATACTGCTACAAATAAGAGAAAAGACTAATGCTAAGTAAAGCCATCTTTGGATTTATTTCACAGAGCAGTAAAATAAGCATTTTAATTTATCGTTGCATGAGCCCTTTAAGTTTCAGTTTATATCTATGGTCCTCAAACCACATCTGTATTTGTGTATATATAGAGAGGTATCAAACCTCGTGATTTAGGTTAAAGGGGAGGTCATCATCAAAGTTACTGTCCTATAGCCTAATAAAGGAAAGTTTATCTGCAAATCAAAGTGATTTAATTGTACTGATTGAACAGGTATTTTTAGTGTGTGTTCTGTGTTCTAGTAGCTCCAGTTCCAGCAGTGTAAAAGAGACTTTTACAATTTTTTGCAATCAAGAATTTTTTTTTACATTTTCTGCATTAGGCAATGCACAGTTTGTGCTTCATTCATTGATTTTAGTAGGGTAAGACTTAACAACTTGCAAATATAAAATGTATGCCACCAGCCGAGAATCTCAATTGCACATAAAGAATGCTGTAAACACGAGAATCAGTGAAAACGTGGCCAATTTAAAACCAAAACTCTGAACATACCCCAGCACAAGATACTACAATGATTTAGCCAAGTAAAAAGACAGCCACTTTCGTGACACTGAAAACTCTGGCTTTAACCTCAACATAGCTCACTAAGCCATTGATCACGCTTCACAGTACGCCCCTCTGGAGAACTATGGCTCGTGACAACTTCTAAAACTTCTAAGAAAGTTTGGCTCCTTGGAAGCAAAGTCTAAAGAGCTTTAAAGTATCTCATGACTTTCACACAATACTGTTGGTTCTTACTGGCTTGCAATATATCAGTTATTAAAAATGAAAAAATTCTGTCAAATCTACTTTTGGTTCACATAAACACAAAATAATCTTGTTTTATATTTGGTTATTAAATGTATTTGGTTTGCAATCAGCAGCAAAAATCACGTTATCTCTAAACTAATCTCCACTTTCAATGTCTCTTCTCACAGCATCTCCTCACCCAAACCATGTGGGGCGGGCATGTCTAAAGCTGAAAGTGTATGTCAGACCTCCAGGTAAGTCACGCTCTATCTACACACACATGCTCACTCACAAACACACAATGACATATACACACAGAGGTCCAGATTGGCTATCAAAGTAAAATTAGGGGGAATAAGAGGTCTGATAGAATGCCCCGGCAACAGACCTCGCTCTGATTCACAGACCGGCCAGGCAACACTTTAACACCTTTACCCACAGACACGCACGCTGAAAAAACACACGCGCGCGCCCGCATACTGACACATTCACACATGCGAGCGCACACGACCGTGCGCAGACGCAAGCACACACTTACAGGCACAGAGAAGAGTGCACCCACATACACACACACATAAGCAAAAAGTGGCATACGCACTTCACATCAAATCACATCACATCACACTGGGTGTGAGGGAGACCTTCTGTCCTTGTAGAAAGAGAACAGAGCCGGCTGAAAGTGCTCTCTAAGAATGTTACCAAGCCTCAACATCATCAGACTTGCTTGAATCACTCATAGGAAACAGAAAGCAATCTAATAATAAACCAGCTGCATGCAGTAGAAGTTTAATTTAAAGATTTAAAGTTTTCCTAATGTTTCAGGTTTGTTTTTAAAGTTGACAAGGCAGATGATGAGAAGATGAGGGATGACTTGCTTGCCACGTCACTGTGCAGCTTGCTAAAACACACACCTTTGATAAGTGCTTCCTCATAGGCAGAGCGCAGTGCTGACACTAGTGAGCCATGCTGTCCAATGATAGCGCTGTTTAAAAATAACTCAAGAGAAGCCTTGCGTACATGGGGATCAGAGTATGGCAAGCATTACATTATACTTGCGTTATCTTGAAAATCTACCTGTATTTTCTACGAATGTGGATTTTTATCCCCCTCCCCCAGCCTAAACCCCACCAAGGAATCAAACCTGGGTAGTTACACGTCTCCCTGGATAATGACATGGCTTTGAAGAGCTTCATAAAAGAGAGTCAGCTTACACAGCTTTCCAGGTTCAGATCATTCCATATCTCGCTAAGGGAAAAGGAAATTCTCTCCTCCTTCATAATTACTGAAACAATGTACATTCTGTCGTTGCTCCAGCTCCTCTTTGAGTTGCTGTTAAAGCAATGTGTCTGACATTGCAGCTTCCATCTTTTCTGTGAAATGTTGTCATTCGATTGAGCTCTGAGCAGTTGTACATGTGTGTGAGTGTGTGTGTCTTTGTGAGTGTGTCTGTGTGTCAGCTGCTCCAGATTCTGAGTCTCTGTGATTAAACTGTAATTAGGTTGGTTAAACCCCCTGCAGAGCTCAGTTGCCGTCGTCTTCTTTTCCTCTTCCTCCTTTGCCGCTCCTTAGCTGTTAAAGGATGAGAGTTTTGTGCTTTGCTGCTTGCTTTCCACCTCTCCCCAACCGTAATCGTTTCACTTGTCTACCATTTTTCTTTGGCTAAATCCACCCCCTCGTTCATTTGCTGTGTTTTAGATTGTTTTGTCTTTGTCTGTGCGTCCTCTCTCAGTTCAGATGTTTTGTCGTTTTTTTTCTCTTTCTCATTTCTTTGTTTCAGATGGGTCGGGATATGATTCTCCGGAGCCTTTCCTGACTGATGGAAGTTCAAGCTGGAGGGCAGGGTGCATGACCCTCTTAGCTGCTCTGGCCTCACTCTTCTTGGGACTCTTCTACTGGCTGTGACCCTTCTCTCCTTCTTCATGGAGCTCCCGCCCAGGGATAATGGGCTGGGCTGGCTGTCCCTCTCAATCCACCACCCCTCAGGGAAGCCCTCTGTCTCCGTTCCGCTCCCACCGCCACCTCAATACAACCACCAACCACCCCCACTGCCAGCATCCTTTATGGCCCAGCCACGGACACCCTTCACAGGCCTGACTAAGAGGGCTGGGTCTTAAGCTGTCTGGGAAGTTGTCGTTTATCTCTGGTCCCTGAATTCCAGGTGGAAAAGCACCTCTCAGCTGAAAAACACAAGAGAAATGCCTCTGCACTCATATCAGAGGGTCCTTTTGATTTGACTATTGACTCTTGGCCACTGATGGGGTAGATATCGCCATGGCTATGATTAAACTTGTCGTTCTGGGGCAATTCCAATCATGCAATCACGGCAGAATGCATTAAGCGATAGGCCTGGATGCACAAAAATTGAATTTTGCTCACATTGCTATCCAATCCTCAAACCAAGAATTGGAAGTGGCCAAGCTTGCATTGTAATTGGAATTCTATGCTATGTGGACCAATTCCAGCTGCAACAACAATAAGAGCAATTGCATAGAGGAGAGGAGCACAGTGGCTCAGGCTGTGCAGAAAAGAAAGGGGGAAACAATATGAGCACAGATTTACATGAATACGTCCATATGGGAAATGTAATATTACACGTGTTGATATTTTCAGATCCAGTGTAGAGTCACTGCAATGTGATACAAAACTCATGCAGTTTTAGAAGAGACTCAGATAACTCATTTAAATGACAAGTATAACCATAGCCTGTTTCATTGGGAGGGTGTGGGGGTGTTCGGGGTAGGTTCGATGAGATGTAGATCTTCAGGTGGGATGTGTTCTGTCTTATTCGTGTTTCTAAACAAAGCATTTATCACAGCCTGGCCAGCACAGGCGTCTTCAGCACTGTCTAATGTTGAATGGGTCGGGTGACTTTTGGAACCATGATTTTCTCATGTATGAATGTACCACTGGTCACCCACCTCTTTGTCTTTCTGTATTATTATGACTGTGGTCACTTACAGTACCTTCTCTCAGACTGGCAGGATGAAAGAGTCAGGGATTTGAAAAGATGACATGTGGGAGTTGGGGCGGGGGGTGAAGTAAGGATGAACGGAGAACAGGTGAGAAAAGGAGGCGACACTTAAGTTGCATGACCACTGTGAAACCTTCAGATCAATCTTGTTTCTAATGATGATATATATTTTTTCATGGGGAAAATCAGAAACACCCTGCTGCCGCTCCTTTGCTCTCCCTGAGACTTTTTCAGACATCAAAAGGAAAATTTAACCTCTCTCCTCACACGGTTTCTCCTGTCTGGCTTTCAGTCGTTGATGGATTAGCTTGGGCCCGGAGATAAATGGACCCACAGGGTGAAACTGACTGGAAATCAGCCCTCAGAGCCCAGGCCAGATCACAATGGACGTAAACACTGACTGAAGCTGGTCCTGGGTCTGAGGGTTAAACCAATAAGGGAAGCGCATAGACTGTGGCAAATGAGGCGAGATGTGTGTGTGTGTGTGTGCGTGTGTAAGTGTGTGGTAGCATCACTAAATAACACATATGGGTGTATACGCACACACACATTCACATACACATGTTTAGTCTTTGATAACGAGACTGTTCCTCTGAGATGGTGGGAGCATTCATGGTCATGACTATAAAGGGAACAGCACAAAGAGAGAGCGAAGAGAGGAGGGAGGGGGGGAGAGAAAGCATGTGTGTATGATGGGACTGAGACCTCTTTAATGTTGGGAAGTGAACATAATGAGTAAGCACTGTGAACACACACCTGCATACACACGATGACCCATGTACAGATATACACACGTAAAGACATGTAGAAGAGCGAATGCAGATCTAGACATTTACAAAGACATGGCATGAACATACACACATGTACAATCACACACCACATACACACACACACACAAGAAAACACAAACAAGGGGAAGCACTTCTTTCCCAACTTCATCTTATTTTTGTAGCATTTAAAATCACTGTTAATTACTCCTGTGTGGAAAGCAGTGATGGGGTATAGCCTGTGGAAGATTAAAAAAATGTGTCTTCTCTTCTTCTATTCCACTGATGCTGTCCTTCTATTGTTCTTCTTCTTCTCTGGTTTGTGATCCATGGTTGGTAGTGGTAGGATGCCTCCGGGGCTGAGCGTCATGTATGAGTTTGTCTCCTTTTCTGTTTGTTGTGTTCTTGTGGACGCTGACCTCAGTCATTAAAGTCAGTCAAAAGTAAACACAGAAGTCAGAGCAAGGAGAGAAACACACAAATAAAGATTGTCTTTTTGTCTACTCGGAAATCAAGCCAAGTGAGTGGAATTTCTTCAGTGGAAATGTGAATTAACTTTGTTTGTTTTTTGTTTTCTTCCTCCAAAGTGCTGATGATTGTATTCGTATATTAGACTGCACCTGGGTCTTTATTTTGCCCAGTCTATCTTCCTCTGACATCAAAGCTGTGGGACGGTGAGCAGTGAGCTCTGCCAGTCAAAGCATGAAATTATTCAGATGAAATCACCCTCTCCAATCTTCAGCTGTTTCTCCCTCAGTGATGTGACAGCTAATCTGAACTGCTGACAACAAGGAGAGTGAATAACTTGATAGCCTTTCCTCTTCTGTTTCCATCAGATTTCAAGAAGGGTGGCCTGCAAGTGCTAATAACCAAGCAGTGTCTTCGAAGTTGACCTATTACGCAATTTGTAATTGTAAATGCTGTAGCAATGGTTGGTGGTCAGTTCAGGCTTTTTCTACTCGTGGCTCTATATGAGTAGAGAGGGGAAATCATTCAAATGATCATTTAAGGTACTCAGATCTGGCTATGACAATAAGAGCTTCGAAGACCTGCTTTTAAAACCTTTTGTTTGGGATGGGCAGCCAATCGGGAGAAAGCTTTCTTCAAGCGGGGTGGTCTTTCAGAGAGAAGAGCTCGTTTCAGGCAGTGGATGAAATAAGTGGCTTCACAGTAGCTTAGTATAAGATAAATTATTTTGAACTTTAAATTATTCACACTACCATAGTCCCAGAATAAAAACATTGAGCTAGAAACGAGCATAAAAGGAGATCTCATGTACTGACTGCACTTGCACTTTACTGTATGCCCATGGTCTAAACTGCATTTAGAAGGAAAATACTCCACTAGATTTCTGATTTTCCAAAAGACAGATGAAAGACCTCCTCTATGCACAAAGCTGTGTCCAGATAGATTTCAAGTATCTCTAAGTTCATTTTTGTGCACTTGCCTTCTTTCTTTTAAAGGTGGAAATGAATGAGAATGCAAACTGAAGCTGAAATATTACACTCAAGCTTTAAACAAGACCAACACTTGCAGTGGGTAAATGTTCAGATAGGTGGCTCAAGAAGGAGTTAAATTACATTAAAATAGATTAAAGAAATAATACATGAAACAAACAAAATTCACTTGAAATTTGCTCGTTTTAATTGCATCATCTGTTTATGATGTCTTCTTCTGCACTGGTTTTATGGCATCTGAGCAACTGTCTTCAGCTGTTTATCTCAGTAGGGGGTTATCTCAAATCCTTAATATTTCACAACAGTGTGTCTTAATATTTTACTTCTATTTTTAGACTGTCTTTAAATTCTATAACATTATAAGCCAGAATTGAGTGGAAACTTTGAGCCGTTTGTTTACGACTTGTTTTAATTTTCACCAACATTGATGATGATTTTCCCTTTACACAAGCTGTCATTTAAGTAAGCGTTAACTGTTAAACTGTTTAAAAGAAAGCAAAAAGTAAATCAATGAGAATTAGTTTTCTAACTTAAAAAACAATTGTTGTAGAATTCATCAATTTATTACCCTACATTTATTTTGTACCCCTTCCCAGACCTTTTAACCTATAAATCGAGAATTCACACACTGACAAATGTCTAAAAGCATAAACATTTGAGTATGAAAGGTCAAAGGTCAAGTCTGAACAAACATGGATGTAATGCTGGTTGGAGGAGGAAGATTGTGACCATTCCACTGTCTCTGCAGCTGGACTGATCTAACAAGAAAGTTTAATGTTTAATAAGTCAAAATGAAATGTTCACTTAAGCTTGTTAGGTTTTCCCCATATCCGGACATAAACAGCCAGACAGACAATGGGCACTTTTCCCTTTTGGGGTTTGTAAGGGCTAGTGCTAGCTTGAAACACTCATCAGCTTTGTTTTAAAAGCGTTATTTGAAACTACTGACTTGTCGCTTTTGGCAACGAGATGTAAAAAGAATATCAGAAATGTTGTTTTGGGGGAAAACTGAGGCACATGAATAATAGATGAGCTTTGGCTTTCCATGTTTGGCCCTCCTGTGCAAAGCGGGCTAATGGCTATCGATGTCTCTAGTTTCCTTCAAATTGCTTCACATGAGAGCTCAATTCAAATGGAGAAAGAGTAGACTGCAGTGAAAAGGAGACGAGGGAATGAAATTATCTCTGAATATTGAGATGCACGCTTGGTCAGCCAATTCGTTGTCCTGACAAGTATCAGGTATCAGCGGAATTAGCCTAATGTTAAATTAAGCCCGATCAAGCAAGGCCTTGAAACATTCCCACGTCTCGGTCCTTGTGTGAGGAAAGATGGATGTACGATCCAACTGGAGCGGCGCCAGAAATGAACAGATGTGCTCCTTGAAATCACGAGAAACAAGAAATCAGGGCTATGTCACTGACACACATGCTCAGACACGCTCTTTTATATCCCCATGTATTCTCTTCCAGATCTAATTAATCACTTGATTATTTTATTTATTTTCACTGGCTGCCATACACATGGGACAATAGTTGGCGAGAATAAACTTGGCCTATATGGTGTTAGTTTTGGCAAAAATCAAAAAGCAACCGAGGAAATACAGATGGCGATCTCCATTTTTCTCCCCCCCTCTTTCCCTTTCCCCCTTCATCTCCTCTTCTGATGCTTCCTTGCGCTCTCAAACACATTATTAGGGTATAGGCTAATCTATTCTCCTCTCTCCCTTGTATTTTTGTCTCCTCATACTCAACTAACTAGCATGATTTAGGAATTATGGAATTAGGGCAGCACTCCCATCTCTATTAATGAGGAACAGGATGATGAAAGAGCTTGTTCCTCAATGTGCCATCTGCAGTCACTATTACACATTCACCTAATATATTTCTCTTTCTATTCTTTGCCCTTACCTTCCTCTCTCTCTCTTACACACACACACGCGTGCGCGCGCACACACACACACACACACATTATACCTTAGTTGTAATTACAGAAGAAATAATTTCAGCTCTTCAGGCACTGTTGGATGTGGCGTGAAATGGTGAAATGGCACAGCAAGAAAGTTAACTATGGACCCCAACACCCTTACATAGACACATGCACAAACACATTTGCAGGAGTCCAGATGGGCCGTGTGTTATTGCTGAATAATGCATGCTATGTAGACTCTATAAAAGATACATGGGCAGAGAGAGCTAAGAATCATTCAGGCACCATGGCCAGTTTGGTGAGGGCAACGTTGGAGCATCCCTTGTGCAAATTTGGAGCTATAACAGGCTTTTCAGCTTGTACATATTTAGCTATAGGTGACCCAACAGGGAAAATATTTAGCTCCAGTTAGAGAGAAAAATAAAACTTGCCTTTTAGACACTGTCAGCTGATATTGTGGCTGGCACTCTGCCCGGTGTCTTTGCAGTCACCTTCAAAAGGCTTTTGTGGTTTAAACCATAAAACTTGGGGAATTACACAGCAGATTCTTTGCTAGAGGCTCGGATTTCAGAGCATCGCTTAGAAACACTATGAAAAATATCCAACAGTCTGTCTTCATGTAAAATACCCAGAAGAGGGGAGGGGCGAGGGGGCGAGGGGGGGAGGTCCAGGTGAAGGGTAAATGCTGCACTCATGTGGGGAAAATGAGCAGCGCTTTTTTTCTTCTTCTTCTTTTTCCTCTGGAGTCATATGACAGGACACGCGCATCATTAAGTGTTGCGTTCAGTGCTGACGGAACGCTCACTTCTCTATGAGTCGCAGTTTGATGCACAGTAAAGCCACAAAGAAAATTGATTAGCAAGAAAGAAAAATTGAAAGCCAAGTAACTTCACACAAGTTGTATTATCTCGTGATTTTGTTAAATCAGTATACAGCAGCTGAAAGATAAACACAGACAAAAAACACAAGTAGTTTAACAGTTATATTTAAGTCAACTTTTCATGTAAAGTTGACTACCTGAGAACTAGACTACTTTTTCAGTTTTAGATTGTTAAACCTATAGGGAGAGAAATAATGCATGCCGTGCCTCAAATCATTCTGGGCAACACGTGGGATGCAAGGTCCATTGAAAGTTTTGAGTTTTCATATTTCCGACAGCATTTGAAAGCACCATCGTAACTTCGGACAGACAGCGGAACCAGTGAAGGAATTCGGGAGTTGCCAGCGCCAAGTTCACATACCGTCAAGAAGGAGGAGTTTTCAGGTCATCTTTTTTTTAAAAAACAAGGAGGGTTAACTGTAAGTATTTACTCCCTTGGAAAATATCTATCTACACTTTCCTCTCAACACAGCTGTTTCAGTGTTAGCGTTAGTTGACAAGAAAGCGGAACTAGCTAACTAGCAGGCCAGCACGTACATTAGCCTGTTTAAGAAATTACCCTCTCGGATTTTACCCTCTTTGCGATAGCTGAGCACCACTGCAAGTTTTCAGACAATGTAAGACAAGTTTAATTCGCTTTGATAAACTGTTTGACATTTGTCTCTTCCTCTTTTGTAACTTTTTCATTGCGTTTAAGAAGTTTTGTTTTGGAAACCTCTCGGCCCCAGTGATAGTGTAATGGGTGTGGGACACTGCCTGAAACTACGGGGGTTTCTTGTAATGCTTTTTCACCTGTTTATCAAGTGATCCACGTTACGTGGCCACTTGGCAGTTAACCACAGTCAGGTGTGTGGATACGTGTTACAGCAGGAATCATTAACCACATGTCGTATTTTCCTCAGTCTTCTGTCTTGAAGAATGCTTTTATCGTTTACAAATAGTTGAATCAAATGTCACAGTTTAGGCTTTGCCTGTCTGGTATGATGTCATAGGTCCCCTTGTTTGTTATTAGTCAACCCTCCTACCCAAAACATGACACACTTTCCTCCTCGGCATAATAAATAGGTTGTCTTTATTCAAGACAGCCTGTAAGGACAAATCGTTGAACAATAGCTTCTGTCTGATTGTTTAAAGAAAATAAAACATCAAGAGTGAAATGAGGATATGTGTTCAACGTGATTGGAATAAGACGCCACCTGTGCTCCAATCAAATCTGGAGGAACAGGTTTGGGTAGAAGAACAAGAAACGCATTTCCCTGTGTGGTGTTTGCCACTTGTGCTTGGTCAAGTGAAGAAACTGCAACATGCCTCGGTTGTATTATTTCCTTTGTTCCTCTGAACTAACATTTTTCTGTTTGTATTAACCGTGGAATGAATTTAAGGGTTGGGTACGTAGTTTGGGGTGCAAATAAACAAAATATAATATTTAAGTCATATACTTAGTAAATCTAGTCACATATGTGGCTAAACACAGAGAACATTTGCTATCAGTTTATAAAAAGCTCTGCTTTTACTGTCACATTTATTATGTATCGCTGACATGTTCATCTGCCCTCATCGTGGCTATCTAAAGAGTGTAGGTGTGTAAAGGAGTCCACCTTCATTGTTATAGTTGTAAACTCACATCAGTGTCTTGCCAAGTCCAATAATCGGTCAGAAAAGGCAGTGAAGCCTGAGTGAATAAAGTGCACTCTTGTCCAAAAAGCAGAGTCAACAACATTAAATCCTCTGCACTGTCTGCCAAGTAGACTATCCGTATTTTGTTTTTTCTTTTTTCCTTTCCTTTTCCCCTCAGGATGTTTAGGGGCTGCAGGTTTGAAAGGGAACTTGAAGTTCAGGGGTTATTTGCAAAACAGGAAAATGCCACTTGAATGTTAACAAGGAAAAGCAGATGACAGGAAAAATGAGGGGGGGAAAAGCAGCAGTGTTTGCATCTAAAAACTCTAGCCTTGGAGTAAATGATTCAGCTTTGTTTTTACAGTTTACTGCTTCTGCCCTTGACAGTACAGTGATAGGAAAACAAGCTTAATTCTTTGGTTATGATGAGCTTTATCTAATGTTGCCTTGTTCACCAAAGCTTGTCTGAGGCCATTACGCCAGTCATTTTTAGCATATCCCATGATACGAGACTGCATGAAGGTCACCTGACAAAGTAATTTTGTTTGGATTGGATTTGTATCTGCTAAACTCCTGCACGAGCTAACATCACTCATTATGTGATCCAAATTATAACTGCAACAATTAACACACTTTGTTCCTCTAAATGAATTGTACTGAAATGCACAATACAAGTTGGGAGACAGCTTGTTCCTCGTGTATCTTGTTTTTAGATCTCTAACAAACATAAGCATCTTCTTCTGATCTGTTTTCATCTGTCTTGTTTTGACTGAACTATTCATACTCTGCATTGTTTGAAAACTACAGAGGGCACAAAAAAACAGGCAGTTTTCACACTTTCTGGGTTTTAGTTGCTAGACACGGTCAGCTCTTCCTGCTGCTGTTCACAGCTTCTTGATGATACTGCCTCATGCCTAGCCTGCTGTTTTTACAAATTGTGCATGATCATGAAATCTGAATGTTGATCTGAACAGAGCATGCACTGAGCTGGCAAACATGGACTTGTGCATCCTGATGTGACCAGCTCTGGAAGTTAATCACATCCAAGATTATAGCAGTAAAACTGGTAATGCCTTTGTTCTCAGGCATTACCAGTTTTTGGTGACTGAGTAACTGACAATGAAGCTTCTTAAGAATTCAGTGTTTAACACAGAGGAAGGAAAGTTGTTTGATTCACATTACAAGGCACCTTTTTTATGGATATATGACAGGACATGGATTTTATGGATGTTATACTGTTCTAATTAAGTTGATTTAGTGTTTCAGTACATATGCCGACCATAAAGATACTAGTGAGTGCACAGCCTGTTATCTTATAATCACATTTTGTCATTAGTTTCGTGTTAAACCAACCACAGAGAGCATCTGCTGTTATATAATTATTCTAATGTAGCAGCATAGCTGTGTTTTAGGTATTTATGCACTTCATTTTCACAGTTCTGTGTTAAAAGTAGCTCTGGTACTGACTTAAGATGTAAAAACTCACTTTTTATTTTGTTATATCAGTTTATGGTATCATGATTTTTCCTTTTCCAATTTTATTTAGTGACGTACACTGCATCTGTTTCATGCAGCGGGAGGTTGATGCATTTTGAAAATTCTGAAGAAAATCACAAGCTCATCACTTAGTTGTAGTCGAATAAGTTAACAAATGTAAATACCACCGTAAACCTCTAAATATTCCTTAAGGACTTTATTTCATGTGCTTTTTATAAACTTTTACTGGTTATTTCACTGAGCTGCAACCTTAAAATGTCTAATAATAACCAGTGATTTAAATTCACTTTTATGTATCGTAGGCAGGCACGATAAGTGTTTCCTGCTAGTTGTCACTATCCAGTCTCACGCCTCTGATTTCCATATCATAAGCTCCACATCAAAGTTCCCTCATTGTTGGCATACATGATTCTACTAGCCATCCCACTGCTAAGCTTTACATGCCTTATCACTAAGCCAGCTCTGTGTCCAGACTCGCAACACTCCTTCAGGGGAAGGAAAAGAGATTTGTTTGGATTTTGCATCTTTTCTTTCCCTCTCCATATGATGGATACAAACAAGGTGAACATTGATTGCACATTTAAATGCTTAACCTTTTAAATGCGTCCTCTATTTTTAGTAATGTAAAACACTGAGCCTTTTTTTTTTTTTTCTTTTATTTTGTGGTCTTTCCAAATCTTAACAGATGGATTCATTTATCCTTATTTTTTAAAACATTAATTGTTCTACATTTATGGTTCACTGCTGTAAAAAATGTTGTCAAATCAGATTTGATAACTTTGTAGCGGGTTGTCAATGTGAGGAAACTTTCCACCACAACTTATCACAGTTTTTCTGGTAGATTTATCTACGAACAAGCCAGGAAACAAAGTAGACCGAACATTTAATGAGTTGTAATCTCTATAAGCACACATCTGTAAGCACAATATAAACAGTATCTGCAAGCAACATCATTTTGATACCTGAAAATATCAGGTTTCCACTTCTCCTATTCAACAGGCTTTGGTTAAAAGGTCGGAAACCATTGGTTTGTTTTGATAATGACTGGTGAACGGGAAGTGTGGCCTTGATATCCTTCATCTGCTATTGTCGATATCGTGGCTGCATCAGAAGCCTTGATATATCAGCTGTTTTATTGCAGGAAATTCATGTAAAAGAAGCTTATTACATATTATATAAGTTACATATTATATAACCATGTTTGTTTTTTGTTCTTTAAATTTTGTTAACACTTGCAAAGTTCACATGGCAACTGTGCTCAACTTAAAAAATAAGTTGCAATTTCATGATAATTGATGCACTCTGATGCTATTTAGTGACCTTTGAACTCTGCCCCTCTTGCAGGCCTCAGACTATTGAGCTCAGTAAGACGGGAGGAGCCTCCAAACAGGACACCAGCAACATGGATGACATGACTGTGGAACAGATGGCGATTAGGGCCAACCAAGTGACTGATGAGGTACTGACTCCTAAACAATGCATACTCACATCCATTGTGTCATCATCTGTCGAACTGTGAAACTTCCTTAAAGTGAGTTTGTAATATAGTTTGTAAATGTACGAATGTCATGCAGGGAAATGGATTATGCTGAAAGGGAGGCACTTCATAAGTTTGCTTATATGCTCTGTATATGAGCTTTTCAGTATAAATTTTCCTAGACGCGTCAATTTAATTTGGCTACAAGGCAAAACACATCTGCTGAATGTATTCCATTTACTTACCAGTATAAAGGACTAGTATATGTATTTGTAGGGTTGGGTAGGGTCAGTGTAGTATAAATGGTAGAAATCTGCCTAGAGACAAGCCAAGTTTATATAAAAATTAAATTAGTAATGAATGAATGTTTACTTGGATTCAAACTTAGCATTTCATTACAGCAGCCAAGAATTCCTAATAATTAGTTGTAAATCACATAATTCTTCAGGAAACTTCCCAATAAATAATTGGGTAATGACTTAGAAATTGTTTATCCCCAGACAGCATTCAATAAGTGATCACAGTTTGAATATAAAAAGGGATTTTCATTGAGTGTCGCTTGATGACAAACCAATGCTAGGCATCCAGAAGGCTAGCATTGTAAGTCCGGGCAGCTATTACGTCCCGCATGCAAAACCACAGTTAGCTTGTGTGCAGGAGAAATAACCAGGGTCTGACTGAAGGTTAAAACTATCCACCAGCTAGCACCTATGAAAGTTGGTTTTTGAATCTTTAGAAAAGAACATAAGCTATAGCTCCAAATTTGGCATAAATACCCGAGAGAGATATTGGTCATCTTATTTTAACTCTGGCAGGAAAGCTCTTGAATATTTTATATAGTATTCATAAGTATAAGCAACAAATCTGAAATATTTAAACCACTAACAGTATTCATAGGAAGTGTGCGCATGCATGTGCCTGTGTGTGCGCACGCGTGTGTGTATAACTTTACGCCTAATTTAACCTGATAGCTCCCTTACCCCTCTGGTTTTGACAGTTTAAATGTTATCAGCTATATCTTAGTGTTTTATTATCAGGGAGATAATTGTTTAATCAGCACTTCAGGGTATCATATAATCAGCCATCTGAATCAAATGGAAGCAAATTAACCTGCTAGCTGGGCTTGTAGCTGTGCACTTCACCTTCATGTAATTTTTACTGTACTAATTATCTGTGGCTTTTGTTTCTTTTTCTCTTTGTGTGCTTTCTGACTTAACCTGCAATCTTCTTTTAATCTTTCTTCTGTCTGCTGCTGCCTGGTTGACGTAGGAGAAAAGAGGAAGGGACAGGGCTTGGGAGGGTCCTTCTGCTAATGCTTACCACTCTGGCTTTGGGTAACCACTCATATCATACCTGAAACACTGTCATGCAGGGACTGGTAATGTGTCAGGGCATTACAGGAATTGGTTATAAGACCAGATTATCTTTAGGAAGCTAAATATGAGGTGTCTTTCTGATATCACGGCTGTTTTGCAGTCAAAAAAACTAGGTTTAAAGACCCTCGAGGCTGTAAAATTAGTTAAATATTTGTGATATTTTCTGATAATCCTGACATATTGCAGCCAGTTAATACCCATAAGCAATTTTCTGCTTCTCTGTGTGTAGAATAACAACTGTCATGCACCTCACCTAACTTTACTTTCAATTAAGCCATTCCTAACAAATAACAGAAACACCTCAGGATTCATCTGTTTCTCAAAGAATTGTCGCAGCATCCCGATCTGGAAAATTTGGCTAAGACAGTGGTTTCAAGCTTAATTAGCCAAGTTCAAGGATTTTGGGAGACATAATGTAATGTTTATCCACCCAAGTGATGTTCTGGCTAAGCCAACAGAAACCTGGCTGAGCTCATCATATCCCTCTCGCCAATTCTGTGTTTGTCTGTTTCTCAGCTCACTGATTAATGTATTCAGAGCAAACATAACACAGAGAATGAGGAATCTGGTCCTCGCGCTCTCGTTAGCAGTTCATTAGTGATGGTAACAATGAAGTCGCATATGTGCTTCAGTCCTCCACTCCTCTGGATGCTCTGTTCTCTTCACTGCGTTTACTATTAATAGAGAAACAAAAGCTGTAACTCACCTGAACCGACTGCATTCCAGTTCACCGCCGTCACTTTGTGTCTGTGGGTGTATTTGTATTGTTGTCCACGCTATCCTTGGAAATCTTAAGCTTTTTTTATATATTGGGTGTGCACATTAAAAAAGTGACGCCAGTATACCATGTCAGGATGCTCAAACATTTCAATTAACAACATACGACAGAAATACAGCACATCCTCACAACTGATTGACTGGAACAAGGAATGAGTTAGTTTTTCTTTAAGAATTAAAAAAAAAAAAGCCATCAGTTCAGAGTTGTCAGATTTAATTTTGTGTTGAAGGAGTCTGAGTGAATCAGTGTTCACTATCAGCTCTATTGCTGTTAGTGCATACACTTCTCCCCCAATGACTGCACAGTGCTGAGGAGCTTACAGCTGAGCAGTGCTCTTAGAGTGCAGGGAAATTAAATCAGACAGTATACCATATTAACCTACAGCTCCATACTCTTAAATGTGGTTTTATAAATTTGCTGGTATCTACTTTCATTTATCTGTGAATATCAGATGTGTAGCATCTTCCCTGTTTTGCTTATCACTTGCATCTTTCCACTTTCCTGATTTTCTCTCTCTCGTTCTCTATCTCTCGTTCTCTCTCTGTCTCTCGTTCTCTCTCGCACAATAATCAGTGTATCTGTTTACATTAGCAGTTAAGCAATCCAAGTTTTAAAACTATCTATACTTAAGTTCACAGAACACTGCCCTGTTAGCTGCCTCTTATTTGTAGCATGGGATTGCACACTAATTGAGCCAGATAAACCAATGCAGCATAAGAAGTCTTAGGTGTAACTACAGTTACTACTTGAGTTTTTTCAGTCTGTTTACAGATTACTTTTAACTAGAACCTTGAATTCTCGTTACACTCTAATGCCTTCTGTTTGTCTTTTGTTTTAAAGTCACTTGAAAGCACACGGAGGATGCTACAGATGGCAGAAGAGGTGAGACTTTATTGATTTTGCTCTTGCCAATAAACCACTGTGATATATTCAGTGGAGTCTTGCTGTAGCAGCCAGACAGGTTTTGTTTTTTGTTTTTGTCGTAGGCCATTACCTGAGGTGGGATCAAGAACTGTGGCTTGATTAAGCATCCAGATTTATATTTTTGTTAGTATTTAAATGCCCAAACCCTGATTGGAGATGCCTAGACTGTGCTGTTGCTTTAGCAAAGCATTTGTTACTACCTGTCAGTTTTTTGGCTGAAACCAGAAATGTTGGTCCTTGTTCTGCTCTCTGAGAGAGGCTGTGTGAGCTGGAGGGTTTGTGTGCTTGAGCTGTAGACCAGAACAAGGACACAAGATAAAATGGCCACTTCCCTTTTATCCTAATTCTGAAATCTAACAAACTCTGTCAGTGCGCCCCAGGGCAGCTGTGGCTACAATGTAGCTTGCCATCGCCAGTGTGTGAATGTGTGTGTGAATGGGTGAATGACTGAATGTAGTGTAAAGCGCTTTGGGGTCCTATGGACTAGAAAAGCGCTATACAAATGCAGGCCATTTACCATTTACCATATTTTAAATGCATAAATTAATTTGTAGACATTTGACTTTTTAACTTGTTTTTCAGAGCAAACAAACAGGTGTCAACACAGTGGTGATGTTGGACCAACAAGGAGGTAGATGAAGATGTTTTTTTTCTGTTAAATATTTGTGGTATTATCAAGACAATTACTGGATGCTAATGATTAAGTTTAAGGAATTGCTGAGTCATTTGTTGATTTAAAAAGAAAAAAAAAAAACTTGGTAGTCAAAATCAGCCAAAGAGCATAGCCTTTAATGACAGTTTTTTTCTAATTTTGATGATTTAAGAGTACAGATTTCCTGATTAAAATTTTTATTTATTTATTTTGCACCAAAGGAAGTCAAGATTGTACAAAATTTTTGGTATTTAACCAAAACAAAACATAAATTGCAAGAAAAGAATGTGTAAAGATGCTTGAGAATGTTATGCCAGTAGAAATATTTACTTTCTAGACATGAGATGAATTAATTTGCACCAACAACAGTGGCTGCAGGCACGCTATAGTGTTGTGTTAAGTTGGGGGGTTTACACATCTGAATTTGCAGCATCCAGGCAAATATATTCATTGTCGTACTGAAATTCACCATTCATAAAAATTGGCCATTGTTATACTTTTTATTTGAGTAAGATTTGCTTTAACTTTCGAGTGCTGTTGCAGGTTTATGTTCCATGCTAAACAATTGTGTATTTGTATTTATTTATTGCACTAACTGCAGTATTTTTACAATATGCCTCTTTTCTGCTGCAGTGGCCCAGTTATTGACCCAGTTTGAAAATTCCCCCAGGGATCATTTAGTATAATTAAATCTATTCTAAAAATGAATAAATCAAGGTGATATTTAAAACACAATTTACAACCGTTTTCTAGTGCATAGCAAGCAGAGTTTGACATGGTGTGCTGTGCCTGTCTGTTTTAGAACAGCTGAGCCGTGTGGAGCGAGGCATGGATCAGATCAACCAGGACATGAGACAGGCTGAGAAAAACCTTACCGACCTCTCAAAGTGCTGTGGCATCTGTGTCTGCCCCTGTGATAGGTATAGTGTATACTTGGAGCTGCCGAGAGATCTAAATCACTGACTTTTGGATCCATAACACCCTTTTTTTTTTTTGTGCTGTGGTGGCTTGTATGTTCATTGTGTGTACGTGACTGTTTTTTTTATGGGGGTTCACAATGATACAAAGCAAACACACAAGCAGTCTGTGTAAAGCTGAGAAAACTGCATTTTACAGTACAACCTGTTATTTTTATTTTGGTGTTGTACAAAAGTAAAAATTGCACTAATTTCTTCTATGCATGTTAAGTGACAATTGAATTACTTTGCTACTGTTTGCATTGACATAAAACCTTTCAGTTTTGCTCCTTAATACAAAAGCTGGACTTGGTTGCAGAATATTTGGTTGAATTTTTAAAAATTCAAAGCAATGCAGGTTGTTTGTTTTTGTTTGTTTGTTTTTTTTAGAATGAGAGGGCAGCACTTATCTCCCAAGCAGCATTTCTCCCGAGAATCTATAGAGTATTCTAAGTATTAATCCTTTAAAGGATACTAAACATTTACGTTTACGCTCTGGACAGTCCTGTCTAGAGCGTAAATGTATGTAATGTGAACTTTAAACGGCTAAGTTGTGAACATGGGGCTTTATTCATTCACATTTTCAAGGAAAATTAACAAGACCCTCAGAAAATGTATGTTTTAGCTTTGTGACCCTCTTGCTTACAACTCTTAAAATATTGAATATTATTTGCTTAAAGATCTCCACAATATCAGTGGTCGGTCAGGAACATTTCTCACGAATACTTGATTGGCTGCTGTGGCCCAAATGTGGCTCACAATGTCTGTGTGTGTTGACATAAGGAGAAAAAAACTCTCTGCTTGGCAAATGTACATTTCGTGGTGAGAAGATTGCTGATTAAATTTGTGAGCATTTCCAATCATTAATGGACAGATAGGAAATGTGATGGTGTTCCAGCCAACTTCTTAATGTGAGCCGCATACTCATCTGGGCTAAATGCACTTAAAATCCTCCATGCAGCGATGATTTTGGAGTGTCACTTTGTGTGCACATTGAGATCCTATGATGGTTTTAACATGCAAAAAAAATCTTCCCAAAATGCTTTCACTTTGGAGAAGAAGATTCTTTGATTATCAAGATATAAGGTAGGGAATCCTTTGAGTTTCATGGCTATTACTGAACATATGTAATTGTTGCAGTGACTGAATTTAAGTACTTCTGCATTTGTTCGTGCATCCTGACACGCTGTTTTTTTTGTTTTGTTTTTTCGCTCCAGAGTGTCATCAATCGAGAATGACTCACGGTATAAGCGTACCTGGGGTACTGGAGGAACTGAAGGTGAAAATGATGCAGATGGCTCAAAAGTGGTCTCAAAGCAGCCTTCAGGCGTCCGCAATGGCCAGGCTGCCCAGGTTAATGCTGCGGGACCATCAGGCCCATACATCCAGAGGTACTGTCCTGGTTATTTTATATTGCTAAAAGTCTTGAACTTTTTGGTGTTGCCAAAACTATTGCAGTCAATTTAACAGAACATATGTATACTTTGCATATGTATAACAGAATAACCAATGATGCACGTGAAGATGAAATGGAGGAGAATTTGGAGGCAGTCGGCAGCATCATTGGCAACTTGAAAAGCCTTGCTGTGGACATGGGAAGTGAGATAGACAAGCAGAACAAACAGATTGACCGCATCAACGACAAGGTAAAAACGGCTTAAAATCACATGAACCTCTAGTAAATGTGAAAAGGGTTGCTGGGTTTTTTTTGTTTGTTTGTTTGTTTTCTACACTCCCCCCTAAATAATTTGAATTGTATGTAGTTGATGCTCATGTCTGCGTCGACTCATTGCTTCATATGATGGGCTGTTACCCCCTCATGTATATCAGATTTTTGTAAAAACATTCACAAACATGCATATGTTCTTACAGAGGAAGAGAATGGAAACTTACTCATAAAAATTTACAACTGATAATAAATTGCTACTTGGGGAAGGAAAAACAGCTGTATAACTGCCCCTTTCCACCTGTCTGTGTCTTTAGGCGGACATGAACAAGCTGCGCATTGATGAAGCAAACCAGAGGGCCAACAAGCTCATCAAATAGATGAGAAATCCCGCTTCTGCTAGTTTCATCAACCTTGAGCCTCTCTCGCCACACACACACACACACACACACACACACACACACACTGTATATTTGTGCGCATCTGCAAACATACTTTGCAAGTAAAAAGAAATTCTCTCATGAAGAAGTTTTGCCAGTAGTGTGCCTGCCCTTATCGCACTAAGTTGTACGTAGAGTGAAGACAACTTCTTGGACTGTCCACCACTATTCACACCCTTTTACACACATGCCTAGTCATGCTGGACCGTGAGAAACAGTGTGAGATACTTCAGTAAGTGGCTGACTGCCTATCACTGCTGTTTGATACCAAACTACATGCATGTAACCTTCACAGGGAGGGAAGTGGCACATTTGCTGCTTTCCGTTTTGTTGTTTTGTTTTTTGTTTCTCATCTAAGTCAAGAATGAGCTGTTTTGTTGATGTGACCGTTAACTCATCAAAACTGATGAGCTGTTGTCTCCATAAAGCCTCATGTAGTTTAAAAGGAAACATCAACTCTGGTCTGAAATGAATCTTACTCAAATCCTTATACATACTCCTTATCATTGTGTAATTAGGTTTATTGTATCATGTGTAATGCTTTGATATTATTTGCTTATTTAATTACTCATGAAGCAGAAATGACTTGCGAATAAAGTTCTCTTTAACACTTTGTTCCCATGCCATTTATGCCTGTTCATATAAAAGGGCTATTTAAAAAAATAAAAATAAAAATCTAATGTTGTACCTGAATGAAAGAATTTTGATGTTGTTACTACTTAAAATTTCTGATAGATGGGGAGTTAAGGTCATTGTAATTACTTGCTACAAAGAGATGACCTGTGGTTAGAAACATTGTATAGCAATCACTCGTTCTTCTTATGAGAAGGAAGGTCTGCAAGGATCATGAGGTCTGTTTATCATTACCTGCCCTGAAGCAATTAGTTTACTTCACAATAACACTGAACTTGGGATATGTAACAGTAGGTGAACTGCTCTCTTCTATGTTCACCGTTTCTTCACTTTGATCACAGTGTTGATGTAAATACTGTTTAACAGGATGACTAGAGGCAATTAATCTAATTTCTTAACTTTGTTTCCTCTTAATGGTTAATGGAGATTAGTAGCTTACAAGAGGAGACATAACAACCTCTGCAGGGCAATTTGATAATTGTGGAACTGTTCAGTTCTGAACCACAGATGAGCATTGTTTAACCTGTTGTGAGGTCTCTTTATGTGCTAGGTTCAGGCCAGTTGGTTACTAAAATCTTGGCATTTTAAAAACAATAACCTATAATAAAAAGTGGTGAAATCTGTAGGAACCCAATCAATCTTATACACGATGTACGGTTGTGTTGTAACAGCCGCTGCATCGTAAAATGCTCCTCTTACATGTGTAAATAGTTTTTACAGCACAGCTATGGTACAATATCATCTGACGATTGAAAGGAGAATTTAAATTTGTGTTGTCGAAGCTGTAGCCAGGCTGAGAAATCGTCGCTGGCAGCAAAAATGCAAAAAGTATACATGTAAGTGAAAGTTGTTAAAGGGGTAAACACAGAGGCACAATAAGTCCTGGTGGGTTGTATTAAGGCTCGCTGAGGAAAATTGGCCATTGATAAAGGGATACAATGTGCCCAAAGTATCTCTCGTATGAATCTTCTTATTTGTTTTGAAGAAAAATGCTAATTTGCATGCTGTGCTGCAGGCATATACCTACTCAGTTTGTAAGGATTGAAATGAACTGTTTTCAGGGCTTTGTATTGCTATAAGTGATCATCCTCAGCCTGTTACGTATGAGCTCGGATCTAATTAGTCTATTCTAAAGCTGCCTTGCTGTCTGGAAGCTGTTTATTCATTGTTTCACCCACAGCCACTGGAATGTAAATACAACAGTTTTGTGTATTTTAAATATGTTCATATGGAGCTCATCTTATCTGAAATTAGCTCGGTGAGCGGATGACTGCTCAAAGTGAAAATGCCTTCTGTTTCACGCTTGCCACTGTCGAATTGTTTATACTCAATAAATCTCTTCTGAAATTCAATTGAATGCACTTTTTTTTTTTGATGTAGTGACAATAATTAAAGACTGCATTTGTTTAAAAAAAAAACAAAAACAAGCTTGTATATTATCATAATTTTAATTTAACTTTATTTCAAAATTTTTTTTTTTTTTTTTTTTTGTGTTTTTTTTTTTTTTTTTGTAGGGTCAACATTTTTGGATATTTTACATACCTGGAAAGTACAAAATGCAATTTTTAAAAACCACTAAACTGAAAAGGCAGGTAGGGAAGGTGTGAAGGAATAACTGTGGATGAAGGTGACAAAGTCGAAGTGTCAATCTGTAGATATATCGACCAACAGAAAGCATAGTGAATCTGTGGGATGCAAGTCTCAAAACATTTTGAGGTGCTAAAAAATTTGAGTAGCATGGTCACGATGTTCTGCTGGCACACGGCGCACAAAAGCTTCTGTAGTTTGTGTTCATACAGCCACAAGAAGATCATGGCTTTAACAATTGCTTTAATCTGTAGACAGAGATGCTACCATGTTTACTAGAAAACACTTGAGCTGAACATTTATCCTCCTAGATTTGACTTCCATCGCTTCAGTGAGGTCACTTGAGTTGGATCATAATTCGGGGACAAGGCAAAACGGCAGTGAGACTGACAGTCCCCATCCTGGCATCAAAGTATAAATGCAGATCCATGTACTGTACATACTTTTAATTGAAATACTGATTTCTGTAATGGCTTTATTGTTGGAAATTCCCATATGAACTTATTTCCACTCCTTACATTCATATTAAAAACACATTCCTTCAGCTCCGTACGGCTACTGTACGATCCTTGGTTGGGGAGCATGCCTGGTCCTGTTGTGTGGTGTGGAAAGGCTCATGCAACCCTTTGCTTTTCTAGACTTTGGCTAGTTCTATAAAACTTCAAATAATGATGCAGGCTCTTGTAAACTGCTTTCGTGAATAACAGCACCTGGTTTAAATTCTAGTTCATCCTGATGCTAACATTTTGTCGTCTTTTAGCATTTCTATTTGTGTAATGAATAAAGTCCAACTTGCAAGACTAGAGGGGTGTTTCATAAAGCAAGGACTGCTGGTTGAAGGTGCTTTTTTTTTTTTTTTTTTTTTTTTTTTTAAATAAATCAAGAGAGGCGTACATGGGCATGAACACATAATGGGGGTTCTGGGGCAAATACAGTACATGTAAAAAGCCCCTAACCTCCCATCATGTTGTGCTGCTGCATGGTCTTATTTTCATAGTTGTTTTGCACCTCTGTGCAGTCATTTACCCCCTGTACTTTGTCTTTGATCGTGACCCATTTGTCAGATTAAATACTTGGCTTGTGCTTTTTTGTCTTCTTGACCCATATTTTTATTTAGCCTTATTTGGGTCAGCATGTTTCTGTAATTAAAAAGTACAAACCTGAAGGCATTTATCCAGTATCATGTTTTCACAAACCAAGTAGTAAAATTCAAAGATGGAGAAGTTCTGATTTTTAAAAAAAACATTTGCTTTTTATATTTCGTTACAACAAAACTTGAACTGCACTTGAAGTTTTAGCTTGAACTGCACAAAGAAAAACTACTCTCATGGGAAGCCGTGAAGTCATAATTACAGGTAAAGCCCTGCAAATGAACAGTTCAGTGTTGCAGATTTGATCCCTATTTTGTGAGTCTGAGCTCATCACTGACCTACAACTCCATAACAAAAGCTGTCTTTTGTACATGGCAGTGTTTGTGCTTATTTCTGCTTTTTTTTTTGTGCATTTTAAAAGGGTAATTAAGATGATCTGTGACTGTAAATGCTATTGATTCTTGATGCATGTAAACCTGAATAACTACTGCTTTTCTGAGCCACCTTTATGAAGCACCCCTCAGATATTCCAACACTTTTTACGTGTGTCCCTACAAGCCAAATTTGAAGACAAACAAGGTAGGTCAAGTTGGTCTTGTTTGAAGTTTTAAGAATATGACAATAGCACCATATCAAACTAATGTATAGCATACTTCATGCATCTGCATATATATATGTATATACGATATATGTTGATGGATAGCTCTGAAATTTAAGTTTACACAAGTGTTAAATATATTTCAAGCTGACAGACTGCCACAGTTCAATTGAGAATAAACCTGAATGGGTCCTTATTCAAAACTGACACATTGTGGTGTCACATGACCGCTCGTGCAATGTTGGTAAGCAATTTCAAATCAAGTCAATCATTCACAGTGCATAGAGCATTTAGTTTGCATAACTGCAGATATACTTGGAGAGTGTGTGTGTATATACTGTACAGCACTATGCTGAGGTTTTCTCATCCCCAAATCTTACATGCCATTTACAAAGCTCTTTAAAAAAAAAAAAGAAAAAAAAGGATTATTAAACTCTGGTTCTTTACGTAGCATTTAGTGCTCCAAATTCAAACAGCACAGTATTACAGTTCACAACCATTTGATAAGGCAGGTTATTAAAAGTACTTTTCAGTACTCTTGAGTCATCTTCATTACAGGCCTTCATGTTATACATGGCTATATCAAAGCATGCCTTAGTGAAACAAAAAAAAAAGACAAAAAAACTTCAGCTAAATTATCAAAATGAAAAGTTTTACAAACATTCTTTGGTTGTGTGTGAAGAGGAGCATTCCTGTGCTTTAATTTAATGCTTTGAATTTGGCTTTTCCTAAAAAGAACAAACAAAAACGGTGGACCATTGTAGACATACACTGGCTTAAATACAGGCAAAAGAGTGATGACTTTAACTACAATATTTATGGTAATTCTCACAAAATAATATAGAAAATCTAGTGACAAAAAGCATACTTTGATTGATTGTACACATAATACTTTCTCTTCCCAGGTTGCCTAGACAACCCCCTCCTCCTGATGGCCTTCCTGTCTCTTTCACTTCTTCTTGGCAAAGCGGCTAAACTTCTTCTCCTTGTCTTTCTTGGCAGAGCTGGGCTCAGGGAGTGCAGCTGAGGAGGAGGGAGGGGGCAGGCTCTGGGCTTTGGCCCCCGAGGGCCCCGATGCCTCCTCTGCTGCCAGGGGCTGAACGGCCTTTTCCATGGCCTGGCTCCAACGCTGGAGCTCTTCCTGAAATTAAACACACGCACACATCGCAGCAGCTTAGAAAGGCAAGTCCACCTCCAGAGGGGCAGTGAGTGTTTTGGTCTCCCAGTCTATTAGCATAAACAAGCAGAGGTGGCCACGCTTTTAACAATGAAACTTGAAATGCTGGTGAGGTTAAACTGGGGTAATGTAGATAAAGACAAACTCACTGTCAGCATTCTTATTCTGTGAGGCTTAATGATTCCCGTAGGGTAAATTTCTCACTAGCTGATAGTGATTCAGAAAGAAACACGAATAACCTCATTTATGTCACATTCTACAACCTTGCCAAATTACTTAGACATGGACAGCAATGCTAAACGGAAACAGTTCGGAAAATTAAATGCAAATGCGTAACTGCTATCTGTAGCATTGCAACCTGTGATTACTGCTTTACATAGGGTCAGCCATTATATAAGATGCCTTTTGACCAGAATAATTCAAGTCCAGGAGAAAGTCCGATGTAATTCAACTCACCTCGTCTTTACACTGGAACAAAAATTCGCTGCCATCTCCAAGCCTGTAAAAGGTTAAAATTATATAAATATTAGAAGCACTTATGTTTTACATTAAAATCGCCAGAATGAAATCATGTTAACATCCAGACATTTCCCTGAAATTGGCAAATAAGTGAAAAACTCTTTTACTGCGTGCCAAGTTTTGCCTGTCTGCGTATTTCTTAACAACCACTAGATGTTTGAGTGGAAGTCATGTTATTAAAGCAAATGCATGCTCTTTATTGCACATATGGTGCAATGAACCATGGTGTCAGATATTGCCATTTTGTCAAAGGCGCTGGCAAAATTAAGATTATGCACCAGTTGTCCAACTTGCACCTGGTTTAGCCAGTAATGATAAATAATTATTTATGGATGCTTGTAAAGGTCACACTGGGTGACCTTGATGTTTTCTAGCTCTAGAGTTGATGCGAGGGGGGATATTTTAATTCACACCATGATCTTTTACCAAACCTTAGCAATTACTTTTTAGTTGCTAACCTAACCCAGAAGCAAAAATAAAACAGTGGATTAAATCAACTGCTGCCTAATGGATGTCAAACTCCAAAGCCACCTCTTGATCCTTATAACACATGCTCTTCAATACTAGACTATTATTTCTCAACATCTAACAATGCCAGAGATTAATGTTGTAAAGGGGCCCATATGTCCCCAAGGCATCAGTGCTGAAGGCCACCTCGTGTGTATACAGAGAGCAGCAGTATTTGACGCCCTGAGACAAAAACATTCGTATTCAGAATTTGTTAATATCAGTGCAGTGTTTCCTGCCAACGACTACCACACCACCCTAAAGCAGAATATATTAAATCCCATGTTTTACAGTTGCCAAGGTGCTTTTTTTCAGGCTTCTTTGATTCAAATAGGACTCAATCTTAAATTGATCTGCCTAGTTTATCCCTCTGAGGACTCTTCTATGTGAACCATGTTTGTGCATCAATGCTGTAGTGTGAAGCAGATTTGTAGTTTTGTTTGTTTTTTTCTGGAAGTTTTCTTGGTCTCCCATACTTTTTAATGTCTTCCACAGTTTGCCTTAACTATGATTTTCTTTTTTAATGGCTCTTTGGGTTTTGTAAATTGCAAGCTGAAAGCACATTGATATATTAGCTGCTTTGTAGACTACAGCAGTCTTTAGTTTCAGAACTTCAGTCAGCTGCTTAGGACAACCCATGGCTGTTGAGTGATACCAAAACTTTAAAAGTCAGAATTTAACAAACTCTGACAATTCCTTATGACAATTAATATCTAACCAGTTAGGATCTAAGACCATTTTATCAAAGAGCTGAGCAGTGCTTATATTCATTTGTAATTTGCATATAAATCTGTCTTGGCTGCCTGTTTTTTCCTTCATGAAAAATCAAGAGGCTGTGGTTGATTTTTAAAAACCACACCAAGGTAAAAACTTGCTAAAGTAAACCTTCAGTGGTACAATCCATTCTGAGCAGAGAATTTAATCTATTCAACTAAATTCAACGTGTATTGATTAAGACTTGTATGCGTGAGGAATGTGAGTTTGCATTTAGCTTCTATCTCTTATCAGTTTAAAGGGAGCTTTGGGAAATGTTTTTTTTTCTTTTGCTCCCTTTGCAAATGTTAAATGGTAATACCAACATCCATATAACACTGTTAAATATAACACTGCAGTCAGAAAGCGGTGAGTTTAGAAACAGCTTACCTCTGTCCAAAGGTAAAGGAAAAAAATCCACTTTTCCGTATCTCTAAATCTGTTTGAATAACTCCCCATAGGACCGGGGGCTGAGGGGTGTATTCCCGATGTCTCTACTAACTTCCAGTAAATGTAATGAAATTTCAGTCGGGTGAATTTTTATAGCACCTTTTGCTTCTCAAAATAAAGAACCCTGGAGAATACAAGTACAAACCACCTTTTCTTGTTGCTCTTAATAAGTCAATTTAATAAGGTCTTATATCGTATATTTACCTTTCCGAATAACATGACTCAGGTAAACCTATGATGTAATTCTTACCGTAGTTTGGCGACATGCTTCTTTTTCTTGTAGTTGGTGAGGATCTCCCAGTTGGCGTTGGTGAGGGGCAGGGGATCCTCGCCATGATACGTCGTTCCGTGGCCAAAGCTTTTGGCATCCTTATAGACTGAGAGCTGACCGGGCTTTAGCACACAGTACAAGTTGTTCCATGACCTGACAGCGAAGAAGAGGCAGGAGCAGGAAAAAGAAGGACTTTAACATCATTTCAGGTTAATTTCTGGCAAGAACACGAAATGAATTTCATTTAATCCCCATTAAAGAGCAGCTACCTCACCAATCCATCGAGACTTTATTTTGTGAACATTCATTTTAAATAAGCACTAATTGCAAAACAGTGGGTTGTTCTATCTTTAAATAGGAGTAATAATATTTTCTTGTAATGAAGCCCTGCAAGATCCCTGACAAAAAGCACTTTTATTGTAGGGCTACTTTTGGCGGCTTGTCTATTGAAAAATTGATTTAAAGCAGAACTGATCCATACTTTGAGTTAAAGTATAGATCTCCCTTTGCTGTTTTAACAAGTTTCAAACTTACTCGAGTTGGTTTTAATCCATCACAAGGAACACAAATTGTGCTGAATGGTCGGTTTTTTTAACGCTTTTTAGGTGTGGTGGGATTTCGAAAGCACTGTGGTCAGTAAAATAAGGAAAAGTCTCGATGTTCACCGTGACAGATGAACAAACATAAGCAAGTAATAATAGGCTCATAGATTTTCCCAACATAAAGAAAGGAAACAATGCCTGGAATAGTCAAAGGCCATATTAGAGACAAACACAGTGCTGTGGTCCATTTGTTATCTACCTATTTGAAGCTTTTTTTCCTGAGCCCTCTACATCATGTTTGCGGCTCAACATGCCCTCCTGCAGCACAGGCTGGCCTCTGAGGGGGTCCGAGGGCATGGTGGCTGCTTTCTCTGGTTCCTTTGGGGTCACCACCGAGACAGAGGGCTCCAGCTCCAGGGAGGCACTCTCTCTCATTTCTGACTCTAAGGGCACCGTCGAGTCACCGGCCATCCCCTCCTGCAGACCCGAACTAGGCTCCGCTTCACCAGACTAAAGCAAAAATAAATAAATGAGTTCATGAGAAAGTGAACTTGTCTCCTTGGAGAAGAGATGAGAGCTGAGTCAGTATGCTGAAACAGAGTTGACAACATTATAAATACAGAAAGCTTGTGCTGATTGAGTGCAGTACTAACCAGAGTCTGTTCCTCAGCAGTATAGAGCTGTGAAGATTCTTCCACAAAGCCCGTGTCTTCTCTCCTAAAGGAAACAGGGCAGCATGAGAGGACTTTTAAGAACAGCAGGTGTGGAAGTGTGTATGTGAAAGAAAGAGAGATCAAATGCGACTCATTGAAAGTCTGCAAAACATTGCATTTGGCTGCTAATACTTTTTTGCTCTGCACAATTTAGGGTATTAATATAAATACTTTCATTTTTAACAGACTAATTTCCTTTAACAGATGCTCACTGCAGTTTTTTGTATTTCTCTCTGGGGCTTAACAACAGAAGGATTGACTTAAAATTACACTGCCTTTATCACCAGACTTACGCTTTGATGACACTGCTACCAATTAATACTATGCCCTCATGCATATAGAGTACGAACATGAAAGCCAGTGTGTTGTATGTTTACCTGCTTTCTTTATCTGAGCGTTGCCCATCTTTAATGAACTGCTCCACCTCCTGCTGCTGTTTTCGCAGCTCCAACAACTCCAACTGCAACACAGTGGCGAACAAGGATCAGTAACCTGGCTAGCTACAGGGTAAATGAAACACGTGAAGTAATCAAATTACTGTAAATCACGTGTAAGATTTTTGCATACCGTAGTGAGGCGTTCCAGTGCGGAAAAGCGTTCCTCCCAGGTGGCGGTGGATTTCTCGAAGGCCTCGTGCCTCTTGAGGAGCTTCTCAACCTCGTCCACGTTTTGACCCAGGTCTTTGCTGGTCACGTAGGGCTCTTGAGCGATCAGCCACGCCTCCGCCACAGAAGCGTCTCGCGCAAACTGACAGACCTCCAGCACTAGACGCAATGAAGCCACGTCATCATGAGAAGTTTAAGATATAAAAGTCTTTCTTTTAGATGTGTTCATATTATGCGGCGATCCCTCACTTGTAAGGTGAATGTTATGACTGGGGGGTGCATTATGTGACAAATTGGGGCATTGTTGGAAGTAAGCAACTATTTTTGTATCCTTGTTGTTAATGGAGGCTTCTGATGAACAAAAGCCTGGGAGCTACTTTCTGAGCTGGGATTTATATGCATGAGCTTTCACATATTTTAACCATATGGCCTTTGGGATATAAGTAAAGATTTTTTGTTTTTTCAAAGAGATAATGTATGTAAAGGGTTAGGGTATATTTTCTAGGTTGAAGTATAAGATAAGTGTAATATTACTCACAGAGCCGGAGCCAGTCCCATCTGTCATCCCACTTGAACATCATCTCCTTTCTTTTTTCCATCAGCTGCACCAGTTTCTCTTTGATCTGACACAAGTAGTATGGTCTCAGTTACATATCAGTATTATTAAACAACTCAGCCCCAAGACTGCCCATTATCCTCTAAGAATTAGTATTGTGGAGTAATTAACCAAATATTAAATTCAGGCCAGGGTCAATTGCTCATTTAAATTCTTTTAGCTTTTCCATTTCTAATTAGTGTTTGCTCTATAGTCTCCCTGATGAATGTAAGATGAGTGGAATTTTTTATTTCACGGCAAGCCAATTGGTTCCATTGAGCCAGACAAGAACAATCACTCCCAGAAAAGTAATTAAATCTAATGAAAGCAGCAATTTGAAGCCCAGCTGAGGATGAAAAGGAGCTGTCTTTGCTGTTGAAGGCTCACCTCAGCAGAGTCTCGGTGCTTGCGTGTCAGCAGGGCTTTGCCGAGGTCGACGCAGTCAGTGAATTTGGCTCCCCTGGCTTCAATCTCCGAGCGGATCCCCTGGTGGTACTTCTGCAGGAGCTCAACGGATGAGACGTCCCTAAAGCAGAGAAATGATGGATGTTAAGTGATAACAGGTAATGCATGAAGTTTACCTACCTCTGTTGGTAACAACTGGAACTGCATTGTTGCAGTCGGCTCTGGCAGACTTCCAGTGTTCTCTATTCTAGAATATTATAGTCATGCTGAATATCTTTAGGAAGATGAATTGTGTCACATAAATAGGACAGAGCTATTATCTCTTGTGAACAAAGTGCCATTTATGAAAAATTAAAGCTTTTCTTCTAAAATCAGACAATAAAATATATCTTGCCGCATATCTGAATATTCCTCATTAAGATGATTCATCCAGAAGCGAATTAATGTGCAACACAAACAAATCCATTTGGAGCAAATGAGTAAACAAAGTAAATGTAAAATGCAAATGTAAATAGTAGCAGAAATTGTTTTACAAATATATTAAGTGAAAGACATACTTCATAATCATTAACTAAATAGATATGTTATTACTTAGTTGAAGTTGTTCTGTTCTTTTAACTAAAAAGGAAATACATGTGCAGAGATAAACCCCAGGAAAAAAAGCTCCACTTCTTTCCCTCCACCTCCTAAAAACAAATATTGGCACAGTTTTTGGTCTTCAGCTACCACAATCAGATTTTATCTCTTGTATACTTTATTTTCTTCTTCTACAACAAACATGCTACGGCAAGGGGGGGCCAGGACGCCAGGTCAGGGGGGAGATATCATCTCCTCCGAAATATCCGGAGACAGGCTCCGGGATTGGATATCAAGTCGAGTGTGAGAGGAACTGAAAGATCCAGCACAGCTAACCGAAGGCCAGACGGTCCTCATCTGACATATTTGATCACCTGGGCTTCTCCTGGGTCTCTATCTGCTGGATGATGCTCTCCATCCAGGCCATCAGGTCTCGCACCATGGTAAAGAAGCGGAACTTCTCTGCTGTGTCCACCAGCTCCGCCCTGCGTCCGTCGCTGGCATCCAGCAGACCCTTCCAGGCTTCCACCACCTCCCTCTCTGTAGTCTGAATATCATCTGCCTTTTCCCCTGCGTACTGGGCATGAAGCCTTGAAGCGGTTTCCTGGAACTGCTGAACCTGGAGTGAAGGAGAGGGACAAGTCAAAACATGGCTTTAGGGGTTTTTGTTTCCCTGATGTGAAGAGAATCATGTCAGAGAAAAATATTCTTTGCATTTCTTTTTAATTTATTATTATTTTATTTATGTAAAACTAGGAGGTTGAATGACTAGGGAACACTTATTTTTACATTGCTTCTTCTCTGAAATTAAGATTTTTTTATATATGAATATTTGCACAGTACGTTGAGGGTAATGCTGTGACTTTTAACGTGGTCAGTATTATAAGCAGTTTTTATTGAATTTTGAGAGGCTGTGACATTAGTTGCTACAGTGTGGTGTTAACGGGTTAGCAAACAGATGCCTATTTACACATCTGACAGACGCGCAGCAGCATTTGCATTCATTTGAAGTTGTGTTTGGAAATCTGGAGAATCCAGGCAAAATATCCACTGCTTTTAGCTCTGTTTTTATCCTCCACCAACTCCCGGGGGGGGGAGTACAGACCTTTTTAAGCCAAATCCTCCACTGTATTTACCAGTTTTTGTAACTTTGGATACTGTTTCCAAAGTTAGTGCTACTGAACCAAATAGAGGCCAAACTAAAACAGAAAGGCTTTCAGGTGCAAAAGATTTCAATGGCGTCAAAAGGGATACTGCTGAATGAGGCCGTAGTTCTGAGACACCTTTCACGTTACATAGATCGGTCTAACGTGCATAAATATTTTTATTCCTAGACCTTTAATTGTTATAGTCTCCTTCTTTGCAATAAGTTGTGGGCAGGGATGGCAAATTTAAGAATTACTATTTGCACAGCTTTTTCATTGATTCTCACCTTTTGAGAAAACTCCTCGCAGTTACCCAAACATTACAGCACTCTCTTCCCCCCTCTAGATATGAATCATCAAAGTTACCTTCTGGCCACTGCCTAGTGCGTTCCCACTGAGTAAAAGGCCCCTTTGTGTGTATTACCTGTTTGCCTAGAGTGGTGATGTCTCTCTCAAACGCGGCGTGCATTCTGTGGAAAGACTCTGCTTTGCTGAAGTCCTCACCCACATCTTCAGGCAGCTCTTTCTGCTTGTCGTGGATCTGAGCCACCAACTCCTTTCCATCATCAAAGTACCTTAAAGAAAACAGATCGATGTCTATCTCTTCAGCTCTGTGTTTATCATCCTACTTAAATATCAGATGTAGTCATCACGTTAGGTTTAATTCTTTGTGACGCTGTTATCGCATGCATATGTTTTCTGTTTTGATGCCTTTAGTCATGCCACAGTTTAATACTGCCTAAATCAATCTATATTCACTTATTTGGGCATGTGACATTACAGGATTAGACACAAAAGCTTCTGTTTATGTCCATTCAGATTACTGGACATCTTTCAGCCTGTGGAGCGGTTTGTCAATACTGTTTTTCTTACTTGAGCAGTTCATAAGATGCTGTCAGGAGCTGGGCGCGAGTGTCGATGAGCTCCAGCAGATCAGCCCAGCTCTCATTGATGCCGTCCTTCCACTCCGCCAAGGTTGCCGCCTCACTGTGCCCGCCTTCGATCAGCTCGTCTATCGTCTGGTTGACCATGTCCACTCGCTCCTGACCCAGCATTCCCGTCTCCCGCGCAAAGTCTCTGAATTTATCCCTCAGAAGCTGAAGGAAAAAGATTGTTTTGTTTTAAAAAAAATCCCAAACAACACAGAATTTATATGTGATTAAGTGATTGACTTCACTTCACCTAAAATCACTGAAAATGAAGTCAGTAAGAAGTAAGAATGAACAAAAACTTTGAAGCTGTGGCAAAAAAACCCCCAGTATGATCAAATATATTGCACAGCTTAATAAATTCAATCTTTAACTTGATCTTCAGATTTAAATAGAAATTCTCAAACCATTTCACACAAGGCAAGTGAAAGACGTTTTAAATCGCTGTGAACACGTCCTTATGTTTGGACTGAAATAGGTTAAAAAAAGGTTAGCACTTAAGCAGAAAAGTTGGGGAAGACCACATGGAAGTGCGCTGCACTAATCTATCCCAGTGAGTGTAAAAACGTCCATCTGTGTCACTTGGATGAAAATCTTTCCCATTTTGTGGCCAGCCTGTCTCCCAGTTTCTCTCCCTCTATGTGCTATAATTCTTTGTATATAAAATACCGTGACGTGATCCAGGTCCTGGCCCATCTCCTGGGAGGATGCCACCACGTCCCTCTCTGAGATCCACTGCTCCAGGTCCTCCACCTCTCGGCTCAGTAGGAAGTGATTGAATGTGAGGTCCAGTTTCTTCCTGCGGTCCTCTGCCAACTCCTTCAGGCCCGCATACTGCTTATCTACCTGGCTCTGTCGCCTGATGATCTCTTCACTGCACAAAAGGTAAAGGGAGAGAGCAGAAGAAAATGAGATCTAGGGAAATTAGAAAAAATAGCTCACAGAGATTGAATTTAGGTTTACTCTAGATGAGGCATATGATTAAAATACCAATTTTGCATGGTTGTCAGGAAACCACAACTGACTGGGACAACATGAGTGAATTAGCATCCTGACTAAGAGTTCAAATGATTTTCTTCAGTGTGTACAAACCCATCAGGGTGCTCCTCTCCAAACATCTTTTGGGCACGGTCAGCCAGCTTCTGAATGGAGTCAGCATAATCATCTACCGCCTGCTTAAGGATCACCTGGCGTTTCAGCATCAGCATGGCGCTTTGTTCATCCTAGAGAGAGAAGGAAAAGAAGAGTATGTTATAGTACTCCAGATGAACTCTCAGTGCAGGCTGCCACTTATAAAAAGTATGCCACCTTAATTAAAGGAAACTGAAACCATGTAATTATGTTAATGGATGCAGAACTGCTTGTCTTTTTTAGCATAATATGGCTTGTTTTAATTTAGATCATTAGATCAGATTTGTATATATCTGTGGTCTTCCTCTTAGCCTCACCTTGGCTTTCTCATCAGCGATCATGTAGAGCTCCTGCTCCCCTATCCAGGCTTCAGCCTCATCAGCGTCATTGTAGTACTGCTGGGCCAAGTTGGAGCCATTCAGCCGCTCTCGGCGCTTCACCATCTCATCCTGCAGCCGGGCCCATGCCTCCTCTAGTTCCTTCAGCTGGTCCGTGATACGTTCTGCCTCTGGTTTGCCCTCTGCGCCGGCGGCGATGGCCATTCTCCTTCCTCGCTCTAGTACTTCATCTACACGGGGCTGGTGGCCTTCGATCTCCTTCTGCAAAGTCTGAGGGACAAAAAGGAGATTGTGGACCTCAACAGGGCTTTTTGATATACAGAAACAAAGACTTGATATATTGTGCAGCCGACAAACATATATTCAGAAATATTCATCTGAAAATTAATTTATTACATATTATGCACCAAGTATACTGTAAAAACAAAGCAGATGGAGCTGAAACAATTAGTTACTTACTTAATTATGCCGAGATCTATGGAAATGATTACAACTATTGAGATAATTTTCAAGTTGCTGAGAGTACTTGTTGCTTTTCTTTTATCTTTGACCACTGGTAGTATAACATGACTAATTTTACCATCTTGCTTTGGGGCATTTTCCCTATTTTCTGACATGTTATGGAAGCTGTGATTTATAGACTAATTAAGAAAGTAAATTAATCAATGAAATGAATCAGTGTTACAATTTTTTAGCTAACCACAAGTTATTATGCAGCTATAAATCTCTACCTGGTTCTTCTTCAACAGCATTTGCACAGTTTGAAGATTGTGGCCATGTTCTTGTGACATTGCCAGGGGCATCCTCTCCTCAATCCAGAGCTGGGAGAGAGAAAAAAATAAAGGAAAAGTAGGTTATGATAAGAGGACAGAACGCAGCTGAAATTTGTGAAGAGATTTATAAATCTATGATGTATTTGTTTAAAAAACATCCATGACCAAGTGACTTCTATTGAATGTTTAACCCTTGACCAAATGTCTTAAACAGTCAAAATCCTTTTTTAAGCTCTCTTCAGCTGACTAGAGTGGATTAAGGCAGTGCAACCCATGAGGGATTAAACTGTTCTTTACACAAATTCACCTTAAGAGGAAGTTTCACTGTGAGAGCTAGTAGTTTTGCTAGTTCATACTTTAGGTTTGCAAATTTTAGCAAAGAAATAAACCTTAAAGTTTACGTTATGATAAGGTTTCAGCTTTGTACGAACACAAATGTAACTCTAGCACTTAACGGCTTTTATTCTCAACTTCTGCTATCGGTCATTTTGTCAGAGTAGTGACTCTGAACACTTTGCTGTGAAAATGGATCCATGCTTACGAGCTCATCAGCCAAGTCTCTGTAGAACTGATGGACAGCTTTGGCGGCTTCAAGCTTGCCCTTGCGCTGGGCCAGTGGGGTGAGGAGCTGCTGGAAGTCTCTCTGCAGGGCCTGCTGCTCAGCCTCCAGTTCCGGCTGGTCCTCCCTGCCTCCGCCGTGCTTCCTGACAGCCTCCTGGAGTTCCTCCAGCTCCCGAGCTTGGTCACGGACCTGGTTCTCCATCATCTGGCATAGGAAAAAAACATGAAGATGAATAACCTTTCAAGCTACTAATCAGGATGTAGCAGACGGTAAAAGTTAGTCATGCCATTTATGTATGAAACTGAGCTCAGACACAGTTTTTAATTCATGTAAATTTTCTAATATAAATTCATAGTACAGATCGCGCTTATGTTTACAATTTAGTATTTAGTGTAGCTTGTGTTCCAGTTTTTCTTTCAGACAAATGCAAAGCTTTTTGGAGTTTGTTGTGTTTAGATGCAAATAGTAAACACAAAGATGATCACACAAAATAAATCCTAAAGCTATAAAGCCTTCATTCCCAGTTATTTAATTCTGTTTAGTGGGGTGCTCGTGTGAAGAGGAACTGCAAAGAAAAGGCAGCATACAAATCTAAAGTGTGCAGAGCATGGTGCATTAAGAGACAAACCTGATGGTTTTTGAGCAGGATGTTGGCTTTAGTCAGGTCTTTAACATCCTCCTCTCCACTCTGTAACTGCTGTTGTAGCTCACCCAGCCACTTCTTCATGTCAGCCAGGCTCTGGTCAAAAAGCTCAGAGCGGTTGGCATCGAATAGCAGCCGTGCCTTCTCCTGGGTGGTGGACTCCAATTTGTCCCACAGCTCATGAAGTTTGGCCAGCTCCTCCGTCACAATTGGCTCAAACTCTGGTTTGAACTCCATCAGCTCCTGACCTTCCTGTACTTGCAAAAAACAAAGACGAATGTTTCTGTGAAGGAAAAACACTATATGACTTTTTTTTAAATAAGATACATAAATTATCTAAAGCAAGTGGAACACTTAGTACATGAGTATATTAGTACCTGTGTACATTTCAGATTTTTATATGTTGACATTCAAAGAGAGTGAAATCTGCACACTCTGAGTGTCCTTCTTTTATCCTTCATACTTCTTTTCCTTTGCTTTAACTTACATCCTTTTTATTCCAATTAAAGTTATTTGTTGCACACTAGCTCCTAATAGCACATCACCCTGCGCTTCACTGAACATATTCAATTAGCTTGTGACAGATAACATTTCTGAATGTTTAAATTTTGCAATCACAAAGTGATTTTTGTTGCTATTTTCAGTGAACCGACCCTATATACTATATGCAAAATCCATCCATCCACTGGATAATATCTTCAGCATGTCCTGGCTATACACTCAGTAGGACATGCCAAAAACACCTCACTTAGGAGGCATTTTGATTCATTTCCTCTGTGTGAATCACCACCTTATCGTGGTGGAGGGGGGTTGTAGGCCCTAGGAGCTATGTTGTTGGGGCCGATCTGACCGTGGTAGTATCTCCAATGGCAAATTTGTCCTGGTTCAGGTGGCAGATGAAGAGCCATTCAGAGAGGTCATTCTGGACACATGCTCAGGGTAGTAGTGAGCGTCTGGTGACTGTCCCTTAACCCATGGCGCCTAGCCAAGCTTAGTCCAAATTATGTACCTGGGTTCACCCTCCTGTGGGCCCACCACCCACAGGGGGAGCTGTGGGGGTTCAGTCCATTGTGATTTGAGCAGCAGTCAGTCATCCTCATCTTCTAAAACTGTACATGTAATATAAGTAATATGTGATGCTAAATAAATAAAACCTAATTTCTAATCTGTGATAGGCATCTTACCACTTACATTACTTATTTATTGGAATAGCCATGACATTCACTGACTAAAGGGAGCCTTAATTAGTTGTTGTAAAATGCAATTATAAAGAGATTGAGCAGCTCTTAAGCGGAAATCATAATAGTTCAGTAATGAGTAGCGTTTAACTTTTACTGACCTGATCTACTTTGTTGAGCCAGTCCTTGTTGGAGGCCAGCTCGGCCATGAAGGCTTGATGTTTCTGCCACTTGGTGTGCAGGTTCCTGGCCTCATCGTATGATGTGTCTTGCGCTGTCAGCATCTTTTCATTGATCCATACTGTCAACTGAAGCAAGAGTAAGAACATCTAAGATCCATGCAAAAATGCCCACTATACTCTGGAAAGTCATCTAAACATTAACTATTGACGTTTATGCAGAAGCAACTTTACACAAGCAGGATTTACTTCATTATCTTTACAAAACACAGCATTTACCAATTAGTAAAATGGGACCTCAATTCTAAACATTAGGACAGGCAAAAGCACAGCGTTAGAATAAGCACAGCAGGATGTGCTTGGCAAATTAACTCAAATAATCACGAGATAAAAAGAGGAAAACACTGTGATGTCAAGTGCAAGTGAAGGAATAATTAAGCTAATAATTAATGTGCTAATTGATGTTTCCCAATGGCCAAATAAACTGTAAACTGACAGTGAACTTACATCTTGTGTGTTTTGCAGGAAGTGCTGCAGGTCACGGTTATCTCTGAGCTTCTCAGACACCTCCTCAGCTCTTCGTTTATTCTTGTCATGCCTGAAGTAAAAAAACACACAAAAAAAAACAAGAAAATGCATTAAACATACAGTATTTTTTTTCTCTAAGAAATCCCTCTGTGACACACTTCAAACAAGATGTAACTCACGTATCTACATGAGCTCCTCCTCCACCAAAAAAAACGGCTTCTCTGCTACACTGTGAAGAATACCTCTGACTTAACGATCAATATCCATTACTGCAGGTGCCCATCTACCAAGCTGAATTATGGGAGTTAATGGGAGTCGCTCCCATGCCCTCTATACACCGTCTTGTTGATGTCTTTTAATTGCTGATCTGAACAGATTAGATCAGTACCTGTGGTTATATTTTGAAAATAGGAAAATCCTTCACATTATAATCCTGCTAAAATCCTGAATTTCACATTAGATTTTTGCTTAAGTATCCATTGCTTTTCTGTACTTGTATGACTTTTCAGACTGAACTACATTCATTTAACATTCATAGTCACTAATTACTCTACAGATTAGGATTTTTAAATCATCATCAACTCCTTGATCCCTTCTAGAATTGCTGAAATCACGTGAAGCTCAAATACTATTATATCAAAACCGTATTTCTCCAATGCGCTGCCCTTCTGTCAACACTTCACTTGAATGAATGCTGACCAAAAACCATGCTGACTGACCTTTGCTGGATCGAGCCCATTTTCTCCTGAACTTTCCCAGAGTACAGGTTATTGTTGTCCACCAGTCGCTGTCCGCCCTGCAGCGCTCCGTCAATTTTGTCCTCGTTGGCCTCCATGGTGCTCACAAAGTCTTCATGCTTCTTCAAAGCCTTCTCTGCCCCGGCCAACGTGTCAGGTTTGTCTATGTGGGCTAGAGTGTACTCCTGCAATAAATCCGAAATAATTGTATTGGGAAAAAATAACCGGAAAAATGCACGACCTTAAGAAAGGCCGTGTGTCAGCACTGGGCGTTTGAACTGACCGTGTCCCATTCTTTCATATCACAAACTTTTAAATACTTGTAGGATCACTAACCCTTCATTAGCAACTCATCCCATGTGGTAACTGATGACTGTTCCACTTAAACACAACATTAAGACAAGCCATATTATTTATGCATTACCTGGTTGTTGAGGATCGCCTCTACTGCTTTGCCATCTCTCAAAAACTGCTGGAAGCCCAAAGCCTGGTCCAAAAAGTTCTTGCGGCTGTCCCACATTTTCTGGAGTTCATACCAACCACGGTCCATGCCCTTTAGCCTCTGGTCGAGCTGTTGGTATTGAGGATCGTCCTCCTGACCCTGGGTAACCTGAGCGCCAGTGTCCCTCACACGGTGAAAGTCCTCTTCGTGGTTGTTTATGTCTTCACGCACAGCATCGTGAAGGCTCAGCTGCTCCTCAGCCTCTGGCAGCGTGGCGGGCATCTCCTCTGATGCAACAGCTTTCTGGGTCTTGAAAAGCCAGGACTGGAAGTCATCCATGTCTTGAAGGAAGGTCTGCAACTTGCTGACCTCACCCAAAGAGTCCTCTCTGTCTTTCAGGGTGTTTTTGAGCATGTCCCAGGCAGCGTCCAGCTTTCCTCTGCGGGCCAAAATGTCTGCTGCATTCTCCGGGTGGTCCTGGGCCAACTGGTCAGCTTCTTTCCGCAAGAAATTGAGCTTGTCGTCGATGGCGGCTAAATCTCTCTCTATACCGAAAAGTTTCCGCTGGATGGTCATAACAGCTGCCAGGTCATTGCCCAAGTCCTGCGTGGACTCAATCACCCGTGTCTTGTCTCTGATCCAGGCCTCTGTCTCGTCACACTCCAGGCCGTAGTTGTGCAGACTAAGAGCAGAATCTACTTTCTTTTTCTTCTCCTCTACCATCGCCTTGAAAGCCTCCCATCTAGGAAACAATATTTTATATAACAGAGGTTAATACTCCGTGGGTCACTGTTGTTATTAAAGTATCTTTGATAATGTTTAGTTATGGATGTGTGATTTCTTAAAATAAGGAAAGCTCATTTGTCTGTAGACAAATTTCTGCATGCCCATTTTTGCAGTGGTGTGCAGAGCTTGTTATAAACTAAAAAAGTAACTGGAAGTGTGAAGAATTTAACATTGCCTCTGTGTTCAAGTACTAAATTAAAGACTTCTTTTCGGAAATTTTGTTGAATGTCATCTTTGCATTAAAGTAATTTCAAAACCTTATACAGTATTAAATGCTTCAGATATGCATCTTTTAGCTTACGGCCATACCACCCTGAGCACGCCCGACCTCGTCTGATCTCAGATATGCATCTTTTTTGTTATTTGTCTCAGGTATAACTGTGAACTTCGTTAACGGCACCTCTTATTCAGTCGCGTCTGACATTCCTTGACTTCTTTGGTGCGAGGGTGTCTGCTGTCCTCGAGCTGTTTTGCCGCTCTGTTGACATCATCTACTCGTGACTGGAAATTTCCCATTTCTTGAGCTAAAATACTCAATCTGAAAACAAGAAAAGGTTGGTGAAAACAACATCTGCACAATCTACTGGATAAAAATACACGATTAGTAGATGTAATGCTATTTGCAAAAAATACACAGTTTTAATCAGACATGCAAATCTAATTCAGGAGTGATTAAATGCTTAAAATATAATTTGTCTGTGCACCTGTTCTGTACTACTTCCAAATCCTCCAGCTTCTCAGGCACCTCTAAATCCACCAACCACGTCTCCTTCTGGCCCATCCAGAGTTCACAGGCATCTGTCTCACTGAAGATGGTGTACAGAGCCATAGTGTCATCGAGCTTCTTCTGCCTCAGGTCAGCCAGGGACATGAGCTCCATGTAAAGGTCCTTGATGTCTTTCAGTCGTCTCTGGATATCTGGGGTGTTTTGCAGCTCCTCTGGTAGTGCGTTGGCCTGTTTGGACAGAGCATCAATAGTGGCTCCATTCTTGATGGCTTCGTTTTTCAAGTTGCCGTGCTTTTTCAGCAGCCGCTGAGTGGTGTACTCGTCGTGGCCGACGTCATCGCTGCTCATCTGCCTCTTAGCGTCCAGCAGCCAAGCCTTGAGTTCATCAGCATCTCCCTGAAACTGGAAGAATGTCTGCGTGTCCTGAAGGCTCTGTTTCCTAAATGCAGCCAGCTCTTCCAGCTGCTGCCACTGCTGCTTTAAGTCATCTTTGCATTCTTGAATCTTCGGGGAGCCAAAGTGTTTGGCCTCAATCATTTTATCTCCCTCAGCTAGGACCTGCTCAAGATGGGCACGGCGGGCTCCGAGCTCATCTTCAAAAGCACTGTGTTTGCTTTGGAGAATCAGCACGCTCGTCAGGTCTTTGCCATAATCCAGGGAGGAGAAAATTTGCTCCTTCTCCCTGATCCAGCTCTCCAGCTCTGTTACCTCCCACAGGAAGTTCCAGAAGCGGCGAGACTGCTCCAGGCGAGCTCTTCGCTGGGCAGCTAGAGCACAAAGTTCCTGGTAGCACAAGTCCAGGTGCTGCACCCTGTCCCTGATCACCTGGGGATCACATGGCTTATAGCCTAAGGAGAGAGCGAATGACAACATAAGTGTCATCTATGTCTATGTGCATCTATTTCAGCTTGTAAGTACTAACACATATTGCATGCCACTGATATTTATTGTACTGTGTCCAATCCATCTTATTGTCAAGTATATCTGAGGAGGATAAGAAGAAGAAGATGCAGAGATGAAGAGTAAGAAGAAGAAGGTAAAGATGAAGAAGCATCATCAAGGTGAAGAAGAAGGAGAAAATTAGTGGTTGGGTATTATTTGAAATGAATACTTCATAAAAATACCTTCTGCACACTTTCTCATGTTACTTTTTAAATAGTTTTGGACTTACTATCTCCATTGGCAAATTTCAGAGCAGCAGCACTGGCATTCTGTACCCTCTCTGCCTGCAGAGCAATGTCATTCTCCAACAGAGCATGTTTCTGTAACAGGTCTTCCACTTCCAACAAGTGTTTCCCAAAGTCAGGAGAAAGCAGACGGTCCTGCAGAGGAAAAGAAGCAACTTAATTCACTTAAACTTTTAATTTTTACTTTCTTCCTTTAAAAATCTTTTGCTCTTACCTTCATCTCATCCATCCAGCTGATAATGTAAAGCATCTCCTGGAAGATCCTCTGCAGGGTCAGATTCTTATCCAAACGTCCCCTTCGAGCCTTCAGTAGGTCCTGCAAATAGTCCCAAAGACGCAGGACGTTGTCTTTTCTCACATCAATCCGTTTGGCATCATGATAACGCTCCGAATCCAACTCCTTTGAGATGTCCACCAAGGCCTGAACACGCTCCTCGTATGCAGCGATGTCCGTCTCAATAGCATCATGCTTCTTTTTAGCCGCTTCCACCGCTGGCAGGTCATAGCCGAAGTTATCCTGAGGAGGAGAGAATGGAGGGTGCCAAATTATGGACAATTTTTTAACTAAAACAAACTAAAGACTTTTGGATTTAGACTGAAACTTCCGAACAAAAATCCACCATGTCACTCCACAAAACATTTCATAACAGCTTTAGTTCAGCTGCTGTGGGTTTACCTGGGCCACTAGTCTTTGGTTCTCCGCGAGCCAGGTCTCCCTCATGGCAGCCTTCCTGTCAAATCTTCTCGCCATCTGTTCCAGCTTCTCCTGTCTGATCAGCTCGTCTCTCAAGACACGCTCCCGCTCATGCTCCGCCCTTTCCAGACGCTCCCAAGCCTGCACATAGATGATGGGAATCATCATGAGGATTTGCAATCTGCGTTAGTCGGTCATCAAAACAACTACAGCAATTTCATACTTTAAGATCTGAAAATGAGAAAGCTTTCCTCATTTTCAAAGAGTTTAAAAGTGAAGTTCAAGTTCAGAGCACCCCTCCTGGAGCTGGTACGCTTTAAGTATTATGTGTAATGGCACTACAGGGTAGATATCTACTGATACACCTAAGAAATCTTCAACTTAGTTCAAACCAAGCTGTGCTTTCCTTTCTGTCTCAAAGTTCTTTTTTAATTTTCTTCAATAAAATGGCTTTTATGTTGTCATTTAGGAAAATACACAACAGGCTTGCAGGGGTAATTAATTTCATTTGTGTTTTAATTGTTGCCTCGAGCATGAACTTAGCTAAATTAATAAACTCTGTCCACCCAAGCAACCCCAAACCACAAAGATAATCTTCCTGTTACAGTTGATCTTCTGCATTCTGATTTGTCTCCAAATGGCATCCAGGCATCTCACCCTATTGATATCTGCAACCAGGGCTCCCTCTTTAGGTGTGTAAACTCTCTGGTTGTTGGCTCTCATTCGACTCTGGATGGTGAAGAGCAGCACTTCGAGGTTACCTTTCTCTTGAAACCTGAGAGAAAACAAGAAATTAAGTAACTGCACAAAAAGTACTATTGGACATCAGAGACTCAAAATGTGGTTTTAGTGTCAGGGTTACAGCTAGGGAAATCATTATGTACATTAGACGTCCTCACTAAGACATGAAAAATAGAGTGCAAGTGTGTGTCTGTGTGTCTTGAGCTCCTGATCCAGTTTCCACTGCGACTGTAATGCGTTGAAGCTGTCACTGACTCACTTGGGTGGCTTCTCTACAGTGCGGTAGGTGTTGAAGGCCTGAAGCTGCTGCTGAACGCCGCTGAGAGAATTTGCAAGTTTCCGGTTGTTCAGCACGACAATGGTCTGCTCGATCCACATCAACAGGTCTGACGACAGCGTCTCGTACTTTTCGATCATCTTCTCCGTCTCGATGGCTTGATCCAGAACCTGAAGAATAAATAAGATTAAGTAAGTGAACGGGGCAAACTCGCATAAAAAATGCACACCACACCTTCCAACTCACCTTTCCTATTCTCTTGCCCTCAACAGCGAGTTGTTTCATCTTGGAGAAGTAGTGGTAAAATGCCACGACGTAAGTGATGATGGACTTCTCATCTGGGTTCTCTGTGAAAACATCTATAAAAGAAAATGGAAAACAAGTCAAATAAGTCATTCCCGGCCAAACCAGAGACAATCACTCGTCTTCTTTCCAGGAAGCACAATGTTCACAGTCACTCGCCTTCTGGGTCTAACAATTTGGTCACACCAAGCTTCTGCTCTGCAACGTTGAAGGCGTTCTGGAGATTGTGGGTCGGATTGGATCTCTTTAAACTGTTATAGTCAACCAGATCAGGGCTGGGAGAGAAATATAGAGGGTAAGAGAGTATATTGCAGAGAGTGAGAGACTGAGCAGACGGATTTCATGTGTGTTTACACTTTAAAGCTGGAGAGAGTGGCTTTGCTATTCATCTCCCCTTACCGATGTTTGTGTATGAGAGCATTGAAGGCCATGCCATCTTTCCAGCTGGTGGTGAAGTTTGTGATGTTGATGCTGGGATATCTGTAAAACAGCGAGGAGACGTCACGGACTGAACAGGAGGAGGCTGCTGTTTAAAATCAGCATCTGGGTTTCATCCCACTTCTCAAGCTTTTAGTTCTGCAGTTTAAAAGCCTTGAAAGAAATGTGCTTTCTCAGAACGGCAGCATCTATTTACTCAAAAGATCACACTTTTTTTTAAGGATCTTGACAGACATAGCGACATAGATTCAGAGAATAACAGCTATATGCTAATAATAGCTGGATGCTAATAACCATACTTCAAATGAACATCTTTTGGGAGATACATTTGTTTTAAAGAGACTGCTCCCACTCGTGCCTCCACACCAAAAATGAAGACAGACACTGATTTGCTTAGTTTGTAAGTCGCGGAAGAAGAAAAGAGGTATCTGAGAACAAAGGTAGCAAAATCTGTCTACAGTGTCTTTTACACCATCTCTGTTAACTAGGCAGGGGGGATTTTGTTAACTTCTGCCATGTTGGGTTTCCTTTTTCCGCATCTACTAGTTGGTATAGACATGATTAGAGTTACCAGTCTACTCATAAAACAAACATTTAATGAGTATATCCAAAAACATCAAAGTACTCCTATGAGAAATATTATTTGTGGCTTAATTAAAAAAAATAAATAAATAAATAAAAAATAAAAAATGAACTATACACAGCTGCACATTTATCTACTTTAGGTACTACTTGGTTTATTTTATTTTAAATATTTATTTTAAATATTCAAGGAGCAAATATTTGGTCATTTATTTAAATTTTGGCTGTAATTGTTTTATTATTCATTATATTTTTTCCACTGCTATAAAAAGAAGATTACTTTACATTTTCACTGTGCAGATGGGACATTACAATGAGCATTTGTAATTGTGCTTACTTATGTCAAACACTTTTTAACCGTAAAAAAATTAAACAAGAAAATCGTAGCTTATTTTTTCAGCTTTAAAGACTCTTAAGGACACTTTATGTGTCAGTTGTGAAATAAATAAAAAAAAATATGGGGAATTATAAGATTTTAAACTAATAAAAAGTCAGAAGCACATTCAGTTATTCCCAAAGGATATTTGCAATAGTTTGATGATGCCAGGAGTCACATGTAGCTCTTACCCTGCAGTTTTCATCTGACACCAAAGAAGAAGAGCATCCTTGGCTGAGCGTGTCTCCTTCTGGTCCGCCTGGCCCGTTTCCACAATGATGTCCTGGATCTGAAGAACAGCAACAAGCACAGCTGGATGGTAAATAATGAAACTTAACTAATGTGTCATGTTTGCAATCAAACAAGAACAAACAAGAAATCTGACTAATATTAATATCTTGCTAATGGGTTGCACCAGAAGGGAACAGTTTGTCAAAGTGGCACAAATATCACTGTGAAATGCATCATTTATCACAGCTTTAAGGGGGGGGAAAAAAAGAAGGGGGGGGGGGTATTTGTGGAAAAGAAAAAAAAAATAATGTAAAATGATACATCATCAGTGTTGCTGGCTGGATTCTCACAAAACTAGACATCGGATCCAACTGACAGAAAGAGGAGTAGTAATTATTGAATTTCTTATTTTCCCACACAGTGGGCCAGTAATTAGAGCAGTGATGTGATCTGAGAGACAGGCCCTGAGAGAGGGGCGGCTAAATTTAGCCAGCTTTGGTTCTCCTTGGTTTATGCAGACTTTAAGATACAGACAGGACCAAGTCAACTCTTTTCTTTTCTGTTTCCTGTTCTTTTTTTTTTTTTTTTTTTTTGTCCTTTTGAAAAGGCTGAATAATGCAGCGGGCTATATTGTTTGAAGTAACATCTCTAAAAATAGAAGAGTTGCTGTCAAATTAAAAATAAATATACAGCCTCTCCAAGATGATAAAAGAGTCAAACAGACATGTTCTGATGCTTTGGATGCTCCTGTAGCAGCAGATAATAATGGCTGGAACCTGAAGGCATGGTTCTGAGGAAAAACAGATACTAACAAAAAAAATATATATAACATTGCAAGGCAGCCAGCTGAAACTATCTGAGGCTGTCTGTATAACGCTGCATGCTGTATATGCTGTACACCCTGGCTTCACTTCAGTGCAAATGTAAATGTGATTAGAATGTAATTAAGATTCATTTAAATAAAAGAGACTGCACGCTGTTAGTCAGTGGTAGCATAATTAGAGTATAGCATATGAAGTACAATAACATACTTGAAGTGATTGTACTACTTATAAGATCAGCTAATCAGGTTTGATGAACCTTTAACATGCATGCTGAAAAAACATGAAGATTACGTGATTGCTGAAGTGTAATTCAATTTTTTTTACATATAATAACATAAAAATAATGATATTTTTATGATGTTATTATATGAATTATATAAGTCTTTCTGTCGTATAGTATACATATTAATGACACTAGTATTTTATATATATGAATATATAATAATTGCTGCCTTTTTTTGCGTTCTCTGTCAAAATGATCCCACACTGCTTCAATAATATTAAAGTCAAGATTCTGGGGAGGCCAATCCATGACTCAGTGTGTTCGAAAGTGTATTTTCTGGCATTTCATGAAGGATCCAAATCTGACCAAACTTTTCTGTGTTCATAATTCCATCTGTTTAGACAAGACCAAGAGTCCATAACACCTGTTATCACTGATTTTTAGTCCAGTTCTTGTGTTTCCAGCTTTGATTTTCCTCAGATGTTTAAGAGACACACTGCACACCATGCTGAGATATGACTGATAGTGCTTTGGGAATCATCTCGGTGGCACAAAAATGTTTTTTATGCCTGTCAGTCTGTATTATCAGTGGCATTGCCCGTGGATTCAACTAAAGAAATGAGAAGCATTTATATGCTTTTGTGATAAGCTGTGTTTACATTTACAAAGAATTGGTCTCTGTTTTCCTTTTCTTTTTCTTTAATCTCAATGTACACAGAAAGAATAGTCTAAAACAACATGACACAGACAATCACATGTCCTAGGTTTACCTGGAAACGCAAAATGATGGTCCAAATGAGTCCGAGGATGAGGCGATGGTTGCCATCAACAATGTCATGGGAACCCATGTTCTCCAGGTGGACCCTTTGCTCTTTGAGGAACTGAAGAGCCTTGTCCACATTTTCCAAACAGTGGATACGCATCCTGCCTTTCGTTGGTTTGGGCTTTAAAGACCAGAACAAAAAAAACGATTTTAGGAGAGCATTTCAAAGAAAAATGAATGACTACAAGAGAGTTTTGAGTAATACACAGAATATAAAGAGGAATATAAACTGAAACAGAAATGTTTCTTACCAGTCGTTCACCAGACAGCACTTCCAGCAGTTTAATGAGCATGCGTCCATCCCGCAGGTCCAGGTAGAGGTCAGAGATGCGACAGCCAACCCGGGACAGAATTGAGTTGACCCATTTAGTGAAGGTCTTCTTCTGAACCGCCTCTCGCTCGTCTGATGAGAGCACAAAGTTAAGAAAGAACATGAGCCCCATGAATAATGCAAAATCCTCAGAGGTACAGAGGAGCAGCGCTGGAGCTGGTAGGGATTTACAGTCTTGCACAAGGGCACGTTAGACGAGTGGAAGCCTGGGAGGCTGAAGGAAGAACCTGGCAGAAACATCTGCAAATCTGCTCCAGAGCCACAGAAATCATGCAAGTTAAATTAATTCTTAGTATAGGGTAAAGCAAAGGTGTATACTTCTGCTTCACTGCTGCTAAAAAACATGACGTTAGCATTGTCTGCAGCCAGCATCCACTCAAATTGTTTCCAGTTGTTAAATTCATCTCAGCTAATAATGTTGTTTCACACCGTACATCAAATCTGCCTCCAGGAAATATTATTACTTCAACAGCATAAATGACTATAAGACAATGAGACATTTAAATGAACTTCAACCCCTTCCAAATATTGGAAACACCACCAGACCTAAATTCCATAGAAAACCATTGCAGTTTTTTTAAACAGAACTATTCCACTTCCCCCTAATTTATATTCCTTCACCAACTTTACTGTATTTTAATTAAATGTGATTGGCAGACAGAATTAAAAGACCGATCAAACGGGTGCAAAACACTGTGAGCACCAACAAGAAATGTCACTTCAAAGGAAGAATCAGGCTCTGGGCCTCCAGGCCTGTGACCCGTATGCCGGTTCAGTAATCCATCAATATCCACCTAACAGAATCTTCATTAAACAATCAATCTCGTCAGCATGCTGCCCTTCTGGAGAAGACCTCCTCTGTATGACACAGCCAATATTAAAGGGCCAGTCCTATTATCCCCACTGTATTTGTACAGTGCATCTATTTTATTAGAATCCGAACAGCATGCCAATCAAACCATCCATCAAGCCTCTTAAAATGCTGAAAAATCTAAATCTGGCAGTTTTGACCTTTTACTTGATTATGGAGCAGATATTAGCGGTCACTTCTGCTTAAACTGGTAAATAGCATGACTGCTCATATGGCTTCATGATTTTTTATATAATGGAGGCTTGGTGTCTGCTCACAAGGGAAAAGCTTTACTGTAACTATCAATGCCTCCTCAGACATGATGCAGCGTATTTATGCCACGTGTTGTAATTTTGTTGAAAATGCTCCAAAAAGCTCGGGAATGGCAAGGCAGAAAGATGAAGATAGCATGAGCATCGCACACTGAGAGGTTTTTGAGAGGATGAGCGCTGCCCACATGGTGACACATCACGCTCACGCAGACACGCGCGTCATATTAAAATGTACGGAAGATATTCCTCCTACTCGGCAGCAAAAATAAAACCAATTTTGATGGGACCATATGGCAGAAAGACCCAATGTACTACACTCTGTTTATTTTATTTGTGGCCAAATGCACTGTGAATGGAGATGTGGGAGGTCTGAGTGGGTGTATTGCTATAAATGGGCATTCAGTGTGTTTCTATAAGACCTACCTTAATGACCTAAATATGACATATTACAGTGTTTTTTTTACATATTCACTACATATTTCAGTGTTATTTATAAAACCAACCAACTAACAAAATGTAGAAGCAGTGTATTAAAGTACAGTACACGCACCATGATTCAGTAGCTTGTATAACTACCTTTATCAACATTAACATGAAGTAATCATTTTCTGCATGACTTTGTAAGTCTCTCACATCATTTTAGAGAATTTTTAGCCAGTAATTCTTTACAATTTTGCTTCAGTTCATGCACTTTTGCACACAGACAGTATAAAAATGGATGTGGCCTCTGGGTCAGAAAAATGAAGCCAATGTTCAAGTGCCTTCTGCCGGCATTCTGTCTGAAGGCCCCTAGATGGCAATGGTTGTGGTTGCAAAAAGATTAGTGGTCCTATGCATGTCTATGGGAAAGGGGCTTTCTGTCATGACCTCTGAGAACACTTTTCTGCCGACTTTACCGACTCAGTCACTCGTTTTAGGCCATACTAAATAAAAATAAAGTCTATTTTGTAAATTTTTGTCATACTGTGCCATGTTTAAAATGAATGATCTGTGGTATGAAACCACCATTGGCTAACAAGTTATCAGTCACAAGCCATTATGCATAAGTCACAATCTGTACTTTCTCATCACATCCATTTTTTTCCAAGCAAAACGATGATGGCGGAAATCCTCAACTCAAGGCTTCTGAAATATGGCTGAAATTACTCTTATACACTATGTGGGGTTGCAGGCATTTGTTTATGCATGTGTCTCTTAAGAGCCCACTACAACATATCAATCAGGTTGAGGTCTGGACTTTAACTGAGTCATTGCTGCATCTTGATTGTTTTTTCCTTTTTCCTTTTTCAGCCATTCTGCTGTAGATTTGCTGCTGTGATTGGGATCTTTGTCCTGTTGCATGATTCAGTTTGGAGCAAGCTTTAGCAGTCGGACATATGTCCCCACATGTGAGACTAGAATACTTTGTTATACAGAGGATTTCATTGTTGACTCAAGGACTGGAAGGTGCCCAGTATCACCCCTTCATCACCGTGCTTGACAGTTGGTATGAGGTGTTTGTTGTCATTAGGCTGTGTTTGGTTTTGTGTATTATGGCAGACATCTCCATGGTGGCCTTGTCTATCCAAAGGGCATTGTTCCAGACGTCTTCTACTTTGTTCACTTGTAATTTCGCAAAACTAAGCTTTGCTGGCACATTCTTTTTTATTTCTGGCAACCCTTCCAAACAGCCCTTCAGGTTATTTACTTCAAGATTTATACAAATCTGATATGTAGCTTTAATTATTTTTGCAGTTCCTCTGAGCACTGGTTAAGAAAGAAGATAGATGGCTGTTAATAAGTCACCACTACTGGTATCAGTACCAGTACCAGACAATGAAAAATTAAAACTAAGATAAGGATAAACGGACAAAAATGTTAGCAGTTATTACTCCATGAAAAATAACCTAAATCAGAAACTTTTGTACAAATTACTTTGCAGCAGGTAATCCATTCATAGTATAACCAAATACAACAAAGATTAAATGGATGTTCAGTGCATGAAATTATTTCAGCTATTGAGAATTTTATTATTTAAAAAATAGTCAAATTCTGCGAGAGTAAAAACCCCAGAGTCAAGTCAATTTAAAATTAAATCTTGCTTGGCATCACAATAGAAGTTTGTAAAAGGATAAATTGATTTAACACAGAGGATTTAATTGAAGCTCAGAGACCTGGTACACTAATTTAGACTGGATCAAGTAAAGCAGAAGGGTGATGCTTTTTGATTATACTGACCTTGATTTTACTCACAACTCAGTACAAATCCCCACCTCTCCCCTGCTTTTGTTTTATCCCACACATAGCTTCCTAAACTTTAGATCTCTCCTCAAGTCATCCCAGCTTGCACCACATGACTTCCCTTTGGCATGCCTGCTGCAGATCGCCCTGTTTATTCCCAAACCCGAATACAGCTGCAAACCACGGAGTGCAAAGGACTGCATCCTTAAGGACTGGTGTAATAAATGATTCAAACACTGAGGTTGTCGAGAACAAGTAAAGAACAGCTCAAGAGGAGGAACAAAAGAAGAGGTAGTAGAGGGAAGTTGTTAAAGATATTGATTTAAAGGTTAAGAAGGACAAAGAGGGGGGAGACAGGGAGTCTGCTAGGTAAACCTGTCAAGAGGACGAAAGGAAAAAGAGGGTGAGTCAGATCTGAAAGAAAGTAATGGGGAGAGTGACTGCAGTGTTAGGTTTAGTCCAAAGAGACCCATCCAAGAGAAGAGACCAAGACACATCACCAGCAGCATCTTCCCTACTTTTAAAAACCGCCCAGTGAGCAACTTTGAAGCAGCAGCTCGGTCTTTAGCATATCAAAGAGAAGAAATCAGGCGTTATTGTACGTAAAACACAAGGCGCAGCGGAGTACTGTAAATAAATCATGCTTCATTCTGCTCCTTTCAGCAGAACAACAGCACACACCGCTCGGCTACATCCACATGGATAACTGCGCCATGAAAAAGTAATGACAATTAAAACATGCAAAGCTCCATTAGTGGTGTCAGTGTTGATTTAGAACAAATGGTCACATCATTATCTGTCAGCAGCACAGAAAGCAGAGACACACACACAAAAAGGCTCGAATAAAAATAAAAACTGTAACAAATCCTTTCTGAACTATTTGGAGTGCTGCCTCCAGAGGGTTTTAGAGAGGAGAGGACAATTACAGTGCATCCCTGCGACGTGCACAGAGTTTTGCCGTATCACTTCACATCGGGAGACCTTGAGAGGGGACGCAGCCCACATGGATGCTCCCGGCCATTTAGGAAGCATGGGAGGACAACGGGGGAGGGAAGATGGGAGGGAAGCTGTTGTTTGCATGCACCCCACTGAGCTGTCTCCAGATGAACAGTTCAACAAGCTCAATATGACATAAGTGCTCTGTAAAAATAAAAAAAGCCTTCGGCCCTCTTTGGGAAACTAAGTTCTGTTTAATCCCATAAACTCAGTTATGGGTTTTGTAGAGCAGCAGAAAATTATAATTTTAACCTGATTACTGACTCATGATCTGGTTACATCTGTGATTTTAATATTCGAGTATTGAGATACATATAAGAGTTTCTCTTTGCTGGTCTCAGAGCCGATTTACAATGTAATAAAAATTTGGAGCTTTTGCATTTATATCACAGAAAGTCTGCGTAGCAAATTACACTGAACAAAAAAAAGAAAGAAAAAAAATCAATCACATCAATTAAAAGTAATGAGATATCTATTGCAGATCCAATTAAAATTAATAGAGCCCTCTGGACATTTCATAGTCCCACAGTTGTTGAGTGGTTAACTAGAATTTACATTTCAGATGAAGACAAAAAGGACACCTGGGGTCAAAAATTACTAAGGAAGAAATTTAAAGTGTAACTGAGGGTATGAAATCTGGAGGGTGACTAAGACCAGATGGTTGTATAATAATAACAATAATAATAATAATAATTTAGTGTCACCACTGATGATTTTAGAGGCACTTCACTTTGAGAATATGAGGCCACTAAGCCTGCTGAATTATGACCTTCAAATATTATTTAAAGAATACGCGATTTAACACCATGAATTGCTGATGGAGAGCAGAATAAATTTGTAAATGTAAGTCAGGGGTTTCATACACTTGAGAGTACTTAATAATAGAGAGCTCAAATAGAGCGGTTTGCTGCTACATACAGGTTATTGGATAAGCTTCAATGTGCTTGCTCTGGAACCTTTTACCACAACACTTCCTGTAGCTTTTTGATTTCCTAGTAAATAAATATGGAAATAATATAACATATAGTTGCTGGAAGGGATGCACTTTTATTCTGGAGAGACCACTCACATAAGGAGGAATGTCACCGAGGACAGCGCTGTATTGATTTGCAGTGATCCGAACCATAACGTTGCATAAGAGAGCCTAGCTAGACACCCTAGCTCTACGGGTCATAGGTTTGGGTTTTCCATTTGCTTTTTGATCTTCTATATTTAACACGAGACAAAGATAGCATTTCTTCTTAAGTCCAAAAGTTTTCTTGGCTCTCTTGTTTCAAAAATAAGACGTCAAAATAAGGCGAGCTCAAACTCAGTCACAGAAAGGAGCAGGAATCGGGACACGCCTCCTCTGATTACTTACTAATATGGAATATGTTGTTATTTGTGTTAAAGCTATTGAGATGTTTGTCTGCGCCGTGTTCAACGACACGCCAACAGTAACATCAACTGAGGTCTGGTGGACTCACCAGGAAAAAGAAGACTGGAGCACCAAAATCCATGATTTTATGAAACTGAGCTGGAAGACGGTTTATTGGTCATTAATTCAGTTTTTGATTAATATTTCATTTTAACATTATTTATGTAGTTCAGCTTAAAAATCTGTGAAGCTAGTGTGAAATGCAAACGTATCACAGTTTGTAAACTGATCAATCAAAGCTATTCGAAAGCATTAATGTTGGATGGAAGTGAAACATGAACATTTAAGTCCAGCTTATAAATATAAAACTGGCTGTACTAATAATTTGTGATACAGGCTGAGTATAACCTTACTGTTCAGCTGTTCATCGCCGTGCTGTTGCCATGCTATTAAATATTAAGTGTAAGTGCAGCAGTCATACTGTATGTCCAACTTCTTTCACTTCGCTTTCATTTTTTTTCCACTGGACTGCAGCTGCGTCTTGTCACGCCTGCATTTTGTCCCTTATCCAGCCTCCCGCCTGCTATCAGTGCAACCTTACTAAACACTCCTCTGTTTCACATGCTTTTACTTTGTAATTTCTCGTCCACTCTTTGACTCCAGCGAAAGCCCGATGACTTATTCATGCTGATGGAGTTTCCCTGTATAAAGCTTGATCCGTCTTTTCCCACAGTCAGCTCTTATTGAGTTTGGCCCAAAGGTCTTAGAGCACCCCGTTACATGACTGAGTCATGTCACTGCCAGCTTAACCTGTCCCGCAGCTATCATACTGTGCTTTATTAACAAGACTAACCAACACTTACCTCCTATTATCACATATTTGTACCACCAAAAACATCTCTAAATGTTGGATTGGGCTAAAAGCAGGCTATACTTTGGCAGATATATTCTAGGCAAGGCAAGGCAAGGCAAGGCAAGTTTATTTGTATAGCACAATTCAACAACAAGGTGATTCAAAGTGCTTTACAGAGACATTAGAAACAAGAACAAATAAAAAGCATGATTTAAAATTGAATAAAACAAGCAAATAAACTAACTAACTAATTAACAAACAAACAACAGTATATAAAATCAAAACAGATAAAATCAGAACAGTAGATAAAATCAGTAGTTAAATGTAAGTTTTGAAATTTAAGCTTAAAGTGTGGATTTGGTGCTTTATTCAAATGCAGCTGAGAACAGGTGAGTCTTCAACCTGGATTTAAATAAACTGAGTGTTTCAGCTGATCTGAGGCTTTCTGGGAGTTTGTTCCAGATATAAGGAGCATAAAAGCTGAATGCAGCTTCTCCGTGTCTGGTTCTGACTCTGGGAACTGATAAAAGACCGGATCCAGATGACCTGAGGGATCTGGATGGTTCATACTGGGTCAGGAGGCCATTGATGTATTTTGGTCCTAAACCTTTCAGAGCTTTATAGGCCAGCATCAGAACTTTAAAGTCTATCCTCTGACGGACAGGCAGCCAGTGTAAGGACCTCAGAGCTGGACTGATGTGGTCCACTTTTTTGGTCTCAGTGAGGACTCGAGCAGCAGAGTTCTGAATGAGCTGTAGTTGTCTGACTGATTTTTTAGGTAGACCTGTAAAGATGCTGTTACAGTAATCAAGCCTACTAAAGATGAATGCATGGACTAGTTTTTCCAGGTCCTGTTGAGACATCAGATCTTTTATCCTTGATATATTCTTGAGGTGATAGTAAGCTGACTTTGTTATTGTCTTAATGTGTTTTTCTAAGTTTAGGTCTGCATCCATCACTACACCCAAATTTCTCGCCTGGTTTGTGGTTTTTAGATGTATAGATTGAAGTTCTCTGGTGACCTGTAATCGTTTTTCTTTGGCGCCAAAGACTATTACCTCAGTTTTGTTTTTGTTTAGCTGGAGAAAATTGTGGCACAACCAGTCATTGATTTCCTCAATGCATTTACCAAGAGCCTGTACAGGGCCTCGGTCTCCTGGTGACATTGTGATATATATTTGTGTGTCATCTGCATAGCTGTGATAGTTTATTTTGTTGTTGTTTATAATCTGTGCCAGTGGGAGCATGTAGATGTTAAACAGAAGGGGTCCCAAGATGGAACCTTGGGGAACTCCACATGTGATACTTGTCTGCTCAGATGTGAAGTTACCTATTGATACAAAGTATTTCCTGTTTTCTACGTATGTTTTGAACCAGTTTAGTACAGTTCCTGAAAGACCTGTCCAGTTCTCCAGTCGTTTGAGTAATATGTTGTGGTCAACTGTATCAAATGCTGCACTGAGATCCAGTAAAACTAGGACTGACATTTTTCCACTGTCTGTATTCAGACATATGTCATTAAACACTTTGGTCAGAGCGGTTTCAGTGCTGTGGTTCTGTCTAAAACCTGACTGGAAGGCATCGTAGCAATTATTCTGTTTTAAGAAGTAACTGAGCTGTTGGGAAACTGCTTTTTCAATGATCTTACTTAAAAACGGGAGATTTGAGATCGGCCTGTAGTTGTTCATTTGTGTCTTGTCAAGATTGTCCTTTTTCAGTATAGGTTTGATTACAGCAGTTTTTAGTGATTCTGGAAACACACCTGATAATAAAGAAAAGTTGACGATCTGTAACAGGTCTGACTCTAAAGTCTTTGAGACCTTTTTGAAAAAACTTGTTGGCAGGACATCTAAACAGCAGGAGGAGGAGTTCAGTTGACCTAAGATGTCCTCCAGGTCTTTGCTGTTAATAGGTTGAAACTGTTTCATGGTGTTTAAACAGTTTTTTGGTGGACACAGTACATATCCTGGATCTGCTGTTGATGTACCAATTGCTTGTCTAATTTTTTGGATTTTTTCAGTGAAGAATTTGGCAAAGTCATTGCAGGCCATGGTCGAATGAAGTTCAGCTGCCACTGACACAGGAGGGTTTGTTAGCCTGTCAACTGTAGAAAATAAGACCCGAGCATTATGGCTGTTTTTAGTGATGATGTCAGAGAAGTAGGACCTCCTTGCATTCCTCAGTTGTAAATTATAATTGTGAAGTTTCTCTTTATAAATGTCATAATGAACCTGGAGGTTTGTTTTTCTCCATCTGCGCTCAGCTTTCCTAAACTCTCTTTTTTCATTTTTCACCAGTGTGGAGTTTCTCCATGGAGACTTTTTCCTTCCAGAGATAACCTTCACCTTAATGGGAGCAATAGTGTCCATTACATTTAACATGTTAGCATTGAAGCTATTGACGAGCTCATTGACTGACCCTCTGGGCAGGTCAGGTGTTAATGGGAAGACCTGGTTAAAAATTGCACTACTGTGTTCAGTTATACACCGTTTTGTGATCACTGTTGTTGATATATTTGTGTGGGCTGAGATTTTACTTTCAAAGAAAACACAGTAATGATCAGACAGGCCCACATCAGACACAGTAACCTTTGAAATGCTCAGGCCTTTGGAGATCAGTAGGTCAAGAGTGTGTCCTCTATTATGTGTGGCCTCTGTTACATGCTGAGTCAGCCCAAAGTTGCCCAGAGTGTTACTCAGGTCTTTAGTCCCTTTGTCCTGAGGGTTGTCCACATGAATGTTAAAATCCCCAGCAATAATTACACAGTCAAAATCAACACAGATCACAGACAGCAGTTCACTGAGGTCATTAAAAAAGTCTGTGCAGTATTTGGGAGGCCTGTAAACATTAAGAAACACAACTTTGGATGGGGCCTTCAGCTGTAAAGCCACATATTCAAAAGACTGAAAACTTCCAGGAGATAGCTGCTTACATTGAAATGATTCATTAAATAGGATAGAGAGAAGCAGTCAGAGATGGGATCTAGGTGAGTAGGTTAAATCAAGCAATCAGTCTCAATGCAAAAATAAGCTTTTTTTTAAGTAGATATATAGCTGGTTAAACAATGTCTATGTGAGATTTGGTACATCTACTAAAGCTTGACCTTTCAACCAGATTTTACCCTAAATATCTGAGCACTACACTACTACAGATGTCTTCTAGACATCTAACTGACTAAAACATTTTGCTTACTGGGCAAGTGGATTGTCTGAGTCTTCATTACATGTACTTGGCAACTGCTGAGCATCATATTAATGCATATTTGATGCTCCCAGGGTTTCTTGATGCGTTCTCACTCAAAGGTATTTAGAGCAGCTGCAAAAGAAGCAAGTGAACTGTAAAGCCTGGCTCAAGCTTAAAGAAGACATTAAAAAATAATCTGAGAATCAATCCAATAGTGAGATTGTATTTATAATTAGAAAACAGCAGAGGATTAAGGGCTTGGAGAGAGGTGCATACACCACTGGTGAAAACTAAAAGGGTTAAAGGTCAGTCAAACAACTCAAAGACTGCTTCTTGTAACCTCGGCGGCAGACATACTTGACAACAGCGAGCATGTGTACATTTCAAAAGTAAACCAATAAACGTGAAACACAAATCTTATTCTGCCCAACTGCAGTCTTGGCCATATCTCCCTAATAGCAGGTAAATAGGAAGTAAATAAAATATCATGGCGGATCAATACACATCTCAAGACACATCCCTGATTTGGGGAGGCTTCAAAACTTTGCTGCTTCACGTATCAGTTGCCTCTGCAGTCTGCAGAATCAGTCAATACTTGAAATCTAGCAGAGGCAGGGGGAAAAAAAGCATTTCCCCTCTCTGTTCCTGCATCGTCTCCTCCATTTTCTTCCACTCACTAATGCACTCCTGTCATCGGGGAGTTGGAGAGCATAGTGCAAGCTAACAAAAATCCACTGTGACGGCAGACCTCTCTTTTAAAACCTTAATAACACGGGCAGGGAGAAGGTAAAACCATCAGAGAAATTGACTGTTTTTTAACACCACCATTGCTAGTCATTCAGGGGAAAAGGAGGTTAGGAACGAAACGCACTCATACTTTATACTTAGGAAGAGTTTATAAGTGGAAAGGGCCGTACGGAGAATAGGTGGCACAATGACGGATATGTTTCTTGTTTATAAATAAAAAACAGGGCACATAAGAATGCGTAACAGTAGCCAGCCATGAATGGCTTTGGAGGGAAAAACATCACAACCTTTTTAGGAGTTTGCCTATGAATTATTCAAAGTCAAGTCAGTGAACAATTGGGGCAGAGCCACAGCTTCCTGGAAATAAATAAATTACAGCCAAATACATTTAATAAAATGGCAACTGCTATGAAGTTTGCACTTACTTGCTGCTGCCTTTTTCCAGTTCTTACAACAGGATGACAAACTAGCCTCACACTTACTCAACTCGCAGCTCGACCTCCCTGCCATCTCACCCCGGCCTAACAAGAAACCCAAGTTGGGTAAGTGAGGGGCATAATTGGAAAAGTGTCTGTGAGGCATAAGAGGGTGAACAAACACACACACAAACACACACGCACAGCTCTGCCACCAGGACCCTGTACCTTGCAGCTGCCTGAAGCGCCCGTCCAGGATGGAGTTGAAGCAGATGTTAGAGGTGCTGTAACTCAGCCAGCGAGCTCGCTTCATACTCTTGGCCGAGGAGGAAGAGGAGGAGGACGAGAGGAGGAGGGGGGTGGGGGCAGGGGTAACATGGGGGCGAGAGGGCCGCTGACGTCTGGAAGTGCAGGAGGAGGACGAGGAGGAAGATGAGGAGAAAAGGGACAGCCCCGTGGGCGCCACGCCAAGCGGGACATGCAGGATGGTGCCGTTCTTTTCCGGGTGGTGCTCCGGCTGCTGCTGCTGCTTGCAGGTGCTTCCCCCTGATGACTTCCTGCTCTCGGGTCTCTGGGCCCTGTGGACCGGCGGCGTGCTCCTGCTCCGGCTGCTGCTCACGCTGACCCGCACAGGTGCTTCCTTTTCAGGTGGCATGTAAGAGCGACTGGAAGCCTCCTTGGCCCCTCCGCTGCTGCTCCGAATGGCTGTAGTCTCCCTGCTGCTGGCCTTCACGCTGATCTTGACCTCTCTGAGCCGGGGTTGGCTTATAGGGGCAGTGCGCAGCAGGCACGGGCTGCTCATCTTGACCCCCAAACAACAACAACAGGAACACACACTGCCTCTGGAGCCAGCAGAGGAGCTTGGCACACCACGTCTCTCTTCTTCCCAGTCTCTTGGCTCTCTGTCCTCCTTTCCAGATCCCTCTCACGTTCACTCCTGCTCCCTCCCTCCCTCCTCTTCCTCCTTCCACTTTTTCACTCTCCTCACTGCTGCCGTGGTGATGCTCTGCCTCCACTCTCAGGCAACACCAGAGCTCAGGCAGCCTTCAGTTCAGATCTGAGTGGTTTCTCCAGCTCCAGCCGCGCATACACTATGTTTCAATACATCCACGTGTTCCCACAAACCCCCTCCTCCCCATACCCAACACTCCCACAAAGTCGTGACATCGCTGAATGTTAACTGTACACATGGAGAGGTCGTTTTTTTTGAGCCAATAAACCATCATGAAACTGAAGCGTATCTTAAAGAAACGTGTCTTTTCTAAGCCAAAGTAAGACACAGTGTAAACTAGTGTATATTCAGTACGGCCTGTATGTTCTTTGATGGCTTGCTGAGAGCATATTTCTGAGCTCACAAGCTGTAAATCAGCAGCGGGTGTCATTCACAGCCTCTCTCATCTCTTGCTTCTCTTATCACTTTCCTCCCTCCTTCACTCTCTCTCTCTTTCTCTGACAGGAAACACTTATTGCATTACAGCAGCAGCACTCTAACACAACATCACCAGCACCCACACAGAAGCCTTCATCACTTAAAGAGACAGCAGGAAAAGTAGTGCTTCTTTATAAACACAAAAAACAAAAAAAACAACAATCCTGGAAAGGCGGAAAAAAACCCATACTGGAAACCCAAAATATCAGCCGGCATCAAACCTGTGGAGTTTGTTTTGTCCATCCAGAGTATCAAATATTGAAAACTACTAAGATATGGGAGTTACTGAATCTAAGTTCAAATCACAAGTAAAAAATTTTCCACAGATCCACCGATGTACTGACATGTGCCTGTCGGCAAAAAAAGATGGCTTTGATGAGAGCGGTTGATGTTCATCGGCAAAACTGCTACTTTAATTGTTGTTATCCAGCCGAATTTTACAGAGAATTTGCCTTCTGTGTTTGCCCATTTTCTGTTTTTTGTCTGGCGCCTTCACTGCTTGAAGCAAATGGTTGTAAAATTGTTTGTAAATTTTGTAAAAGGAGGAAATTGGGTTAGACTAATGAGCCGCAGCAGTGAGAGAAGCAGCATTAACATGATTGAACATGATGACGGTAAAGCAGCTAAGTGACACCAGTCATCTGTGTCTGCAACATAATTCTCCCTAAAGCGGTTTTCCTTGTTGGTCGGTGAGCCCAGTTTTTCCACACTGGACTCAAATTGTATACCCACCCATAACCGCCTCACAGGAAACCATGCATTCACGCATAATAGATATCACACAGAATGTAAGAGCTAGTGTGTGCTTACACAAAATCCAGTCACAAGTTGAAGTTGTCAGCTTTTGTGTCAGTGATCAACTACATTGATCTGTATTGTCAAAGCCATTCTATTAAATATTTATTTTCTTATTATAGTGGGTCAGATTGCTAACTCTCCAAATAGCCCTCAGTTTGCTGAGATAAAAGGATCCTTTTAAATGTCTTTAAGCATATTTTTTGCTTTTATATCCTGCAGATGTTTTGGTTCAGCCGCTGCTGCCTTTGTATGACCGCCTGAAGTAGTAAATATTGGACTTGTGTTGGTCAGGTGGATCCAAAGATGACACAGGGAAAAGCTAATGTTGCTCAGTGTCTGCTGGGTGTCATTGCCCACTAACAGGTTTGTCATTTAAACTGGATGTGGTGATGATGTGTTAAATACTAGTGTATTTGACAACATTTAACATTTAAAAAATGCTTTTGTTCAAAGTTCATTGAGGACTACGTTTCAGTGTCAGCATCATTACAATCTCTTTAAATATCTTAAGCCCTTCCAGAAGTCTGAACTCCACAGAGATTAATTTGTGTCCTATCATCTCTCTTGTGCACCGACCATGGTGTTGACCCTCCATCACTCCCCTTTTGTGATTCGCTTCCTGCTACCACAGGAACACTGCTATTTAAAAACTCAGAGCAGCAGGCCCACAGGTGGGTCACAGCTTACCAGCTTAGCCAGAAATCCCAAAGATCTATGCTATGGGAGCAAGAGAGACAGGGCAGCTGTCCAGATCGGTCAGACACTGGACATTCAGGGAATGTGCAAGTGATCCCAGTTATTTGCAGAGGGTGTGGAGCAGTGTCAGGGCTCAGCTGCTGGTTGGGTGTAACTGTTAGATTCATCCATACACAACCAACCCTGGAGAGTGCTAGCAAAAGCCGTGGAGTAAACTCAAAGCTGACCTGCGGTGGGAGTTTTGTAATTTTTGTAACAGAAATCTGAGTGAAGGTCACAGTTTTATTCAACCCAACTAGAGTTAAACAGGTGCTCATCCTTTACAGCTCATCCTCTGTGCCCTTCTCTTTCGCTTTTAAAAAGACTGTCATCTCGAAAATCTGTCACCGAGGACGCAGCCTGTTTACTATGCAGGCACTCACCTGCGAGGGCCTTGATGCGCGAGCGCTCAAACAGCCTGGCAGAGCTGTTGTCATTGTCTAGTTCCTCATCAGAGAGGTCAAAGCGGGTGTTGATGTGGCTGTACTGCTGCGTGATCTCCACATTGTCAAAATCTGTGGTGGAAGTCATGGCGGCAGCCAGGGTGACGAGCGGGCGGGGGGACGGCTGGCGGCGTCCTCAGGTGGTCTGGGTGAAGAGGGAGATGAGCAGATGGAAAAAGCGGCAGGATGAACCCGGAATGCTGAAGGCGGCCTGAAACAGAGGGCAAATACACAGAGCATGATTAATAGAAAAAATGACAGACTGTAGGGTTTACTTTCTTTAATATTTTCCGCAAATTGTGAGAATTTAGTGCTTTTACAGTTAATTGTATATCATTGGGCTGTTGGCTGCAGAATGTAACGTTAATTTAGGGACAATATAAAGGCAATTTTCCAATCTAATAGTCTAAAAGATGTCAAAATATTATCTGCATCACAACCAGTGATGATATTTACAGTTAGTTGCCATCCAACTATTGATAAATTCTACTTTTATTCTCTGCAGTTCATTTTTTTGGAGAGGAGTTTAAGTTTCAATCTATACGAGGCTGTATCTATAACTGACACCAGAATTTAATTTGGGGCATTGGTGTGGTATCAGCTGCAGTTTTAGGATATTTTTACACAAAAATCAAATGTATGGCAGCTTTCAAGATGCCCACATGAGTTTGTGCCCCCTCCTCACAGTCTCCATTTTGTACGTGTGACTTTGGTCAACTGTCACAGCGCCGTGTGTCTGTGTATTCTTCGTGTGGAATGGCGGGTTGAAGGGCAACCACTCAGATAGCTCTATCTGGGTGCAGCATAGCTCTCTTATCATGCCACACGGGGGGAGGGGAACCCCTCTGTACTGCAGAAACGTGACGAAACCGCCTTCTTTTGAATGATGCCGCTCACGTAGTTCGAAGTACGAACGTGTTTGTGTTTGCGTCTTTTGGTTGGTGAGAATAGTCATGTGAGCTGAAGTGAGGCGGGGAGTCTAACTTAGGTTAATACTCCATTAGATGAAGCATGGGGGTACAGAACATGCCAAAGTTCCCCTTTACAGCACAAATTAAGGGCGCATGCATTTTGCTTTTACTAACATTAGAGCTTTAAATGATGGATTACAGATAAAGGCTATAATCTGTAATCTGATGATAATAATTGTGGTTTTTGATGTGATTCTAAAGTTCACTAAAAACAGTAGATGGACTCCATCTCTACGAGATTATCTACTGGCGTTGTGTTATTATAAGTGTAATACTTTTAATAGTTTACCTGCACAGTGCTCAGTATTTCATGATATTCAGTACTTTGCATCTTTATAATTAGTTCAATATTACTTTAAAAGGTGACAAACATATATATAAAAAAAACTTAAACTGTCTCTACTGTAAGTATTTTATTTTACTAAATGTACTTTGACACAAATTACAAACTAGAGGTTTGTTTGTTCAGTCCATTCAGAGAAGAGGCCCTCAGTGATGCGCAGTGATGGCATCCTACAGGTGTCCCTCCTCCTCCTGCTCAGTATCAGTCCTCAGCAGAGGGCTGTTATCAGCACAGGGATGCTCCACCCACCACTAGGGATCCCCTTATCACCTCGTGCACAACCTGGCCCGGCATGACTGCACGACGCACTTCTACTGCACAAACCTTCTCTAACACGGCGCACAAATTCATATTCACAAACTGTCACAAAGCTGTGAGAATCTAATCGTGTTTGGGGATTGACCGACTGCTCCATTTAGCTGCTGAACACAAATCCAAACATGTTTATACACGGTGATGCTGCAGTCAGTTCCATTTGGAGACATGCTGAACTCCTTATTATAGAAGGTCCAGTGACACAAAGTAAATGGTAAATGGCCTGTATTTATATAGCGCTTTACTAGTCCCTAAGGACCCCAAAGCGCTTTACATATCCAGTCATCCACCCATTCACACACTGGTGATGGCAAGCTACATTGTAGCCACAGCCACCCTGGGGCGCACTGACAGAAGCGAGGCTGCCGGACACTGGCGCCACCGGGCCCTCTGACCACCACCAGTAGGCAACGGGTGAAGTGTCTTGCCCAAGGACACAACAACCGAGACTGTCCGAGCCGGGGCTCGAACCGGCAACCTTCCGATTACAAGGCGAACTCCCAACTCTTGAGCCACGATCGCCCGACAAAGGTCACAAGTTCTCTGCCTGCCACAGCATGTGTGTCTCAATAGCAACGTGTCCTCTCGTGGTGTCCTTGAGTGAGAGGGAACACTCTAATCTACCTGCTTGCTCACAGAAGGTCACCCTGGAAAATGTTTTAAATATTTAAAAAATACAAATACACAGATGGAAACTTTATTATGCATAAAAGGCATGTGTGCACTGTTGCACTTCTTTTTCATTTTTCTAAAGTGATTTCATTCTGTTTAAAGTTATTTTTACCCATCATATCACTAAATTACTGAGTTTAAATATGACGGAAAATTGACACAGTTAAGTTCTGACGCCTCTACTAATAAAGCTTAATTTGATTCAATCTTTTTGTTTGGCTGATTGTGGATAGATTTCTATCACCTACAGTAGATAAAGACCCCAGAACATGTTCCTGTTGTATACAAATCATTCTTGTGACTGCACGCTGTGTGTTGGTGGGTAAGAGGTGCTGGATAATCTCTCCAAAGCAGTAAAATGTCAAGAGGGATGATAAGAATGTCAGCTGGAATTCCTTCAGATCCCCACATGTTGCATGACCTGGGTGCGTGTAAGTATATGCAACATGAGCTTGGACTTTTGTGGAAACAGCTCTGCATATAATGCCAGCAGAGGATCTTGGAAAAAATATTTAAAGGTGTGAATGAAAGTTTTACCTTTATGCTTGGCTGAAATTAGTTGGTAACCTACCTCTTACTGCACTTACTGGACCCCCTTTTTTTTAAAATAGCAAAACTACACTGTGAACAAGTATGTCCAATGCAAACATCAAATCAGCACTTGAGTTGAATTACAACTCTGCAGACCATTTTTCCAGCTGTAAGTAAATGTTACGCTGGTGCTTGCTCTGCACTCTGAGCAGAACAAAACATTAGCTGGCCATGCATTATTCTGAGCAGCACAGAGTCAGATGGAGAGGATGAAATAAGAGATGGGTGTGGTCGAGATGTGTGACCTACAGTGTGTTTGTGAAACTGTAGCGGCAGGAGCAACTGGACTGAGGAGAGGTAGGCCTGCGGTCCAGCTGAGAGTAAATCTGAGACATAAACACCAAGCACTCAGAGATCAATATGGAGTAAAGAACAATTACTTGCTTTTTTATATATAAGAATGAATACCGAAACCAAGACTAGAAAGGATATCAATCCATAAAACATAAGCTAAAAGAAGAAGCTCATTTCTTGTGGTCAGTGTTGTTTGGACTTCAACAGCACTGAGTGTGATCGTGCAAGAGGTTAAGATGAATCGATAATAAACTATTCCTGGAGTGTGTTTACACTGAAGTCCCTGCCTGGCCAGACAGAGCCACACATGCTCACTTGTCCTTTTAAGGGGAATAAAGCTGAACTTTCTTTGAGCAGGAAATGTGCCATATCTTTGCCTTTCAAAGGGCAGCAGACTGCTTTCAATCAAAGGTGGAAAAGGCTTTGCAAGGTGCTTTAACAAAGGGAAAACTAGCTCACATACTACAGTGGAATGTTTTCAAGCTTTGGCAAACGTAAGCGATGGAATGTAACGAAATACATATTTCTGGCGCTTTTCTTGGGTCACTTTTATAAAAATAACGACAGGCGTAAGAACCATGATACAACTTTAGAGTGATCTCTCCTAATATATTGGACGTGAAACTAATATGACATCAATAGCATTACCTACATTAAAGCACCGGTATTAATATGACAGGAAGCCCACTGGAGACACCTTCTGAGTACTTGTACTTCGGAAATGTCTAAGCACACGTTTCGGTAGCATTGTGCTCCTTTAAGTGACGGAAGTATACTTGAAGTATAGCAGACTACTTTTGAGCTAAGTGTTGCTACTTTTAGATTGTTAAATTATCTGAATAGTTCCGCAATACCTACTGGAAAGCGCAGTTTTGTGCGCAATCGCGCGCAATGGCCTATTTCTGCGCAAATTTATAGACGCACTCCACCCTGGCTGTTTTACAGTAAAAGAAAACAAATTAATAACTTGGGAATTTGTATATAGCTTTATTAAAACAATGTTTAGCGGTTTTATCAGTGAATATTATAACAATGATAAATCATCCAGAGCTTTTACGTTATTATTAAACATGACAGCCCGGATCAACAGGTACTTTGGAGGAAACTTAACCAACAAACAACTGCGAACAGTAGTCTAAATAAATGAACACGGCTCCGTTACTATTTGCACAAAGATCATTAATTTAATTTTGCAATGGCACATTAGTTTTGCCTTCAGTTTACACTTACTTGCTTCTGGTTTTTCTTCTGTCCGAAAGTGTTTATCTTTAGTCTTCTTCCTGCCAGTAAACCAGTTATAATCCCATTGACTCAGTGGGGGTCCTGGTCAGAGCGCACAGAGGTCTCCACAGCTCGAGGTGGGCACAGTCCTACACTGGGGACTAGGGAAAGGGGCTGAAGGCGCCGCGCGCTCACGGTCATTCCTGAAAGCCAGGCGAGTGACCCACCCTGCAGAGTTAAAAATAAAGTTGGCGCATCCAGTACATGATATGTGCGCGCAGGGGACGGACATTCCTGACAAGGGCTGGTGACTCTAAATGGCAGAGACACTTCTGATGTCCTGTGCAACGCCTCCTACCCCCACCTCAGTGCACTCCACCCCGCCCAGAAAGGGCTCTAATCGCGCACACGGCAACTACCCACCTACCTATCGAGACCCTTTCAGAAATGTCACCTCCAAGGTAGAGAAGAGAGGCCAGGACATGGAGAGTGGACACACCTGTGTGATGAAGTCAGAGTCAGAAGAAATGACATCAAAAAAGGAATAAAGCTCATTTGGAAACCATTTAAGCGATATAACTGCACCGATATAATCTTATTAGAAACTTCATTAAAGATATAGTGCAACACAATGTTTCTAACCCAGAAGCACACGGAGAAATATGTTTGTTTGTTTTTTTAATATCACCTTTCAGTACAACAATATCCAAAAAGAATTTCAGTCAGCACTAAAGGTAAATGTTCTGCTTGCTACATACAAGGTAACTAAAACTGAACACACAAGAGGTTTTGATGCAACAGTTTCTGTGTCATAAAAAACAAACAAATTATTTGAAAAATGGCTAATAACAACTTATTAGCAACAAGAAGTATGGCGCTTATAATAAAATACATACATATCACACCAGAAAAACATAAATATATATATTTCTTAAGAAATAAAAAATATGCTATTAAAAAAAAAACCAAGAAATTATTACAAAAAGCTGTACGGAGGTTTGTTTTACTGACAATATTAAAATTGCAATCTGTAAGTCAAACTTTTGAGTTAGGCATCTCAAAATTCTGACAAGTTAAAATCTTGCAATTAATTTTTCCTGCTAAAGTTTTATTTTCCTTCAACCTTCCATACAGCTCCTACTGCATTTTTCACTTGTCTCTTTTTCTTTGGTGCCTCAGGGAACAGGTTTAGTTGAACTTTCAGAGTCAACATTGTCTTTTAATGACTCCGCATAACATGGCTTCATATCCAAATACACAAGACCCGGAATGTCTGAGAGCAGTCTGGCCTTTTCTCATCTTAATTTAAAGAACTGTACACATTAAAACAACAACCTTTTTACAATCCTCTTCAATTTTACTAAATGCATAAAAGGTTTTGTGCAAGCAGCCACAAACACAGCACTCCGAAAAACAGCTACATAACACATTCAACAGCATTTCAAACAGAAGGCAAGAGAAACTAAATCAATAACAGGCTTCAGAAACAAGTGGGAGGGGAAGACCTTAAAAACTCACCTCATGCAGAATCGGGGTACTGAAAACTATGAGAGCTTAACCCTGGAGCTGGATAATAGTCTCATCAACACGTTGCATGTTTGACATGAAGGCATGAACCATCATGTTCTGGTTCAAAACTGATCTGCCCTCATGCCCTTAAGAGTTGATAATAGTCAAAAGGTTCCCAACTTTCCTCTTCCTTGTTTTGCTACAAAACTTTTTTTCCCCTCGTGTTTTTTTGCAGTGAGCTGATTAACATTTGCAGCTACAAAACAACTCCTTACCATTCCTCCAGGTTTGCCTACATGGTGCTACTATAAAATACAGTATATAGCTTACATATCTTTCTTTTCCATTTGTGAGAATTGCTAAGAGATATTTGAAAGTCATATTCTGCTGAATTAATCTTATTGAATATGTGAGGAAATGCTGTAGGCACACAAATGTAGCGGGAAAAGGACTAAAGAGAAGTTTGTGAAAATTGTCTTATTTTGTTCTGTCTATCACTACACCGTGTTTTTTTTATGTGCATCTGCGAGGAAGCAGTCAAAGATGTACACTGGTGGATTTAAAACATTAACAGAACTGGCTGCATCTGTCAGTCAACATATAAAAGAAAGTAAACAGACAAAAATGTCACTGAGGAGGTAAAATGCCTGCTATTTATCAGGGGGATATAAGATTTAGAGGGGAAACTTAAGTGGTCTCAACCTGAAAGCACCTAAAAGCAACTGGCAATAACTGTAATGCCAAGTCATTCATTTAAAAACATCTCATCTTTGGTAAAACAGTCTTGAAAATATTCATGTGCATGCACAAATATAGAAAAACACCAATATTTTACAAAAATACCTTCATTAAGAAAAAAAAAAAGCTGCTTCAACTTTGTGTCTGGATATAAAATGTAACAGTGCCCTTAAAAAAAAATCAAGTAAATAACATTTCAGGTGCAAATTCAAAAGACAGACCGACTCCGTGATGGAGAGGATCTAAGTGCTCGCTGCTAATGATGCGTCTTTGCGCGTCCTGCAGATTTACGAAGAAAGGAAAACGTCAAGATCGGCGATGACGGCTGCCTGTCGTCTGGCAACAGTGTTCACGAGACGGTGAGGAAAAGATGGAGTTCCTAGGTCCAGCTGAAAATAAACAGAAGAGGAAACGGAGATAACAAATGACATCCATGTAGTACAGCCTGCAAATTACACTCACCAGACACTTTGTTAGGTGCACCGTGCTAATTATGAGCTGGACCCCATTTTCTTTGTGGAAAGAGTCAACAAGGTACTGAAAACATTCTTCAGAGATTTTTGGTTCACATTGACATGAGAGCCACGCCTCACACAGTTGCTGCAGATTTGTTAGCTGCACATCCAGTGAAACAGCCATTAGAAGATGGGGACACACTGCGATCATAAAGGCATTGATACAATCGGTACCAAGGCCTCCTGAAGTACGTCAAGGAAATAGTCCCCACACCATTACACCACCAGCCCAAACCACTGATACAGAGCAGGATGGATCCATGTTTTCATGTTGTTTACACCAACACCACCTGAATATTACAGCAGAAAACGAGATTCAAACCTGGCAACATTTTTTCATGTTTCTACAGCCCAAAGTTGGTAAATCTGTGTGAATTGTAGCCTCAGTTTCCCGTTCTTCGCTGAGAGAAGAGGCACCTGTTGTGGTCTTTTGCTGCTGTACACCAGAGATGCTCTTCTGCATACCTTGGCTGCCTAAAGTGGTTACATTTGAGTTACTGTTGCCTATCTGTCAGCTTCTGGCTACTCTCCTCTGACCTCTGGCATCAACAAGGGATTTTTACCCACATAACTTTTTGGACCATTCTCTGTAAACTCTTGAGATGGTTGTCTGGGAAAATTCCAGTAGATCAGCAGTTTCTGAAATACTCAAAACAGCCTGTCAGGCACCAACAACCACGGCATGTTTAAAGTCACTGAAATAACCTTTATTCCCCATCCGTTTGTAGTTCACAGAGTTGCTGCCATGCGATTGGCTGATAAGATATTTGCATAAATGAGTAGCTAAATAGGTATACCTAATGAAATGTCCAGTGAGCAAGTTACTCAAACACAGCAAATACAAAAATACAATTATGTTTTCATTATAAAGATGGACTCTGAGTGAAGTCTGTCTGTGCTGTATCAGCTGCTCCTGTGGTAAACTTGGTGGAAGGTGAAAAAAAAGCTTCTACTCCACGAAACTAATTTCCCTAATAGTGATAAGCCTGCCAGTGGAGAGCCATAAAGTCATCCTGCTGTTTAGATCAGCACAATCAGCCTCAATAATCAGCTCGAAAGACTGATTTACTGGAAGTTAAAATGCATAGACTTCAACTCTGCTACCCTTCTGTTGGTTGTATTGCAATACACACAACTGCGCTATTACGTATATCTAAAAGTAATACAGTGGGAATATAGAAGTAATTCACTGAAAGATGTCTTTTAGGTATTTTGGCCTTTAAACGGCAGCCTCCAAAATGACCACAAAAAAGAAACCGAACATAATAACCTTCACAAAGGTCAGATTTATTCTTCTGAATTATGTGAACGCATTACTTTTGCACCCAGTGAAATAGGGAGTGATGCATGAGAGCCTGCGGATGTATTTCTGGCAAGCATATTTTACCTGTAGCAGGTAGATGACTCTGGTTACTTCCTTTTCATTACGTCTAACTGGTTGCAAGATCCAGCAACTGGGCAACATCTCCCCACGGATGGCGTCCACACTGGGCCGAGGGAGAGATTCCTCAAACACAGACTGCATTGCCAGCACGTGCAGGCCACCCTGCAGCAGAGAAAACAATATCAATAAAACAGGTGCCGCTGCACTCTTTTGATCAGCCGGGAGGCAAGTGTACACCGACACCAACAGCTGACATGATTTCCTCCACACCCACTGCCTCTGAGTCAGAGTGTTGTTTATGCTCGGTGACTTCTAAGCATGAGTAGTATCTAAATAGCATGTTTAACATTTTGTGGATGAGGAACATGCTGTTAAATTGTTGTTTGCACTACAATGTAATCTGGATTTTTCTTTGTCAAGCTAAAGCATGCAAACGCTGCACATACTCCCTGAGCCTTACACAAGAGAGATGAACAGTAATCATGCACGCCGGCTGGTTAATGTTGAAGCTGTGCTCACCTGTTTGGACTGCGAGCTGATGCAGCAGAAATCTCGCGGCTGGCTGAGGTGACAGGTGGACGAATCTGTGAGAATGTAAACTAAACAAAAATGGAGAGATACGTGAAAATGATCAAGTATAGTCGATACAAACCTGGAAATAAAACAACTGGGGCAATGTAATAAAAGCCCAATACTGGAAATAGATTTACTACTATAGAAACAGACAAACCAAACAGCTCCTGTGCAAGGATTTTATTTGCAGTGTGATGTTTGAGCGCAAGGCTCTTTCTCAGACTTTCATGAATACACTAACGAGCCTACTCATAATCTTCACAACAAACCACACATGACATATCTCGCCTTTTTCAGACTTCCATCTGTTAAAAAGTAATAAAAATAATGCTAGATAGTGTAACAGAAGAGCGTGGACAGGAGAGCAGTGAGAGAGAGTGGAAAGACACACAGCAAAGGGGCTCGTGTTGGACTCAAACTCGGGCCGCTGCATCTTTATCTTCAATTCTTTATGTATATTTTAGTGTCTGACAGACTCTTACTTGTTCTTTGTGATTGTGTATGCTGTACAAAAATCAATAAATACAACATTTAAAAAACAAAGTCACATATAAAGAAAAACTACACTACAAACAAATCATGTACCTTCAGTACGTTCTACTACGTGTTTTAATTATCCAGCACCAATTCTGTTTAATACTGGGATACTAGACTGGTGGAAAGAAAGTTCACTAAATAAAATGTCATATTCACGATACAGTGATTTGATACTTTAGTTTAAATTCTACATGCTTGCATAAAAAACAAAAATTATCCAAAGAATGAAAACTTGGAGAACAAGAGGCCAGCAGAAGTAAAAAAAGGCCTCGTGGTGGGCTGCAGGTATTAAATGAAAACACACTGCAGGTGTGAGAATGGAGCTGGCCGCGTAATAAAACAAACTTGGCAGTGATGAATGAGACTGTGCTGAACCACGCTGTAGTACAGATAGTTAATGGATGCAGATGCGTTCGCTGAGAAGAATTTGCAGGCTCTATTAACTGCGTAGCACAAAATATAAATAGTTTTGCTGTCAAGATGAAAGTGTAAATATTATATTTTATTTTTAAGATTTGCTTTTTAGCAAAAGCACAAAGGTTTTTGCAAGGTAAACAGATTGCACAAGGCCACCTTACATAATTCATCAGTTTTTCTTTCTGAGCAATGACGTTTAAGCAGTGTTTTAGTTTTTGAACTCTCTCAGAAAATAAGCATCTTACTTTTTAAGATGATGTTTTAACTACTAGCATTATAACAAATGAATGGATAGGGAGGAATGAAGTTTCAAGAAATCTCCTTAAAATTGTGATATTCAGGATAACTCAAGATTAAATATACTGTCATTAAAACTGCTGCCTATGAGGATGTTGGCTCACCAAGCTGAGTGCTGTCATCTAGTGGTCGTGTCCACACTGAGCGGACTGACTGATTGTACATGTGGCTCTTGGACAGCTGGGAGATTAGGTTCCACAGGCTATCCGGTGGTCTGTCCAGCTCCCCAGCCCCCAGGAAACCGTGGACAGATGGGCAGGAAGAGGGTTTGTAGTATGCCTGAATTCCCCGTTCATCTCCTTGGTAACTGGGTAAAGATAGACAGAGTTCATTTTCTAATAGCACATAAATGATTTTTGTGTTGCAAATTGTCTACTTGCTCAAAATTATCCTGGAGCAGGCACGGAGGAAATCGAGAAAAGGGGAGATGGTTGGAGAATGCTCACCTCCAGCCTGCTGCGGCTTTGCCCGTCACCAAGTTGCCAAAATCCCCTGAGGCAGCCAGTCGCACCTGTCGAGAAAAAAATGTCTTACTCACCTCAAAAACAAATGCCAGTGAGAATAAACCCGAAATTTTTATAAAGGACAGTTAATTACTATGTGAATCTTTCAACTCAAATACAAAATACTAATTAGAATGTCTCTCCTAGAGCACGTTTTTCTACAGCTGACTTTTCAGCTATATTACCTCAGCCAGAGCTCGACCGAGAAGACTGAATGTGATGTCCTGATAGGTTGTCGATATGGAAGACGAGGAGCCGACGGATGCTGTCCGCTGGCGTGTACAGGCCGGAGATGAAGTCATCAGAGGTTCAAACCCGCTGCTCTGTTGGACGTCTAATAAATCACATGATATTATTAGCACATTTAGATACAGAGGGTGTAAAGAAGAGGGTAAAGAAGTGGTGACAAACCTGGGCAATGATCTCATTTATTAGTCGCCATATTTAACAAATTGCCAAAGCTTCCAAGGAAGGCAAATATAAAGCCTGAAATAGCAATGATTTATCTGGACGTCTTATTGAAATAATAATTAATCATGATTATTGCCCAAATCTATTTGGGGTTGGTGATTAACTGTCCTGCTGTTACCCTGGGCTGACAGCCACCCTCTCTGTGTCTTCACACTCTGTGGAGCACAAATAGGAGGACGTGTCCCAACCTTCAGCCCTTCATTCTTCATGATCTGGACAGAAGAAAAGTTGAGCCTTTTTAGCTCAGTCTTAAATCTCAGTTTCATTTCAAATCTAATGTATCATGTAGCATTAATATACAGACCTGTCCTGTTCGAACTGGTCTGTTGCCCTGCTGTAGTTGGGTGGTGTTGCCACTGTTGTACCCTGATGTTGGTCCAGAGGAAAGACTCAGACTGGACCCCGTGCACAAAGTGCTGTTGCTTATCCTTGTCCGATGCCTCAAGTCATCCTGTCCGGCACACGTCACCTAGAGTCAAGTTCATACAGACAAAACTATTTATCCAAACATTTACAACAACATCTAAATGCTGCACAGCACACAGGATCCCCTCTATAGTCACTTTTATCATGATAAGATGAAGACCCTGGAGTTCACTGGCTGGGATCTTTAATTATTCTCTGTGATATGGATCTGACTGACCTTGTCTTCCTGAGATAGGGCCTGCTGCTGTAGCCTCCTCTTCTCAAGCTCAGTCCGTTCTCGCAGTCGTTCTCGTGCCTTTGCGATCTCCGTCCTGGCTTCTTCCCGAGCTCGACCATAGTCCCGCAACAGCTGCTCAATGTCAGATGGATACTGGCTTTCTTCCCTTGGAGCATCTGGCATTCTTCAGTAAAAACAAATAAGAGCCAAATAGATTTTCTGTTTACATCACTCCTGAAAACCTAAGCACGAAATGTGAGATTCAAGGAGCCCGTTGTGCTTTGATTTTGTGAAACTCAGCATCTCACCTGGCGCTCTCTATCACTTCTTGCCGAAGCCTTTGAAGATGCTCTTTGTGCCGACTGGGCATTGCAATAGATGCAGCCTCCTGAGGACGGAGGCGTGGGTGCTTGCTCGGACTCAAGCTACGAGCTCTCCGGTAAGTCTGGAGGCGCTCCTCCCTCTCCTGCCTCAAACCCTCAATACTCCTGCGATGCCTGAGAGATCCAATTTAAAAAACAGTAATGTCAATGAAGTCTAAGAGAAGACCAGTTTTAGAAAATATCAATGTATCCGCAGTATCAATTACGAAAGCGTTTTATGCTTTAAAAGCTGGCACTGAATGTCAGGTGAGAATATTATTATTATTTCTTTTGGATTTTTTAATTAGGTATTTCCACTTTGGTGTGTATTAAACATTTTAAAGCAAATCTTATGTCAAAATAGAGCATTTGTGGCAACTGTATCCTTACACATCATACAGCTGCTGTTTTGTAGAAGCAGAAGCTGGCGTCACAAGCTCTTCTTTGGACCTCGGGGACAACATCTTTAGCAGCGTGTCCGTCTCTCCCAGCCTGTAATGAAGCTTAGCCTCTGCCAGCTCCACAGTCAGTGGTGTCGGGTTCATGTTGAGGTTGACCGTCGCCATCACCTGCTCTCTCTCCTGTCGCAGCTTCACTATCTCCTTTGCCCTCCTGTCGCTCTGCGCCACAGATTCTGCATTTGAACCAAAGCTCCCGACTTCACCCCATTCGGCACACTCTCTGCGTTTGTTGTGCTCACTGGTCACAAATGTGGTCAGGTTTTTTGAGCATTTTGACTGTTGCTGATTGACCCCCGACCAGTTGGTGAACTTGTTGTGCATAGGCAGGTCCTCCGGGACTCTCTGATTATCTTGACAAGGAAACACATCGCTGACAGGTTCAATGTTCACAAGCACATCTGTGTTGCATTCACTGGGTGCTAGTGACATTATATCATCCTCTTGAGGTTGATCAGCCTTGTCGCTGAATGGAGATAGACTGTAGTTAAAATCCCCAGCATTAGGCACAAGTCTTCTGAAGTCTGATGCCTGCTGTTTGTGCACATCAGTCTGTTTTAATGTGGGGGAAATGTGGTTCTGCAAAATTAAACCATTTGCTGAAGTAGGCGTCCACTGCGGGGATGCCACCGGCCATTTGGACCCGAGCTTGTGGTTGTCCTTGTCTTGATAGTTCACATGTCTCCCATCAGAATCTGCATATGTTTCCATTGATGGATTTGGACTTGAAGAGCACTTATCTAATCTTTTAGAGCTTGTGCAACTAATTTCACTCACTTTCTCAAGTGATACTGATTCTAATTTGTCAGAGGAAGAATCACAATCCCGTAAGGACATCCGATTGCCATCCGAAACAGAAGGAATGGTCATGCTGTCATCCTCAGAGGGATGGTTTGTCTTTTGAGCCTTATATTTTGCAGAACATGTTACCGACTGTTTACCCTTGAGCCTCGTGCGTAATCTGGCTCCCACTGTAAGAATAGGAGAAGACGCACGGTCTGTATATGTGACCATTTTCTTCAGATGAGGAGATGTGAGGTGTGTTAATGAAGGGCTGTGATTTTCTTGGTAGCAGATTTTTGATGACCTATGGGTGATTTCAGGGACTGCAGTACTTCTGCGGCCCAGTGCTTCAGAGACTCTAGATGAAGCAGACCTTACACGCCTTTGACAGTCAGCTGCAGTCTTTGCACGAGCAGTTTTGAGAGGGTCATTCGCAGGCTGTGAGGAAACAGAGGTGTTAAACCTCAGGTCAGGCATACTTTGCATCTTTTCAACTGTGTTAGATTTTGTTTTTACCACACAGTGGATATTTTTGTCTTGAGAGACACTCACAGCATCAGAACCAATCACTTTGACTATGACATTGACTTCATGAGATTTAGACTTCTCACTGGGTGACAGAAGAACAGCAGCTTTCTTCTCTGCTGGAGCTACAAGCCTCTCAGTCTGGATCCCAACATCTGCAGCTGTCTGAGTTGAGCAGTCTCTCTTGGTGCCACCATTAGACTCGACGTAAGATGTGCTAAGATCAGAGAAGTTAATACTCCTTGAACTGAAACTGCGAACTTCACCTGTCCTCATTCCCTGGACGTCCCCCAGCAGGTTTGAGGTGCTGTTGATTAACTTAGAAATGTGAGCTGACATGCTTTCCATACTGGCCCAAGTTGGAGATTCTGTGATATCCACCTTGTTTTTCTGTGACGCGGGTACATCTGTGTTGCTCCTTTTGTGACGATCTTTCCTCTTCAGAGAGCTACAGTTCTTACCGTTACCCTGCGCCTGAAGCTCACGCTCAGTCTGAGTACTGTGTTCGCATGTCCTTTGTGCGTTTGTTTTGCTCGTCTGGCACTCTTGCTCAGGTGAGTAAACAAACATGATTTCATCTACTCGACCGGAAGCGTTGCCAGGATCGCCAGGAACACTGTTGACTGAAGAACCGCTGTCTGCTGTCAGATTAGCAGGGCAACTGCAGATATTCGCAAATGCCTGTTGACAGGGTGTAAGCCGAGATGTTTTAGTTGCTTGTTCTTTATAATCCTCCACACTACTAAGAGTACTAGAGAGTCCCTTGTTTGTAGCATATGTGCTAAGATGAGAATTAAATGGAGAGTTCTGCTCATTCAGACCATTATCGACACTGCAGCACCTTGTTATACGTTTCTCTGAGCTGTTTAAAAGTGGAGAATTACTGGATAGGTCAGCAGCACTTCCAAACGCTGGGTAGCAATGTTGGCCTGAGTCGTCTTCTTGCCACTGGTGAACATAAGGGTTGATGTCACTGGATGCAAAATGAATAGGGGAGTCTTGAGACTTTGGCACATGCTGTGGCTCCTTTTTGTTTGCATGCGGGCTAATTTGTTCCGTTTTCTGTGACACTGACCGAAGAGGTAAGGAGTGTCTTTTTAGCGTGTAAGCTTTACTAAGCTTAACTTCGTTTTTGCCGGGGTTTCCATGGGAAAAAGTCTTCACGTTTGATTTGTTTGCTGCTGCTAAAGTAGATTGTCCTGCATTGCTTTTTCTTGGCTGTCTGACTTCAGGTTTGACATCATTCTGAATGTCAAGCTTGACCCATTTAGATGCCAGCCTGCTGTGATGCATCCTAGTGGCGGCGTGGTCCTCCTCATCCTCGTCTGATGACTTAAGAGAGGAGTCAGAGGAAGATGTGGGACAGGTCCTGATGTGAGACTTTCTGAACCGCTTAGTTTTGCCTTTTTGCATCATAAGAGAAGAATTTCCTAACATGCCTCCAGTTGTGCTTTTCTTGGGCTCTTTGGCGATTACAGGTCTAAAACAACTTGGATTTTTAAAGCAGTTTTGCTGTAGCATTTTAGATTGTGACTCCGCCGTTACTGCTCGATTGTGTGGCACGAATGGTTGGGTCAAAGTCTCTTTGTCACTTTTCATTATGCAATCTCCACTGCTAATGATTTGAGTATTTTCATTAAATTTGGGATGTGACTCAGATAAATTTGGGGGTTTGTTTTTGCAGCAGCTCTGAGACGAGTTATCGGAATCAGTCTGTCGATAGCTGAACTCATCCTGTGCTGTGACAGAAGGTTTGCCTCCTGTTGTGGTGTCTCGTTCAACATTTACATCATGCCCAGCCGAGCCTTTCATGCAGACATCCTCACCACGGGGTGTGTTCTGGTTGCTGTAGCTTCTGTCTGCTTTAAACTGATGTAATCCACCACCAGCTAATAACTTCATGGCTCCAGATATTTCGCCACTGGTTTGGAAATGTTGAATCATCTTTGGCGTGTTTGGTTTGGGTGAATAATTATCTTTATTGACAACGTTCGATGCAGTTTCCACACCTGTGCGCCCCATAGCAGTACAGCTACAATTCACTTTTATGCAGTCAGTGGTGAAAAGTGTTTCAGGGCTTATTTGGTTAAGTTGTGGGCATGTCTGCTTAGCATTGGAAGCTGGGGGATCTGTCTGGCTGTCCGCTTTTTTGGAGCAAATATCAGTAATAACTGGATGAAGATTAGCTATTATTTCACGTTTGCCTGCATCATTAATTTGTTTTTGTGTTACAAAGGCATCACTTGCTGACAAAGAGTCGCTAGCGTGCTCGCACCCTGCCTGGCTGCACAGAGTCAGACTTGAGTGGATATGTGGAAGTGAGTTTTGGAAAACACAGCGGCTGAAGACCTGCTTGTTTAATGTTCCATCAGACACGCTATGAGCGCTGTCAAAGGTTTCCGTCACTTCAGTACATACAACCGTGCTGCTATTCCTCAATTCAGCTGCCATAGCTGAAGCCAGGTGCTCACTTTTATCCACCTTGTTTTTACTTATCAGTAAAGTTTCCAGTGTAGGATGTCCACTCAGGTTTGTTCCTTCTTTCGCTTGATTACTCCTTTCATCTCGCAGATGTTTTGCTGTCCATCTACATTCATTACTGTTTGAAACAAAATGAATTGCAGATGATGACAAGGCATTCAGACTTTGACTCAAGCTCTTCCTGGCCCCATCACTATCCATCAATGTCAATTTCATGTGCTCTTTCACCACTTCTGCGATTCTCAGATCAATAGTGCTGCAAATAGCATCTGACTTGCATACGTGTTCTCCCCTTTCCTGGTTTTTTCCATGGTTATTCACTCGGGATTCTCTCTGTTCTGTTTCTACAAACTGTTCCTTTAGGGTTACACCCACCTTTTGGACTACTTTATTATCGCCAAATGAAATACTATTCTGTGAATCTTTTTCATGACTCTGAAGCCCAAACTGAGAGTCCTCAAAGACGCCACGACTTGGTTCAAGTTTCCCACTGCTGCAATCAGATACTGGCAATGCAACTGAAGACACTGTATCTTGTGTAACGCTGCCAACAACACAAACAGAATCACATCCTCTGCTGCTAGTTTCTACTGCAGGCTCTTCTTTATTAGAATCCCCGGTGCTATTATTGTCATCAGGGCAAATCTCCTCATGGCTGTCACCTGATGCACAGCAGAAGCTTACCAGCTCGCTGCTGTCCTGTGTATTTGGTATTTTCAAGCTGCCCATGAAAGTATCTTCTTTGTCTTTGTTTCTCTTCCTGGAATTTTTACAAGTTGATTTATCAACTTCCTGCTGTAGTGCAGTGGCCTGCTCAGCGTCTTTGATTCCATCCCTTATAAGAAATGCATCTTCTGCATTTGTAAACTTACACTGCTGTAAATCTCTCACCTTTTCTGTTCCACAATCGAGACTGCATACTCTTGCCTTTTCAGTAGAAGGTTTTAAGAGACTTGCAGCTTCAGGCATCTCAGCCAGTACTTCACGTGGGTTTGTAGGATTTGTGGAGAAATGGATTACTGACTGAGACAATGAGCTGCACATTTCATGGTCAGAGGACACTGTAATGTCAGCAAACATCATATTGGAGGAATCTGCAAACACCTGAATCAAATTTGATGTTGTTTGTGTGGTCTGGGAAATTTCAGTCTCCATTTGATCTAATGAAGATGCTGGATGCTGACTGTAACTGAAAATTGGAGTACCTGTAATAGAAGGATCTCTCATTTTTGCGGGTTCTCCTAAACACTCTGCACAACACCTTACATCCTTCTGATTATCAGACTTCAGGGCATTGTCTGGTGTTGTCAGCGCCTGAAAACCCCCCAAAACTTCAAGGTCGTGTTCTTCCACTTTCATGTTTACACCTTCAGTGCTAGTGGACGTAGAGCTATGGCTTCTAGATCCAACCTGAGAGCCAGACAGATTCATACTTGTCGGACTGGGACTACTGCTGCTGATCTCTGCGTGTCGGAACATAATGTTTCTTTGAAAAGGTAGAGAATCCCTCTGCATCCTGGGACTCTCTGCTGCATCTGTGGAGGACCAGGCATCAGTGAGAACCAGCGGGTTTTCTGGCTCCCTCACACTGCAGCTGCTCAGAGAGCGTGGGCTACTGGTTAAAGCCTCCACATTCCCAAAGTCCTGAGTTAATTTATGTACAGTGTCTCTGCCTCTAGAATCTGCTACTAATGAGCTTTGAGAAGAAGGCTTCATTGTTGTATCAATTTGTCTTGTCTTCGGGGAGCTTTGATGGCTCCAGTATGCCTCTATTGGGATTACGAGAGTTTTCTGACGGCTGTCCCACTCAAAACTGGTCTCTGCTGTTTTAGTGTGCAGCTTGGATGAATCAGTGGAATCCGTCACCAGTGAGTAGGTTGGTACCAGTGTCTGGCTAAATCTCTTCACTGTTGAGAATTTAACAGTGCTCTCCAAACTGAGTGAATCTTTAGACATCTGACTGTCTTCACTCTCTGCTTCGCTTTGAGCTGCATCCTCATGTCTCAGCTGCTCTGCTAGAGCTGTGGCATAAGCAGAGGACAGAGAATCAAGAGAGAAAAGGCTCTCGCAGTCTGATGTCCCATTGTCTTTGACTTCTCGCTCTTCCTCCCATCCAACCAGTCCATGCTGCTCATCGATCCATCTACTAGTCTTGTTCATCAGAGCCTCAGTACTATGCCACCGTCTATGTCTAATGCTCTCAAACAGAGTCCTTTGGTCAAGCTCCTCACACGAGACTGTAGTTTTAATGGTACATTTCCTTTGACCCATTTTGGTGTCTCTAAGGCTCTTGTCTCTTCTTTGTCTCCAGTGAAATTTACTTGTAAATTTTCCAAGCAGCTTAGGCAGTTGTCTATTCACACCTGAGGGAGGTTTTCTGAACACTCTGGACAGAGCTCTTTTTATCCTGGGCCCCACAGAACGAGGAAACGACTTGCTGATGGTTCCTAATCTGCTGTTATCTGCATGACAGGATGTTTTCTCGTGCATAACAGGGCCATTCTCAGAACTGGGTTTGTCTGTGGATGATCCTTGAAAGTTTTCCTTGCCGACTAGCAGCAAACTACATCCAAGAGGCAACTTCTGTGTACCCGTCAATTTCTGGTCTGACCTGTTCTTAAAAGACAGGTCTCGGTTCGGAAGCAGAGGTTTCCTTTCTGGCCTTTCCCGGCAGAGCTGGGTTTGTGGTCCCTCCTTGGCAGTCTGTGTGATCTTTTCAGGGGAGGTTACTCCATTCTGGCGGGGCTGATTTTGCTCTGAGAAGATAGAACCAGAACAACTTTGGGTCCTTTCCCGAGGAAGACACTCATCCGAAACCCACTTCCTGCTACCAGTCCAATCGGACGTTGTGGGTGAATTTAAAGTCAGGTCTGTGGATCTGTTTCTCTTGAGGAAGTGTCTGTTGGAGAAGGAGAAAAACAGATGTCTTAACAGTCAAGACCTAAATAATTAAAAAAACCTGAAAAACTGCTTCCTGAATCCTCACCAACAGATTTTACTGTCCCCTTACCTGAAGATGGGTGTGTTCTGTGGGTAGAGTCGGGACAAAAGATCGGATGAAAACGAGTGTCTACGAGAATCAAACGGTCGTCCTTTGACCTTTGAGGGCGATCCAGCCTCAGGAGATTCTGGGCTGTCTGGTCCTAAAGGCAGAGTCTTTTCCAGCTGCTGTAACTCTTTCTTTGCTTCCAACAGATGCTGCTTGCTGGCGATTCTCTCCAGCTGGTAACGCAGCCTTTTGCGCCGAATGCGGCTCTCGGCCCGGCAGAGAGCGTGATGCTTTAGCAATTCATCCTGCACTGCCTTCTTCCTGGCTCTTATCACTTGGGATGGACAATCCACTGAAACATCTTTCTGATCCCTGAACACATGACTTGTTAACCTCTCCAGCAGGGGTGCAGGGAGGAGGTCTGCTTGAACTCCAGACTCCTGAGTGATCCTCTGTTCAACAGCTGTCAGGCGATGTTTCTCCTTCAAAATCCACTGCTGGACTGTTGATTAAAGACAGAAAGTAGGACATTTTGAGCACTAGAAATCGCAATCAATATGACTTTTGGTATGTCATCCTTTTTTCTTTTTTTTAAACGATGCAGAATTTCAGCTTGGATTTTGAATAATACTTGTGTAAGTGATGAAATGCAAAGAGTTCTCACTCTCAGTGTGCTGCTGTTGGAGGTAGGCCTGCTCCCTTTCTAGCTCTCTCTCAGCCCGTCTCTGTTCAGCCTGAATCTCCTGACGCAAACTCTCCACGAAGCGTTTCTGCTCCTCCACACGCTGCCTGGCAGAAGGCTCCTCACCGGGAGAGAAGCATGCACCCACCTGCTGTGGGAGATTCGCTTCTTTGACACTACAAAAAGAGATGCATGACACAGATGAAGCACAGACTGAGAAACGATGATGAAATAAGAGAGAAAAAAAGACAACCATGGAGAGTAAAACGATCATTTTACCTCACCTATGTGTAGTTTGATGTCTAGAATTTTATAGTTTGGTGGCAGAGAGGTTGAAAGTAAAGGATACTGTTGTGTTCAGCGTCTCATGAGTAACTAAGCAACCCCTGAGCCTGAATCGTAAACAGCTAACTGGGATTGTTCACAAGGGTGGGGGCTAATGGAAACATGCACTCCACCAAGTGGAAGGACTTATGCCTGAATCTACAGGAAGGACACTGGATTTGTAATTCTTATCAAATATGAAAGTGGGGACAGAAAAATACCTGTTTAACCCACATATATTCACAGAGTGGGAAACATTGCCTTAAAACAGTATTTACCTGTTATCAGGGGTCACAAGGCAAAGCTCTGTGTAGGTGCAGGTCATGCCACCTTCACTGGCCTTAAAAGAAAAATTAATATTTTAGTGTTTACAGACAAAATAAGAAATGTGTTAAAAGGGAAATTCTGTGTATCATTAGCATTCAAGTGTATCACCCAATCATCTGCTCATCATAAATATTTTCATGATTGTCATCCTAATCAACAGCATCGCATTCGTTTTGGGACGATTAGCACCTACCCGCCTGCGTTCCCGAAGGACAGCTGCTTCAGCCGGGTGGTTGAAGCGGAACTTATGCACTCCTCCCAAGGTAATCACTGTCCCTGGAGACAGAGAGACAAATCTTTCATCATGAGCTGTGCTAAACCCATGGCATTGTGTTCATGGAAGCTGTGTGTGTGTGTACCCTGCATTTTTATCTTTAAGGTAACTCTGTAAATCTTTAAGCATATGTGCATTTATATTTTTTTCAGCTTTGCTGAATGTATATGTGTGTCGAGAACATCATTTTTTTCCCCTGCTTATTTGAAAGACAAATTGCTCACAGCATGTTCTTTTGATTCTTGGATGAAATTCAAGTTTCGTTTAAGGCCAGCATTAATTAAGCAAAAGGCATCAACTGCATTTGAAGTCATGAATTAGCTTTACGTGCAGCAGAGCAAAGCAGTAACTCACCAAAAGCTGATTTACAATATCTACATAAAAATAATCAATCAAATCACAAAATTGGACTCGCACAGCTCAAATCCAACATTAAAACTACAGATGGCACGATACCACTTTTTTAACGTGCGATACCGATATCATATATTTGGATATCTGCCGATACCGATATGAATCCGATATAGTGTGTTTTTTAATCAATAAAACTGTTTTTTTAATATATTGCTGCATTTTGTATAAGTTCATACTCAAGTTTAAATAAACAACAACACTAAAGCTATTCTATTATACCTGAATGTAAAAAATACACTGCACCCAAAATATTTCATAGTTCAGCAAAACTGATCAATCTAATAAACTTAAACCTACTCAATCCTTCCTATTCTGGTATTTTAAAGAGTACTTAGCAGAAATATTAAGCAACCTAACTAACAGGGTTGCAAACTCCCAGCAAAAAAAAATAAAAAATAGGGAACCACCCCCCACCCTCCACCTCATGATGCTTAATCGACGTAATCAACCTTAATTTGATGCAGTGTGGGGAAAAAAATGCACAGAAATAAATTATTTTTCAAGAATAATTAAATAGATTCAACATCTTTCTTCAACAGAATTGCAGACTGCACAGATGGTGTCTTCCCAAAGGAAAAAGTAGTATAGCTTACTAGGGTATATTAGACTTAACAGTTACTATATACAGTAATGGACTTCTATATATTTTACATAAGCTTAAAACTTTGGGTGTAAGATTCAGATAATTATTTATTAAAAGCTAGACATTTTAAATGAGAATAAGAAACAAAAGTATGTCTTTGTGCCCCCTTTTCCCTGTTCATGCCCTATTGGCCCGCTGGCTAAACTTTGCTAGATCCGCCCCTGCACAGTTACCAGCCATCAGCTACGTAGAAAAAGATCCTGGTGTAGAAAGTAATATTAAATAAATTCTAACAACAGCTTATCAAGCTTAAACGTGCTGCTGTTGTTCAGCCGCTGGTTTCCTCTTTCTGGCGCGAAGTGGGCCAAAAACAAACAAGAGAGACGGACACGCGACGGAAAAGCCGATCACAGCTGATCATTAATCAGTTTCACGATTGAAGTAGCAGCAAGAAGAGGCAGTCGCTCCATATATCGGTTGTTAAGCTTAACGTGGGAATGCTTTACAAACATTCAGAGATGAACTTACACACTTGCTTTACTTCTCTCTGGGATAACTTCCTCGGAGATGAAATGCTGGTTTGGTAGCGAGGCTACAAATACACACAGCCGCTCTATCACGTGAGCACACTGCTCCGACGTGCTACGGTTATGAGCCGAGTTACGCCGTGTCGCAAGTTTTGTGAGGTGCTTTTTTGATATTTAATGGATCGGATTACATTTTTATTTCTCTCCGATATCCGATCCAGTAATTTACGTCAGTATTGGACTGATACCGATACGTAATATCGGATCGGTCCGTCTCTAATTAAAAAATAAATTTTTTTCTCCTTTTTGTACCAAGATAACCAGCTTCTGTCACATTATCTGGGGCAAACCTGCTGGGAACCAAAGACAGTATGAACAAAGTGCTCTGCTGAGGACATGAGCTGACCTTGAGCCAGTCTACAGGACTCTGTGACCTCTCTGTCGTTGAGCAGGCAGACACAGCTCGGCACTGGCCTGAGCGTCACCACACCCCCGTGGTTTTCAATCTCACAGCTGGCGCTGCCCTGCAAGACTACACACAGAATGCAGAAATGTTGTGACACATTTTGATTTAGAAAGCTGTACCGTTGCTGCTATTCAACTACACAACATTTACAGCATCTAATGCAACATTTAATGAAAAAGGGGCTTATAATACATCCACATCGTCATAATGTACCCTGCACCTTGTGTGCAATAACCTACATGACAAACTCAAAAATATACTTTGTCTGTATTGTATCATTTCTGTTTCCAGACCTCTCTTATCGCATGGCTTTAAGAGAATAAATAAATACCTATTTGTGGTTCTTCAAATTGGTCCTGAGGTCCAATGCGGGTAACTCCTTCCTGTAACAAAAAATATATTGTGAGCATGATAGCTCTAATCAAAATCCACATACAACACAAAAATATCTAAAAAAAAAAAAAACAAGCAAATATTTTGACACAAAATCTTCTGTGAAGGGGTTTTAACGTCTATTCTTTCACTTACCTGGAAGAAAAATAAATGTGATTTGTTTAATCTGAAGTCTTATCTAATGGGATTAAAGGCTTTCTTATTTGGTGTCAAGTCCACATGTGCTCCCAGGTGGCCTCAGTTCTTCACATGCAGGAAACTGTGTAATTGTCAGGCCTAAGGGTACGCTTGTCATTGTCAGAATCAGGACAGCTTAAGCTCCCCTGACTCCTAGCCTCAGAACTAAGAGCCTCTTATCCAAGAGAGTTTTATGCATTGCAGAAGGTACACGCAGACACACACACGTACACACAGAGGGGAAGTTGACAGGACAGTTGGAAGATACAGTGAAAAGAAAAGGCAACAGAAACGCACCTTTTCTCAAGAGTTTTTCTAGAAGTACAGAGAGAAATAGTAGTACAAGAAGATGAGAGGATTGGAGGGATCTAGTAGAAAAACAGAGGTGGTTTTAGTCAAGTCAGCTGACAAAAACAGTAACTTGAGATTTCAGAAAAGTAGAGCAAATGCAAAAGTTTGCATTCTGTTGTTTGTGCAAAAAAATATATTTTGAATGTTATGGCATGCCTGTAAATTACAAATACGTATCTCCTGGGTTGCAAAGACACTTGCATAAAAAGAGAAAGAATATAAACCCTGTATTTCCTTTTTTTTCTCATCATACCCTGAGGTGATAAAAGACGACACCGGTGCTGAGAACATCTCCATCAAGGGCAACGAGGTGTGGCTGGAGGGAGTTGATGAGGAAGCCGGCCCGGTCTCTGTTGATGTCCACACTGTACTCCTCCAGGAGCTCCTTCTTGTCTCTCCAGCTGTCTGACCAGTCCTTTGTCAGCTGCTCCACCTGCAACCCAGGAATGGGTAAGGGGAAAGGAATGTCAGGAAGAATGGGAGGTAGAAAACGTTGGCACCAACATCTGCTACTAATGTCCAGTCCTATAGATAGTAGTACTGAAAAAACTTCTTCAGATAGAATGATTTCTAACACTTGGTTTGTTTAACTGTTTAAGTTTCCAATGTCTCCTAGTAAGGCAGAACAAAAAATAAAATCCCAGTTCAGTTAGTGTCGGTGTCTAATCTTTGAGAAGATACATGGTAAATATTGGAAAAAGCAGCGACCTGATAAAAACATTCCACCGAAGTCACACTTGCTTAAAGTGTCAAAGACTCAGACAGGCAGATGCAAGCATGTGTGTCGACCCTGCGTTACCTTTAGCTCGTTCTGCAGCACGATTTCAGAAAGATTTCCATCCCTTTCGTCACTCAAGGATGGACTGGGATTACGTTGCTGTCAATCAAGAGAGTAAAGAAATGATCAGTCAACATACTGTGCAAAAGGAAAATGTCACACAGACATTACAATGCAATTCAGTCCTGCCCACCTAAGGGGATTAGAAATGTCACCAAGATATAAAACACTGTATTAAGGATTTGGTAGAAAAATGTGTAATGTGAGAATCTCTTTTATACAAAGCCTTACAGTACTAAGAAGGATTTTTTTTTTTTAAGGGAGTGAACGCAGCCGAGTGTCTCCCTGGGAGAGTTAGAGACACGCTCTAGCGATAAAAGGTCACCATACCATTTCAAAGCTGAGCAGCATGCTCTTCAGCCTGTCAATCTCCTCTCTCAGTTCCCTGATCAGCCGAACATTCGCATCCTGCACAGAAATCAAAGTGCACGTTAACCTAATCCAAACAATTAGATCAAACATTAAACCTTGGCATCTGACTCCAAACAGCCGCTAACCTCATTAACCCGAGGCTTGTTGACAATATTTCTGGCATGGGCAGCATAGCGCAGGGTGCTCAGGGTCTCGTTATAACTGCTGGCAGAGGGTGAGACCGCTGCAAGAGAAAATACACGCGAAACGCACACAAGCCAGCAGCAGTTAACGCTCACATTACGTGGCATAAGGTGGTCAGTTTTCTTAAATACAGTTTTAGAATATATATGAAAATAAAAATTTATTGTGGAATCACTCAGTTTGAACTCACTTGCAATCATAATGGTTTTGGAGTTTCCACCCAGACTGTCTTTCAAAAGCCATGTCAGGACTGAGTCTCTGTAGGGAATGAAGCAGTGCCTCCTCCCACCTCCACCTCCAGACAGCGAGCTGCTGTGGCTACCCACTGTGCTACCATCGCCCTCAGAGGCCACGCTGTTGATACTCTGGCAGCTGCTTGACATCTGTGAGTTCTGAGCTGCGGAGGTGGTGGCAAAAAGATTGAAGGATGTGCCAAAAAGCAAGCACAGGAGAGAACACAAGAGAATAGATGTGAATTTTGTGGAAGTTTATTCAAGTGAAATAAAAATACTAAAACATTTTATTTACCAAGAGCTGAAATGACAATGCCTAGAGTAACCAGAGACTTGTTGATGTTGGAGCCCTCTGTCAGTCTATCCCTGCAGTAGTGGGGATCTGCTCTCTCACTGGTAGACACAACAAAAACAAAGTATAACATCATATCAATAAAAAATGACTAAAAAATGTGTGAAATAGGGAGTTCAGCAAAGTGAGGGCAAGAGTCAGTATCCACTAGGGGGCACTTTTGTCAACGATTTGGGCTTAAACAATGCTGAAGGAGAAAAAATAGGGCACACGACAGCAGGAAATAACATTTTCACCTCCCAGCCAGGTCGACCAGGTTAATCTTGCTGACAGTTTCAGAAGGAAGGTTGTTTTCTAGGATAGCCTAAAGAGAAAAGACAAAAGTAAATAACCCAAAGTCTGCATATTGATCAGTGGTCAGTTATACAGTCGTCATACAAATTCAATACTCTGGAGTATTATGAGAATATCTGGAAAAAAGTAACAGCACAACATGCAGAGTCTGAGTGAGATGACCTGTGTGTACTGAATCGTAAAGATTGCATGGGATCTGCTGCTGGCATCATGGTTGTGGGTTGCTGCGGTGATGCGGTTGGCGATGCCTTCCTCCAGAAGGTCTATGGCCTGTTTGCAGTCTGAGACCACATGTGATGAAAGGTCTGATGGGAGGGACGCAAAGAGAATGATAATTTGTATTGGTCAACCCCGAGCAAGACTGAACACAGTCCGATTTTTATTCTACATCATACAAAACTTCTAAAAACATGAAACTGAATGGAGATGAGACAAAAAAGCTGCTTTGATTATTTGCAGGGATTAAAATGTTAAGAGGAAAGAAGTATAAAAAAGAGACACAAACAGGAAATGCATCAATCCTTGCTCCCACCATGTGCTTTTTAATATTTCCCACAGCATCTAGAAACAACAGTTTCTAACAATGCTCTACTTCCAGGCATGAATCACCAACTTAAAAAGCTGTTAAACATGTGCACACAGATCATCATGGAGCCTCTTGGCTCATCATTTAGCCTCTTCCTCTTTGTTAACTCTAAGCTGGTCAATACAAAGAGTTAAATTGTTTAAGGAAAACAGGAGTGGCAGCAAAACAGTGTTTGGATGGAAAAGCACTGAGGGATTAGAAGTAGAATTTGGAAAACCTAAATGGGATATGATGTGTGTGGAACTGCTTGGAACCACAAGGAAATGACTTCACTTCCTCTGGCCAAGTGGGATTTCTCCTGATACAGACAATGAGTGGATGTGGGGCTCTGAATACGGAGAGTCCGGCGGATGACAAGGAGAGAAAGAAATGGAGGGAACGAGAGGGAAAAGATGAAGAGATGAAGGCGAAAAGAGAAAAGGTGAAATAAAAGAAGCAACAGGAATCTAACAACTAAAAATAGATGTGACTAAAACTAAATCAAAAACAGAAGAAGACTTGTAACTTGTAAACAACACAAACAAGACATCTTAGAGAATTTTTTCTGACTTCTACTTGAGTGTGCATTCATGCAAGATACTTTTGGCTGCTCCCCTACTCACAAGGGGTCACTGTCTGTTTAATTTGGGAGATTTTTTGCACCGGATGCCCTTCCTGATGCAATCCCAAAGGGATTTGTGTCTCCTTGAAGCTGGTCCGTTAGATCAACATTTAGTGCATCATCACCTGGAACTGCTACGTCATGTTTTAAACATTGTAATGCAATTTGTTCATCTTGATTTTAGGGGTTTTTAATGTAGATTTATCATTCTTCTGTCTAGCAGTGGAAAGGAATGAAAACTCACCTTGTACATAGGGTCCTTTCTCAGGATGTTCTCTAACTCTCAGTGTGGCTTTCTTCTTCTGCTCTCCTCCCTTCAGCAGATCTCTTACACGCTCGTTATAGATCTCCAAGAAGCTGCAAGGACAGAGAAATAAGGAGGCAGAAGTTTAAAAAAAATCAGCTTCAATATAAGTTCAGCTTAAAGTCTTTTATATCCCTAACGTCACTTAGATGCACACCACATGTCTGGCTAAATCTACTCCATTCATTATCTGTATGTCTATGTCTTAAATTTTACTCTTCTGAGGTTTTTATTTCTGCTCTATTTTTTGAGAGCTTAGAAAACACAATAAAAGCTGGCTGTAGTTCAGCCAGGTAGTAATCATGGCTACCCGGGCAGTGTTTTAAACTGCTTAGCAAATCAAATAACTGGGAAACAGTGTGTATGCTAGAGAGATTGTAATCTTCAAATTGTAAAAAACCCTGTATTTTTCCTTGTAATAACCATACTGCAGCTTTGGCTCAAGTGGCGTGTACTCAGGTGTCCACTAATGGCAGGGTTAGTACTTTGATCCTTGGCCCCTCCGCAAACCAAAGTGTCCTTGGAGAAGGCACTGAACCCAAAGTCTTTCCAGCCTGGTGCTCCGTCTCCACTGACGTGCAAGTCCATTTAACATTTATGAGTGAAGGGCAGGAAGAGCTTAAAATGAACAAATTTTCCCAGAGAAATTAAAACAGAAATGAATCCTGTTTTAATTTTGCTGGCTACAGTTTTTCAGCATAACTGCACCATAAACTCTTGTCTAATTTGAATTAAACTTCAACAAAAGGCCCAATTAAATTGATTAGAATCAGAAGACACAGATCTCTGCAATAAAGAAGTACCTGATCTCCACTCTGCTTGAGTTCTGCCCATCTGAAAAAGTGTCTTCAGACTGAAAGAGACCCTGGGAGGAAAGAAGATCAGCAGGTTACTTCAACCTACAATACTAAATACTCAGGAAGATGAATGTTCAGCATGTTCACTTCATTCGTGTCGCCACCTGAGTTGAGTATTAATCAACCACCTTACCTGACAAATGCGAGGAGTCAAGCCCATGGAGTCCTAAAGAAAATTGAAAAAAAAAAAAGAGTGACCAACATTAACGTGTGGGCCACAACCGAAAGATTTATAAAACAAAGCATTTTCTGCCTGCGTAGCATGAGCTGGACCCTTCAATGTCCTTTATAATATTAACTAAGGCATGAAAAAAGTGCATCTAATATTGTGCAGTGATTCCAGGACTCTCCTCACCGGCGTCCCCATCATGGTGTAAGTCTTTCCAGATCCTGTTTGACCATAAGCAAACAGGCACACATTGTAGCCCTCAGAAGCTCCGGACAGTACCGACACACCCAGGTCCTGGAACACCTGAAGAAATTAACACATACACACACTCCCTTAACCAGAAATGCACAAAGAGTATGCAGAGTTAAAAAGCACACCTGGATTCCTCCCTTCCATCCCTTCGAAGATTATTTTAATAAAACAAGTAGGGGCTGCTGGGTTGTTTACAATGTAACTGAAAGCCCTTGATCTGCACTGCAGTTGTGTTTTACACGAGTATAGATTTACACTAAGGTTTCTTGATCACAATGCTGTGGCATGAGGCCAGTGGTGGGGAGGTAATGTTCCTTCCTGCTGATGTATTTGTGCAGGGAGCATGGAGGTCAGCTAATACTCAAGGTAAACAATTTTGCAGAGTGCAGATGTAAGAGAAACAAATGTGAGGGCAAAAAGACTGAAAAATGGCTGGGTCAGGAAAATAAACTTTGACTAACAGCAAAGTCCTCGGACAGGGGATCCCGGAAAGCCCCGCTAAAACAATCAACTGAGGCCTCTTGTTTTCCTTCTTACTGTGTCTGCATCTGAGCTCCAGAGCATGCAGATGACCAGCACAAGGCCAAATCTCAACTACTTATTTTTATAGGAGAACAAAGACTTTTCCTGAAACCTATACTGGCAAATGAAATGCAGTCATATCATTTTGTGTTTGCAGCAGAGATATAGTAGTGTAGGAGAATTTGCTATCAATCCAAACTTGCATTTTTACAAATTAGCTTTTTATTACTTGCATTTATGTCAAAACAGATGAAAATCTAAACAGATATATTATATAACAGTAATCCAGGATGTTGAGCCTCTGTCTTAAAATCATGGAGTAATAGGCAGTAAATACCAAATAAGGGTTGAATAACAAAGTCTTATAAACTGAGGTGAAGTCATTTCTATTTATATAGAATCATAAATCATGATTAGGCCTCAAAGAGCTTTACGATCAGCACAGCAAACAATCAGGATTTTAATCTTGACAACTTTCAACAGTTATTAAGATACTAATCTTACACAGTCATAATTTATGGACAAGAAATCTGTTTTCCAATGAGCATATGGCTATTGTGCAAAAACAATTAAGACATTATCTCAGCAGCTGGGCTCTTCTCAGTTGTTGTTTAAACTCAATAAACATATACAAAGTGAAAAATCCTGTTGCAGTACACCAATAATACTAAGTGCAATAATCCTTTCTGTCATCGTTGTATTTTTACTCAGTTGTATATAGTATTTGTATTCTATTTTTATCTTATTGTATATTTATTTTATTTTATTCTACTGTATATAGTATTTTATTTTATTCTATTCTGTACAGTTGTGTACTGTATTTATTCTTATTGTATTCTAATTTTTGCGTCATAACTTTTGCACTGTCCACTTCCTGCTGTGACAAAACAAATTTCCCACGTGTGGGACTAATAAAGGTTATCTTATCTTATCTTATTCAACTGCTCCTGAACACAAGCTCTCTAAGCAGCCAATCACAGTGCAGAAAACCAATGCATTTAGGCATGTAGACATGGTCAAGAGGACCCGCTCCAGTTCAAACTATCTCTAGGCTTTACAGATAATGTAAAAAAAAAAAAAAAAAAAAGAGACAGACATCCAGTGAGCAGAAGTTCTCTGGGAAAGCAAAAACAACGAGTATTTGAGGCCAGAGGTCACAGGAGAATGACCAGACGTCTTCAAGCTAGGAAGGCGACACTAACTCAAATGCTGTAACCACTCTTTACAGTCAAGATATGTGTAAGACCATCTCTGAATGCACAACATGTGGAGCCTTCAAGTAGATGGGCTACAGCAGCAGAAGACCACAGCAGGTGACACTCCTGTTAGCTAGGAAGACGATACTGAGGCTACAGTTCACACAGATTCACCAAACATGGACAAGAGAAGACTGGAAAAACACTCCCTTTTCTGGCAAATCTCATTTTCTCCTGTAACATGTGAATGGTGGGGTCAGAATCCTGAATTTGGGGGATATTTTATTGGAATGCGTTCGACCCTTTAGTACCAATTAAGCTCAAAAGCTTCGCCTGGCATCACAGAGGTGTAGAATCAGCAAATATTTATTATGATTCTTAGCGAAGCCAAACATCTTCTATTATGGGAACAGGCTCTATGAAGCAAAGTGGTTGTTTATCACTTATAAAATGTACTATACAGACAACTATGTGCATGCAGGTTAGATGAACAACGACTGGGCAAATTATAAATCACTTGATTGTTGTCCATTGTATACAACCGATCAATAAACCCGTTTCTGAGGACATGTGGCCTCAGCTGCAACCCAAAAGCTATGTCCAAAAGCAACACATACCTTTGGGGGCATTGGGAACCTGAGCTAGACCAGACCTGAGATGCACATTCTCCCCCAAAAACCATAACACACCCTGGGATCAGAGAGGGGTTTTCTTTCCCAGGCCCCCAGGCTCAAGTTTGGACCATGGAGACTGGTGGTGGGTACACAGAGAAGAGAGGAGGATTCCTCTCAAAGCTACCACAACCTCCAAAGATCAAGGAATACTTTTAACATGCCTCCTGTGTGTGTGCACACATGTGTATCACACTACCAACTGCTTTGACGATATGCGAGAACCTGGAGTTAAGCCTGTATATACTCTATTCCCACAATTTTGCAAGGCCAGATTTAAGTTGGATGTGGCTGAAAACTCTTGTGAAAGACTCAAGCCTTGTGAAAGTACTCTGAATGTATTCAGTGGTCATCTAGTTCTTCTTAGGACTGTGTGAGGTTGTGTGGTAATATTCAACAGCCTTGGGTTTTCTCAGACAAGTAAAATATTTAGCACTGACATGATGGAGCGAAGCTCACGCAGAGACCAACAGCATATCGTGTTATTGTAGCAAAAAAACAGCAAGAAAGCAAACTGTCAAACTTTTATATAAATAGTAAACACCTGCTTCAAATATTAACTAGCACCACATGCCACTTCTGAAATAAAAACCATGAAAATGTATGCAGCTTAAAGAAATGTACAGAAAGAGCCACATCCAGCTTGTAAAAGTGTTGCCATGACGGCTGGTTTTTCTGAATGGCCTCATAAATCACTCTACAGACACACAGGTAGAAATACCTAAATCATAATTTTCCCTCCAAATTAGGAATTGATTTTAACCATCTTTAGTGCAGAAGATCTTTAAGCTAACTTCTGTTCTTAAAACCTTTTGGGGTCTTGATAGTAAGAATATAATTTGTAACTGACTTTTAATATACAGTATGATATACTGTATACAGAGAAAGATCAAAATAATAGAATAAAGCCAAAGTAAAGTGTAATATTTGATACAAAGAGATCATTTGAAAGTAAAAGCACCTTAACTGTGCAACTGTAGCTCAATAACGGTTCTCATTCCTACAAATGCCAAAGTGTGCAGCCCACTTGGGTGCAGACCACCAAGTGTTACCCCCTGCCTCTTAGCTGAATGAAGGCTTAAACATGAAGACAAAAAGCACTGCCGCCTCTGTCTTGTCCTCATGGTGCTATTGAAAAACAGACACAGACAACGTCTCCCCTCTCAAACACAGAGAATCAATACAGTCCTTGTTAAAGTTGACCCTGTTAAATTCACTCTATGGGGGCTACAACAAGGCCTCTACAACAAGGCCTAGTGTCCCTCCAGGCTTAGCACAAAGAGCAGGAACTTTCCTTTAACTTTTCGCTCCTTTGAACCTGACTGTCTCTGTACTGTCTAGTAAACCATTACTATTGTTTTCTGTTTCTACCAAGAAATTTGTACTGTTTTTATTCAAAGTTGACTATATATTGTAAAAACCACAAGAAGAAGCTCGACTTTAATTCAGCTTCTTGACACAATAACATTGTGTGTGAGTTTTGTCTCAACAGCCAGTGTCAGGAAATATTAAAGTGACCCCGTTGTTTGTCGCCATTGTCACACCAAATTAAAATCAGTAAACTGTAATTTGTGTCACTGTACTCAACCTGCTTCAGTGAACACAATGGCTTTCTGTCACAACCTACTTTCCCAGTTTGCAACACCCTGCAGCATTAGGATGCATTTCTGGCTTAACAAAGCAGGTGAGATATGAGGCAGATGGCATTTCTGGAATAAAGAAATAGTCTGGAGACTGAAATTTCCAGGCCAAGGCGACAGCAAATGTGCAGGCTTGATCAACTCCTCAAAACAGACAGAAACTAAACACCACAATGAACAGGAAGGTCGCTGCATGTGCACGCGCCCATGTCTGCATCTGACCAGTTAAGTGGCTGCCGAAACAGCAACCAAAACAAGGACAAAAGCGTTGCCCTCTGAGGAAAAACAATCTAACAATGAAAAAGCAAAATATAGATTTCATTCTAAATGAAGGAAACACCGGTCAGAGTCACTGTCAAAACACAGTAAGCAGGAAAGAGGAAAGCAGAAGGGCTCCAGATCTAGCAGAAGCTAAATCCCTCTCTTCAGTGTGGAAAAAAAAAACATTATCAAGAAGAATATGGAGAAAAACTGCCTTCAGAGCCTCCAGAGGAAAGATTACTTAAAATGCAGATCACATAATATTATTTTTATCATCCAGCTACGCAGGGATGCACTAAGTGAAACACTTGGTTGTGCAAGAATAGACTGTGCACACCGTTATCTCTTAATAAAATGCATTTGCGGCCTCAAATTATGATGAAACTTAAGCAAAGAAATGTTACATTAAAATGGTGCCACGTGATATTTACTACAGCTTTTTTTAAACAAGTGGTGAGTCCTGTCTAGTATCTATCTACTAAAAGTTTATATAAGCAACAGACCTAAAATCCTGAGTTACCTCATGCGCATCAAAGTAAGCTGGAGCAGATCTGTAAAACAAGAATCTGGCTGTTTTTTATGCCAGAGATCTGGCAAATACTGTGTTCAAGTTTGTTTTAAAACACGGAGCAAAACTAATTTTTCCCAAACACAGAGCCTAGTTTGTGGCTTGGTAACAAACTAGAAGGGAAAAGTGGTGGAAGGAAATGAAGTGCGTGAGAAAGGTTGACGAAAAAGCGATTCCTGCACAGAAATACAGCAATACGGTGGGAAAAAAAAGTCATGGAATAATGCCTCTGTAATGAGTTAAGTCCTGTAATCGCTCACTGTGGAAGTGCCAACTGCTGGTCTGGTTTTATGTGGCCTGCTTTGCGCTAAACCCCAGAGAAGTATTTATGTGTAGCGTGTCTGTGTGTAAATACGTGTAAATGTCGTCAAGGGTGATGGCAAACGGCCAGCAGAGCGAAGCATTTAACCACATTTAAAACTTTGGCTTCTCGTTGCTTTAGCCGAGTGTGACGCAACCAAAAGGATCGGGCAAGAGGGGCGTCACCAACAGCAATGCATAGCTGAGAGTCTGCATGTGAAAATGGTTTTACTCCCAGTTTTCTGTCCAGAGGTGGACAGCTGCAGCAAAGATAAGGGTCACTCAGTTCCCGTCCTACACTTTCCAAGTGGGTTACACAAACACAACAGCTGGGCCCTGAGCAAAACTAAATGCCTTTGTTTAGACATGGGACAACAACAAAAAAAAAAAAGATGTCACAGGAGATCTTTGTCCTTCCTGCAAGGAATCTGGGTTTATAGAGTTAGATTAGAAAGAGAGAGAAAAGGGAAAGGGAACATCACAGAGAGGAAAAAGGGAGCGCGAGGACACAGGCAGCAGAGGCTGAATCACAAGCAGCAAGAAGAGACACAGAGGAAGCTGTTTGGCCAGAGTTCAACAACGCTCTCGTTTGTCACACTTGGACAGAATTTGTAGGTCAAATTAGCATGGAAGAGCAGAGAGGTTGTATGAGAGGGAGGGGGAAAGACAGAGATGTGCAGGCCAAACAGATAGGCTGCTCTTCATTACTCAGGCATCCCTACACATGATGAAGGGCACCAGGGAAAGAAAAGCAGAGCAGAGGAGGGGAAGTGAAGAAAAATGAAGGCAGGGGGCACTCCAACAGTGTATTTCACTTCATTTTGCCTTGACTTCTGATGCAACTACTGTGGCAAAGGCAAGGCTTAACACAAATAAATAAAACCATATCTGGAAAGAGTTTGGGGACTTGCTGCTCCTCCCCCTCATATCGCTGTTAAATAGGCCAAAGCAGAACACTGTACAGTGGACCTGCATATTACAATCTTTATGGGAAGCTGGGAATTATTTCTGCAGGCTTCAGACTGGTGGGAGCCTTGTGTGATATCCCCCATGGGTAGGTTAGAGTGGCTCAGTATATAGTCGCATTTACTAGGGACCAGACTTATGCAGTATCATTACAGATAGGCTTGAAATACACCAATATTGTTAGCTCCCCATTAGCTTTTATAGAGTAGCAGCTGCTCTTCCAGAGGTCCACACGTTCACACCACACTTCATAATACACTAACATATCAATGTTGTATGTCTACTATAAATAAAACAGTAACAAGTGTCCCATTTTAAATAACACACACACACACACACACACAAGGTTCTTTCTACAGCAACTAAAGTGTGCACAGTGAACATGTTACAGAGAGGCTCCATTTGAAGTTTACAGTTGTCTTCAAATGACTTCACCGCATCCTTTGTGGTACGCTTCTATGTACACACTTTAACTCGTTGTCGTAAATGATTCCTTTCATCTGCTTCCCTCGCTGATAGAAAAAGTGAGGGCAGAGTATCCATAAAACACAGGTGCTCACACTGCACCCATATGGCATAGATCTCAGATTTCTATGCTGACATCATGTGGTCTATTTGGTGCCATGTTTGTAGATAATTCAAACCAGCCTGAAGAGGGCTGTTGGCTGTTGCTTCGGCCGACTGCTCACATGCGTGTGAAGGATTATTCCAATGCACAGAGAAGCCATTCTTCCCCTCGCTCTGCAGCACCACTGACACACAGACCTAGAAACACTGCTGCCATATTTAAATCGCACAGCACACTGACAAATGTCAGAGATACAGATGACAGGGAGGGGAAAGCCCCTGCAATCTGAGTCCATTAGGCAATCAACAGAAAACCTTGTGCTCCGAGCTGAATCCTCAGCAGTGACGTTGTCACACTGAAATTTGACTGTGAAAAATTGCTTAGTGAGGCAGCTGTGAGTTTGGCAGGGGAGAGCTGGGGGGCTGCAGAGGCACAGCGGAGCCCCGGCCCATATCCCCTCCTCCTCAGCAGCATTCCCTCTTTGTCTCTAATCACTTTCTCTTGCCATTTGTCTCTATCCAAACTCAAATCCGCTGCTTCTCTTTAATTTTTCCCTTCCATGTTTCTTACAGACCGAAGCAATAAACAAGCTGAGGGGTTTGTGGTAATAAATAAGGGGGAAATAATATTTGTTTGCCTAATATCTAAGCCAAAAACAAAGGCACCATTTAGACAAATAGTCCCACTTGTTTTGCTACATTAGCCAAACAGCTGGCTTTCATTATGCATTATAAATCTCTTCCAAAATCTTACCCTTCATCACCGGGCAAAGCCATTCTCATTCCTCCCTACTCAGCCTTCTCCTATAAACATAAATATTAAACACCAAACCTCCCGACCTAAAAGGTCAACTTTTTGTGAACAGTCCTCATTGAAAAGAATCAGATATAATCAGATATAAGACACTACATTTCTGTCTTCACTCTTCACTATAACCGTGTATGAAGCTGGAAGACACTACAAGCATCTAGTGTAAACTATCAGTGATGCATGGACATGTACAGTGGACAGCACAGAGCAGCAGGCATGTATCCATGGGGAGAGGAGAGGGGAGGTGGGAGTGGTGAGATAGTCCTGCTGGACTGGAAAAGCAGGAGTTAAGATCCAGTTTCTCCATGTCTCATTCCCCCACTGTTTCAGATTGTCTCAGTCTCCTGGGAACTACACTGCATGCAAGGCAAAGTCTGTTTTCCTGCTATGAAAAAAAAGTAAAGTATGCAAAAATATAATTTGCTTGAGTAGAAACTATGAGAAATCCAGCACTGGCAAAAAATAGCATCACCTCATTAAGCTAGGAAACAAAAACAACAAAATCCATAGGGGTGACGTTGGAGCAATGACCAAAATGTAATGGCAGTTAAATGAGGTAGCACAACAGGGCATTGTTGCAAAGTTCGGTTGCCAGTTTGTTTGGTAACATAGTTACGACTGGTTTCTGAACATGTAAGTCTACCTGGCAATGCGCCATTAATCATGGTTCTTGCCCTGCAGCATGCAATCAGTCTTTTCTCCTTTTTACATCAGGCCTTGTGTCATCAAATCCATCAGAGAAACCCTCAGTTTAAACATTTTCAACTATAATGTCTGATCAGTAAGCAGCTGACATGACGATATACATAATCTATTGAGGAGACAATGCTTTGGACTCTAGTTCTGGAAAGGAGGTCAGATTTAAATCCAGCAGCTCAGTCCATCACTGGTGCCCTTTCTCCTACACCAGGCCATCAGAGGAATGTCTTCAGGCCACTGTGACTGGACACGATTCCGCTGAGGACACAAGCGGATAAAGCCAGAAGCAGAGACAGGAAGAAGTGTTGTGTTGTCTATAGTTCTGTGCAGTGTGTGGGCCATCGGCACAGCCCAGTCTTTCTCAAACACATACAAAAGCAGTACTGACAAGAGTGGAGTGCAGCACAGAGGGCGTGGCAGAGAAGGAAACCCCATTAACAAAGGACAGAATAAGTGGACTGGCTCTAAAACCAAAGGTTTTTTTGTTAAGCTTTTGCACTAAGTAAAACGTGACGGAAAAAGAAATTCATAATGAGACAAACCTATGTGTAATAAGAAAAATCCATATGAGGAAATTTCCTTGAAAAATGGGCACTACCTCGTCTTAATCTCAAGCCCATCTCAGGTTCCAGTAACACTCTCCAATCAAAGCAGTGCGAAGATATCTAATCACCCAGTCACAGTCAGGACATGAAAAGCAAGCCGACTCTAGCCATGCCATTTCTGAGGCAAAGAGACTGCAGGGTAACAGATGGAGCTGATATCACGTCCCCAGAGTGGCCGTCTGTGTAAAAACATAGAAAACAACACACACCCTTCTTGTTGTGGTTTGTCTACAAGGACCGTGCTTCCTCTGGGTTCTTCTTTTGGAGATTCGGTTTGCCCAGAGTCAACTTGTGGCCAAAACTTGGATCAGCGCACACACAGTGTCCACCCACAATAGTGCATGTAATATGGCACGAAAACAAGAAACAGCTTTGGGCAATGCTGCAGTGCAAACAACTACACATCAAACCAGATCCTGTTCACCAAAAATACATGGATATTTTTATCTATTAGACTGCATTCAAAAGTAATACAGTGGGGCAAAAAAGTATTTAGTCAGCCACCGATTGTGCAAGTTCCCCCACTTAAAATGATGACAGAGGTCAGTAATTTGCACCAGAGGTACACTTCAACTGTGAGAGACAGAATGTGAAAAAAAAAATCCATGAATCCACATGGTAGGATTTGTAAAGAATTTATTCGTAAATTAGGGTGGAAAATAAGTATTTGGTCACCTCAAACAAGGAAAACCTCTGGCTCTCACAGACCTGTAACGTCTTCTGTAAGAAGCTTTTCTGTCCCCCACTCGTTACCTGTATGAATGGCACCTGTTTGAACTCATCATCTGTATAAAAGACACCTGTCCACAGCCTCAAACAGTCAGACCCCAAACGTCGCCATGGCCAAGACCAAAGAGCTTTCGAAGGACACCAGGAAAAGTATTGTAGACCTGCACCAGACTGGGAAGAGTGAATCTACAATAGGCAAGCAGCTTGGTGTGAAAAAATCAACTGTGGGAGCAATCATCAGAAAATGGAAGACATACAAGACCACTGATAATCTCCCTCGATCTGGGGCTCCACACAAGATCTCATCCCGTGGGGTCAAAATGATCATGAGAACGGTGAGCAAAGATCCCAGAACCACACGGGGGGACCTGGTGAATGACCTGCACAGAGCTGGGACCAAAGTAACAAAGGTCACCATCAGTAACACACTACAACGGCAGGGAATCAAATCCCGCAGTGCCAGACGTGTTCCGCTGCTGAAGCCAGTGCATGTCCAGGCCCGTCTGAAGTTTGCCAGAGAGCACATGAATGATACAGCAGAGGATTGGGAGAATGTCATGTGGTCAGATGAAACCAAAGTAGAACTTTTTGGTATAAACTCAACTCGTCATGTTTGGAGGAAGAAGAATACTGAGTTGCATCCCAAGAACACCATACCTACTGTGAAGCATGGGGGTGGAAACATCATGCTATGGGGCTGTTTTTCTGCCAAGGGGACAGGACGACTGATCCGTGTTAAGGACAGAATGAATGGGGCCATGTATCGTGAGATTTTGAGCCAAAACCTCCTTCCATCAGTGAGAACTTTGAAGATGAAACGAGGCTGGGTCTTCCAACATGACAATGATCCAAAACACACCGCCCGGGCAACAAAGGAGTGGCTCCATAAGAAGCATTTGAAAGTCCTGGAGTGGCCTAGCCAGTCTCCAGACCTCAACCCCATAGAAAATCTGTGGCGGGAGTTGAAAGTCCGTGTTGCTCGGCGACAGCCCCAAAACATCACTGCTCTCGAGAAGATCTGCATGGAGGAATGGGCCAAAATACCAGCTACTGTGTGTGCAAACCTGGTAAAGACCTATAGTAAACGTTTGACCTCTGTTATTGCCAACAAAGGTTATGTTACAAAGTATTGAGTTGTATTTTTGTTATTGACCAAATACTTATTTTCCACCCTGATTTACGAATAAATTCTTTACAAATCCTACCATGTGGATTCATGGATTTTTTTTTCACATTCTGTCTCTCACAGTTGAAGTGTACCTCTGGTGCAAATTACTGACCTCTGTCATCATTTTAAGTGGGGGAACTTGCACAATCGGTGGCTGACTAAATACTATTTTGCCCCACTGTATATTCAAGAATTTTAGAGCATTCTGTTTGGTTAAATTTTGATTGTGGATTTAAAGGTCTGAACTGCAGGCTTAACATTACAGAAAGGTTATGTTTGAGGCTAAATGATAGACATAGACTCTGGTGTTTTAATATACTGTGTAGATGCTTACAACATAAATAACTACCACCAATAAGTCAGTGAGCAACCACCTTTGTAAAAATAATGACTTAGGATACCATGTTATTTGCGGTGAGTAACATAATCACAGTGAGTTAGGTCATTACCTCCTCCTGCGATGCATAGTGAGGGTCTGCGCGATCCACCGACCAGTAGCAGTAGTCAAAACAAAATTCCAGAAGCTTCTCCCTGGAATCTACAGCTCCTTCTGTCCGTCCATCCAACTTTAGGAAGGAGATAAAAGTGTAAGACATATAATTAGTCTACATTTAAGATACATAAGTAACAATGCTTACCACAGTAAAGCAGCACGGCCAGTAAGTACCAGTGTTGGTCAAGTTACTTGAAAAAAGTAATCAGTAACTAATTACTGATTACTTCCCCAAAAAGTAATTACATTACTTTACTGATTACTTATTTTCAAAAGTAATTAATTACTTAGTTACTTAGTTACTTTTTAAAAACACGATTTACAACCTGAAGAGGTGATAAAGCGATAGATCTTTCAGCCCAATTCTACTTTTTCTGCATACTCCATCATACAAAATGTAATCAAATGGAAAAGTCTCTTTTTTTTAACTTGTTTTATCAGTTTTAATCTTTTAAGATAATAAGATAAGATAAGATAACTCTTTATTGTCATTTTAACTTTATGCATCAAGCAAAAATGTAATTATCTGCAACATTCTCTGACTTGAATAAATTAGTTTAACATTTAAACCTATTTTCTGCACATTCCAGCACATAAAATAAAATATTTTTTGTGTTTACACTCACTCTTTCAAATAAATGCAAGTAAAACACAGCAGGAAATAAATAAAGTCAAAGACTCAGCGGTCCTGTTGCTCTATTTTCACCTGTAAAGCAGGACTGCGGTAGGCGGAGGTTTACCCTGGTGCAGGTGTGCCGCGGTCAGTTGATGAATCCGCGAGTTTCTCTGTGAGTTTCCCATTACGTCGTTGTGCACTCGGTGCTTGCTTGGAAGTTTAGGGGGGGTTTTTTCACTGTAAAAAGTTTTCTTCCTACGCACAACGGACACTAATGTTTTTGTCACTTTTTATGGAATCAAACTCAAAGTAAGGTCAGTACTTCCACGCTTTAAACGCTGCACGCTCATACTCTCTCCTGCACTCGATATATGATCCATTGTTGACCTGCACACAGCTGTTGTCACTAACGGCGCACTCGCTTACGTCACTGTCATGAGACATTCTCGCAAAAAAAAATCACGGTTTTAGTAACGCAGTAACGCAGCGTTCCTACGGGAAAGTAACGGTAATCTAATTACCGTTTTTGCAATAGTAATCCCTTACTTTACTCGTTACTTGAAAAAAGTAATCAGATTACAGTAACGCGTTACAAGTAACGCGTTACTGCCCATCTCTGGTAAGTACTAAATTCTACCTTATACAAATAAGCATAGTGACAGACTTTACAGCGTGCATGCTTTTAATAACATGAAAAAACAAGAAAATGAAACCAAACATCCCAGTCATGAAGTGAGTACTATGGACATTGTTTATGAGGCTCTAAACAACAGTGTGGAATTGCAAGCAAGCTTTTTCCATTCATTAGCAACAAGCTTACTCCTACTCCAGTTCTTTCTTTGCCACAGTGCATTAACACTGCACAACTTTCTGCTTACTGCAAGTGAATCCTGAACTGAGGAAAGACAGCACAGCAGCATTTGCATTCACTCGTGCGTAACAACTGCACTGGAAAAGTCCAGCACCTGAACAATGCTTCTAAGTCACTGCCTGCAATGTAAAATAAAAAAATCATTACAATTTACTGGGGATCCAATGAGTCTCTGCTACATCTGCTCATGATAACATTTGTGTTTTATTATTGTTCTTGCACTTAATTTCCCAATCTAATATTTTGCCTGTGGTTGAAAAGGTAATAATTATATTTATGTCATTATATCATTTAACTTAAAGTAGACCTACTAAGCTCATTATATTTTCTTATACTGGGCCTTGGTACAGCCAGCTATCTGAAGGGCTCAATCATTTTCACTCCAGTACATAAGTCCGACCATTTTCTAACCAGTGCTTTAAATGTCACAAAGACTACTTAAAAGTAATGACAAGAAAGCTTTCCCGAGAGTGTTCTGGGTTTGTTGATGAATAAACGTGATCAGTCTAAATATTGACTTCGTTAGTTCGTTAGAATTGCACAAACCCTGTTTCTGCTTTATATACTGTATCTTCATTTACATGAGTACATGTTTTAATAAAACACTGCATCTATTTAATGTTTTTTTCCTAGCAAAATATGAATCAGGGGTTGTCAGGATTTTTGCACAGTACTGTATATGAGATAGCATGTTACTATTATTATAAAAGATTATATCTGAACACAGTGGCTTTGAGGAAGGTTATTTTTTCTTTCTGCTGTTCTAGGTGAAAGTAGTCCTTGTTGGGGTGAACTGATAAATAGATTGAGAAAGTTGCTGACATTACATGTTGTGTTTACATTTGTTCAGATCAGATTCCATTGTAATACAGCACAACTACAGCTGGTTAAAAAAAAAAAAAAAGCACCAAGAAGGGGGCTGGAAAAAGAGTCTTGTAGGTGTAGCCCACTCTATCATCTGTGTAAGTAATCGTTTACTGACTGCAGCATTAGGCAGCACTAAGCCCTGGGATTCAATTTTGTTCACAGCAATTGGGTTGCCTGAAAGCATGACTACTTAACCCCTGTGCACTGTGAGGAAACGGACAATGAACTTGTAGTGTGAGGGATGAACTAAGAGCAACACCAGCCCCTGGCAAATCTCCTGAACGACAAAGCTCCAACAACTTATATTAAAGAAACCTGACAACTTGTAAAACATTATCCTTTACTTCTTTCTTGTTTTACACAGGCTAATTTCAGTAGGTCTTTATAGGTTGTTTCACTTGCTGTTTACTGCGACTGAAATCCAGTCTTTATTATTTCTGTCTCAAACGCTCCAAAACTGTCCCAGTTTCCATAAATAATTATTCCCATGAGATCTGCAAGAGCCGTGGGTTCACGATCCCTTTCCAAGGCAGAGGGAGGCCATATGTGGTTTGTCTCCTGTCACATCATGTGCAACAGATTCTCTAGTCCACCACCCAAACCTTCTTCCTGAAAGCATGCATTTAAAACAAAATGCAAATAAAGAGAAGCATTTCTTTAAGATTAAATGTGAGTTTCAAAAATGGTTTCAAGCTGAAAGTCCTTTATCATTTTGAATCATAATAATAGCTGTTGTTTCCACAGGCTAGACCCTTTAAATAGAGCTTTCTCACTTCTATATTAGCTCATACAGATATTCCAAATCAGAAATAAAGTGTAACATTTTCCATACTGAAGCTGTAGAGACAGCATTAGACTGTCTGCAGGCAATGCAGCTCAACCAATCAGACATGCCTACTCAGCTATATGACACAGCAGGTTGGTAATGTGGTGAAAGTATCAGCTTACAGGACTGTAAGCTCACAAAATAATTAGTTCCAAATGTCAAGAACTTCAATGAAACCTCGAATAATAACTCCAGCCACATGCCAGATTCACATAAACCCCCCTAATTTAACAGTAAAGCTACTGCATGGTGTTTTTATCTTTCACAGTTTCTTCTTGGAGATGTTTGGGAGGTATCTGAAGTATGACGTAGTTGCGCTGTTGTTTATATTTGTGCACCGAGGGCTCAGACTGCATGTGTTCGACAGGAAGGGTCGCTATGCTGTGTGTGTGTGTGTGTGTGTGTGTGTGTGTGTGTGTGTGTGTGTGTGAGCTCAACACATACTGTACAACAAACAGAAGCAGCTTAAAGGAGGGGGGAAAAGTTGAACTAAGCCTGTAAACATCCTGTTGTTGCTATGTGCAACTCCCATTCTGTCACACTTGTATACAGGACTACTCACCTTCACGTTTCGGATCTTCACAAACTTATCCTCCACCCGAACAGCTAGCCTTCCTCCATCTGCGCTCTCCCTGTGAGTAAGAAAAGAAAAAAAAAAGTGTATGCTTATTATTATTATTATTAGGTGTGGGTAACAACTGAGAAGGTTGATGCTTCCACTAGAGAGAAATGGCCCTACGGGATGCTATCAGTACTGACCAGGATCTCACACCTCAAATGCAAACCAGACAGAGCTTTAAGAACATTTTCACTCTAAATTCAGAAGCTGTATAATCATCCTATACACTGTTTCAAATCGGTTTTAAAAATCCTCTTTTGCTGCAGCTGATATAATTCAGAGAGTGTCGAGATAAATTTACGCTGGCTCCACTCGCCTTGAGGCCATCACATGACAATTAACACAATGAATTGTGTGTGCGCGCGCATGTGATCCATGAAATTGCAACACAAGTGCACCACTGACCAGTCCCAGATTCAAATGAAAACAGACCCCGACATGCTCTGCAAAAACTTTGTCTGAGATGCAGCTGGAGCCGTTTCCACAAAGTCCAGAGAGCACACAAGGGTTCTGTGAGCGTAATCAAGACCACTGTGTCATCCGTTGTGTGCGCTGTATGTGTATGTGTGTGCTTCAGCAGCTGGACCAAGCAAATCTGATGCAACACAAGCAAAACTGAAGGCAATCACAATACGAAGCTGAGAGGATTTCGATCTCCAGGAGTGATAATGATGGCAAATGCTGCCTGCAGTGGCATCTAGCTCCATCTCTGTGGTGGGCTAGGGACACACGAGGCGGCTGTTGTAAATCATCCCCCTGTGCTTCACCACGTGGGACTCATTTTGCCAACCCCAGCAGCGGCCCAACCCAAAACCACCAACCTTCAATCTTAGGCTCTAAACAGCGTGTACATGAGGTGGTTGGGGACTGGAAAACAGTAAACCTTGCACAAAAACGTGTTTTAATACAAACTTAAGATGAGCTCAGGCTGACATGTTTTGTTTTGTTTGTTTTTTTGCATATGTGAGATGTTGCCCACATTGTCAGGGGCACCTACTGAATCCTGCCAGTCAACTAAAACAGAAGAGCAACACGCTCAAATGCAAGGTCGAATGAAGAATGCAGACCTGGCTGGTGTAAATGTTATCTCTGTTACACAGCAGGTCCTTATTCAAATATATAGAGGAAGGAAATACATCCTTCAAAGCGATGAGCAAAATGAGGGTGTCAGAATCCCAAATCAGGAAGGACAGATTTGCATGACAGTGAACATTTAATATAAGAAATTCTTTTGTTATGTAAAACACCAGGAAGACCAGCTGAAAGAATCATTGTCCAGCCTTTCATAGCCTGAATAATGCTTTGTTACGGTACTGTAGTGGCCTCTGAGGTTAAGCAACCCAGCCAGAGTTCAAAATAATTAAATACACCACCATGGAACTTGTCTGAAGTGTTTCTCCAGACCCCCTCAAAATAACAAACTGCATTTAACATACTGTAGCAATTTCCTGTTGATGTAAATGGCAGCTTTTAAAACCTCCTGGCGTGTTTTTGGTAGTTCCAGCAGATTTCATAGCGCTATAAAATGTAACAAAATCTTCCCACCTAAACATAAAGCGGAAAATTAAACCAAACCAACGTGTTCATTCCAACTTTCCTGCCTTGTTTAAGGTAACAAATGCCTTAAAAAAATATGCATCACATTTCCATGTGATCAAAGTGAAAAAGGTTTTTGTATGGAATATGCATAACACTGTCAGACATAATGGAATATAATGACTTATATGATTGTAGCTAAAAGCCACGAAACGAGGCTTTAAGCAGGGGTCAGTCAGAAATGTAATTCATTCACTTCCTGCCTGAATTTAGACATATTTCCTGCATTTTTCTACTACTACTCAGCTCTACACAGGCTGGTTTAGTAGGCAGCACCCCGGACAGCCACAGTTGTCATCATTCAACATGTGCACCACTCATCGTTTAAACCACGGCGTTGTACTGAGCTAGCTAACGAGCTAGTTTAACGCTCGATTTCGATTTAAAGCAGCAAAACGGACAAAATAGAAGCAAAAGAGGGCAACATACGAAGTATAACGCCTTGTTGAACACACCAAGAAGCAGGCAACATTGCATGGTTTTAAATACTGGTAGCAGCACTCCAGACACAAAGAAGCAATAACACAACAATAATAAACTATTAAATTATGTTGTATTAGCTGGATAAGCTAACTCGGGAACTTACCTCGCGTTGAGAGGTCGGACTCGAATCGCAACTTTTACGTTTGCCATGATGTGTGTTGTTGTTTTGAGGGGTTTTACACGCAACTCAGCAGCTGTCCAAGTCGGACTTAGTGTAAAATAACGGTTTTAATGTGAGCATGGTGAACATCGCTTCATATTTCTCCAATACAGTGGGGCAAAGTTGTCCGGTAAGCCCCCCCCGCTCTTGTTCAAGCCATCTCCCGACTTCTGATCGAGAATCCGAACGTCTCCAAAAGTCTCAGCAGAGAAGTGAAACTTCCTGCAGGGCAGACATGGAAGGAGAGGGAGGGGATGCTGCTGGATACTCCTCCCTTTTAGCCACATTCAAATCCTTTTTTTTTTTTGCATGTCTGTTATTATTTAAATTTCTCTACATTTCAAAAGGTCTTTAAATTGAGTTTCACATTGATTAAAAACACCCCCCAAAAATCTGCAGATTATTCAAGCTGATAAACTTTATTTTCTTTTTCATTACGAAATTGTATGTTACTCATTGCAAACATGACAATACACAATAAACACTTAAATCTGAATACATCACTGTCATTTAGAATTTAAACTATGCGGCAACATTAAAAAGAATATCAGTTTAAAAGCAGCAGGGAGTAGGGCGCTTGTTCAACATGAACAAAAACATGATCACAAATGCTTGCATTTATGAAAGAGACGCAGTCACTAGTGAAGCGGTCAACAGCAGAGTGAAAGTGCTATACTGAAATGAAGACAACAATGTGTCTTACACAAACGTGACTTTTCTAATTTTGAAACTTGTAGTATTTGTTATAGATTTTACGTGATAAATATTAATAACGCAATTTTTTTTTTTTTTTTATGCAAAAATTCCCCATTTCATTGCCCAGTCTTCTTCAGTCTTAAGCGTGAATCTACTATGACTCCAATCTATGCATCGTCTCGATCTTTTGTTTATTGTTTGCCTAAAGACACAAGCATCAATCCAGGTTTGCCTGCAGGAAATTCCTTTGGATCTAAGATGAGATTGTGTGGTCCATAGATGTTACCCCTGACGGACGGGGTTTTCTGGTTCTACTTGGCACCTTAGTTCTCGGTTTGCAGCTACAGAACCTAAGCCTGAGGCTTGCAAAAGCTGACTGTTGACTCTCTTTGACGGTCTGTGAAGCAGAAAGCTAGTCAGCAAAAAGAAGTCACTCAGAACTGTGTACCTCTTGAACAACACAAGCAGATGTTACATTAAACACTGTGGCGAAAACACAATTGCGGCGGGGAAACTGGATAGTACTATTGCTATCATGTAGCTCCCTCTACTGTCTGATGTGAGACCTGCAGAATGTCCATGTGGCTTTGTAACTCCGCCAGAGGTGAGACGGGTTTCACGGTCTTTAACTTCAGCTGAAAATTCGCTATCTGCTCCTAAAGAGAAAAAAAATGACAAGAAAATTAGAACAGGAGAGCAGAAAAAGCCAGAGGTCAGATCATTAGTATTAAGAAATAATTCCAAAGCTATACAAGATGACAAGAAAATGAAGCTTCACCACAGGTAAGGCCAGTTCTGTTAGCTTCTTCCAATGGGATTTGACCTCTTCTTCACTCAATAATCCTCTGTCCACCAGTCTTCCAATTACAAACCGGTAGTTCTTCCTCTAAAAAACACAACAAAAATAATAAAAACATTTGCAGAAAATTAGAGATTTCAGTGTCAAATGACCTTAAATTAAATAATTAGAGGTTATAGAAAAAGGTTACATTTTTAAATATGTATATAAATAAAACTGTTTAAGGAACACTGGGCCTGACAGAACTGAACAAAAAAAAAGAGGAAGAATTCAAAATGATGGAGAATGCTGGAGGCCAAATCTTTCAATTCAAGACAGGGACCGTTTCACATGTCATTCCCCTCGGCCTTGTTTCCAGTCTGTTTACTCTAGAAAGCAGACAGACTGGAAAGCAGGAGGAGTATTAAAATCCACTGGAGAAGCAGTGAAAATAAGTCAAAGAAGAAGAATCCAGGAAGGAAATAAATAAATAAAGTCTCCATCCAGTATAAACATGCTATAAGTGTTTAGGCGAGTAGGTTTGAACAATTTATAGTAAAGAAACTTTCAAGAAAAGAAACATCAACAGAACTGTTCCATTTTGCCGACACTGTTCAGTCTTGTAGATTTTTAACACATTGAAATTGAAAAGGAAAAAAAAAATAAAAAAAAAATAAAACGATGTGTGTTGCACACCTCAATCTAATGTTTTTTTAGGATCTATCCAAGGACATGTATAACAAGTTTGATATATGTTCAATTTGACTGTCATATTATGATCATTAATACATCTATATCATTCATACCTCTGTGTCGCTGGCCTTCAGCACAGCAGTGACTGTAAGTGGGGTAAAGAGCAGGTGGATGGGGGCGGAGGAACAGCTGTCTTTCTCCCACAGCTCAGCGAGCTGCTCCAGCAGCGCTGTGACAGGAGGCTCTGACCCTGAACCATTACCAACAGCATCCCCGCCACGTCCGCTGCACTCTGACAGAGGCAGCACCGGGAGCTCTGCCGACACTGAACAGATACACAGAACACATTCTCAGGTCTGTCAAGGACGTTTCATAATGTTTACATTTAAGAAGCAGAGCAATTTTGAATGATGAGAGTTAAACACTTAAAATCTCACCCAGTTTGCAGGCCAGTAGGACACTACAGTTCAGAAGCATCTGCTCTGACAGTACATTCAAAAACTAAGCAAGAAAAAAGAAGGAAGACTGTAATTAACACTGGGAAACGACTCATCAGTAAATTCGGTGTAATTTTATGACACTCGTCTCTCTCTGACGCACCTTTCTGCAGGATAATGTTTCTCCCACTTTTTGCAGCAGTGTTAGGAGCTGAGAGCCAGTCGGCAGCTCCTTATCAGTCCTCGGGCCAACAGCGATGCTCAGCAGTTCCTACATTAAAAATTAAACCCTTTGAGTTCAGACATATCGTTGACTTTTACATATTTAAGATCTTATTTATTACATGGACTTTCTAACATTCTGGTGAGGCACACTCGTGATTTAACAGTAAACTGTGTGACATAGTGGGGGAAAAAAAAAAGAGAAAAGAATCACAAATGAAATGTTGTTATTACAAAGCACTGCTGGACAAAGTACTAACACACAAAAAATAAATAAAAATACCTTCATTTCAACGATGATGTCAGAGGGCAGTGAAGCACTGTGGTCACAGTGGGGAGGACAGGACATCACTCTCTCACTTCCTTGTTTCCTCTTGGGAGTTTGTGACTTTTCCTGAGGGACCAGCTCAGCCACAGTTCTGTCCACATCAGAGTCTGGAGCAGGTGGACTACCAAGAGCCTTCATCACGCGGTCATACCTGCTCTTCCACTCCCGTCTTACGAGTGCTTTATAAGAGAGAATTATAATGAGAAATTAATGGAAATTAGATATCCTGAGAGTGCTTCTCTCATCTACAATGGAAATTATGTTCTTAAAATAATACCGGCATCACAGAGAGTTTGAGGTCAGTTCAATGTTTTTGTACGCTTTAGTCTGGAGGCTTAGTTAGTAGTAAAACAGGCCTAAGTCGAGCACAAAAAGCTTGCAAAACTACTGCCCTGCCATAAAATTCAGCCTTTCCTTCATTTACATTCATTCAGCAGTTCAAAGCAATCAATGCATTCATGTTCCAGTGGGGACTTCCCAAAACTGTTTTTAAAAAGTTAAACAAAAACACTTGCAAATCTTATAAACCGAAATTTTATTCAAAATAAAACATTTAAAAAAGAAAAATGGAAGAAATTGTTTGAATTTGTAAAAATGTATAATTTAAGGGGAAAAAAAAAAAAAGTCATTTGAATTGGGTGGCAGGCCTACGTCTCCAAAAAAAGTTTGGATAGGGCCACGTAATCACTGTGCATCATATTTTAAAAACAGTTCATCAACCCCATCTCCTACCTGGGACTGATGTACCTGTATGTACTTTTCAGCACTGATGGTGCCTTTCCAGCTGTGCAAGCTGCAAAATCCATGGACACTAATGCACCCCCATAACCAACAGAGATCCAGCCTTTGGAACTGAGCACTAATGACAAACTGGATGCTCCCTCTCTTCTCCTCATTGCAATTTTAATCCATCTGACCACACAACAGTTTTCCACTTTGCCTCAGTCCATTTTAAATTAGCTTTGGCTCAGAGAAGACAAAATGTTCTCTGGATTATATTCACATATGGCTTCTTCGAGAAGGCTTGCTCGAGGTCCACCTGTCTGTAAACAATTCCCCACGTAATGTTTTCTGGAACTCTTCCTAAACTCAAGAATCATACCCGTTTTAAATGCAGTGCTGCCTGAGGGTCCAAAGGTCAATCTCAGTTAACCTATTAGGTTGAAAGATTTTCTTCCAGGCGTGTCCTTTTCAATACCACTCACTTTCCCAGCCTTTTGCTCCCTGCGCCCCAGCTGCCATACCCCCATGTTGCCGCCATCAAATTAAACACAAGTGTATAAATGCCTCTAGGGATGGGTACGAAAACCAGTTCTTGTTGAGAACCGGTTCCCATTGTTTCAATTCCTTGGAGTTGTTTGCCATTTTTGCAAACGATTCCCTTATCGATTCTAGTCGCCCCGAATTACATCACCACGTTGCGGAACGTTTTGCAACTTCGTTGGCCGAAGTTGCAAAACTGGCAGGAAACACGGCGCCTAAGCGGCTCAAACGCTGAAAAGTTTGGTCACGCTTTACGAGAACGGATGACAACAGGGCAACTTGCAATACTTGCAAAGTAGATATTTCAATTAAGGGAGGAAACACTACGAATATGCAAAAGCATTTGCTCACAAAACACGCGATGACCTTAAATGAATGTCGTGTTTTTAATTCCGCTCCGGACTCGTGAATCTCAACCCAGCAGCAGCGGTAACGTTTGCACGTCCTCTCCCGTTAATGCGGCAGGTAAATAATCAACTAACAGTGCATATTATGTTAGCGTGATCTGCCTTATTACAAAACCTGCCATTACTGTGCATTTAGGTGACCATGATGAGAGAGACAGACAGAGTCTGGCTCAGATGCTGGCAGTTCTCGCTGCAGTCTACCGGTAGCGTCTCCTTTCAGGCCAGGGTAGACGAATGTCACCGAGCAGTGACTAAGTTTGTGGTAAAAGGCTTGCACCCATTTGCCACAGCAGATGCCCCCGATTTTCGGTAAGTGAATGTGTTTAATTGTAGGCAGGGACATTACTGGATATTCTTGTGTAATTGCTACTGAAGAATATTTATTTTATTATTTTACATTTACAATTTTTTTTCCTGGGGACCCTGTGACACCCCATTGAAGAGCCGTAGGCTGTGGATCTCTTAAGATCTCACTGTTGGGTTTGTAAGGCCATGTTACTCCTAAATTTCTATCTTGTTCAAAGAGAAGTTCTAAGCTAAAAGGAGAACGCTAAGAGAATCGAATTGTTAAACAGAATCGAAAATGGAATCGGAATCGTTAAAATCTTATCAATACCCATCCCTAGATGCCTCTCTAGAATAAATATGACATTACATTTTGTCTGTGTCTGTTGAAGTATAAGCTAAGATTTTTGAAAGTAAATAAAATGAACAACCGGTCATTGGATCTCCTTCCAATAAATAGATAAATAAAAATTATAATCTTCTTCTGCAGACATGCAGAAAATGCACATCTGAAACAGCTCTATATTTAAGTTTCTGGGTGATCTATCCCTTTAACTAATTACCTGTAATGTTAGCCGAAAGCCAGCTGCAGGCTTTTTCTGTTGCAAGACGTTTGGTGATGTTTTCCGAAGTGGCGAGTACCTGCGTAGAAATTCGAGTGTAAATATCCAATTCCAAACTCATCCACAAAGGTTTCTCAGAAAATTCTTTTATTAGCTAAAACTCTATATTGCTGTAGTTTGTTGTACTTATGTTCTGCTTCCTTTTTTTTTCTTAAACCAAATATGTATTCTTGGACTTACAGTAGGCGAAGTCTCATGAGGGAGCAATATTCGTATGGCTTCAGGGCTCTTCTCACAGCAAAATCTGCAAGCAAGAGGGTGTTTTCTTAACTGAAAGTGGCACCTTGTAATAATTCCCAATCAAATCTATTCACGTAACAAGAAAACGGCTGGGCGCTTGTAAAATAAGCTCTCGTACCTGGTGGCTCTTGCCAAAGCCTCCAATCCCGCATCACACAATTGAGCACAAATGGAGTCATTCAGTTTTGATGGATTTGAGTTTGGCGACCCCAGTCCGTCTCTCAGCATCTTTTCTCCTCGTCCCACCAACTCATTTACTAAGGTAGCCCTGCGGGAAGCCCAAAACGAATAACACAACTGTAGAAAAATTACATTTAAAATAAAATAACAACGATGCTCTTAGTAAGTCTTGAGCAGATATCTATATAACATTTAAACACAGAGTGGTAAATTTACAGCAGTTGCCACTGAAGTGCTGTAAAACAAGCTGTTGGACAGTCTCTAGCCTCCTAGGTAAGCAACCAACCAAAGCTGCAGGCTGATTACAAACCATTCTCAGAGTCACTTTCAATTGGAAAAGGATAATCTAATGGAAGGCAGGTTAAATAAAAACAAAGGGATGTGAAAGCTGCAGTTAATTTGCAATCTAGTGGCTTAAAAACCAGCTTACTCTGAAAGCTCCACAATACTCACTTCATATGCTTGACAGCATTGGATCCAACCCTCTCAGCTACAAATTCCACAGTGCGACGTAACGATGGAGGCTGGTTGTGAAAGAAGGCTTGCTCGAGGTCCACCTGTCATATTCAAGCAACAGATTTAAATACCCCACACACAGGAATTATTGCATTTAAAGTCCTGTTTGCTGTGCCGCTTGGTTATTCACCTGCAGTTTCTGCTGTGACCTGTGAGCTGCTGGCGTGTCCTTGAGCTCAGCAGACGTGGGAGTAATCTTGCGGATAATTCCTCCGCTCTTGGCTGTGCTTCCGGACACAAAGGCAGCCAAAAGCTTACGAAATTCACCTGAATGAATAAAAACAAGATGGATTTATCTAAAGAAAGCGCGTGTTGCTGTCCCTTGGCTCATCTGTGGTGAACGTGTTGAGCAAACGTGAACAAAGCTGTGCAGTTTCTGATTAAAGGACGGTTTATTTTTCAAACTTCTTAATGAAACTCGAGTCCACCAATGACTAAACAAAAGGCCAAACAACCTATAAGAACTGTGCCATTCTTGCACTCGCTACTCTGCATCCAATCAAAGGGCAAAAAATCCTGCAAAGATTGAGTCCTGTAGATGCAAGACTTTAAATTTAATGTGTCTATGGTTAAGAATAATCACACCAGTACAACAAAAAAAAAGAAATTACCATCCTCAAGACAGAGCTTCACTTTAACCAAAAGAAAAGGACATGCTAGTCCAACAACCCAGCTCCCCATATGCAAATTAAAAGACACAAAAATAACGTGAGGACCAGCCTCGAACCTACAGATGAAATGACAAAGCAGTTTTGTTATGAAAAAAAGCTCATAACCAGCCCAAGAGAAACTCTATAAAAAGCCAAGAAAGTGACTGATAACATACAAAGTAATTCACTGTAATAATTTTTACTGTAATTGTAACAGCCAGCGACAGACACTCTTTCTTGCAATTCAAATACTTTGTGAGACAATCCATTTTATTAGTATTATTTTTTTAATGCTACTACCAGTAAAAAACACACACTGAACAGAAAAAAAAAAGAAAAAAAAAAAAAGATCAAAACCTCACAGATAAACATACACGTGTAGATGAATGTGCGAATCAGCTGGCTGGTTGTACCAAACTTGTGACTCCTTGTTCCCATGAATCTCAGTAATAAAGGGGAAGGTAAAGACTCCAATGTTAATATGGCTATTAAACCATCTAAATTAAGGCATGCAGAAATAAACAGCTACTATAAATTAAGATAAGAATACAGTGCCCTTAAACCCAATTTAAACATAAGATTTACATTCAGCATTCCACATTTCTACTCACCAAGAAATGGACAACAAGTATAAAGAAGCTGCTGATCCACCAGAGGAATACAGTCCTAAAAAAAAAAAAATTAACAAGCATATAAAAACAAGTCGTTTTATGGACAAACACCTATTAAAGTTTGTCACTTACAAGCCCTGCCACATTTATGTCGCTTTCTTCCACCTTGGCAACCTCAGTAAACTCACTAGTGAAGAAAATATCCTCTGGAATCACTGGAATCTACACAAGTTAAACACAAGTTCAACTACATGTTAGCATTACGTATAAATAAATATTATTCTCAGGCATCATAAAAGTGTTAAATAGATCTTTGATTCATGATTGGTGAGTCTGCTGCTCACTGTATAAACCATTACATAAAAAACAAATCTTGCCTACACATTGTAACTCACCTGAAAGAGCCAGCCTAATACTGACACCATCAGTAGCTTATTTAGGTAACACATTTCTTCACATCGATCAAGAACCAGTTTCCTGCAAGCAAACAGGAGACTTTTTATTTTACTATATACACATACCATTTACCTGTACTGTCATAACTAGTTTACATGCATGCATATGAAGACAAACCTATATAGGAGAAGCAGTGTGCCCAATGTGGTCCTGTAGCAGAGCAGCCGAGGGCCGATAAAGTCTAGCATGGAGAGGAACTCCACCAGCCAGGGAACAGTGAGGATGGTGTGCCTTCTCCTTATACTGTTTCTCAACACAGCACACACATCTAGCACTGGAACACTCTGTGGGACCAAGAGGGAAAGAAAAAAAAAAAAAAAGTAGCATGGCATCAAATATACATTTATATCTGTACTGCAGATGTACAGGAAGAAAATAAAAGGAACTGAAACTACTTCTGACTTTTACATACACCATTTAAAAACAGGCCTGAACATTTGGTGCAATAAGTATTTGTTTCGTCACCTTGCTGCGCAGGGCTATAGCAGTATCCTGTATTTCTCTGGACGGCTTCTCGGATGTTTGGTAAGGCAGAAAGGAAATGAATCCCAGAAACTTTGCTAGAAGACGAGCTAGGAGCAACACAGAGGAGAACCGCTGCTTCTCGTCCTAAAAAGGATGAAATAATAAACAGCATAAGAGCTCATCTTCTTAGAGTGGACAGGTTTAAGAAGATGAGCTCTCCAGGTACCCAGGTTAAAATACATTGCTTCAAATAAAAAAGGAAAATACAGCTGTAAAGCATTTTAACAAAACACCCACAAGAGCTGCAGATGCAGATAACAAAATACCTGCTGCTCCATGTCTCCATCTTCCTCCTCCTCCTCTTTGTCCCGCTCACAGATGGAAGCAGGAGGGCTCAGGATGGACACCTCGTCCAGCTGGAGTAGCTGCTGGCACAAGCTATCCTGCAGGTGCTGGTTCAGCTGGCAGCTAGTGCACAATATACAAAACAGATTATAACAACATAGTCCATTAAAAAAAAATTAAAGAAAAAAGTTTAACTAGTAAGAACACAGGAAATTTATATGAAATTTAATATTTATTATGCTGTTATCTTTTTACTTAAATGTTGTTGTCTCACCAGCTAGCAGCCTGCAGGAAGTCCCTGAAGAACTCTTGGTAACCAGGAAAAGATGGAGGTGAGCACGGGCCAACAACTCCGTGAGGCTGAATGAGACGCTCTTCAAGACGCTTCAGGCGCCCCAGACCCTCAGCTCCCAACATGCCTAACAAGTCAGCATCAGGAGCATCTCCAGAAGTGCTGTTCACTCGGGGACCTTTACACATCTAAAGGAAAAAAAAAAGGAAAAAAAAAAAAAAAAAAAAAAAAGGTCAATTTGAGACCTTATTGGGCCAAGTAAGAAGAATGTCACGTGGTGGCAACTTCTGCAATGAGATAGATAGCTTTTGTTAAAATGTATGATTTACCTGAATAAGCTGCTTCAGGAACAGACGCGCAAAATGAGAATGATTTCCTGCAGAAGTCATCTGACTCATCATTCCTCTGAAGTAAAGACAGAAAAAGATCCTTTATTACATTGAAATCCTTAATTTCACCCAATTCCTGACCATGAGGGGGAGAAATAAATAAATAAATAAAACACTGCTGTAACTAACTGGACTTACCTGATCCTATTTCCAAGTGCAGTGTCAAAATTCCACCCGGGTTCCTTGTGAAAGTCCTCCCACTCTCTCAGCACCTCATAAAAAATATCTCTGTGAGAAGAACAAAAGAATCAGGTGATTAAGATAATTGATGAATGGAAAAAATATACTTGATCATTAATAAAATTAATTCAGTGGTTTTATTCAACTTATTTCAACAGTTGAATCCTTAATTCACCAAACAATCAAGAAAAGTTTCTCATCTCACAATTAAATCTACAAATTATCCAACTATAATATTTCACACTGTGTCGATCGACAAACAACATTGCGTTTGCAATTTAAAGCAGTTCACCTCTATAAAATGGACAAAAGCAGAAATGTACCTCTGTTTTTTGAAGATGTGGAAAGCCTTGTCACTGCTAAAGTTGGACCGGTTGTCAGTATCAGGTTGGAAAGGGACCGAGTGGATGAAAGTGGACACTGAAGGAGAGAGCTGAAATACATTCATTTTATTTTTTTTTTAAGTGAAGATGGGTCAAAATAAGAATCTGGATTAACAACATAGGTTGGTAGTAATGTTAACATAGCATACAGCACTGGGAAAGATTTAAAAACACAATAAATGTTTGCATTTACTTCATCAGCTGTACAATACAACTCTGTTACCTTGGCCGTGCTTTTATCTTGGGCCTGAGTGAGTAAGTCCCTGAGATGTGGAGAGAAAGATGCCACCCGTTCATTCTCTGCCAGCAGTCGCAATGTGCACTTGTCCAAATGAGCTACCAACCTGATAAATTACAAGAAGACATGGTTACGAGTCAAAAAGTTAAGAATGTTGAGGAGTCGGTTAAGTGGAGAAAACAAAAGACACTCACTGAAACTGATTCTCCAGGACCTTCACTGCAAAATACACACAATTGTGTACTAGTCTTAAATAACATCTTTCGAGAATATCTGAAAATTTGAAACAGATCGGGACCTTCAACACACACACACACACACGCAAATATGCAATCCTAGTATTTGTAATATTCCGTGACTGCACACCTGAGTGTGAATGAGCTGCACACAAACTTTCCTGTTCATCGTCATGAGTGTGAGGGGACCGAGACGTTAGTAACTGCATCACAAAGAAGAGCTCCAGGAAAATGTTTGGTACGAGGTTTTCTGAAAACACATAAAAAAATTTTTTAACTAATTTAAATGTGTTTAGTCTTTTTTAAATTTCTTTCATTATTAATTACTCTTTAATTACTTAACAGAAACCTGTTGACAGGCATTTACTAATAGCTGTTCTTCATCTAGCAAAATTGTTTGTACAAGTTCATTTTATCCTCATGTAATTGTTTTTAGATAATGATCACCACCTTGTGGTCATTTACCAGAGATGCAGGTACTATACAGCTCAACCAAAAGATCCAGTTCCAAGGAGAAAGTGACTTTGGATGGTTCAGGACAAGTTGTCTGTTGTTCTGGTGTAACTTTAGATCCTGTTTTAAGCACTGTCTTGGTAGGGGTGCATGGTTCCAAAGAAGACGGCTGAGGAGAGCCGACCTGCTGGGCACGCTTTGTCCTAAAAACAAGAAATTCCTGATCATAAAACTACAAAGATAAACTGAGATGTGGAAAAAAAGATACTTCAGCTGGTGCAAAAACAGCTGAGACTGTTATACATATAAGAACCTGAAGGGGAATTTTACTCTAATCCAGAGTGTACAGACGATTACCAACAAAATATGGATTACACTTCCATCATTCCCTGTAAAACACAGCAAAATATTACCCATCTGTAAGTAATATGGCACCCACTAGCAGACATGGATTACTGGCCAATCCAAAAACTAAACACATTTTCCCCACAATGCACTCAAATCTGTTTGACCAAATCGAGGAAAAGTGCACTTACTTTTCCTTTTTAAGCAATTCCCTTTCTTCCTGCAGACTCAGAGAACTGCCCCCTGTCATCGACCCCTCGAGTGGCACTACTCCTGACAGGGGGCTGGATGGTTTACTGAACGGGGTGGAAGTGAAGCAGGTCTTTGGTTTAGAGCGTGGCCGCTCTGCACTTACTGGTGTCGGGTTTATTCTTCTAGTTGGCTTAGATGCCCTGAGGAATAACAGAAGTGGTCAGATTGTTTGAAAATTACATGTTCAAATCTATATATTTACAACTCTACTTATGTTAGACTTGTGCAGACTCACGCAGGAGAAATGGGTGAGGAGCCAACAGGAGGGAACTCCTCCAAGTTGTTGAAATTGAGCTGACCTACAGATGGAGGTGAAACCTGCTCAATTATCCTACCATACCCTTCTCCTCCTCTTACTGATCTCCTCCCCCCAGTCTCATCAATATAATGCCCTCCACGTCCTCGCCCCCCCAATGACATGTTGCCACCACTCTTCTTGCGGCTTTTCTGGGACTGGAAGCTAGGGCTGTGCTGAAAGTCAGGAGGAGAAACCATGTAGTCCCCAAGCATGATCCTTTGCCCACCACGCCGCTCAGATCCTGAAGGCCTGGAAGCAGGGCTCCATGTTGTAGAAGAGGAGGGGCTGCTGAAGGCAGTGACCCCGCTCAGACAGTGAGATCCTTCAGGTCCAGGTGACACAAATGAAGGAGAAAACAGCTGGACGCGGCTCGCAGCCCGAGTACCATTTCCACCACTGGCAGACTTGCAGCCCCTCTTTTCCGAGAAAACATGGGTCTGTGCAGCAGGCCTAGGGCGGCTGGGAGTCTTAGCTGGGGTGGCGGGGCCATGGGTGAGTGCTTGACTGCTCTGCTCTCTCAGAAAATTTAAAAGAAAAGGGACGAACTCCTCTTTGTGAACTGTCAGCCCGAGTTCACTAATCGACAGCTTGTCCTCGTCCTGTTGAAGAAAGAGACTTTAAGTGTTGGAAAATTGGATCGAGACAAGCGCATCAACCATCTATCAACCATGAAATAACTCAGATCATCAGCGCGATTAAATCCTAGATGCATCCCAAGATAGTAGATATCCACGCAATTAAATTTTCTGGATAGATACAGTTAAATCTCCTAAGAAAATTATTATCTAACCTAGCTAACAACGTGCTGGCTAATTTATGGCAAAACCCCACATCTGTCTTAAGAGAATGAAAATAATAGTAAAATTATTAAGTAACTGTGGTAAATTATGACAGGTTTTACTGAAAACATTTCTTCTGAAAAAAGGGAAGCTGACAGCTACCATCTTGTTTGTAGTCGACCTGATCTACAGCTAACGTGGCTCGCTAGCACAGCAGCTAAAAGTTTTGTTTACAATTAGTTACGAGCTGTGTCATCACACAGAACAAAGTAAGCGGAGATAAAACGCAGATAAATGCTCCTCTCGTGATAGTATTACCCGTTTCAGACCTACCCCTGCACTCTTTAGCCAGTCCACCACCTTAATAATATCCACTTTGTGTGATAGAAGCGATTCCAAAAGAGCCGCCATTCTTGCCAAGCGCTGCGCGGCTGAAGAACTGAGAGGAAAGGGGGCGGGGTTAGCCTGTGTACGCATGCGTGTTGCAAATTACGTGTGCCAACCACGTGTGTTTGTCATCTGAGCCTTCAAGAGTCATTCAAGGACCGTTAAAAGGGCCTGCTTTCACATGTCATCCACACACTAATAATAACAACTTAAATACAGTCCTTTGCAAAAAAAAAATAATCTCGAGTCACCACTCATTTTTTAATATTTCGCTTCCAAGGAGGGAGACTTTCTCAAAAACCTTTTAAAGTGGTGTTGCGTAATAGTTTCCTGGGCTTTCTGAAAATCATAGCATGGTGTGCTGTGTTGCCTTAAAATAACCTGAGGAAATTGGAAGTTTTTGAAAAGTATCCTAAAAAGTATCCTAAAGTCATGTCCTATCATGCACTTCCTTTTGGAAAACATCTGATTGATCAACGTCTTCGCTTTTCAGCATGACAATGATTCCGATAACACTGCCTGTGCAGTAAAAACATACAATGAAACACTATCAGTCGCGGACTGGCATCGCCTGGACCTCAGCATTACCGAAAAAATGTGGGATCATGTTGACAGAAAACAAAAGAAAGGGCAGCCAGCATTCAAAGAAGAGCTTTAAATACTCTTCAAATAGCCTGAATAACTATTCCTTAACACTACTTTACAACTTAAAAAAATTAAAAGAAAACCTCGGGGTGTGTTGAAAATGCTCACATGAAGTGTATTTTTGCCTCACATACTGTATTTCTACATATGTTTGCAACTTACAATGAATCGCTACACCTACACTACCAGTCAAAATTCTGGACACACCTTCTCATTTTTCTTTATTTTTACTACTTTCTACATTGTATATACACACTGAAGACATCAAATATATGGAATTATGTAGCAAAACAAAAATGCTAAAAACTCTAAATATGTTTTATATTTTAGATTCCTCAAAGTTGCCACCACTTGCTTTGTTGACCACCTTCTCTCAATGAGCTTCATGATGTAGTCACCTGAAATGGTTTTCACTTCACAGGTGTGCCTTGACAGGGTTCATTTGTGGAATTTCTTGCCTTCTTAATGGGGTTGGGACCATCAGTTGTATTGTGCAGAAGTCAGGTTGGTACACAGCTGACAGCCCTTATTTGACAACTGGTTCACACCGTGAAGCATGGAGGAGGAGGTGTGATGGTGTGGGGGTGCTTTGCTGATGACACTTTTGGGGATTTATTCAAAACTGAAGGAACACTGGACCAGCATGGCTGCCACAGCATCCTGAAGCGACATGTCATCCCATCCCATCCTATTTGCTTTTAGTTGGACCATCATTTATTTTTCAACAGGACAATGACCCCAAACAAACCTCAAGGCTGTAAGGGCTATTTGACCAACAAGGAGAGTGATGGAGTGCTGCACCAGATGGCATGGCCTCCACAGTCACCTGACTTAAACCCAGGCGAGATGGTTTGGGATGAGATGGACCGCAGAATGAAGCCAAAAGGGCCAACAAGTGCTCAGCATCTCTGGGAACATTTCAAGTGACTACCTCATGAAGCTCATCGAGAGAATGCCAAGAGTGTGCAAAGCAGTAATCAAAGCAAAGGGTGGCTGTTTTGAAGAATCATGACGAAACATATAAAAATGTTTTGAGCTATTTCACACTTTTTTGTTTATTACATAATTGCTTGTGTGTTCATTAACAGTTTCGATGGCTTCAGTGAGAATCTACAATGTAAACAGTCGTGAGAATAAAGAAAAAACATTGAGAATGTGTCCAAACCTTTGACTGGTAGTGTATTTTTTATGTTCCTATAGGGGTGTCTATAGCTATATATATAGATATTTATTTATTTATTTAATGATTGAGTCTAAATCATATTGTATTAAGATACACACAGCATTGCTGACTTTGAATGCAATCTTCAAAAATTGTGATATATTTTATTTAATTTTGGGACTAATTCCACATTTCCATTTAGAAAAACAAAACAATGAATAAACCCTTTTTACTTGTTTTTAATTTTCAATGTAACCTTAAAAGCACAAGCAAGTAAAATGTTATTAACTCAGTTACTTTTTTATGTTTTGTTGGATGCTTTTTTTTTTTTTGTCTTTTTCAAAAAAACAACAGCTTGAATGCCCAGTGGTTTTATTTCAATTAAAAAGAAGCACTTTATAAATTAGCAATTTTAATATGCGTATCCTTGCTCAGTGTCCAACATTTCAGGATTATAAACAGGAATCTGTCACAAAATTCTTTCTGCATGCGGAATGAGTATTTTATTTGTAACCAGTTTATAAAAATAAAATACAAAATAATTTGAAAACAAAAAGAAACAAAACACTGTACAAGGCATTGATATGATACAAATAATAGAATTAACATAAATAATTACAGGTATATACAATGCAAAACTCCCGCTTGTTACATTCTTTCCTTGAGACTGTACAGTTACATTTCAAAACAACGACATACATTACAACACAAAAATATCAACCATTGAAAAAATCCCAACAACTCAAGTGAAAATGACAGATGGGCAAATTAGCAAAAGTCACAATAAATAATTTCTGTCAAGTATTTATAAGCAATTCAATATCATGACATGAGAAGTGTACAAGTGCACACCAAAGCTTTTATTAGTTTCCATCTCACCTTTCAAAATAAAACAAAACAGCTGGCTTTATTCTGTTGGTCTGTGGCTTTGTGTAACCACAAAAAACCCCCAACAAGCTACTATAAATATGACACTTTCTAATAGCGAGCCACTGTTAAAAGTGACAAAGAAAAATCTCATCTGGAAGGTAACACTAATCCTACGACTACACACCACTTGTGAGATAATAATATTAAAACCCATGATAAGAAATCTGATTATCTTTTAAAATCAGCAGCACACTGTTTAGTGTCTGTCCTTCCCTTTCATTGAAGCCCGTTAGGATATATGTCATATTTGTACGATAATGATATTATTTAAATACTACTTTCAATATTTTACAGGTATATATTAAAAGTCTGCACAACAGCGTTCTGAACTTCGAAGCCTTGAAAGAGGGGGAATTCAAAGACTGCTCGCTGGCGATGTATAAATTGCACAGCCATTTGAAAGCATACAGCTATCACACTGCAAACACACCTTGAATACGGCACCCTGAAATTCTCCAATTTCAACCAGTCGATCAGTAAATGGTCCACACATTCTCACAGTGGAGCGCTCCGGCTCTGACACAGAAGTCTTTCAGCACTGATTTCAGTGGCGAGGGTTTGCATGGTAGCACATGCCATTTATAGACCGTGAGATAATAGAGAGAGAGAGAGAAAGGCTTGGCTTGGCCTAATACTGGAATGATCTCCAACACAGACAAGGCTCAGTCATCCCTCGCTATGCACAGAGGGGCAGAGAAGAGACATTAAGGCGGCTGACTGACTGAACGATGTCTGCCTTCAGGATGAGTCATCATAGCTGCTCTGTGAGGCTAGCGTAGGTACCTGCGAAATCTACATGAGTCAGACGAAACAGCATTGTTTAATATCGACAGAAATAAGACGCTCTCATCTCAACTCAAACTGCAAAGTATATCAAAATATTTGGCGATGTGGTTTGTGACTGTGACTACCATCAGGCTTCAGCTCGTGAGTACAATGCAAGACTGTAAAATGCAGGAAAGTCTGTTCTCCTTTTATTTTTGCATGTCACTACAATTATATGCAATGATAGAATCATCCCAGGTCGGTGCAGAAAACTAACATCAGGTAAGAAAGCAAGTTTTTAATATGAGCCAGAGAAGATTTAGAGATTCACCTAACAGGAAATGGCCAATGTGGTAAATGCTATATAATGATGAGTGTTATGCGGCTTTTTACTCAGTAGTCGATTTGGGGGGTTTTCTCTGTTGAGCATGCAAAGAGAAGCACTGGAAGGAAGCTGAAGTTATTTTACAGTATCTTACAAGCAGAGGAGTGGGAATAGGTTGTGGAGGAGAGCTTCAGTGAGGAATCCTGACTAAAAACTGAACACAAACAACACTCTGGCTTCTTTACCTTGTGCACAGAACGTATACTGTATGTCGTTATATAAAAGACATTCTCCGGTGCGGGAGAAACGGGAACGGAAAAAAAAACATTCTCGCACGTGGAGGCATGGAGCATCGTTTTGGTGTGAGAAATATGTACATATGGCCTCCGTTTTCAATAACATTTGACAAAATTCTTTTTTTTGAGGTCTGAAATTCACATTTGTTCAGAGTTTTATCTCAAACACTGGCCTGGTATGTAGACAGGACAGCTAATATTTCCTGTTACAAATAATAGCTACTTTGTCCTTAAGTAAACTGCTGCTCAAATTATGTTTGATTAACAAACATTTGTGTTGCTACCTTTTCTACATAAATGAATGAAAAGGGTTGTCTTATAACCGCTGGCACAAGTCTGTTTTTTGGCTCTTGGTTTTTTTGTTGTTTTTATCTTCCTCCGCTAATTACAAACACACCAAAGTGAATCTTCAAGCTGCCCGAAGTGCCAAGGCACGCGCTACGACGAACATCAGTGCACCTTGAGTCGTTTAAACTTACTACTGCTACTAAAACATCACAAGTCTAACCTCTAATTCCTTCATTCCAGTGTGACATTTCAGATTCCCTCTCAGCAACACAGTAGGCACAAAAAGGTGTGAGTCCTCACATGCTTTACATGACTGATTGTATAAAGGGTCGCTTTGAGCGATCCCCTCATTTTAAAAACGAATGCACGTGACACAAAAACCACACTTTAACGATCGCACGCGAGAGGATAGGAGTCGTAAGCATTGCTAAGCATCAAAATAAATATCTCAATAAATACACAAATTCTGCCTATTATGCATTCACATTTATCAGAAAGAAAACGTTATACCCTGCCTGATCTGAGTTAGGCCCTCCGGCCAATAATTAAAGTCGCAAATCCCATCAGTATGATTCAAATGCATTAGTGCTGGGGATAAATAAGTTCTAATATATTGCGGTGCAGGACAAATCAAAGTTCAATAATCCGGAGACTTTTATATATGTGCCCACTGGTCCAACTAACTTCTGATTTATGTGTTACAGCGCTGCATGAACGGTTTAAACTACAGCATTGATTGTAAAAATGAAAAGAAGACCCTGACACAACATTGCCTGTTTGGTAAATTATCATAAAGGACGCACTCCACCAATTCAAGTTCAGTCTGCTAGTCATGCATCGTCATTCAGCTTGTGAACAAGTATTTAATGTCCTCAGAGTTTTGGGAAAGGCAGCATTTTTGGGGGTTGGACTAAAATTTCTGGATATCCCGGCTTGTGCCACAAAGATTAATAAAAGTCTTTTTTAAAATATGTTTTCCAGGAGTCCGGCAGCCTTAGTGCAAAACTACAATCACTGGGGTGGTATTTAAAAGCTGGACACATACTGAATGACAAAGCCTATGCAAAAAACAGAAGGAGCGAAGAGAACACTGACAAACTGTGAGAGGAGTAAAGTTCAGACTATTTTACTGATTATACAGGAAGACTCACTGGCTGATGTCTGTCCTATTACAACTTCTCTGCTATAGCAACTCAACCTGGTGGGGTCTATCTACTCAGTTTGCTGGAGCACTTGCTCTCTTTGCTGCAGCCTTTTCCTCTAGACAGGTGGAACGGGCTGGTGCGCGCCTGCCGACTACAGCATGTATCCTGGTGGTGGTGGTAGAAGCGGCGGGGAGGCGGCGAGCCGGAGAAGCTAGGGGGTGAGCGGCTGCGGCCAAAGCAGCCCCCTCCTCCGCCGCCACGGTGCTCGTGGCGAGAGGGCGAGGAGCTGACCGAGCGCTGCAGGGAGGAGGAACTGCGGGGGGAGGCGCTCGAGCTGCGGTGGTGGTGCGGAGAGCTCGTCAGGCTGCAGATGCCCATCCTGGAGCCCCCGTGCTGGGCAGAGGAGCGGTGGTGAAGGGGGGAGCCACGGGAGCCATGCATTAGCTGAGCAATACACGTCAGCAGTTCTGAGTCACTGGTGCTGCCAGCTCGGATGCGGTAACGTCTAAGCCTGAGTGAAACATGAAAAACAGCGAGTGATATTTTACAGCAAAGCTCAAATGGAGATAAATCAAGTTTCTTGGCATAAATTATTAAATTAAATAAATAAAAGAGAAAATATCTTTATAGTATCTTAATGAAAGTAAAAGATGCAAGGCAACAACTTACCTGCCCTCCACTGTGGGGCGACACGGTGGTTTTCCAGGAGGTGGACGTGGCATGAATTGAGCAGCCAGTTGCTCAGCAGAAGAAGCTGCCTGAACGGGACGAGGGATCCTGCTCTTGCGGGACAGAGGGCTAGAGGAGGAGGAGAGAGACGGAGCGTCGTCTCCCTGGCGGTCAGAACGGGAGCCCATAAGAGAGTCCTCATCCTGAGAGCGGTCAGAGGTGGAGGACAGTGGATCTCTAGTGAGGGAGGCTACCATTGGGCCACGCCTATCAGAGAGGGATGGCGAGGCAGTGGGTGAGGGGACCTGGCCTTGGTGGCTGGCTTTCTTCTGTAAGAGCTTTTCCTTGGCGGATCCTGGTGGAGGGAGCTCCAGGAGGGCCGAGGGCTCCAGCACAGGGATTCGACTTTGCCTGCGGCTAGGGTCTTTACGGGGGGCAGCCAGCGGGGTGGAGGAGGCTGGGCTAGTGATCTGTTCTGGGGTCAGGTTGACTTCTCTAGGGTCTTCCCCCTTCAACTGAGGCTCTGTGACACAGGGAGTGGGGATAGAGTCATTCTCATTGTCTTTAAGCTTGAGGAAAGTTCCAATACTTAAATCCCTTTGGTTGTTAACAGGAGGGGAAAGACGGCCATTGGCAAACAAGGGGCTGCGAGGAGAGCGATGGGAAGATGCCGAGCATGGAGGAGGCGAGCACGGTGAACGAGGGCAGCGCGGGGAAGACATGCGGCTTGGCACAGGGCTTTGAGCTTTGGTGCGGCTGTCTCCATTAACCAGCATCTCAGCCAGGGGGTCTACTGGTGACCCTGGATGGGAGGCCACATGGTCCTGCGGGGAGCTGATGTCCACTGTACGCTCCTGAACCTGCTGAGCTTCTGCTTCAGCTTCGCCATGCCTCTCCAGCAGGAGACACTGTGGAGCACTGTCTGAACCTGACTGGGAGGAAAGCCCAGAAGGACGCTGAGCCGTTAACTGGAGTGGGGAGGGAAGAGGTGGAGACATGGGAGGGAAGAGAAAAAGACACAGGTATTATTTAAGAAAAAGAAAAGACTAAAAAAATGGCAGTAATATTCTAAATTGTCAAAGGTCTGTTGCTGATAGACTACAACATGGCGAGTTGTGCTGTAGATCTGCAGCAAGAGCCTGTTGCAGATGTGTGAACACTGAACAATTTTACAAAATGTGGTAATAAATGGTGATTAGTTTGGCAACAGCATGCAATACCATAGCTACCATTATCAGACCGAAACACACAAGTGCTATGGCAGTGTCAGTCAAGCTGTGAGTACTAAACCAGCAAGTAGGACAGGAAACGTTCACGCAACTTCGCAGGGGGCTTCAGCGAAGAGAGGGTGAGGAACAAATACAGGGAGAGAGAGAGAAAGAGAAAGATAGAGAGGACAAAGACGATCTGAAACAAAAGAGACCATGCAACCTGTAGTCATGACTCGACATTCCAAACACACATGCCACAATCAGACAAACACACAAACCCTATCCAGATCACAAGAACACATGTCCAGACACAAGGACACATCTGACCCATGCTCTGTCTGGCCTGCACAATGCCCCTTATGGTTTCTGGAGAGAGCTGCCTGACAGCAACACAATAAGCAAGCCAAATGAAGAAAAGAAGCCAAAACCAGCAACTTAAATGAAAACAAAAAAAGAACAAAAATGTTGACAGCGGGTGTAATGCTACTGATGTAGAGGGAGCTGAATGGAGGTCTCTTTTTACAGGACTGTGATGGGCTCATCACCTGCTGAAGCTGGGCACGGGTGATGCGAATGACTGAGGGAAACTTGGTGTTGGCAGCACCCGCAGGGATGGCTGGCAATTTCCTGCGACTGGGTGAGCAGGTGCTGGGGGTGGGGTTTGGTGGCAGAGGTAGGGAGGCGTGGTAGGAGGAGGAAGAGGAGGGGCGTTCTTGCGGCTGCTGGTCGGCGGACTGGCTGCGCCTCAGGGCCGGCAGGTGACGTTGGTGCAGTGGGTCCGACAAGGTGGTCAGGAGGGTGTGAGGACTGGGAGAGCGCAGAGGGATGGGGCTGGATGTCCGGACCGCAATCTCCTCGGGCAGAGATGGAGGAGAGGTAGGGAGCTAAGAGATGGGAGGGAAAGAAGTGGGAGGTGGAGAGAGGAGGGGTTGTGAGATTTGTGAGGGACTGAGGAAGTATAGTGGAAGTACTGTGAGGTGGGACAAGCAGGCTGCGCTAGCGGGGAGCAGGATGCAGAGCTTTAAGTGATGAAGGGATCAATTAAAGAAGTTCTAAAATTTTTGCATACACTGATGAAGAAAGATGGAGACCAGTCAGGGAGTTTTTGTTATGGCAGTTTATGTTTGCAATCTGGATATAGAAGTTCGGACTGCAGAGGAAGTCAGGGGATAGACAGCAGGTCTGTTCTCTTACATGTTAAAATCAGTCAAAGTTAAGCTCAGAGACAGAGCAGCAATATGGAAATGGAAGATATAGACTACTGGGATGTTATGAATAGGTAAGTAGCAAGAAAGTAGTTTAAGGTAAGCAAATCAAAACATATTTTGGAAATAAAAAGTTTGATTTGAGAAGCAAAAAAGGAAAAAAGCAACCACTTAACCCAAATGCCTGCAAATAAATAATTAGATTGATTACAAATTAAAGTAAATCAAAGCCATAAGACCTCTTTCTCCCATGCTGTGATCTGATAAAAAGCTCTGAGTTGTGTCACAACTATCTTTTTCTAACAAATACACACAAGTGAAGAAGCGAGCAGACATAAAGCAGTAACATTTAGCTTCAAACCACAGCAAGATGCAGCTGGTGACACTCTGTTGAATGATATTAGCATTTACGTTCTATACCTAGAACTCTGACTCTGTGCAGCTTTTTAACCTTGTAAAATGCTGACTATAGTCAGGATTATGTATGCCATGTTATGATATGGTATTCAAATGAAAGTGCTTACCTGTGTGAGGACTCCTTCAGCCAGAGCTTCAGCCGGGCTGGTTGGAGTGATTGGGGGCAAGGGCCCTGCAGGGCCCACACTAAGCTCCAACTTGTCCATTTTTACACTTCCTTTGGAAGAGGCCGTGCTTTCTTGTTTGGCTTTCCCCGATCTAGGGCTCTGGCTGCCCTTTTCCCATCCAGGATCCTGTCCATCTGGTTGTAGCACCTCTGGCTCCTCATCCTCCTCCGAAGGGCTGGTGGTAGCCTTGACTCCTGGGGACCCGCTGGGTCGCTCCACCATTACCCACTCCCTTGAGTCAAAGTCCTGCCTCCCAGAGCTCAAATTGAGGGCCACAAATCCCCCACTGCTGGCTGCCCCCTCTCCCTGCTCTAACGATCCAGGGGAAACTGGCTTAGGAGAACCACCACCGGATAGGAACTCTTCATCATAGTGCCAAACCCTATCAGGACGCTCCCTGGCAATTACAGTTTGAGCCTGAGTTACTGGGATGATAGCAGCTCTGTCAGATTCCTTCTCCTGTTGTTGAGTGCCTAGCTGCTGCTTTGCTGAACTGAACATATACAAGACAAATGCAAACAATCAACCTTCTGGTCTACCTAAAGGTGAATTTAGATAAGAAAGTAAGTATTACCGTGCAGTACAAGTATTGGTTGCTTAGTAGACTTACCAGGCATCCACGAAGCGCTCTGGGCTGGGCTTGGACTCCAGGCCAAACCTCCTCTCCAGCTCGAAGCTGTGGATGTTGCGGAGCTTCCTGAGCAGAGGGCCATCACGGTCTGAAGCCACCACCTCAGAGTGCAGTTTGACAGGGGAACCCAGGCTTGGACCAGCATAGGGGCTCTGGTGCCCTTGGTTGCCCTGGTTGTTGCAGTGTTCCTCCTCCGCTGCCGTCTGTGGGAGACAGTGTTTTTTTGTTTTGTTTTTTAAAAAGTAACTTAAATGCCAAAGAAGCAGGTGAAGTTCATTTCTTATATTTTCTTTGAATTCCCTGTGGCTTTTACCTTCCAGACAGCTGTCCTGATGCGGTTACGGTTGCGATCCAGCTCCTCCCAGACGTCAGTCTCCTGGTTCCGGTGCGGGTGGAGGGGAGAGCCCGGCAGACGCTCTGGAGCAGGGTTGTTCTCCACGTCGCTGAGCTGCTCATCCTGCAGAACCTCATCTGTATTTTCTCTCAGCAGATCGCCAGGGATCAGGGACGCATTTGCCATACTGTAACAAGAAAAGGTGCACACATTTCAATGTCTCTGAAGATATAATATATATATATATATATATATATATATATATATATATATATATATATATATATATATATATATATATATATATATATATATATACACACACACACACACACACACACACACACATATATATATATATATATATATATATATATATATATATATATATATATATATACACATATACACATACATACATATACATATATATACACATATACACATACATACATATATACACATATACACATACATACATATATACACATATACATACATACATATACATACATATACATATATATATATATATATATATATATATATATATATATATATATATATATATATATATATATGTATGTGTGTGTGTGTGTGTGTGTGTGTGTGTATATATATATAAAAAAAAAAAACACCCAGCACGCCCCTACGGGCGGTTTATCCTTCAAGCTCGGGTCCTCTACCAGAGGCCTGGGAGCTTGAGGGTCCTGCGCAGTATCTTAGCTGTTCCCAGGACTGCGCTCTTCTGGACAGAGATCTCCGATGTTGTTCCCGGGATCTGCTGGAGCCACTCGCCTATCTTGGGAGTCACCGCACCTAGTGCTCCGATTACCACGGGGACCACCGTTACCTTCACCCTCCACATCCTCTCGAGCTCTTCTCTGAGCCCTTGGTATTTCTCCAGCTTCTCGTGTTCCTTCTTCCTGATATTGCTGTCATTCGGAACCGCTACATCGATCACTACGGCCGTCTTCTTCTGTTTGTCTACCACCACTATGTCCGGTTGGTTAGCCACCACCATTTTGTCCGTCTGTATCTGGAAGTCCCACAGGATCTTAGCTCGGTCATTCTCCACCACCCTTGGGGGCATCTCCCATTTTGACCTCGGGACTTCCAGGTTATACTCGGCACAGATGTTCCTGTACACTATGCCGGCCACTTGGTTATGGCGTTCCATGTATGCCTTGCCTGCTAGCATCTTGCACCCTGCTGTTATGTGCTGGATTGTCTCTGGGGCATCTTTACACAGCCTGCACCTGGGGTCTTGCCTGGTGTGATAGACCCCAGCCTCTATGGATCTTGTGCTCAGAGCTTGTTCTTGTGCTGCCATGATTAGTGCCTCTGTGCTGTCTTTCAGTCCAGCTTTGTCCAGCCACTGGTAGGATTTCTGGATATCAGCCACCTCCTCTATCTGCCGGTGGTACATACCGTGCAGGGGCCTGTCCTTCCATGATGGTTCCTCGTCTCCCTCCTCTTTCTTGGGTTTCTGCTGCCTGAGGTATTCACTGAGCACTCGGTCAGTTGGGGCCATCTTCCCAATGTATTCTTGGATGTTCGTTGTCTCATCCTGGACTGTGGTGCTGACACTCACCAGTCCCCGGCCCCCTTCCTTCCGCTTAGCGTACAGCCTCAGGGTGCTGGACTTGGGGTGAAACCCTCCATGCATGGTAAGGAGCTTTCTTGTCTTTATGTCAGTGGCTTCTATCTCCTCCTTTGGCCAGCCTATTACCCCAGCAGGGTACCTGATCACGGGCAGGGCGTACGTGTTGATGGCCCGGATCTTGTTCTTACCATTCAGCTGACTCCTCAGGACTTGCCTGACCCTCTGCAGGTACTTGGTGGTTGCAGCTTTTCTAGCGGCCTCTTCATGGTTCCCATTCGCCTGCGGGATCCCCAAGTACTTGTAACTGTCCTCTATGTCTGCAATGTTGCCTTCTGGTAGTTCAATCCCCTCAGTTCTGACTACCTTCCCTCTCTTTGTTATCATCCGACTACACTTCTCCAGTCCGAACGACATTCCAATGTCATTGCTGTATAGCCTGGTAGTGTGGATCAGTGAATCGATGTCTCGTTCACTCTTGGCATACAGCTTGATGTCATCCATGTACAGGAGGTGGCTGACAACTGCTCCGTTCCGTAGTCGGTATCCGTAGCCAGTCTTGTTAATGATCTCACTGAGGGGGTTCAGGCCTATGCAGAACAGCAGTGGGGACAGAGCATCTCCTTGGTAGATCCCGCACTTGATGGTGACTTGTGCTATGGGCTTGGAGTTGGCCTCTAGTGTTGTACGCCACATCCCCATTGAGTTCCTGATGAAGGCTCTTAGGGTCCCATTGATCTTGTACAATTCTAGGCATTCCAGTATCCAGCTGTGGGGCATTGAGTCATAGGCCTTCTTGTAATCAATCCAGGCAGTGCACAGGTTGGTCAGTCTGGTCTTGCAGTCTCGGCTGATTGTTCTGTCTACCAGTAGCTGGTGTTTTGCGCCTCTGGTATTCTTGCCAATTCCTTTCTGTGTCCCGCTCATGTATTGACCCATGTGCCTGTTCATCTTAGCCGATATGATGCCTGACAGGAGCTTCCATGTAGTACTGAGGCAGGTTATTGGTCGGTAGTTGGAGGGGACCGGTCCCTTCTTGGGGTCCTTGGGGATCAGGACCGTCCGGCCTTCAGTTAGCCATTCCGGGTGTCTCTCGTTAACTAGCAGCTGGTTCATTTGTGCTGCCAGACGCTCGTGGAGTGCAGTTAGCTTCTTCAGCCAGTAGGCGTGAACCATGTCGGGCCCTGGTGCTGTCCAACTCTTCATACTGGAGACCCTTTCTTGGATATCTGCCACTGTGATGGTTACTGGACCCTGTTCAGGGAGGTCGCTGTGGTCTGCCCTCAGATCCTCTAGCCACTGAGCATTGCCGTTATGGGTTGCATCCTTCTCCCATATGCTCTTCCAGTATTGCTCCGTCTCCAGCCTTGGTGGTGCTGTTCTCTTATTGTTCCCTTGCCACTGAGAGTACACCTTTGCTGGTTCTGTGGAGAACAGCTGGTTTATTCTCCTGCCTTCTATCTCTCTGGTGTACCTCCTCAAGCGGCTGGCCAAGGCTGTGAGTCTTTGCTTGGCAGTTTCCAAGGCCTCAGGTATGGACAGCTTGCTGTATTTCTTAGGCACCTTATTCGTCGCACCTTTCTGCAACTCCGTTAGTTGGCTAACCTCTCTCCGTGCTACTTTGATCTTGCCCTCTAGATGCCTTCTTGTTCCAGTAGCCCACTTTTCGTCAGGGTGCCCTGGTTCCTCAACACCTGACGCGGACCTTGTTGATCCGGGCGACGTCCGAGCCGGCATGCCTTCATATTTATCTGTCTCGCTCATGTCTGCGGTAGGCTTGCTTAGCATAGGGGGTCTAGCCTTAGGACCCTTACTGGATACAGACGCCCCAGGCAGGAATCGAACTTGCGATCCTCTGTTCCAAAGGCGTGTAGTCTAACCACTACGCTATCCAGCTGAAGAGACATACATACATACATACACACATATATATATATATATATATATATATACATATATATATATATATATATATATATATATATATATATACATATATATATACATATATATATATATATATATACATATACATATATATATACATATATATATATATATATATACATATACATATATATATATATATATATATATATATATATATATATATATATATATATTTTATATATATATTTTTTTTTTTTAAATGGACCCAAGAGAAATTTCAGCCATACATGAAGTTACTGAAAATAGACACCATAAAACATGTTCTGTACTTATACATGTATATATTTCAAACATACCCCATGTGTGCTGGAGTGAGGCGAGTGTGATGTTGAGGTGTCGTGGTACTGGCACTAATCGTCAGCGTGCCATCAGTAGTGGTCCGCTCCCAGTCATAGGGGTCATTTTCCACGACATTGTAGGTTTTCATACTATTGTCAAACACTGACATCAACAGCTGCAACAACACAAAAATATATAATCATCAATTCATCATGATAGAAGCAGAAAATATACATGCACTCCAAAACCTGAGCGATTTGCTCAGGTTATGATACAGGAAAACCTTCCCTCTTTATTGAATGTAAATCATACCTGGTAGTCAGGTTTGGTAAAGTAGTCAAGGCTGGAGATGTGATCCAAGAACACACCAAACTCTGCCGGTAGATGTTTGAGCATCAGACGATGATCATAAGTCTCTTTCAGCTTTCCCACATGTTCCTAAAATACACAAACACACATCAATTATATGTCATCATTTGGAGCCACCAGGACAGAGCTCATTTTTTTCAGTGCCCTCACTTTATCCTTGATCTTCCTCCACGGCAACTGACCGACCAAGAACTCCACCAACATGTAGAAGAGAGACCACAGGTCATCGTGACGTCCCATCTCCTGCAGAATGAAAACAACTCTGAGTTAACAGGATTGGATAATGTTTGACTGTCAAAAAAGAAAAGAAGAGGAAGACGCATGCAGGACAGCATCACAGATGAAACAAAACCTCTATCACATACTTGGCAGATACTGACCTTATTCTTGTGCGCATTGACAGATGCATATCGCACTGTCCCCCTAAACCCTGCGACTGGACGGGGCTGACAAATAAAGACAGGCATAGTCATTAAATGGTGATGCTGATGATATCTAACTTGTTTATGGTTAGTTTCAAACAAGATTTTTAGACATAAACTTTTAATTTGCTTCCTGTTACAAACAGAGATTTGGAGAACAAGATAAGAATTGGTTTGAATTTCAATACTCTACACGAAACTACAAAAGTATCTGTCTTTATAGCTGCAAAACATGCATTATATTCAAAAGTTACTTGTTAACTTTGTCTCCATTGTGGATTTACAACAGACCAAAACAATAAGCTACACAAAAACTCAGTAAACAGAGCAGAACCTTTATCAGTGGAAAGGTCCCTGTTCTTAAATGTGCAAGTTAAAATAGAGCTAAAATAGGACTTTCATATAGTTCCACTCCTCAGTTTAAAAGCTAGATGTCACTAAATCCTACATACTGCTCCTTCAGATTCAGTATATAAGCCATAACAGAGAATGCACTTACAGGTCGGACCTCCTGGCAAGAGTTGGTGAACTGGCGAGCTAAACCAAAGTCCAGCATGTAGCAGGTACGACAGGTGCTGGGGAAGCGACCCATGGCAAAATTGGACTGTAGCAGAAACAGGAAGTTGAAAAAGAGTGAAATCTATGTGCAATAAAATGTCATTTCTATTTACAGTATATCCATATATGAATAAGAAATGTCTTCCAGTAAGGGAATATAATTTAAGACAGCACCTCAGATGATAAACAATATTTACATTTTGTTAGTTTTAGGAATCTAGCCAACACTGACGCTGAGCCGACTTACTGCAAGCAAAAAGCAAACTACTGAATCAGCAGCAATGTTAGCAGCCAGTTACAAAAAAATGATGTCAGTGGCAGAGTCCAATGCTGACAATAGAAATAAAAATATGACTATATTTATATTACTTATCTGCCTTGAATATACTGTAGGGACATATGTGCAATCAAAGAATGTCCTGCACCCAACTCCCTGCTACACACCGGTTTGATGTCACGATGCAGGAAGCCAACAGAGTGGATGCTCTCTATAGCTTCCAGGATCTGGCGCCCCAGACGGAGGGTGGTGCTGATGCTGAATGTTCCTCGAGGCATACTTCTCCTCAAATCGGCCAGGTTTCGACCCTAAAGGGCCACGCAAGCGAGTTATTAGTATAGAGGCAGTTGTCTGATAAATCTCCCCATTGCACCTGGCTTTTAATGAACAACAAGTCAATCAATCAAATCATCCATCCATCCATCCATCCATCGTGCTCTAAACAAAGTGAACAGTGTTTGAAACATGATGAAACAAAAGAACAAAGTATTTAAAGATACATACAAATCAAAGGCTTTACTGTTTGAAATGTTTGGCCTGGGCGATAGACAGATGTGTTCAGCGGGCAGGAAACAAGCCAAAAGTGAGGTACAACATGAACTGAGCTGCACACAACAGTTTAAACACATGGTGTGGTCGGGAGCCAGTGCGGTGCAGTAAAATTTGACATTCCTGTGGGAATGGTTGCACAAATTACAACCAGATCACACGTTCATAACACCCCAAGGCCAACTACTATCCAATTCAAGTAGGATGCATTTATAATTTCTGATCATGTCTTGGGTAACACAGCCTCATGTGGTCGATGGAAAACGAATCTTATACCTGCAATTCACAGCATGTGATGCAGTCTATCAATAGCCTGCAGCTTGAGTTTGCTTCTGCCTGATATTCTGCAAAATGCTACATGCATTTAAAGTGGAAATAGTTACTGTTCTTTTGGCCATATTTGTTGGTTTTTTTTGGTTTTTTTGTATATACTGTAGGTTAGCTGCTGAATTATTTACATGCAGCAGTATTTTTTAGAAATTTCTAAAATGTTTATTTGCTTTGGTTTCATGTAACCATCTTCTATATAACAGTAACTTTGAGTAAGAGCTCACCATGATTTCTCCAAGTCAACAGCCCAAAGTCCAATCAAGGCCAGGGTAAATAATCAAAATGGTCAAACATTGCACATATTGACTGAATGGTGGCTATGACCACAAGACACAGTTACAGCATGACTGGAAATACGCTAAACAGAAGCAAGCTAGTGATCAAAGCAGAATAGGTGCTATGAGGATGTTTATTAGCTCAATTATAAGTTTTTTTTCTTATTAATTTAGTTTTCCCTTTGTTTGTGTTGTTATTCTTGCTCTTTGCATGGTTGTGCTTTATTTTTTTTTAATTTCCCAAATAATCACTGAGTAAAATGTCTAAAAGTCCACTCAAATAAATTCTAGAGCTTTAACTTAGCTTGACTCTGTGATTTTAAAATGCTTTGGACAGCCAGTAATCCAATTCCCACATTTTTTACATTTCCAAATATATGAAACACAGAAAGGCAAAAAATCTTTATTGCACAAACTGAAATTAGCAAATGTTTGACACTTGCTTGGTGAGTGATTTAGTTGACTCTTAAAGAAGCTTCATTTAGAGTCTTTTTAGAGACGAGTCTTTTCCCTTGGGACTAACCTGAAGCTCCATCACCACGTAGTTAAAACGGTCATTACGGCCGCATCCCACAAAGCGACACACGTGGTCTTTACCTAAGAGAAAAAGGACAAGAGAGTTTCAGGATCCTTCCTCTCACCTTACACGTGCTGTATTATTTGAGGGCTGGTTGTATGAATCATAATGATGTGTGTGCCCATACTTAGTCGCCCTACCGTATCCAATGTCCGTGCCCTCTCATCAGCAGCTTCACTGTATTATTTCCCTGCTGATTTATGGGATATAGCACATGACACCAGGTCTAGACATGTGTGCATGGATGCCTTGAGCATTTGTGTGTGTGTTTATGCATGGGAAGGACATTGCTGCACCGGCAGGTTGGCTGCAGCCACACCCCAAAGCCCTTCAGCTAGCAGCGTCTACATGCATAGTTAGTGACAAGACCTTCGTGCTAAAAATGCTACTATTTAGATCATTTGTTATTACAAAATTGTTATTTAAGGGTAAAAATACATCAAAGTTGAAAGTGGGTTATATTTGACTCCATTATGCTTTATATATCTGCTGGTTGATATTTACTCTCTACAGCTGGGCGGGTCAGCAATGGTTGGGGGGCTGGAATTGAGCCCATCTCAAATTATATGCTGGTTCCCTCAGGAAGCAACAGGACCACGATGCTCCAGGCCAAAGCCATTAGACAGCAAACATGATCCCAGCCCATTGATTTTCTTCTTGGGAGGGGGGAGGTAAAAAAGCATTGTGGGTAAAAGGGAGAAGGAAGGACCTTTTTTCTTTTATAAAAGAAAGAGAAATGGAAGTAACACAGTCCCCCTAAAGGATCTAACTTTATGTTAACCCTGGGAGTGTCCAAGCACAGACAACCGTACACTTGCTGTGTTGTTTCTGTTAAAAAGCAGGACCACCACAGATGTTTTTTCCACAGCATGGACTGAGGCAAATTGTGCTGAACCCTGGGCCAAACTGTTTTCAGATCTATATCTATTCTCAGAGGGAGAGTTTATTCTACCCTGCTCTGATGCTAACAAGTGATACCAGCATTTTCTCCTAGGAGATTTTTGGAAGGAAGGATAGACATTGTGAATGTTTTTTCTTCTCTTAAACATTTGCTGGATGATAACAATAAATACTCTGCACGTGTGAGACGATGGGCCAGTACCAATAAGTGACATCAGTGAATCCATTTGCACTCACCCTGGAGCTTCTTGAGCACCGCGACCTCCATCTTCAGCACCTGTTTGGGCTGCTGGGCCGACTCCACCTTCAGTGCCACGCTGACCCGCGTCATCAGGTCCGTCGCCTCGTAGATCTCCCCAAACCCACCACCCCCGATCTTCTTCACCTGGAGTAAAGATGATGGCACATATGATATATAAAAATACTACTTCTACAGAGTAAAAGTAAGAGGTGAAGATCATTTCAGGCTTCACAGAGTTTATGACAATTAGGTGTTTTGTCAACTAGAAGAATACTACAATGGCACATGAGCCCACAAACTGTATGCAAAAGACAGATGTAGCCTTTGGGTCTGTAAAGGGCCTTAAACCTGTGCTTTTTCTGATGGTGAGCAGGGGGTTATTCCACTTTAAAACCAACCTCCTTGCGATTTAATAGTATTTATTATCCTTTCTGTGGCGTGATATAACTGCGATTTGGTTTGATCCTTAGTTGGAGATTTTTTGTTCTTATTTGAATGTATAGAATTGAATTAATTGAATTGAATAGTTTTTTCTTTAAAAAAAACGATTCTGATTAAAACTGCTGGCAAATGGGAAATTTCTTTCCTGGTTAACCAGCAGGAATTTATATGACTCAGTTTATAGTTCACCTATACTTGTGCATAGCATCGTCCTTATTTCATTCTTTTAGCTGCTTCTCAACTACCAGTAGTATTCAAGCTCATCTTGTATCTCAACTACTACAGCTTTAATTTCCCCTAAGCTCTGATGTGCCCTTCACTGTCCTCCATGCTCGCACAGAGTTTTCTGTCGCACTTGGAGCTAAAGTTGTGGGATTAGCTGCAGCATTCTTATGTAACTCCTTAGATGACAGGAAGTGGAGCCAGTTAGGAACAACAGCCTCACATGGAGCCCAGGCTGGCACAGCAGTGAGAGACATGGGCCTTTGGGGAGCACTGCTGCTGCTGCCTATAGCACAATGCACTGCCACAAATAGCTATACAGGCTATTTTTGGATCACCCGTACTGCAGCAGCAGAACCTGGACAGAGAGACATGACCCCAAACTGTCGAAAACACAGGTGAGACACTTAAAAAGAAAGCGGTGGTGCTCATAGGCAGGGGAAGCATTGTTTGAGGAACAAAGAAATCCTGTTTGTGGAACAGAGGGTGACCTCGGGACAGGCAGTGATGGGGCTGCACAAACACGCTGCCTATTGTAGCTGGAAAACACGGCGCTTACCACTTTCCATCGTTCCTTAACCAGGGAGAGCACGCTCAAGATGTCAGTTTGCTCTGCTCCCCCACTCATCCCGTCAGCAAATCTAGGGACGCTGCCCTCACTGCTTCCCCCACGACCAGCAGCCTCACACTGGGCAGAGCATTTGGGATCTGATGAAGAACCCTACGGAAGTCCAAGAGAGAAACAAAGCAGTCAGAAGCGGAAGGAGGAAATCAGCTGTAATCTGTTTACATTTGACCAAGCTGCACTTTAGCATCTCAGGCTAACATCCAGCGGGTTTTACGGCATTAAAAACACTACAGAAAGCATGCATGCCGCTCAGTTGAGAGACCGACCGTTGCCTCAATAGCTGAAGCTTTCTGATACGTGACCATTGCAGCAGCTGCCACACCTGCTGCCAGCAGCTGTCCTTCTAGACAAGCTCACCCAACAAACTCACAGGCAAAACTATTACATTACAAAGAGGTTTCATCATCTTAGTATCATTTTCCCTCTTCTGTGTATGAAAGCCAAGCAGCAGATCTTATGAGTGTATTATCAGATGTAATGAGTCTGTTTAATTTCCTTAATTTAAATCGACTCAGTAGTGAACTGATTAAAAACAAACCACACAAAAATTCACATTTTTATAAATAACTGAATTTACACAAAGCACCAACTATTCTTAGAAATTACATATTCATTCATTTCATTGTGTAAGACAGTTTTAAGTTTATTTTTAATTCCACACACAAATGAAATATGGATATCTGCAGTCGTTATTTCTATTCTGTTCATTTATATCACGAGAAATTGAATGATTAAAAAAAACAAAATCAAGTGACAAACCAAAAATGTGTAGGTTGAAGCTACAGCTTACATAATACCTACGCCTGATACAAAAGAAAGAAAAAATTGGCATCAACTGGGAAATTGAATGAAGATAAAAGAAAGAAAAGATGGACGATTCATGTCAAATCCAGCTGTAGATAAACTCTTTTCACATTTATCACAATACTGAATCATTCTGTAATAATTCTAACTTACAGTTCATATTAAATAAAGTTAGTTGTGTCAGTATTACTACATATACACGGTAATCATTTGTTAATAAAACATTTTTGGACTAGATGTCTAAAAAGCACCATGCTGGAGGATAAACACCTTCCAGAGGAGCCAAATTGAAGGCTTCTAATGCATTAATAGAAAAATTATTAATAAACTTAATAATAATTTATAGAATCTCTATAAAATACAACCTGTTAAAAAGTGTTACCAATCATTTAATTAGGCTGACATGATGTGGCCAAACTCCTTTAACACACATCAACTTTAAAATGGAATTTCCTTTTGAAAAACCGAGTCCATGTTCCTGCATTATACAACATCCGTGTCGCAGATAAACATTCCTCCGGAGAGCACTCGCTAGATACTTCCTTTAGTCCGCCTTCAAACACTCGCTTACAGCAAGCCCGACTTTGATTCATCATTCTGTACACGGCGCCCGAGCATCTACGGTTACGCAACGAGCCTTCAAAACACTATTTGGTTACAGGGCATGATCCCGGCATCAAGGAGGGAATCAATCCCATCATGCAGCATGCTAGTGAGGCTGGGAAGAGGGAGAAGTGTGGTTAGAGTAGATAACAGTGAAGTGATGAGCATGAAATGTGACCCAAGGTTAAGGCTCAGGAGTAAGGTGGTCTTTGTTGAAGCTACACAGATCCAACGACACAACTGGACCAAACAAATCCCTTTTAATGACTCGCAATTACTGTAATGGACTTACATTACACTAACACTACAGTCTATTTTAAAATGTTTACCTTCACGGGACAAAAGGGGCTTGATTATGACCCCAGCTGCATATTTATATATGCTTCCTACTATGAATGTGTCTACATCTCCTACAGCTTTTCAGTTTTTTTTGTTTTACATGAATTGGTGTAGCGAGGATAATAATAAGCTAATTTATGCTTTATTTATAGGCGGTTAAACATATCAAACATGTAACAAATGGCATGCATAGAGCTCAACAAAATACACGACAAACCAAATATCTTCATAATGGAAAAACTTAACTGAAATCAAGACACGTGCGATAATTCGAAATCAACAATCACTTACTAAATGTCGTAAAAACAACGCAGTGTAAAAAATATCAGATGACATTAAAGTGGTTGTGCGTTTTGGCCAGTGCAGCACAATGAAGCGGCTTTGAGTGATCAGACTTGTGACAATGCAAGGTTGGAAATTTGTGTGCGGTCATTTATAACACTGCATATATTCAGTATATATGCTCTGATTTAGTTTAAAATGCCACTAATCTCTACATTGTACTGTTTTGCGATGAACTAGGATGTAGCACAGTTTTACTGCTGAAGAAGCCTTGAGGCTAACCCTAACCCTAATCCTTACCTTTTATTGTGTAAAAATGACTGAAAACCATATTTAATGATACTAAAACATTTTAGATTGTCGAACTATACTAGAGTATGCTCTACAGGAGTGCCACTCATTCTGTTGTCAGCAGGCTTGGATTAACAGAGATCACGGTCACCATTTCACATGCTAGAATTTTCCAATTACTATACCAAACACAGCAGAGTGAGTGCTGACATTCATTCACCATTAGTTCTTTTAAGCATTGGGTCATTCACTCTTCTTCTTTCAGCTGCTCCCTTGGGGGCTTGCCACAGTGAATCTTCTGCCTCCATCTCACCCATGATCCCTAACATCCTCTTCCGTCACACCTACCCTCTGCGTGTCCTCTGTCACTACATCCATGAAGCTGCTCTGTGATGTTTCTCTTTTACACCTCCCTTGCACCTGCATCAACATCCTTTGCCCAGAATATCTGCTATCCCTCCTCTGCACATGTCAGCCTTGCCTCTCTAACTTTATCTACAAACTGTTCAACCTGAGCTCTCCCTCTCATGTACTCATTTCTAATCTTGTTCATTTTGGTCACTCCCATTTAAAATCTTAGCATTTTCAGTTCTGACAGCTCCAGCTTGGCTTCCTGTCTTTTTGGTAGTGTCACCAACTCCAAACCATACGTCATAGCAGGTCTCACTACCATCTTGTAAACCTTTCCTTTTCACATCCTACTGTCACAAATTGCCTCTGACTCTCCAACCCACTCCACGCTGCCTTGCACTCTCTTCTTCATTCTCCATTGCTTTGAAAGATTGACCCCAGGTATTTAAAATCAACCACCTTCACTGTTACACCTGTCTCTCTCTAACTCCTCTTCTCTCCTGAGCATACCTCCTGAATCTTTTATCTTGCTTTGGTTCAAGAGAATCAAAAGTAAATCAAAAGAGGAAATATTTTTAATTCACACCGGCTAAACTTCTATAAAAGTATTTTTCTTGGTAAATTAGCGATGAACACAGGAAGTCTTTGAGCCAACTGTAAATTCTCAACGTTGAGCTAATTGCTGCTTATGCAAAATCACAGAGCATGCCATCAAACGTGCTGCACAAAAATGCTCATATCCTCAAGGGATGGGCAACTTTCTCTGTGATTGAATAACTAGTGCTCTGAGTGAGAACTTCAAGGTCATCCCATGTTCCTGTGCTTTCCTTCAGGATGTTTTTTCCTCAGGGTCACACCTGGGTATCACATATAAGAGGCTGTAGCAGATAATTTGCTTACAATTAGTCAGAAGTTGGAGGTTGTTATTTCATGCAAATAGGGTGTGGGGAAAGAAAGTTTTAAATAGTGGCTTCATCTGAGGCCATCTTTGACCCACAAACACACCAGCATTCATTCAAACATAAGCTTGTACACATATTGCACAAATCAACACACCTGCACAAGCCAGCCCGGCTGCCTCACGCTGTGACTAATCTAACGCCTTACAGAGGGGGCACGGTTCCGCCGCTCCTCCTCCTCCTCCTCCATACCAGACACCGCCAATGACGAGAGAGAAAACAACAAGCCCACCAGAAGCAGCCTTTGGACCCCAAAATTAAAAGCCGCGTATGACAGCCAGCTCCTGCCTCATAATGCATCCCGCTTCCTGACCCCAGCATCTCCATGGCGACGATGGTGCAGTGCCATTTTCATTTGCTGACTGCAGCTGGTCATCGCCTCTGCCCTTTAGGTCTGCTGGAAGCTGCAAGTTTACAGCTACAAAAAGCATCATGAAATGTCAATGAGTGATTCTGCCGCAGAGTAGCTCTCCTTGAGAGTGAATATGAATGTGATTTGATGGTGAATATTCACAAAAACAACAACAACAAATCAGACCTGACCCTGAAAGCTTGCTATGCATACATGCGTATAAGCCTGGATCCAACGAGAATATCTTCTGCCTAATCCAAGAGTGGCCTGGTTCAGTGGTAGGACGGAAAGACTGCTGCTGGATGAAAATTAATCTCTGGACTGACTTCTCTCCAGAACGATGGGTTCTATCAAGAGGAGACTGGGAAGCTGGGAAGGATGGGACCAGAAAGTGTGTTTATATAGGGAATCAAAGATGCATTCACGTAAAGAGCTACACTTGCCTCCAGTGCATCTTTTTGATCATTGTTAGTGCATACCACAGTGACCAAGCAAATACAGAGAGGCCTTCTGTATCGTATTCAACGGGATGTGTCGATAACAAGCTACAGCCGAGTCCCAGCAAAGGTGTCACGCCGCCCTGCAAAATTAAATCCCTTCTCTTGCCTGCATTGACTGACCCCGGCTTTGCTGTGGAGAGCTGTTGCATAGCGATTTGGTTGCCACAGCAGATTTACTCAGGCGCGTCCACGCACATTGGCCACCCGCAGGCCACGCAAGCCCATCCTGCCTGACTTTAAGCGCTGACAACATGCAGGTTAACAAACCGAACGCATGTACGCAGCTGCCGCCGACAAACATGGGGGTGTTAAGAGTGGTGGAAAAAAAGAGGAGGCACTGAATCATCTGGATCCTTACCTCGGGTCTGAGCTGCCAGCCCTTGTTCCAAAGAAGAGCCGGGTGTGGTTACGAAAAATCCTTTTGGTTTGGGGGCGGCGGGGACGACAACGAGCGGAATCCCATAGCGAGCGAAGCGTCCATAGGCGGAGGTGGTGGTGGAGTTGTCGGTGACTGGAAATAAAATAAAAGAGCGAATGGAGGAGCGAAGGAAATATGTCTGAGTGTGATCGTCCGTTTTCTCCTTCTGCCTGTCACCTCAGCATCTTTATCTGTCGCTGCGGATCCGTGACGTGACAACTCTGATGATCAGCAGCCTTCCTGCGCGCGCGGCCCCGATTCGGCCCCTCGCAACAGCACGGCCACGCGCGCGAGGGGGCCCTCTTTAAAGCTCGTCTCCGCGGTTTAGCGTTGCGCGCACGCGCAGTACGCAGTCACCGCGTCTGCGTTTGTTTTCCCAGCCCAAAGCGTATGCGGAGTGTCATCGTATATGGACGTACAAAGGAGATATGAGAAAATGATGTTAGAGGATAATATGAAGGATACAATCGGTTTGGTTTGGAACGCGGCCACAAAAGACGGTTTTTTATCAATAACACTAGGGGGCGGCATTAAGCAAAAGACGCCATTGCTATACAAACAACAAGACTCAGTGATGAAAAGTGTATTTTACAATACAAAACATACGATACACGGTTTTTATTTAAGTGGAACAGAAAAAAGTGCGACAGCAAAGATATTGTCAAAAAATGTTGCATTTACATGTAGTGATTACGTGATTTTCTTGTAGTTCAATCTAAAGAAAGGAAAGATGATATAGTAAAACAATTGTAATGGAGTTGGGGTAAATAAGTTACCTCAAAACTCTGCTTTCGGTCATGTGAAATAGAAAGTTTAAACAGGACTGCATAGAGTTCTGTGAAAAGCCAAGTGCACACAAAATACTTCTAATTAAAGAGGGCAAGTAATAGCAAGGTGTTGCTAATCAAATGATCATCAGCAAGTGTGAGCATCTCTATAAAAGCAGAGGTTGTGGCATTTTGCTGGTCCGCAGGACTCAGATGTGTGTTATTACAATGCTACACAGTGTGATATAGGGGAAATTGCAAAAAATCCATCTTCTCTAGTCTCTTCTCTCTAAGTAGCACAGCTTGGGAATGCAAAATTGCATTTAAACAAACCACACGAATTCTGGAACAATGTCCTTTAGAAAGATGAGGCCAAAGTGGACATGTGCGGCCATAAATCACAAAACCAAACACAGCATATCAACACATCATACTAACTATGAAGCACAGCCGTGAAAGCATTATGATATGGGTTTGGTTTTCAGCCACAGGACCTGGGCACCAAGACCCTAAGGCCACCTACAAATCTAAAACTGAACAGCTGGAAAAGAATCAAGGTGTTGCAATTTTCCAGTCAAAGGGCATTCTTCAACTTGATTTAAATGCTTTAGTGGATCTTAAAAGAGCTAAAGATAAACAAGGGCCTATAAACCTCAATGAACAGAGACAACATTTTAAAGAAAAAGTGTGCCAAAACTCATCTGCATCAATGGGAGAGACTGATGAAGTTATACAGAAGTCATGGCACAGACATAACACATATAAATAATGAAAATTTAATGTCAGCAAAGTACTGCAGTAGAGTTAGATTTACATCACAGTTTCTAAATCCTTACTTTTACACATATATATTGCATATGAAAATAATAACATACTAAAAATGAAAATACTAAAAATACAACCCTAAGAAAATGTGGTTTGTAAAAAGACTATCCCATTTTATCTGCATAAAAATAAAATATCCAGTGAAAAGATATGCAAGATTACTGTAATATAGCTCCATCTGCAGAAAAAACTGCAAGATTGCAATACAGTTATTTCTGTTTGATTCTATCTAGCACGCTCTGTGCACACTGTGCACCCTATTTTCCCTGCACCACTACGGTGCATTGGTGTGGAACAATTGTTATACAGTGTATATTCAGCACAGCTGAAGGTTTAATTTGTTTGGAAACCGAGTCTTAATAATTTCCTGTTTTGCACAGCTTTGATTCAATTACATTTGAGATTAGTCATTGGCATCATGCAATGCACTGTAACTGAACAGCAGTTTTACTAGGTTTATTCCAATGATTACTTTGACTTACTTTCTTTTAATGTGTACTCTCATTCATTTTATTTTTGTTATTTATTCTCTCTTTTCTGTCAGGGGATCAAAGAATTCTCAGTATTTTTTAAAGCCTTTAAGCTCTTTGTCACACTATTTTTGAGAATTTAGCCCGCACAAAAGTGCTGTGGAACATCAGATAAACATCAGCCACAGCCATAAGTATCCTCCTATTTGCAGATATCTGGGTCAACATACGATTGCAGGACATTTTCTGTCCCAGCCATAACTTGAAAATAATGAATTCATAAATACTAAGGTATGCATTTGCTGTGTAAATACACCATTCCTGAGACAAAACGTAAACCTATTGTTGGTTTGAAAAACATTATTTAAAAATACAAAATGGCCTTTGAGAACCTCTGAGAAGATCTCATTTAGAAATATCAAACCATTTACTATCAGCATATTTTTTTTTAAAAGGAAACCATTCACAACATATATGCATCTCAGTTACCAAAACCTATTTAGCCTGGAGGAGGAAGAGACGAAAACAGGGAGACAACCTGACAAAGAAGAAGTGACATGGTTGAGTCATGTGCTAGCACCATGGGTTGACCAAAGGTCAGTCCTCTTTGACGTATTTTGTCTTTTTCCAGTGATTTCTGAAGACTGAGTGTGTCACTCTAACTGCAAACCCATTGCCCATGTTATCAAAAGAAGACAAACTCATTTCAGAGTTTCTGTCCTTTTATTTACATAAATACATCCTTGACTTTCACAGATCATTAAATTCCACAGATAATATCTTTTTCTGATAAAACACTAATACTAGTGCTGATTTGCAACCCTGCTATCATATAACATTAACATAAGAAATGCATATTAAAAAAATACAAAATATTATTATATTAACAACAGTTTTGTGGTCCCGAGTATTTATTTGTCGCAAATATGTCATAATCTACAAATAAAAGGATATATCCATTCAGGCGAGTCATTTTTTGCAACCCTGATACTCTAACTTAAACCCAGTTGCCATGTCACGATTGATAAAATGATCAGAAATGCTTTATTACCTCAGAAGGGTTTGATCTATTGCCTTTGTAACATTCTGAATTATTATATAATGGGTGTATCTGAGCAAAGATGTGGAAAATAAATACTGAAAAATGCTTTAAAAAAATTGTATCTTTGATGCTCGAGCTGGATTTTTTTTTTTTTTACAAAATCCCGCCCCACAGAAAAAGACAGAAAAAAATATAAAGTGAAGGGTCCTTTCCTTTTTTCTATCTTTAAAATAAATGTATTCATCTATTCATCTGTCTATTTATTCATTTATTCATCTTTCAAATATCAGCCAGTTCCTGTCAAGCGTTTGCAGTTCCGTATATCAAATGGCATAGTTAAAAACTGTGCGAAAGCTTTAATTATTTCCTTTTTTAAAAATGGTTTTGGAGAATAAATTATTACAAAAACCCGAAGTTGACAATTGCTTTGGTGTTCCCGAAAGTCCTCGCGATGGCAGGTGTGTTAGCATTACCGAGCTCTGAAAAACAATGTCAGAGTGGGAGCTCTGTCTGTCATAACGCTGCCTCGTCATTGTTGGTGACGTCCCCCCCTTCCACCCGGTCAGAGCTGTGTTGGTAGCTGGTAGGCAGGAAGCTAGCTGCTGGCTAACCTGCCGTGCTACCTCCTCCGCCTCCGAAGGCAGCTGAACGGAGCTGTGAATGAACCACGCACTTCAATGCATCCCGTGTGGCCGCGATGGCAGCGACAGAAACGGTCTGAGCCTTAGCTCTTAGCCATGTAGCTCAGTTGTCTGTTATATCTGTAGTTAATGTTAGTGTGATTCGTGCCCTTAGCTGTTTCCACCAGTAGCTAGCTTTTTTTCTGTCCGGGATAGACAGCGGCAGCTAGCCCCCCTTTCTCGCCACTACAGGAGGATGCTGAAGCTGTTTGGTGCACTGGTTATCCTCGGACTGGCCCTGGCGTGCATCACCTCCTGGGTGCTGGACAGCTATGACACGGCTTGGCACCCTAAACGGAGCGTTCAGCACCCGACTGTCGGTGATGAAGCTGAATCTAAGGGGAGTTCTCCACCATTTCCCGGCGAACACTTGAACAATATATTCTGGTTTGTACAGGTGGGCTATTATTCCGTCTGTAGTGATTATTTACATCTAGTGTGTATACAATACAGGCGTTTGACTTTGTGTTAGGGTTAAGCTCTGAATGATTGACAGAAAGGGGTCAGTGTCCACAGAAGTGCTCCGATGTTGGGTGAAAAGGTGTTTCAACACAGAAACACAGCAACTCTGAGCCAGACTCTTGTTCTATAGCCTTTATACCACAAGAGCTGAAAATGTCACAGAGCCCCATTTAAAATATTTTCCTTTACCCCTCACCTCCATTTGTGTGTGTGTGTGTGTGTGTGTAATTCAAGGTGTCCGATATTCACATTAGTCGATTTCATGACCCAAGGCGCATCCCAGACTTTGAAAAGTTCTGCACCGACACCATAGAGGTGATCAAACCAGCTCTTGTGCTTGCAACAGGTACAGTGATCTCTAACTAGTTCCTGTTAAATTCTTTGCATTATAATATGACTGATTGGGTGTGGCTCAAGTTCGTGCATTGCCATCAGATGACAGTTTGCTTACAGAGATTTCCTCCTTTTTTCCTTTACCCCAGGGGATCTGACTGATGCTAAAACAGAGAGTAAGGTGGGATCCCTCCAGCACGAGGTGGAGTGGCAGGCGTACCACAACATCCTAAAGAGGTCACGTGTAATGGAGCGCACCAAGTGGATTGACATCCGCGGAAATCACGGTGATTAACCATGGCACTTTAAAAAAAAATTACTATGGTTTCTCAAGGCTCACTGATTCAGCTGAAACATCTTCAGTGTGCCGAGTGTACAGCTAAGATTTTCAGAAGAATCCATGGAGCATCCCACAGGAAGTGGTTCTACCCCTCCCCTTCCCTTTGTCTGTGACTGGATGTGAAACAAGACACCCTGAATTTGTAACTGTCAAAAAAAGGGAAAGCTGTTCATTGGATCTGCAGTGGCTCTGACAACTATTCTGCTGCTGATTACAGCTGCTGATGTGTTTCCCGGATGTTTATCTGTGGGTCCTTTAGTAAAGGGAGATTTTTCTTTGTTACAATACAGTACAAGAATAGTTCATCGGTCAACTCCCATACAGCTTGTACACTGCTTAATCTCACAGTTATTTCATTTTTCCTCACAGATGCTTTCAACATTATTTCACTGGACAGCACCACCAATTATTACAGGTTAGTACAAAGTACCAGTAAATGGCCAGGATAGCCCCTTACTGCATTTCACAGCAACAAGAGAAAGCTGATTGGAGTATGCTGTGGCATTTGACGCCCTTAAACCAGTATAGTTGCAGACTTGTTTTCCATTAATAGTTCAGCTATGTGAACATCCTGACGACAAAAATAGAAGCAGGACCTACACGAACACGCTGTTTCTTTTTTTTCTTTTTTTTCTTTTCATGTTTTATGTGACATTGGTGATGCTTCTGTTAGCGCTGGCTGGTCTTTAATCTTCCCGATATTCTTTAAAGATCGCATTTATTTATTTATTTTAAAAAAATCTGTTTTATGCTGTACAGTAGCTTGATGCTCATGTGTAACGTTTCTCAATTTTTATTCTAGGAAATACTCAGCCAATCAGAAAGTAGGCTCTTTCCACTACGTTCACACGACCCCCTTTGGCAACTACTCCTTTGTCTGTGTGGATGCCACCCTGACTCCAGGCCCCAAGAGGCCGTACAATTTCTTTGGTATTCTCAACCAGGTGAGTTTGTGCAACATCTCTTCATGAACAATTCTGAGATCTTTAGAAAGAGCCCAGTTCTTGAAGGACCTCTGTTAGAAAATGTGGTCCAACAAACGGTAAAGAAAACAGGAAAGAAAACGGTAAACGCACAGTGTTTTAGTTTCTGAGTAGCAATAACGAAAGTATCTGCTTAGCTGTCAGTTTTCATAAACATGAAGTTTTTTTGTCATATCTGACAGACTCAAATGGACTTGCTGGACACGTTCAGAGCTGAGAGTCTGAAAAGCAACCAGTCGATCTGGTTTGGCCATTACACCACCTCCACCATCGTCTCTCCTTCTTCAGGAGTACGAGACATGATGAGGCAAGAACAATCCCCGATTTTGAATCTTTTTTTTCTTCCTATTTTTATTTTAAGGGTGAGCTGAGGAAATGAAACCTTTTTTCCATCACGTCATGGTGCAAACATTCAGCAACCTCCTCCTTTTGGCTGCAAGCTAAAATTGTGTCTCAGTCTTAGAATGATAAAAAAACAAAAGTAAGAAGCATTTTGACTGGCTGCATGTTTCAAATTCATGCTGTGGAGTAAAGTATCGTACATCTTCAACTGCCTCTGTTTGCAGACACTTAACAAGTCTAACTAAAATTTCTACGTTTTTGTGTTAAGATCTGCAGTTGCATATCTGTGCGGCCATCTGCACACTCTGGGTGGCCTCATGCCTGTGCTGCACAGCCGGCATCCCCAAGGCACTCTGGAGCTGGAGCTGGGCGACTGGATGGACAATCGCAGGTGTTTATATTCAATAGGTGTTTCTAACAGTAATTTTCTTACTTGTATTTCTGTTTCTGTCGTATTATCGCCCATATTTTTCTAACATCTTTCTACAGGTACAGAGTTCTGGCCTTTGACCATGACCTGCTGAGTTTCTCTGATCTGAGGTTTGAGCAGTGGCCTGCAGTGCTCATCACGAACCCCAAGGATGCACAATATCTGCACCCAGGGGTGGAGGCACTGGGTCGGATACGAAGGTCGACGCACATCAGGTGTTTTGTCTATGCGTTGAATTTTCTGTTTTCTTATGTTCCAGTGGAAATGAATTTCAATTTCTAATATTTAAGAATTCATTTTCTTTCCTTTTCTGAAGGATCTTGGCCTTCTCAGAGGCCCCGATCACTGCGGTGCATGTGAGTGTAGATGGGGAACCACTGGGGAAAGGTCACTCAGCTGGAGGCCCCCTTTATGTTCTGCTATGGGATCCATCTCTTTACCTCACAGGACTGCATACAATCAGAGTTAAAGTGGAGGTCGGTGCAACATTCATTTATCTTCCACTTTATTGTGTTCTGAGACTTTTGAATATTTCATGGGTCTTTTATTAGATTAAGAAGATTTGTTTTCCTTTGTTGAATTATGAATAGCTGTATTAGATTTGCTGTCTGGGAATTGTAGCTAGAAAACACCCACTGGTGGCTCGGGGTTTGTTGTACTCTCATACTTTTAAAAAAATGCTCCTACCTTTCTCTAAAAACTAAGAACTTCTTGTCTTTCTACATGTGCATGTGAGTCAGGACGCGGCAGGCCGGTCATCAGTGCGGGAGCAGCACTTTACTCTGGAGGGCGATCTGACTCCTACCTTCGGCTTCGTGCAGTCTTTCATCCTCCTCACAGATCACTACGTCCTGGGTCGTGTGGCCTTTATATTCATGATGCTGCTGAATATCGGTGTTCTCATGGCCTTCAGGTTTATGCCTATTCTCTCGGGCAGAGGTGAGCTGTCTCTGACTAACCTTCAGATAAATACACCATCATAATGTAACAGACTGTTCAGGTTCAGTCGCACTGAACTTGAGACACAGACAGGGTTCTCAATAAGGATGTCAATGTCAGCTTTTAAAATGCACACTATAAGAAGTCTTTCTGCACTGTGCGCAATCATAGATGTTTGGTATTTCATTATGTCTACAGGATTGACCTCTCAAGTGTGTATGTCACTCCGCTTGGTCAGTAAAATAGACACTTTCTACTACTCTCTGCTACTGTTCAACCTGTGCACGGCCTTAGGTGAGTTTAATGCTGTGCCTTATTCCCATTTAACTTTTTCCATCCTCTTTGTCAAAAATTTTATTTTATCTGCCATTCTACACTGTATCTGTCATGTGTAATAAACAATAGAGTTGTTTGTGATTGCCAGATTTGAAGTTTGTACAAAGCAATGTACAAATAACATCTGGTTTTTACAAGATTACCCAGTAATCTCTCCTATGTTGCTGTAATCCATTCCTCTCTTCCTTCAGGCCCGTGGTTCATAGGAGAGCTGATTGATGGCCACAGTGGGGCCTGCTTTGCCTTTGGAGTATTCATTGATGGACATTTCCTAGAGGGCAGTCTCACCTATGTGGTTGGAGTTGTTCAAGTAAGAACATTGAATTTTTTCCCTCCTTGTTTTGGACACATTAGCCTCTCTGTGATTCTGTGCATACATGTTATATGTCCAGCTGTAGACTGTTACTGAACATATTTGCTTTACATTTAAATTAATTTTGTTTTCAGCAACTCTTAGGAACTGTGAACTTCCTGCCCAGCACTGACTGTTGGATAGGAAAAACTAACAGCTTGTCAACACTGTGGCACCCTTAGAGGTGGAAAGCTTGGTCAGGACCTGTAGAAAAATAAATCAGTGACATGGAAATGAAGGGAGCATTTCAGAAGTTCCCCTAAAGTACTTAATAATAATAATAATAATGATCATGATTCCTGAAAACAAACTCTTTAGGATGGAAAAAATCACTGGTTGGGTCATATTGCCACGAACTGGATCAAAGGTCAGACATAATTGGGCAATGTCGCAAATAATGGAGTTAAAGAGAACTGAAAATTCTTTATTTAAACTGAAAGTAAATATACAGTGGCAAAATCTGGCAGAAAGAAAATTAAACCCAAAGTCAAGCTTAAACAAACTTGCCTGCTGGGGAGAAGAGAGAGAATGGTAGCTATAAGGTCCTTTTTAAACAATTAGTAGAGTGGCAACATATTTCCTCTAAAGACTCATCTGTTACACCCTTCATGAACCAGAAAGAGGAAGGACAAAGCATGCAGATGTGTGGGGGAATTACAACATTCCCTCTCTAAAGCTAGAAGCTATGATATAACCTGTGGGTACTGCTTCATTTAGAAATGCATGTTCTGTTCGCATCGACTAAACTCCTTTCCTCTCTGCCAGCTCCTCTTCTTCAACATGCCCCTCACTTCTTATCTCTGCTGGAGCCTCCACCACCGTTGCCGTGGCAACACCTTCCGATCCCACTTCCTGCGGCCGGGCTGCCGCTGGAGGACTCTGGCTGTTCACCTATTCATGCTGCTCCTCCTCACCTGGCAGGCCCATTCCTGCTACTTCCTCCTGGAGACCTATGGCCCCATGGCCTTTTTCCTGTCTCCTGTGCGCACGTGGGCGTTAGGGCTCAGCCTGCTATTGGTCTACCGCGCCTGGACAAGCCCCGCCTCTCTCATTCGTGACACAAGCAAGAGCGTCTCTCCCTCTTGACAGTAATTGCACGGTACCGCCGCTGCTTCCCCTCAAGCCTGACTCTCAGATATATTTTGCTGTCTCTATCCACGGCGCAAGCCTCAGTTTTCCCTGCAAAGCAGCCCCTTCCTTTCTTTCTTTCCTCTATCCGAAGCCACTTCACAGTACATCACTCACTATCCTGTTTCTAGATAGTGTTGTTTACTTAATATGCATGTTGTTGTAAATCACCGGCGAGCACATTTCTGGCCATATTCATAGCAATGTGTACAGTGTAAAAAAACCAATCAAAAAATACCTTTGATACTAAAGGGTAAATTAGCCAATCTGAGCTATGTGACAGACTAGTCCAACGTATGCTGCTGTTGACAGTATACTGTATTAGAGTTGTATTCTCCTGTGGTTTAAGCTGAGTCATTTACTTGAGATTTAGCACTTTTTGGAAGTGTTGCCTTGGCCAAAATGCCACTTCACCACTGCCAAAGGATGAATAAGAAAGATTTCACCTTTCCTTTTCTTCTTTTCTCTTTAAACCCATTTTCATACGCTAACGAAGGCTGGATGTGCCAAAATGATCCTTGTGGTTACCTTCTGATAACAACTCGGTGCATAAGAAAGGATTGAACCACCTTTTGTATGCTATATCCTTTTCCTTTTACATCTTGTGAAGGTCACGCCAGTAGTGGAACCTAGACGATCGTATTCTCAAGTAAATTTTACACACAATTACAGATAATCACATGAAGGGAAGTACAAATTAATCAAGTACTGTAGCTGATGTGTGTACAAGAGGTTTATGACTGCTAGTTTTCAAGTTAAACAACTGCCAGTACTGTTCAATGTTCACATTGGAATATTCATATCAAAACTTTAACGCCAGTCTTTACCAAAACACAGAGAAGCCGCCTCCACTTTTTTCATGTTCCTTTAAACATGACTACAGAAAGCAGCTGTTTGTTTCTCAGGAATGTGAGCAATTGAACAAAAAGCTGGTCCAAGTAGTACTTCAGGACAATGTTTTTGTACTCCTAGAGTAGCTCAGTAAACTAAACCCGCATTAAACAATCCAAATGTGTGGTGGCTAAAAAACAAAAAAAAACGAAATGAATGTTTTAATAGCTTTGGTGAAATGAGATGAGCCAGCGCTATGCTGTTTTTTTTTTTTAATTTATTCATTCTTATTCTATTGTGTGATTTTTATTTCTCCCCACTGGTGTTTTAAATCTGCACTGGAAAGTATTCTTCATTGTCAGGATGAGTGTGGTTGAAAAGATTTTAGAGCATTCCTGGTGTTTGAAGTCGATCTAACTCAGCGGTCCCCAACCCCTGGGCCTCGGACCGGTACCGGTCCGTGAGTCGTTTGGTACCGGGCCGCGAGGGTTGAGGCTCAGGTGTGAAATGTATGGTTTTCAGGGTTTTTATCGGTTTTCAGCGTTATTTTTGTTATCGTTTTTATCGTTAACTCGGTTTTCCTGGGTCTTTTCACGTGTGTTATGAATAAATCTTCTTTTTTTCTGGTACCAGTACTAGTTTTATTTTGTTGTATTTATCCGCGACACCTTAAAGGCCGGTCCGTGAAAATATTGGGGAACGCTGAACTGATCGGCGTGTGTGTGTGTGTGTGTGTGTGTGTGCGTACAAACATGTTTTCTCTATGTTGCTCAGATTGCTAATCTGTGGGAACTGTAAACTAAGTCTTTCAGTCCTTTCTACTCAACAGTAGCAGTCGCCTGGATTCTACAAGAACTCATCTGAAGTACAGAAATGTGTTGAAAGACACATTAAGTGTTTTATTTTCTTTTTTTATCCTCAGCCATACGCAGCAAGAACTGTGGGGATCTGACCCTCATGGTTTAATACTAGAACAGCTGCCAGACACTAAATAAATGAAAGTATGTGCCGTCTTGATAACAGTGGTTTAATTACTTTTTCCACCCCTTTCTGCACAGACAAGTCTTCATTTGTATAGGAGAACCACCAAGTGTACAAACAGGAAACAGATGGATATTTAGAAATTATGGACTTTTGTTATTAGGGATTTCTTCTCTAATCATGCTCAGTACCTCAGTCAAGCTGTGTAATCTGTCCACAAGGAGGCAGTGTTGAATGAATATGAATGAATATGGATGAATCATGACTGCTGCATTTCACTCTCACTTTAAAATTATGCATGGGAATGTTTTTTGTTTTGTTTTGTTTTTGAACAAAGCATCAGAACTGTGTTTTTATTAAAAGACGGGTTTATTAGTTTAATGCCACTAAATGATTATGGTTAATAATGAGTCTGGATGTGATTGTTCTGTACTTTACACAAGAAAAACTGACAATGCCTCCACAACCATTTCAGCTCTTACAAGGAGTATATTGTAATGTGTTCAAACACTGAAGCATATGATTGAATAGATGAGGATTTTACACCTGCCACATATTTTTCTTGTGACAACTGAAATTAGAGCCGACCACTATTTTATTTTATTAATGGTTTCTAGTGCTGTGAAATAAAAATGTTCATTATAGTAAATAACTTTGTATAGATTCATTCATTTCCAAATGATGTTACACAGAAGGGAACACGGAGGCAAAACAGTGAAAAAGACAGATTTAAAAAACATACTGTATGCAGTAATGGAAAAAACCCTTGAGCCAACCCTTATTTATGTTTTGTGTCCAACATGTGTTTTTGTCATTTTTAAAGTGGGCTTGAGCAATAGTTCTCTAGGCTTTCTGAAGGTTTTTATAAGGTTTTATTCATTCTCAGTCCATTCCTTAGAGCTGAACACATCTTTAGACACTTTGTTACTAGCAACCTGCTGGAAGAACACAATTCATTCACAACATTCATTTATGTGAAACGCGAAAGGCCATTTTCAGAAACGGTCTTGGTGGAAGGGCTGAAAGATCCCATCCTTTAAGAAGGAAAACTGAGAAAAGGTTGATGTATGCAAATTACACAAGTACCAAAGTGAAAATCTGTGCAGTGATTGGTGTTATAAAGTAATATTTGGCATTTTTGGTTTAAATAATCATTTCGTGAGAAGGTCAGTGTCTCTACAGCCATCAGTAAAACACAGTGAAAGCCCCATCATGGTTTCAAGCTGCATTTCAACCAGTGTTGTTGGATATCTTGTTAAAATTAATGCAACTACGAACATAGAAATAAAGAGTCAGAATTTGATCCACCATGCAATACCACCTGGAAAGCATCTGATAGCAACGGTTTCATTTTTCAGCATGACACTGATCTCAAACACACTATATTGGAAACCACTTATTTCCCACTTTCCTAGCAAAATATGAAGAAATGAGGGGTGGCTTAAAACTGATGGCATCAACAAATAATGTTATTAATTTATTTTCTACTGACCAAAACTGGACAACAGATTAGAAAAATGTTACCTGGTCTGTTAAATCTCAACTTCTACTAGAACATTTGGGGGTCAGACTTTGGCCTGAACACCATGAAAGTATAGATGGTTCAGTGGTTAATGCTAGTGATGGTGGTGTAATGGTATGGAGGATATGTTCTTCATTTAGCCTACCCAAGTATAGCTACTGATCATGCCCATCCCATTATGACCTGAGTGTACCCAGTAACTTTGAGTAAAACAGAAAAAGCCCTGCTAATTTTGCTATACTAAAGCAGAGAATTTCCAGGTTTTATCCCACATCGGCACCGTTAAGAGACTATGATTTTTAAGTTAATATCATGTATCAGTACTGCAACACTGCTCTACATTTCTTTCACTGCTGCACCAATTTCCAAAAGACTAAACAAACTCTTATTAAAAACTGAAGACTTGTTCGATTGCTAGATTTTATTATTTATAATTCAGTTGCAATTAGCTGGCCTCGGTTAATCAGCGCAATATTTTGACTGCAGCTCATTAAGTAACTTAATGGCAGAGATAACAGGCAGCAGTAAGGTTAATTTCCCATGGTGAGTGGTGAGAGCGCAGCCTCCACTGGAAACACTGGTGATTTTCTTCAGTGGGATATTTTTATGATTTGCTTGCCAATGTTTCCGCCTTTCATCATAGAGCAAAATGCATCTGCAAGAAAAGGAAAAAAAATGAAACTGCCCACAACAACTTATACAATTACAAAAATGTTGAAATTCATAAATACCTCCCATATTCTCTATACCATTCACCACAGTTTCCAGAACCTGAAGAGTGAAAGCAAGATTAAAGCGATGAAAACAAAGACAAAGATGAAGTGTGCAATTTGCAAAGGTGCTTATACAGTGAACCATACAGTGAACCACACAGCATCACCATTTCCTCTGTACCTTGATTCGACCTGATTTAATCCACTGGCTCAGCTCACACAGGGCAGCGTCTGCTTTGCTCATATAGTTTAGCACCGTAAAACGTTCCCGGGTGATATTTTTACTTTGCAGGTTCTTCTGAGTCTCCTCGCTCAGAGGTGGTGGATATGGCACATCCTTGTTATACTGTGAGATCTGACCACACAGGATTATGTGGCTGCCGTTGTTCATCTGGAGATGAGTGCAAGTCGATGTGTCAAGTTGAGCTTACAGCACACAAAACACTCACTGTTACACCTACAGCCATCACGTCCAACACTATTCTTTTACAGCACAAACCGTTTACTTCCCAAAAATGATTCATCCCCCTATGAAAAATTCATTCCTTTATGAGTCTCTTCGACATAAAAGCTTGGCTGGTTATATTTTGCCGATATTCAGCAAAATATAGTTGTGATGGAAGTTTCCAGATGCATTTTTAACCCTTTCCAAAATGATTAATACCTGCCTCACTATTAAGCCAATTGTTGTTTACTGTGCAGTATTTGAGTACACTCAGTATTTTCCAGATGTCTCTACAATTTTAAACAAATCCAAGCCATGTTGATTTCTAAAGCATTCCTGGGGGCTATAAATTGAAGTGAATTGGTATAAACACTCTCAGTTCATGGTCAGTACTAGGACATCTGCCAGAATGTAAGAAGAAAGAATTAGGTGTGGATCTCCGGTCATGTGTTTTAAATGTGCGTGAGAATGCCATAGGCTACAAAACCATATCCAAGTGACTCAAAGTTCCTGATGCCAGAAAAGAGCATTGTTAACAATGTATTCCACACCATCAAGAATGGAAAAGGCTCCGTTAGAATACCTAAGGGGACACCTCAGCTCACAGCAGGCCAACTGTAACCCACACAACAAAACCAAGGATATTCTGCAGAATACCAGCAACTCCAGTTTTCATGGTTCTCAAAACAGACACTGCAGAGAAAATTTTACAAGGGGGATGGGAGTCTTTATGGTCAGGCAAGGAAGACCACTCCTCAGTTACAGGCATACAAAACTCACCTAGCCTTTGCAAAAGCTCATTTGGATTAAGAACCCTATAGTTGCAAATAAGAGATAAAAAATAAAATTCTCATTGAGGTTTAAAATGTCTTTTCAAGAGAGACTTACATAAGGATTTTTTTTTGTTTGATCTGCCCAAAAAAACAAAATAAACAAACCACACAAACAACCCCCCCTCAAAATTCAACAAGGGTATGAATAGTTTTGGGCATAACTGTTCATAACAAAGAACATTTAATCAAGTAGTTCATCCATCCGGATGAAAATTATGTAGTACCTGTGCTATAACAGCATCACTAATGGCACCCCCTACGTTGTCAAAGTAAACATCAATGCCATCAGGACAGCTCTCCTTAAGCCTTGTCGGGACATCTTCCAGGTGATAGTTGATGGCTGTGGAGAAACCTAAATCTTCCACTATAGCTTTACACTTCTCATCAGAACCACAGATCCCCACCACTCTCACACATCCATCCAACCTGCCAATCTGGGGAAAAAACAAAACAAAACAAAAAAAACAAGCAGAGCAATAGATCTACAATTTTATGGAAGTAATTTTTCCAACATCTCAGATAGTTTAGTGTATTTTGTAGACATTAAACTATCTGGTACTTGTTGCATTTACCTGTCCAGCTATGGAGCCACAAGCACCAGCTGCGCCGCTTACTACCATCGTGTGATTGGCTCTTTTGGTTATGTGACCCTTCTCTCTGATACCCAGTAAGGCAGTGAGACCTGTTATTCCAACTGCACCCAAAAAGTAGGACAAATGTCCATCAACCAGCTGTGGATCAACCTGCAAAGAGACCAAAACCTGAGTGACATCAGCATACATACTGTAGCAGGTAAGCTGCTTTTAGTCAGTGTGTTTTGCAAACACAGGGTATGAATCAGTTCCTTCACATTTGCAGAACACAGTGTAATTTTTTATGTACATATCATTAAGACAGGTTTCCTCTTCCTGTCTGCAAGAGGAAATATGACCCTGTTCACCAAACAGTGGTGACACACAGCAACAGAGACCTTCTGTAAGTCACTTCCGGTCATAACAGCATGGGTTTGCCAAGGCCAGTTGAATGAAATGACCACATCTCCCGCAGCAAAATTATTGCAGCGGCTGGAATCAATCAGTCCCACACCTCCACCATCCACACACTTGGAAATCTGCCATGGAGTCAGGTAATCAGCACCGGTGTCCTCATTCATTCTACATCGCTGACAGGGAAAGAGTTTTAGTGGGAGTTAAAAAAACAAAACACAAGTTGTTACTTTACTGTGCTGTAGTCTTTAATTTTAATTACAACGTTTAATTACTCCAGACAGCAAATGCTAAAGGTCATTACTGATGCCTGCTGTTGCTGTATCAATGTCATGTGTTTGTGTTAATACCATGTAAGGGTCGACTGAAAGATAAAGCGTCCGAACAAGAACTTCCCCATCTTTCAGGTCAGGTGCTAAAGTAATCTCCTCCAGGCGGAAATTTTCCGGAACTGGCGCCCCGTTTTTACCTGTATGCAAAAATAGAAGGTTGAGTAAACACTAGCCACGTGATTGCAGTAATGGTGCAGTATCAGTTACTGTATTAAAGACTTAAAAACTCAAGGTGCAGAACACGATAAAAGAGGAGAGTAAAAATGTTACACACCTGGTCGTGAGTTAAGAACGACTCTTTGCACCTGCATCTCGCTGAAATATCGCGAGCACCGAGGTTGAGTTTGTAGCAATGACTAAAACAGGCAGCAAACGTCAAGTTTCTGTGAGCGGTGGGCTCGGTTACAGTGTTAGAGAAAACAACGTGGACAAAGTATTTTACCGTAGCAACACGTGAAGATATCCAACGGCTTATATTACCGAACAGGTTTCTTGTTATCAGTTTGCAGGCTAGCAGAATGTCAACAGAGACCACGAAGAAAGTCACGACCACAAGAGCGAGAGAATTCCGTGCTGCTCAAGTCCGTGGTCGTTTAAATCCCGCGAGGCTGACTGCTTAGGGTTGGTGGATTTTTTTTTTGTGTTTTTTAGAAGTTTTGTCTACATTTAGATTTGCTAGTAATTCGTTCTTTTTTTAAAAAAATGCAGTATATATTGAAATAATATAAGCTCTAACTTGAGATACCTGAATGAAAGTGCGACATTATTCAACCGATGTTCCGGTGCAGCGGGGGTTTACTATCTTGCCTGTGATAAACTGTGATAAACTAGGTGCCGTTGAGCCGTTAAGACATAAACGGTACGCGGCCTCAACAGCCCCATTTTATTACAGTCGAGTTTATCAACACTGCAGCTAATTAACATTTTAGCAGTTCAGTCGGTCCGTTTGACATTTACATATTCACTGTTAATGTCCCGTTGCACCATCGACTGCTAGCTAAAACTGAATCAAAGTAGGACTGGGGAAGTGACGCCTGGTGAGGGGAAAAAAAAGTTTGATGCTTAAATCAGTCGCTACCGTTACACTATTCTAGCATGCCGTCAGGATTAGGTGCAGCGGGGCGCTGTCGAAACAGCGAGATGATGAAGGCTTATGTGCCATGGAAGGGCAGAGTTTAATGTAAGTACCGTTACTGCATAAGGGCTGTTTTGCATGCTGCTAAGTATTTTGTTTATGAAGGCGAATGCTAAATGGGAAGCTATTAATGTGTCATTACTAGACAGCGAGCTTTGATCTAACCCCTGTTTTGTTTTTTGTTTGTTTTTTTGTTTTGTTTTTTCTTTCAACCCACGTCCTTCTCACAAACGCGAGTTGTAAAAATCCCAGAAAGCCCCCAGACTACCATTCATACCAGGGATGTCACATTTATCTGAAAAGTCCCTCCTACGTAAACAGTGACTCTTGTAAGTTAGGTTGGAATGTGGCGACGTGCTAAAACGTGACTTTATTAAGGAGAAGCATCGGTTTTGGGCAGTCGTTGCAAAAGCGTGTCAGCATTTACAGTGACATTTATGTGCACTTTTTAGAAACCTCTTCTGTTGTGTACATGGTAGATTAGATTACTGTACTGATTAAGAATGTGGGCTTTAAAATGTCAGCACACAGAGGGAAGATGCTTGTTTTCTTGTGATTTCATGCTTTCCTTTTCTGCACTTTGTTCTTACTGTTTCCAGAAAATCCAGAATCCAGATAATGAGCTGGATTCCTCAAACATTAATGACTATTCCATTAATCAACCAAATGTTACAACCATAAACCTTGAAAACTTATATTGGTGAGTCCTGTCAAGTAATTTGAGATCCACAGAGAAGAAGGAGAGACTACAGGCCTGCACTGCCGTGATCTTGCCCAGTGTTGTAGTAGAAATTAAAGGATGCAGCCGTAATTAATTTGATCCTTTACACATATGAAAAAAGGCTTTGCACATTGGTGAAAAAACACCCACATTTCCTTTTGGTTTATTGAATTGTTTCAGTTCACTGAAGTCCAAAGTCAGCTGATATAGGCTTCAGACCCCCTGCAACTGTGATATGGTTCAGAAAAGGGGTGGATGGTTGACATGAATGTGTACATACATGTACAAAGAATAGTTCTGAATAGAGAACACCACAATACAGTTTTGCTAAAACTTAGCGCAAGCAGTCAGGGCTCTTTCACTTTTGTTTTTAAATAATACTCATAATAATAATAGTAATAATAATAATGTCATTGTCATCATACACACACACACCTGTTGTTGTCTTCTTTCTGTCTATTTGTCTCCATGATGATCTCCTCCTTTTCCTCCCGTCAGCACCACTTGCCAATATCACTATCTGTTGCACTTGTTCACTAGATAGAGCTCTTCTTGGGAAAAGCACAGATTTGAGATGTGTCTACTTGTACAAAGGGAGTTCTTTTTTTTGCTTGTCACAATAATAATAATAATAATAATAATGACATAATAATAATGATGCAGGTATAAAATATTCACTGGATACTTGCTTCTTCATTTGTGAGGTTCGGCAGGCCTTCCACTGGTGAAAGCAGCCTGGCTTCTTCATTTAGATCCAACCACAGTTTCAGATTATAAATCCACTGCAATTGTGAGGTGCTGCTACAGCTATCCTCTTGTTAGCTTGCTGAATTGGTTGAGCAAAAAATGAAAACTTCCATTAGCTTCCTCCAAAGGGTGCACGGGCTCGGCCTTAAGAGATCGGATGAGGATGAGCCACTATTTTACCACATCAAAAGGGGCCAGTTGAGGTGGTTTTGCAGACATGTCCCACTAGGAGGAGGCCCCAGGGCAGACCCAGGACACACTGGAGAGACTGGAGAGATTACTCTAGGCTGGCTTGGGAATGCCTAGGTGTGCCCCTGGCAGTTAGAGGAGATGGAAGTGGTGGAGGCCCCTGGGTACTTGCACAGAATGCCCATTGGATAATCAGGCCGAGCATACAGATAGTCAGCTGTTATATTAGTGCATTCCTTTAATTGCACCTGTGTGCTTCCTCTTAGTTATCTGTGAAACTGCCAATTTCTACTTAGAGTATATCTCATTTCTCTGTTCCACGTTTATTTTCACAGTTTACTTATTTGGATAGCCATTTAAGCTGTTTTTCATTTAGAAATCCTTACATGCTCTGGCTCCAGTCTATGATTCAGTGTGGAGATTTTGTCCTTATCTGTATTTTGTCAGGAAATTGGGCGTGCATTTCGCAATGTTTCCTAAGGTAATGAAAATACCCCATTGAATTGAAGACAGTGTGATTCCTATGAAGTAGCATTTCATTGTTTCACATTATTATATGGAAAACTAAATCACACAACCCTTGTTATAAACACTTTCTGTGCCCCACACCCTCAAGGGCCTTTCTGCATTTGCCTCTAGAAACAATCTTCCGTCTGCTGTTTCCACGTGTAAACATTACACATAGATTTCACAGAGAAAATATTCAATAGAAAGAAAACAAGAAGTGTGAATGCAGTGAAAGGAAAGTGAACGTCCTTCCCCTTCAGACCGTCGGTCCTCCCATGTGTGTTGGAATTTCCCGCATGGACTGAGAAGGATCTTGCTCCGTAAATTACGGCGCCTTGTATGTCAAAGGAAACCCCTTATTTGGGCAGGGAAGTGGGTGTGGCCAGCGCGCTGGTGGTGTTGGAGGGCTGGGTTGGTGGCTGGGTTAAGGGAGGGGGGAATCACAAGACGAACAGAGACGCGCAGAGCAAATAGGCCGCATTGCCAGTGTGTATGTTTTTAGTGCAATCATCGTGTAATAATGTGCAACAGACAGCGGCATCACTGCGCTCACGTTTCTCCAGATTAGCACCCCGTTTCCTATCGGGAAGGACTCTTGTTTACGCAGCGAGGTTGACCCGTGCACCCCCTCCTCGCTCCCCTGTCTCTCCACAAATTTTCCCTCTTTGTAAGGGGAGGTGAAGGGAAGAAAAGTAGCAGTGAGTGAGTGAGGTCAGCAACATAGCATGAGTCAACCTCGGGGATATATGCAGTCATCATCGCAGGAGTGCATTGTGCGGGCCTGCTGCCGCTGCTGGCCGCACAGAGCTGCGAGTGTGCGATCCTGCGGGCTGAGCTGCCGTTAGTAGCAGCTTTCATGACAAACACAGTAAGTATCGGGGAACACGGGGCCGGAGCCACGCTGTCGATGACTGTGGCGTTGTTGATACGGTCGACACTGCGCGTTATTGTGGCCACGGCTTGCTGACAAAGTTTTGTTTACCTCGCCCGTGGCGGACTGGGCGGTCGACAGATCGGAGCTCCATGCGGGGCTTACCGCTCGCCCTGTGCGACGTGTTTAACGTGCCAGTGAACGCGGATCGCAACGAAAATACATAGAAAGAAACGTGACGTATTAATTTTTTTGACAAGTTGAATCGATTAGCGTTGTCTGTTAGCCGTGCCACCACACTTTCTTTCCTCTCTCGTCACGGGGAGCTGCATTGTTGCTTCGGTTTGTTGCAATGGGACATGGCATTAGTGAGTAGACAATCCGTTTTCTGCAACAAAGGGCTTCTCGTAAAATAGGCTGGAAACAGAAAGTGATGTGGAGGGAGTGGGTCCAGGGCAACACGTTGAGTGTTCTTGCGTTTTCTTTATTTGTGCAGGCCGCGTATTGTGTGTGTGTGTGTGTATGTGTGAGCGCTAGTGCTGATTTTGAATTAGGAAATGGCGATGGATTAGGGCGGCTAATGGTGCTTGACATTTATTTTAAGCCATTTAACGTGTTAGTTTGTATATTGGGCTAAACCCCAGGCTTGTGTAAGGCTGCACTTGTGATGCGTCATGATGATCTCTCACCTCAGATGGTGCGGTTAATGCTCGGCATGGTCAACCTTAACCGTTTTTATTTAATTATTTCTTTATTTACTTGATTATTTTAATCATCCTGCAAGAAACGTGCAGCTTTTCGTAGTGGATGTGTCAGAGTTTGACAACGTGTCTGCATGCATGTGTAGCAGCACATTGTGTTGCTACTGATGCAGAAACAGCTTCTTAGCCCACATAGTGTGGCGATTCACTTTACTCTGTCAGTGGTGTCTCGCAGAGAGTGCAGGATCTGAACAGCTGCAGCTTTCTATTTTAAGCAGTGTGTGTGTGTGTGTCTTACCAGGTCACCAGAGTAAAGGGTGACAATTGTCAGTCACTTCCTATGTTGCCAGAAAGGACCTTTGGCAAGGCCATCCTGTAAAGATTCTCATGTTCATTTATGTAATCATCTTACCAAATTGTTGGTGTGCAACACGAGCCGTGCAGTGATTACAAAGCTGTAATGCTTTTCTCTTGAAGTTGTTTAGTGTTGCACAAGGTTTGTTTTGTTTTACACAGACAGAGGATTGATTTGAAATTTTAACAGGAGCAGCCAGGATGTTTTTGGCAAACTGGACTGTGCCAGAATCTGTTTTGAAACTCGGACATCAGATAATATTTTAATAATGGGTTACCAGCAATTGTCAAGATCTTTCCATAAGCTAAAAAAAAGCCTTCAAGGCCATTTTGACTTTTTCCTTGCTCCCCCCCTTTGCATAGATAGTTTCATACTGACTCATCTTTGCTCACTTTCAGTTGCCCTTCTTTTTCGAGTCTCCGGCCGTGGTTCAAAGGGCATGGGTTCCCTTCTTTTCCCTTTGATGAGTCACTGAGTTGTAAGAGAAAAAGGAAAAAAAAAAAAGTGGTTTCTATCACTTTCAGTCCGCCGTCTGTTACGCGGGAAAGGGAGCTTCCTTTTAGTCAAAGGTCACGTGTGCTGTTTGATAATGGTGATAAAGCAGTGGCACAATGTACAATTATGCTTCTTTTTTTTTTTCTCCCACAGTGCTTGTTTTTGTTTCATTGCTGATTTAAATGCAGCACAGTAATATCCTGTGTAACATTTCCAGGAACTATTGATTTGGCTGTCTCTCTCAACTACCTTATTTTGGTTCCAGTTTTCTACACACGTCTGGTTGTATACATGCTAGCCTGCATGTAGGACATCATCCCTTTGTCACATGAGCTTTGTGAATAGGCCCCTCGCATGCTCTGTTCTCACACCCATGCTTTTCGGTCGAGGTCTATTGCTGAAAAAGCAAACAACAGGTTTTTAAACGATTGAGTCAGGGATGTTAACGAGACCCTCCAGTGGGGAGAGTCCCTTTAGACTGATAGCTCAGTGCTTGACATCTGTCTCATTTTCTCTACAGGGTGTTGTCCATGAATGAGAAAAACACACAAACGTCTTCATATCTGTTCACTCCCGGCTGACAACCTGTGATTAGGTCACAAAGAACTTCAGAGGGGATAGAAGATAACCTTGTTCAACCTGGCTCCTGCTTATTCTGACGTCAGTGTGATTTTTACTGGTTTATTTTATTGTACATTCCCTATAAAAGGGTATACGTGTATATTCCCATCTTTGATTGCTGGATTGATACATTCAAGTGGAGTATTATCACGTTAGCGGACTGAAAATTTTTACCTGCCTCGGAATATTCATGCCCGTCATGAGCGTACCGGCGCAGCAGAAACCTAATGCCAAAAGAACAGGCAAACGAATCACATTTTTCAACGATCAAAGTGTAGCAATGAAGGAGACTTCTCAGCACCCAGATGGGTCCTACTATGTGGCGAGTGGTAATGTTTCAGAGCCTGGACAGAGTGAGGCTGCAAGTACTGTGACATCCAATCCAGAGGGCCCTCATATGTACCTCAGCTCTGTCATCTTCAGCCCAGATAAGGGCGACCACAGCAGGGGTCATTATCAGCAGACTGTACCCATGAAGTGGGCTCACCAGGAGCCCAATCAGCAGCAGTCGAGAGCTGCACCTTGGACCACCATGCCTCACTGGGGGCAGAACTTTCCAAGTTATATTGGAGGAGTAACTGACTCAAGGACCCAGAATGTATTTGTGAAGTCAATGCAAGAGACCGCTGGCTTGCAGCCACATCAACAACCCCCTAACAGAGCTGCAGACAAACCTGCAGTGGAAGTGTTCAGGGATGTAGGCAAGTCTCGGGGGATGGAGTGGGAGCAACAGCAGCAGCAGCCGCAAGTTTTTCAGGACACCTTAAAATCCGGGGTGATCAACACCCAGCAGCAGAGCACATCCCACCCAGGAGGAAGCTCAGTCCTGCAGTCCTTCCAGTTGGCCTTTGGTCAGCCCAAGCAGCACCTGCCTGCCTACTACCAGACGTTCCAAGGTAACAAGACAACTCTACCTAACCCTCCAAACTACTCGGCACAGAATGCAAAATCCCAACATCATTTACAACAGCTGCAGAAGCAAGAACAAATACAACGGCAACATCTAATCCAGCAACAAATGCAGCAGCAACAAATCCTTCAGCACCAACAACATGTGCAGCAACAGCTACAGCAGCAGCAACAAATACAGCATGAGCAGCAGCAACAAAAGATGCAACAGCAGCAGCAACAGCTCCAAATTCAGCAAATGCAGCATCAGCAGTTGCAACAACAAAACCCCCATGTGCTTGACTATTACCCTGGTGTGCAAAATGCAAACCCTCACGCTCACCCCCAGCCCGTTGTGGTACACTCCTACGAGTCCTCTGGTCCAGCGCCGCCAAAGATCCAGGAACCAATCATCCAGGACATCACACCAGAACCACAGCACCCATCAGACCCGCTGCAGCCCCCTCTGCAGTCTGAGCACCTGACTCAGTCGCAGCCTCAGATGCAGCCTCAATCCCAAACGCAGCTTCGCAGATCTCGACGGCTCTCCAAGGAAGGCGGCGCGCCTTCGGACAATCCCTTCCTGCCTGTCCCCTTGGAGCAGTCAGCACCAGTGCTTCAGGGACCGCAGAACGGGTCACGAGACATCCAGGCAGCCCCGACAGGTGTCATCCAAAGCACACGCAGGAAACGCAGGGTTTCCCAGGAGGTCAACCTGGAGATGCTTGCTCAGAAGGCCTCAGAAAGGGAGTCTCCACCATCACATCTTAAGGTAAATGCATAATTTCATTTGGAAACTGGCAATGCAGCTATTTTTCCCCCCTTGCCTTTGCTTTTATGTGCCTTTCTGTTTTCCATGTTGTTTTGCCCACTCATCTGCTTCTCAGCTGTTTTCTATCAAGCATAAGGACAGCAGAAACAAGTATTGATGTAAAAGGACAGAATGTTCTGAATCAGAGTGATTGCACTGCTGTTTAAATCTAAACTTGTCGCTACAAGCTGGAAGCCTTAATTGCAAATATTTCGGTGAGAGCTGGAAGTCTAGGTTTCTAGCGTTATCCCAGGGCATAATTGCATTGGGATTTTTACTCCCAGAGCAAGAGTGGGAACTGGGACAAATGCCCCTGCCAGGAAAACTGTGCCAAAAGTTGTGTTGTTGGTGATTAACGTGTTGCTGGAAGAGATGCTGAATGTAATCAGAGCCCAGTGAAGTGTACGCCGCAAAAGTAAACTGCTCAGCTCTGCCCTGTGGGGAAAATCTGCAGCTAAGACAAAACTTTACATAGCAAATATTAAATTGGGGTAAAATGTGCTCTAGGAAAGCCTCAATGTATGACTTTACACCTCTCACAGGATTTGTTAAATGTACAAACCTGATATTATACCCTGACTGTACCATGCAAAGTCATACAATTATCTGTGTTTATGTGCTGAATGTCTTTATTGTGCAACAAATGCTGTTGCTAAACAGTGCTGAGTCAGTACGTCTATAGTTAAGCATGGCTTTGGCCTGAATTTCCCTCACAGTTAGCTGCTTGTACAGGCAGTGTGTTTAGTTACATGCTTGCACGCCCTCCCCTTCAAAGCAGAGAAACTCCAGCCTGCCCTCCCCCCTTTATCTATACAGGGAGGGGTGCAGGGTTGTCCTGCCTGCAGTGCTCAGCAGAATATCTCTCCACCACTCTGGTGGAAGGGCTGGAGTTTTCCACCAGCAATAATGAGAGCTGCTCCAGCTTAGCCACAGTGCTGCATGCCTTTCTAACCATGAAGATGCAGTGTGCAGAGACGGCATGCATCTGCCTTCAGCTGTCCTATAATGTGGTCGTTTAAATGGCTTTGAAGTTGTTCCTCAGTTGATCGTGGCACAGAGGCTGCTCGGGCCCACTCATTATGGTTTGTCGAAGGAAAAAAACTGTGAAGAATGCCTTTGGGGGTTGTTCCGTCGAAGTGCATGTTAAATATGTCACTAAAGTGCTGCACCTAGCAGTAAAATACGATAGTGAAAGGGCTGAGAGTGAGACATTATTATATTTCAAATTCTGACATTTGAAATTTTTCTTTCCACAGCTGTTCACTTTCTCTTGTGCTTTTTTTTTTTTTTTTTTTTTTTTTTTTCTCAATGTGATTGGTGCCTGCATCTGTTTGAGTATTGATTTAATTGTTGTTTAGTGGGATTCCAGTTCATTGTACTGATTAGAGTTCGGCAGCCTGTTCAGCTGAATTAACACCCATCCTGTTAATCAGATCTATTTACTGGGGTGTGCTAAGCTGGAAAACAAAGCTACTCTTCCTTGGAGTTGGTAGGCAGTGGCATTGTTTACAGATGTTGTTTATAGGCAATTGATTTAATTACTTGTCCTTTTTTCTTGTTGCTTCTGGTGAGTCTTTAGTCTTTAGTCTACAGTGTTGTTGTTTGAGGAGTCAGATTAGCTTTTTTTTTTTCTTTTTTTTTTTTTTTTTTTTTTTAAATACTATTGAGTAGGCAGTAGAACTCATTTAGTATGGGTATAATTTTTTGATATGTCATATGCTTTAAAAGAAAACCATTTATAAAGAGCATTGCAATAACGGATTTTCATCTCTATTAGGAGCCACACAGGCCATGGAGTCCCACAGAACAAGAGATTATGAACCCTAAGCGACCTCGAGACGACAACCTTGTTCCACTTGTTATCCCCGTGTCTGTTCCAGTCCGGAGGCAGGAACCCTCGTCTCCCGAGAGTGACGAAGCAAGTCTGGCAACCAACTGGCCTCACAGGTCTTCAAACTCCCAGGATCTCGGGCGTGCAGACCACAAGCCCTCGGTCATCGTCACCCGAAGACGCTCACTGAGGAACTCCTTGTCAGACAGTGCAGAGCAGGTGGATACACATGAAATTCTTGCTGGTTTTGCTTTTTCTACACTTAAAACACACTTTCATATGCAGAACTCATTCACCAAAATCTCAGAGGGAAGTTGCATGGGACTCTCCATGCAGTTAGGGAGAATAGACTGGAGTTCCAGCTTTTATATACATTTGGTTTGTTTGTTTTTTTTCTGTTTAATTCCAACTATAAATCCTTGAATTTATTCCACATTGTCCCACCCATGAACACATTCTCCCTTCCCCCAGCCATGCTTCATGCGTTCCCTGCCCCCATGTTCATCCTGTACCCTTTTCTCCCTTTCTCTCATTTATTTGGGTGGAGGGGGTATAGCTGGTGAACTCTTTGCCCTGTCCCAGATCAGGCAGATTAGCAGGGTTTAGCACTGCCATACTGTACATTATGTACCTAAGATTTGAGGGTTGGGGTCCCTGTTCTCTCTCTTTTTTTTTTCTTTTTTTTTTTTTTGAGGCGTTTACAGTCACTAAACCAACTTTGTGTATATTTTTATATTTTTTTTTTGCATGTTTTTAATTTGAGACACAAAAACTTCTGCTACAACCTCATCTCTTAAAATAAAATTTTCCTTCCTTCCCAGAACGACGGCGCAGAGGGTGAAAAAGACGACGATGGCAAAAAGTCCAAACGCCGTCCACGCCCTGAGCCTCTCTTCATCCCGCCACCTAAACCTTTATTCATCGCCCCGCCCGTCTACTCCAGCATTACACCCTACCAAAGCCACCTACGTTCCCCCGTACGCCTCGCCGACAATGCTATTACCATGCCCCCCTACACACCACCGCCGATCCTCAGCCCTGTTCGTGAGGGCACCGGCCTGTACTTCTCCACTTTCCTGTCATCTGCTTTGGCCAGTGGCCCAGGCCTGCCCCCTCCCGCTACACCCAAGTCAGCCACACGCAGCCTATTGCGATCTAGTAAGTAAAAAGGAAGTTTATAAAACTCGATTGAATGAATTTCCAGTTTAGATGTCCTTTGGATCAAAGTTTTGTGCACTTGTAATAAGCACCTTGCTGTAGTTCACCATTAAAAAAAACTGAATGTAAGGCCAGGTACAATTTTATTTTTTTTATTTTTTTATTTTTTTAATATATTAGAATTTTGACGGACTGCATGTTAGTGTACTCCTGTGCTGTGTCTTTGTTGTTGCTGGAGTGAGTGCGTTATGTGTGTGTTTTGCTGCCCCCTTAGACAGCTGCGACATCACACCACCAGTTTTGTCTGCTATGAGCGAGGCCACTCCGGTCAGCAATGAGCCGTGAGTATTTCTCCTGTACGATCAGTTTAGAGGTTAAGTGCTATTTTGAAAGGAATTATATTGCTACAATGAATTATTCAAAGCATAACAGTGAATTGAATTATGAAATGTCTAGAATGAGAACATGGAATTAGAATTTCAAGAAGTCTGTCTTTTAATGCAGCCTCCCCCTTCACCACAGTTACCACTAAATTCTTTTGCTCTGTCATCCACAGCTAACATTATTACCAGAAGTTGTCTCTTTGAATCAACTATGTGGCCCAATGTCGCACTAGAACATCGCGTTTTTTAAGGTGTACATGAAACCTGGTTTCAGTGTGATATGCAAATGTTATTTAAAGTTTTGCCAGAGTTGGAAAGTGATTAGAATGGGCACATGTAGCCGTTACTGATAGTAAAGCGGGGCTACCTGTTTTGCTTTAAGGATGCTCACTGGTTGCACTTACTGTGTTATAAATACAAAGAAACAATATTATACAATCTCATTTAATCAAAAACTTAAAAAAAAGGACTGCTGTTGGAAAAGAAATGCCTAGACTGAGTAATAGATTGTGAGGGTTGTATATGGTAAGATCCTAGATGGAAGGACCCTGATCCAGGGTGAGACTGGCATACACTACAGCTGCTAGTGAAAACTACTCTATAGAACGTAGAATTACAACCTTAAATGCATTCCTAGATAAAGTCAGCAGTTACTCCATGAATAAACAAAGCCACTGATAGCTGGGTGTGTATGAAAATCCATTTTTTGTAGTTGCATCAACGACGAGTTGCAGTTTATGGGGGTGCATTGTGCAAGCTGTTGCTTCACTGATGCCAGCTGCTCAGATGTTAGGCAGGGACGAGCTAGGGAGGCTTCCTATAAATCATGTTTTCAGCTGGATCTGGTGTGCTTTCAAACGCAGAACAGCCTTTGCAGGTCAAGTTTTAGCAGCCCACTTTCTCTGGGGGAGGCTGCCAGTATACACACACACACTCAGCTGGGTACACTGCAGTTTCTCTGGAAATGCAAGGGAGGGAGGGGATATCCTAGCTCTATCTGTTGACAGCATAATTTTCACAACTTTCACACTGAGATATCTGGTTTGCATTGATATGTAAGCTTTTAAAGAACTGTATCTGATTCACATTTATTTTTGCATGGTTTTGTTCTTTTTCTTGCTAAATCCAGACCATCAGTTCAGCTGGGTTAACAGTACAAGAGCTGCAATGTTCAGAGCCGGAGCGCCTCAGCAATTTTTCTGTGACCTTTTAAAGAATATAACAGACGAGCAAAGAAAATAAAAACGTTCTCAGAAACAACACGAGCTTTACTGTAAAGCGCAACTTGATACTGATACTCATAAAGCAAATGCTGTCTTCGCTAAAATATTTAAGAGTGAATAAATGCCTCGTGAATGCAGAAAGAGTCGATGAATTTTAAATAGATCAAACACCTCCTGCCTTGTTTTTAAAACTGATGTCCTGTTCCCAGACGCATAAATATTGGCTCACGGTACCAGGCGGAAGTACCAGAGCTGAGGCAGCGATCTGCTGTCGAGCAGGATCATCATCGTGCAGAACTGGTCTGGGTTCCCCTGTGCGATCTGGAAGGAAAACCTGACCTTGAGGAGAAAGGTGAGTCACTACCTGAGAGTTTTTGAGAATATGAAGTGAAACCGAAAGCTTATATAATGGCACGCAGATGGTGGTGCAGTGAAAGGTTTGATAAATGAAAGTGGCCTTAAAGGAAAAAAACGGCTCTTCATAAGAATTTCAATTCATAGTATATAAATGTTGCAATATTGCGGAATTGATTTAACAGCTGGAGTATGTAATTTTGTTGAGTCATGGATAATAAAAACATACCAGAACACTGAAACCAACCATATTTTGTCTCCATGTATTGCATATCTTAATAATACATTTTCTTATTGTCATCACTGTATGCAAAATCATTTTTTTCTCTCTTGCTTTTGCAGTGGAAGACCTCATGCACTTGGCCTGCTCCAGCGTTTTATGTGGAGGAGGCACCAACCAGGAGTTAGCCCACCATTGTCTGTACGAGTGCAAAGGGGATATAATGGTGAGTTCAACAGAACAATCCATACTGACTGCAACAGGGATCACCATGAATAATAAAAACATAACTGGGAGCTGTACTTCACCGTGGTCGGACTCGAGCCAGGTTTTCTTCTAGCCCACTCACACTTTACACCAACCTGTTTACCTCTTAAGACTGTTTTCACTTACAGATCACAGATAAAGTCCACACAGATTATATTGTGTTACAGTATAGTAACATTCGGTAGAAGTTGTTAAATGGTAATATTTCATATTTGAGACAAAGGCATCATGCATAGTTCTTATATGCTCATTTATTGTTGCAGTGCTCCATGTAACAGAATGAATGAATTATATTTGTCGCAGCACAAAAGCAGACAAGAATGCACTAATAAATTACTAAAATTTAAATAGCTAGAATATTTGGCAATTTTACTTGAGATTTTATTTTAAATCTCATGTGAACAATTCTGCCTGCGTGTTCAGTGTAGGAGAAAAAAGGCAGAGGAATGAAGAAAAAAATCAGTATTTGTACTGATGTGTCCTTGTCAAAATAATTAAATCCTGCCTGCAGAAAACATGTCAAGCTGTATCTTCGGTACCCTGAAAATAGACCAGCACCATTTCAAAAATGCACTGCAGAAATCTTGAGCCACCCAATATTTCATTATACCTTTCTAGGAAAATGGGAAATGGGTGCAGTGATTTATTGCAACATTATTTATCTCAGTCAAGATAGGATTGCATGGTCTTTTTTTCTTTCTTTTTTTTTAAACTACATATGCATTTATGGAACTGAGAGTGTGTTTGGGATCATTTTAATGCTGAAAAATGAAGCAGTTATCATCAGATCGTGTTGTATGGTAAAACTGATTTGGATTTCAAGATTGGATTTAGCACTTTATAGGACTTACTGCCACTGATTTTCAGTCCAGTTCTCGTGTAATTTGGAATGCCTCAGACTTTTCTTCCCGTTTCCCTTCCTGAAGAATGGCAGATATTAATCTTCTGTAGGCTGTTGGCCTGTCACATCTTCTTGTTGTGCTCAACATGTCCAGTTTCCTCAAAAATTTTAAAGACACACTGCACATCATGCTGAGATATACCAAGTTGTTGGATAGTAAATCATTGGGAATCACTGTGTTGGTAGAAAAATACTCTACTTTTCATAGATAAAATGAGTGCTGCTTTGAGATTTATGCAGTACACTACTGTATATTATAGAATATACTGACTGCCTGCTTATACATGTTCGGTTTAGTGATGAGTGCCCTTACATGTGCTGAGCATGTTTTTAATGTAGTCATTCAGTGCCTTTAGCACTTGGTGAGTAGTGAAAGGAAGTGAGTGATCAGTAGAATTTCACTTTACTCTGTTCTGAAACCCCGGTGGCCTGAGATGACGGAGATAGTAAAACCGTTTGGCCGTTTAGTCAGAAGCAGACTGATCCTCCTGTATCGAGGCACAAAGAGGTACATGTGCTGCTGGGGGCTGTAGAGCTGAAACACTTATTTAATCAGTTGATAAACATAAAATGGTTAAGGGAGATTTTAAAAGAAATGTGCCACATTTTTGATAGCTCTCATGCTCTTAGTCGGAGCTATCTGCCTTTTTTCTTTGTCATATGTGGTAGTGAACATATCTTTAGTGGTTGATGAAATTGTTGGCTGCATTCCCAGGTGATTAGTGTTATGTTTTGAGTGTGCTTTAGTGCATTGTTTCACACGTTGAGCTCAGAGAAAAAGACAGCACGGCCAGTAAAATGTACCGTGGCTGTCAGTCACGTTGTCAGGTTCACACAGTCTTCTTGGCGTTACCCGCAAGAGAAAAGCGCCTTAAATGCAACATGTGACATAAATGTTTATGACCTTGCCATCACTCAGCGTGGCGTTCCTGAGAAATCTGCCTGGACAGACGAGTGTTCCACTACACTGCAGCTATGATGCATCCTGTGTCTCATACTTACTGAAGACCACTAGTTGCATCTGAGCACATGAACAGATCGATCTAGTGAAGATTTCAGTGCTGATACTGCAACATGTAAGCCACCGACTGAAACGCAACTTTCACAGCTGCGTTCAACAGCAGAATAATAAAACATTTACATAAAACACACCAAACCTCAGTGTGTGTGAGAAATAATAGACTCTGCGCTTGTTGTAATGAGGTCAAAGAGTGGTTGCTGTTAAATGTTGAGGAGGCAGCATCTCTAGTGGCTCTTACCCACCATATCAACCCCATTAAATTCCCAGCAACTGAACATCCAGTGACTTTTTCATATATATTGACTTTAAAAACAATGCAAAATGTCAGTCACTGTTTCCTGAAACACACAAGTGTTCTTCTGTCACACTTGATAGGGGCTTAGTGTAAAGACAAATTAAAGAGGATGTAACTGATGATGGTATGGTAATTATGTATGATACTCATCAGCAGAGGAAGACTCTTTGCATTGCGCATTACGTTGCACTTCATTACAGTGACTTTAATGCAGATCTTAAATCAATACTTCCATTACTGAAGCAGAAGTTGTCTTGCAGCGTAGTAGTAGAGCTGTCAGTGTGCTTTATGATGCTGCTGGTTAAGATTTCAGGCCCTAGCGACCAGCAGTGGTCCAACGTTGTCAAGGAAACCACGAGGGGAGGGGGAGGGGGCTGTCATAGCGCCCACTCTCTGCAGCGGGCCGGCTTGAGCTGCCGCCTTCCAGCATTCATGCACAGTCAGTTTCTCCTTTAAGAGCACAAAGTTAATTGTTATTTTGACAATGGCAGAGAGCGGTACAATTATGATATAAAGCCCTCAGATACCTGGCATTTTCAGGGAAAGTGAGAGCAGTGGTTATCTCAGTCCCTAGTTACCTGTGAGAAACTGATTCATGCTTTGGCTCAGAGTGTTTTACGGATCTATAAAAGCACAATTGGAGCGCCTAATAGAGCAGGAGTTGGCTTTGTGTAGCAGGAGGGACTGGCTGTATAAAGGCTCGTAACAATCACTGCTGTGCAGCTGCTGTGCCGTGTTTATTCACTTTCAAACAGTAATGGTATGTTATTTGTTTTTCAGGCTGCTCTGTCCATGCTGATGCTGAGGAATCCAATTTTCCCAAAGTCTCATCATTTGTCCAACTACCATTACTCAGGTAAATTAAGATTTTTTTTTTCTTTCAAATAACGTTAGATTTTAAAAAAGGGTATTTGAGATTTTTTGTAAAGTAGGAAAAAAACACTGGATTCACTATCAAAAAGTTGATTTTATAGCCTTTTTCTGTGCCAAACATATCCAAGTTGTTTGGTTTCGGTCTGCAGTGATATTAAGTTCATAACGTGGGGTTTTTAGACTGAGTGCACAAAGCAAGTTGCTATACGGTAAGATTATCAGATCAGATTAGATTAAAATCAAATTAAATTGCACCGTATTTATGCACCATCCTTGTTTTTGTGACCTTGTCAAGTAAAAGTCATATCCATTATTGCTATTTCTGTTATACTCCAACCAGCTGGTACTTCAAGAAACTCAAAAAAATTCTTATAAATCATTGAGAATTCTGATTTCACCCAAGATGAACCCCATGTGTGCATATTTTGGCTTTTCATTTCATTCTTTAGACCATTTTTTTAGCCCCAGTTTTTGTGCTTTCATCATTAAAACAGTGATTGACTTTGAGCCCTCTGCCTTGCCTCAAAGCAGCAGCAGCTGCAGTAGTGAGAGTGTGGCCGTGGTGGGTTAGTTGGTGACTGTGGAGGATTGTCAGAGTCAATGTGATGAGGGAAGTAGGAGAATTGGGTGGGGGGGTTGGAGAGGCTTGCAGCATGTGGTTAATCCCAAGCAGGAGACAGGGGAGCCTTTGTTTATCCAGTAGAGTGTGTGTGTGTGTGTGTGTGTGTGTGTGTGTGTGTGTGTGTGTGTGTGTGTGTGTGTGTGTGTGTGTGTGTGTGTGTGTGTGTTGAGAGTGGGGGTGGAAGTGAACTTGACGAGGCACCACACACACACTTTATATGGAAACAGATAGTTTTGGAGTGTTTTAAACTAACAACTGCATTTTTTTTTTCTTTCTACCTCTCCTCCTCCTCCTCTGTCTTTCTACAGGATCAGACAGTTGGACAGCAGCTGAGAGACGCCAGTTTAACAAAGGCATCGCTGCATACAAGAAAGACTTCTTCACGGTGCAGAAACAGGTATGTGTCCTTTCAAACACAAGGAGAGGGAAGTCCAGACTACAGTGATGGAAGAACAAGGCCATCTAGTAGCTGTCAATCACTTTCTACTATGATCACTGTAGACATATTTTTCTTCCTTTGAGTTGCTTCATAGAAGTATTTCCTTTTGGTTTGATGTTTTTTTTGGTGTCTCATAGTCAACAGGTTTTTCTCAAAAGTGCAAAATGATACAATTTTGTTGTCTGAACCATTTCAGAGATCAAGGAGGTTTTCTTTCAAAAATAAAATTTCAGTGTCGCTGAGGTTCCTGAGGATTTTGCACATGACGTTTACTTGTCTGCCATATTGGACCTATGATAACTATAGTAACAGTGTAGGGTCAGTGAATAAGGCCCTAGTTACACAGGCCTAGAGGCTGGTTCATAACCATCTGGCAACCAGGGATCATGAGGGGACAAAAATGTATATTCTCCAACTGTGCCTTTGGTCACGAGCAGATTGCTGTGGTCAGCCTACATGCAGACTCGCCAGCTACTTTCTGAATGGTAGTGAAACTGTGAAAAGTGCAGCATGAACTGGAAACTTAGGCCATGTGCTTTCAAAGCAAAGCAAATTTTATCATTTTCCAGTTTACTGCACACTTTTCCAAGTTTTATTACCGCTCTGAAAGCAGTTGGAGTTTGTTTGCAGAGAAGTTTGTCTCTACAACTTCAGGCAGCTGCAAATATCTGCCAGTGACCAAAAGAATCCTAAAGATGTTTTTGGTGTAAAACCCTATTTGTGATCAGCTTCACCCAACAACTGCCAGCAATCCCTTGCCAACCATTTGGGAATACCAATTTTCCCCCAGAAGATGTTGCATCACATCCAATATGGTGGATGTGATACAACCCCTGTAAGGTTACTTTAACTATCATTGGCTTGCGTCAAGACGGAAACACACTCACTTTAAGAGAGAGTGATGTGGCATCATTTGTCATTCGGGTTATTGCTTTACTAAAATAGCCTCTCTCTAGCCAGTGAACCCGAGAAAGCTAATACTGGGCACTAGCATGGTCCATGCCTTTACTATAGACTGAGGCTGGAGAGCTCCTTACCTGCCACTCTGCACCAAGCACATCAGCTAGCTCAGCGTTCCCCAACCTTTTCTGCGCCACGGACCGGTTTATGCCTGACAATATTTTCACGGACCGGCCTTTAAGGTGTCACGGATAAATACAACAAAATAAAACTAGTACTGGTACCGAAAAAAAGAAGATTTATTCATAACACACGTGAAAAGACCCAGGAAAACAGGGTTAACGATAAAAAACGATAACAAAATAACGCTGAAAACTGATTTAAAAACCCTGAAAACCATACATTTCACACCTGAGCCTCAACTCTCACGGTCCGGTACCAAACGACTCACGGACCGGTACCGGTCCGAGGCCCGGGGGTTGGGGACCGCTGAGCTAGCTGATTAAGCTAACTGAATTAAGTACAAAATGATCATCAAAAAGTGTAGTTGGACAAGTGGTAGCGACAGTGTTAGCTGGGTTATTTTAGCTTCATTAGTCAAATCAAATTTAAACTTCTGAATTAGATTTAGTGCTGACATTTTCTTTTTTTATTGTCATTATCATTGTCTATCATTGTGATGGGCGTTTGTCATTATTGACACCATAGTTCACTGACTACTAAAGAAAAAAAAAAAAAAAGAGAGGTGGAGGAAATGGCAGATGAATCAATATCGAAATGAATCATTCCAGCTGAATTTGCAACAAGATTTTTCAAGGCAATCAGATATAATTAAGCTGAAGTTGAAATGCCATGATGCATAAAAAGACCCACACACACATGTGTTTGTTTTTTGTTTTTTTTTAAAGCTCTGAACTCATTTGGGTGCGATTGCTTGTTTTAGCAGCTCTGAAATGCTCATCCATGTAGAGCGACTGTATGAAAAAGAGAAATGTTTAAAATTCACTAATAAAGAGCGCGGTTGCGGTTCACAGGTATCCACAAAGACGGTGGCCCAGTGTGTGGAGTTTTACTACACCTATAAGAAGCGTGTGAAGACTGGCCGCAATGGTACGCTAACCTACGGTGAGACAGAGCCTTTGGAAAGCAAGACCACAGAAGAGGAGATGGACCGCAAGGTCAGTCTTAAACCATGTTTCACATTAGCGTTGCAGAAAATAGCGGATAAAAGGATGTCTGTTTAATACATGCAAATATCCTCACTGATCGCTGTTGAACTGAACTATGTAAAAGTCTGTATCTGTCTGCAACTGTGGTTCATGGTGTCTACAGTAACCTTACACACTGATAATAGAAGGTAGAGCATGTTAAAAAAAAGTACAACTGCAGGCTGTTTGGGTTTTATGGTAACTGAATAGTGCTGCATGCATATATATATCTCTATATCAGCATGTTTGCTATAATTGTATTTAAGTAGCCACAGTGCGAATGAAGTCATGTACAAAATAGCTCTCAAAATTAATTGTATACTAGTAGATGTAAGTTTCCCTCAGACATGTGTGCCTTACAGTCAATGTTCTTCTTGGACCAGCAGGGCTCTCACAGACTGGAGCCACAGCGGGAGGAGGACAGCAGGAAATGGGAAGGGTCAGCTGACAGGAAACCGGATGTCTGCCCTACCAGGACGTCTCATGCGCTGCCGTCCACAGAGAATGTACGTGTGCAATTAGAAGAGCTGCATGAATTAATGATGGCGTGAATAAATTAAATGAAAACATGTATAGCTGAGCAGCGAGCGCAGAAGTCTCTCCTTTCAGTGTTTTCTCCTCTTTGTCCTCAAAGATGAGATAAAATGAGTAAAACAGTATTTTTTTAATATAATACAACCCCAGAATACGAAGGTTGGTGCTCTAGTTTGGTGGCACTGAATTTCTATCATTACTGTGGTTATTATACTCATTATACTTATCGCATATAGTGTTTTATTTAATAGTATAATATCCGTGCTTTTTTTTCAAAAATAATTTTTCACAGTAGAAATAATGTAATTTATTTTAATCATCTTTAGTTTTTTGCTTTTGTGCACACACAAACTATTCTAAAAGATATTGTAAAGCGAGTATATCGACTGATTTAGATTGAACATATAAGTTTGATATAAATAAATTTAAAGCAAAGAGAAACTGCAGGAGAGTTTGGGAAGATAAGATTAGATTTTATGGAAAATGTTTTGCGGCAAACTGATTCCTGCTTTAGAAATGTGTCAGTTGAAGATTTGTCCTTTTGAACCTTGCCTGAGTTGCTGGTTGGCTGTTGGTTTTGCTGCCCCCCGCTGGGGTTTTGGAGAAGAAAACTCAAGTCCTCCCCTCAGCTCTCTGCTCTGCATTGTGCAACTCCATAGTCTTTGTTGGGAAACGGTGACTCAGCAAGAAACTTTTCTCCTTTCTTTCTTTTTCATTTTTAAATGTTAAAGATGAATTCAGGCTGTGCGTATGTTGCAGTTTGATTGTGTCCTCATTTATGCGTCCACATGCATACCGTTGTGAAGCTATTCTATATAAAAGCTGCTCGTAAAGTGGCTTCAGCTGCACTAAGCAGCTATGTTAAAGGTGTTTTGGAGCTTTCATGTTAATGCACTTCTTTCTTTTATTGGGTGTGCAGCCTGGGACCGTTCTGATTATGAAAGGCCAGGACGACACGGGGAGGGAGCAGTCGCTGTCCCGGGTTATTCACCCCCCTCACCCGCCACCTCCCAGCTCCAAACAGCGCTACGAAAGCAACGCCCGCAAGACGACTCCTTCGACAGGCAACAAAGGCCCAGCTGGTCAGGAGGGGGAATTTCCCTGCAAGAAATGTGGCAGGTTAGTGATCAGAAATGTGGCATCAGTCACCGCTGTTGTGTCGGAGAGGCTGGGGTGAGTCTGTTTGCTTATGTAAAGATGACAGCAGCACTCATTCGAGTTGCGTAAGTAGCCTTAGACAGGACAAGATGGGAAAAATAAAAATTTTGTCAGAAATATTTGTACTTCTTTTGCCCACTTGGAATATGAATGGTAAATAGAGGGAAGTGTCTCATGGTGTCTCTCTGAAAGAATCAAACCGTCCTGTCATGCTTTGGTAAAATAACAACTCGTCCTCTGGCAACACCGGCCATGTTATTGCCAACTGTGTCCTAGCAACCGAAACACAGAGTAGATACGGCACATCACACCTCCTGTCAGTGCAGCTCTACCCAATGACTTGAAGAGCACTACACTTGCTCTTCACACCAGCTCAGTGTCCTCATTATAGACTGTCCTCCACCACAGATATCCAGCTAGGTGATTCACAGCTTTGAAATGTTTTATCGCAGATCTGCTGTTGTGTCACATGACGTGAGACTTATTGTGGAGCTAAAATGATCGAATTTTAGTACTCTTTGGAGTTGTAATGTTTTCTGAAAATCATTGTTGTTTAGAAGCTTGTGTTCGTGTATGCTAGTGAACTTTGACCTCATTCTTTACAGAGAGACAGATTCTTTGCTGTCTGGAAGTACTGAGCTTAGAGTAAATGTGTGAGAACCCTTTATATGAGTTGTTGAATAATGTGTAGTATTTCAATAAAACTTGAATACAAGAGGCTTTATGAGATAGTTCCCAGAGTGTATAATCTAATTTTCATTTTGTGCTCTTTAAAATAATAAAATAATTCCCCCCGGCTGAACCCTTTTACTTATAATGATGTCTTTTTGCTTAGTGGGCTTTGAACATTTTCTCTACACCATAATTCATAAAGTTATATATTCAAATTCTGCATATTCATTCTTAAGCGGTTTGTTTTACTGTGACCATGTCAGGCAAACAGCAGCTGAAATGGGTTCCACCTTTTTCCAAACAGCCTTGTTTTCTTTGCATGTCTTTCCCTTTGCATTGGTACCCGATAGTGTTTGTTTGTTTGTTTGTTTTAATATGTTTAAATTAAGTTGTCAATGACATGGCTGAGGAACTTCCAATGTGTCACTGACTGTTTCAAAAATAAACTCTAGAGAACCACAGTTTCATATCTAACAAGTCAGACCTAGTGATGAGGAAAGAGGTTTATCTGTCTCTGGCAACACATGATTAGTTGTTTTGATAATAGTGATGTTGGAGGCTGATGTCTTACACGTGCCCTGTGTGTGTTCAGCCACCTCCATTTGTCATGTTGCAAACAGACGCACATAGCCAGGACGTAGCTGGTGTCCAGTGTCCGTCCAGTACCAGGTTTTGGTTTTTTTTGATGCTTGAAAGCAGCTTTGTGTTCCTGACCTCCAGACTTACAAACTGAGCTTAACTGAGCCTGCTTAACAAACACAAACAGCACTGCTTTCCTCTTTATAGCACGAGTAGCAGATTGCATATTTATAGAGCCGTACATATTAAATGAGGCGATTATGCAGAGTTGCATTTTAGCTGCTTGTAAAGCATGAAGGCATTAATATAACCACTCTGAGCAATGAAAGCAAAATGCATCTTTGACCTGCTTTTCCCTAACCCTGCAGGATTTTCTACAAAGTGAAGAGCCGCAGCGCTCACATGAAGAGCCACGCCGAGCAAGAGAAGAAGGCTGCGGCTCTGCGGCAGAAGGAGGCTGAGGAGCGGGCGGCGGCTAAAGCAGCCGAGGCCGCTGCCATCCTGGCTGCGCGGCAGCAGAACGGGACGCGACAGGTGGGCGGCGACAGCACCAATGATGACTCTTCAGACGCACAGGACGAGGACGACGATGACTGGCAGTAAATGGGAAGACCGTACTCACCGAATGCAACGGTAGCGAGGTTTGATTACTGAACAGGAGAAGGACAGTTGAAAAGAAATAAAGAAACCCTCCCCCCTGTGAAGTTTCTGTAAATTTTTGTGGAACAAGAAGACTTCTGTTACTTGGCACATTCAGGGACAGATGAGCTCCCGTGTCCTCATTTAACTGTGAACGCGTGGACTGAGTGAGAGTGTTTTATTTGTGTTGGAACAACGTGCTTTCCAAAACTCACCAACTCCCCTTTACTCTGCTTGAAAAGCTTTTCAAGTGTTACCTCTCTTGGTCACAGGGCTCGGTCAAATCAAAGCCATGCCGCTTCTTTCGGCGCTGTCCTTTTTCTCCACTCCCAGCCGCGGCCTTCCTCGCCAGTTTGAAACTCGCCCTGCATCATTTTGACAGGTGTGGAACTCGTCAGACCCCCTTTTGTTTAGTTTTTTTCTACTTCGCTTCTTACGATGAGCCACAGCACCCGCTTAAAAGCTGCATCTCGACCGTCCAGCATCGGGTGAAGTTTTGAAGACATTAAAATCGGACAGCTGGGGGAGCGTTGAAGCGAACGGAGGCTCGTGCTGTTAGGTTCTCCGCTCCGGGACGGACAGATGGATGGATGGCATGTGCAAACTGTTGCCTCTGTGTCGCCGCTCTCCTGGACACAAAGCTGCCAAAAGCTTTGTCAGACGCATGTGCGCCAAATGGGTTCTCTGTGTTCATTGGGCTTTTGTTCTGTGAAACCCCCTCCACCTACTCCACCTTCAGCCCCGTCACCTTTTATAGCTCCCAGTTAGTTCCTCACTGTCGATGCCTTGGATGTTATGCTTTTTATCTCAAAATGACAATCAATTTTACACTGTTGTTTTTTTTATTGATATGTATACAGGTGACGTTACTTTTTTTTCTTTTTTGCCTGTGTAGCTGTATACGGTTATTGTTGTTTTTTTGTGAATATTCCTGTTTATGATTATTATTATTATTATTATTATTATTATTATTATTACTACTATTATATTCTGGTATTGGCTGCAGTTTAATTAAGCGCTTTTTTTCCCATCTTTGTCCAGAGCTTTTTTTTTTCTTTTTTTTTTTCCTTTTTTTTTTTCTGTTTTTTATTTTTATTTTTTTAATTTAAACAAAAAAACTCAATAATGCTACTTGCTGCCTGTTTATAACTGTGAGATTTCTTTTGGAAACATGAAATGAAGAAAAGGCAGAGATGTATGTGCAATAGAACAAGTTGACCCCCTGTTACCTGAGTGTTCAAGCCCACCCGGCCCCCTCCCACCTTCTCCTTCACGCTTACAACCAGCTGCTCCGGATGCCTCACTGGCACCGCTGTAACTGATGGGAAGCATTGACTCAGACTGTTGAAACTGCAGGTCTCTACAGATGCACACATTGAAGCAGAAAACGGCAATGACCAACTCGAGACAGTTCAATTAAATTAGTTTGGATAATAGTGGAAATTTTTGCTTGTACAATCTGGCTCAAGCAAACTAAAATTGTCGTTATCCTGTGTAAGTAAATTCTTTACTTCCATCAACAAATGGATGAAGCAGCAGAAACTTTGCTCACTGCTAACTGAACCAATATTGTAGGCCTTTAGCACATACTTTCTACCTCAGTATGCTTTTTCCTCATACTTCCATCTAATTACCGACGGAATACAAAAGGAAATTTCTTCTTGTGGCTGGTTCAGACTAAAATGTCATATTTTGTAGGTTTTTAGAGGCAGTTCTTTGCTTCGTCTGTCTCACAGATTCTTAAATCTGGCTCTTTTATTATTATTTTTTCTTACACATGCCCTCTAGCTAAACCTGTCAGCCACAGCTCATTATTTACACTCCCCACAAACTGTTGATGATGGTAAATAATTTACTGGCAAAAGCTGAAACACAGGCATTAAGAGAGATGGAAGCTCGAACTTTACAGAGTTTTATCGCTGTCATACAAATTCCCCTCGAGTGTTTGCTCCTAAGTTTACTATAAACACTTCACACAGACTGTTTACTATAAAACATACAGATAGGGACAAAGGGAGGGCCCATTCTCTACTTCAGTACCTGATTTTTTTTCTCTTTGCAGGCAAATGTCGGTGCCGTTATTCAACTCGTGTTCTTGCACTTGGTTGCTGATATTCGGTGTTTCTAAATTGAAGCATGATGCGACAGAAGAGAAGAATAGTGTCTCTCTTTAGTCAGCATGGAAAAGTGTCTCAGTCTGCATATGGATTGTTGTGGCACCAACACGCTCCAATGAGAGCTTAGCTGTGGGGAGGGGGTCGTCGTCGTCGTCGTCAGCAGCAGCAGCAGCTAAAGGACAGCGTGACTCAGCTTACAAATGCATTTGATAATTAAATGGAAACATGTGCAAAAGAAATAAATAAAATAAAATGCACGTTAGTGGTATAGCTGTGATAAGGAAGCTATTTAAATGACTTGTATAACAGTGTGGCTGATCAAAGGCTGATATCGAAATCGTTTTAACCCTACGCCGTGCATCTGTGGTCGCCTATTTTCTGTTTACTTTATGCTGATACGAGGCGCCGAATCGGACCACGGAGACGGTGTGTTTTGATCTGTCTATCGCTGCATATCTGTGTTAAGCCCTTCAGCCCAGAGCCAGCTTCTGTTGCCATGGCAACAAATGGGTTAAAGGGTTATTTTCCTTTAAAGGACAAACCACAGTGGGGGAGCTCGGGGGAGCGGGGAGAAAAGGCTCCAATTACTGGTTAGTCCACAAGTTAAACCTGGGTCTATGCACAAACTGTTCACGTGTGTGTGTGTGTGTGTGTGTGTGTGTGTGTGTGTGTGTGTGTGTGTGTGTGTGTGTGTGTGTGTGTGTGTGTGTGTGTGTGTGTGTGTGTGTGTGTGTGTGGGGGGGCAGGGGGGTACCGTGTTAAAAGAACGTGTGTCTGTGTGTGTCTGACTGCTGATAGGTAAGATGTTTAACTGTACACCAGTTAGTGCGGAGAAAAGAAATTGCAGACTGTTCACATGTTTGATATGTTAATTTATATTTCTTTTTATTTGGGTTCATGCCGGGGGAGGGAGGGGGGATGTTGAACAGAAAAAAGGTGTTCCCGCTTCTTAAAAGCAGACTTGTGGGTGAAGTAGAGGCCACGAGCTTTCCTTGTTTCTTCTGGCCGGTTAAGGGAATTTTGAGGGGACAAAAGGTTTATTTAGCTAAAGATTAGAAATCTATATAAGAATGGAATTCTATGTTTGCATACTTTCTATGCTATTTTCATATGAGGTTCACACTAATGATGAAAACAGAAAGGAATCTCAAGTGCTTTTTACTACAGTGTAACTTATTTGTTTTGATTTTTACCACCTGTGTTTTTAGTAATGATTTATGAAGCACTGTATATTAAAGTTTTAAAATATTCTGCATGACTTTGTGAGTCACTTTTTTCACCCCTCACGATCACTACACCAAACCAGACCTGATAAAGTTCTAACAGTGACAGTTGCTGTTGTTTGCATTACTTCACAGCCAGCACACAAGGGGGCAGCATTGCTGCAGCGGTTCATTCAGGCAGAGGAAAGGAGGAGGAAGCTGTTCTGTGCCCAGAGCCAGGCTGTTCTGTGATGGCTTAATCACATCTGATTGGCTTATGTCATATTTAACCATATAGCTGTACGCTATTTGGTATCATAAATTGGGACATGACAGCAAGTCAGTGCAGCAATTTATTCCAACCTATTTAAATATTCATGGAAATACAGTAAATCAGACAAAAACAGTTTGTTCATATTTGGTATGACCGTCTTTCTTCTTCGACACAGTTTAATCTCTTAAAGATCTCCATATAGAAGAGAAACCAAAAGTTTCTCATTTGGGTTCATCACTCCTCGGTCCTGTTTCTGCTGGTTTCCAGTACAGTTATGGTCTAAATTAGACCATAACTGTACTGCCTACAGCCTTTCCTCTTTCTCTTCCTTAAATGTTTCTTGACCACCACCCTTCCACTGAGACAATTTCTGCTGAGGCTTCAACGAACAGTAGATCAATCAGCTGCATCTCTCAGGTCTTAACTGGATTTATTCCTATTTCTTCAGGATCTAGCTTTCAGACACTATCCATCTGTTCTAGTCTTTTAGTCTAGTCCAGTTTCCTAATATCTATCTAGCTATGTATCTATATATATGTAGACGAATACATAGATAAACATTACATCATCCTCATTGTGAGGTTATGCTCTTAAAGATAAAGTTCCTGCTCTTATTGGTGAGATTAGAGTGAAAACAAAAGTGTGTAATACAAAACTTTCATTTTCATTATTGAGTTTATTTCTGAGAGAAGGTGTCAAAGGTTTCTCACTGCAGCTTAGGATGCGCATGCGCAGGTTAGAGCATGAAACTTGTAAAAACCTGAGCCTTTGTAGCAATGATGCTTGGGTCTATATGGCTGTGACTGTGTAGGATGTTTAAGAGATAACTGTAGGATCTGACAGTGGAGATAAAGTGATGAGGGGAACTGAATACTCCCACTAGCAGCAGGGCAGTCTGGGAAAGGCAAACAAGAACAGCATGCTGTTCAGATGTGTCCTCTCGTTCTCTTTTTGCTCATTCCAGCCCGTGGGAGGAGAAGGCGGAGGAGGCGGAGGAGGAAGACAAATAGGAGGAGTGGGAGCCAAGGAGGGAAACAGGCATCACAAAACTTTATCTGCCTATCTTACAGCTGGAGAAAATTAGAGATCAGGGCGGGCAAAGCTTTGCAAACACTGAATCAAAATTGCACAACACCTCCATCACATCCATCTCTGAGCGTTGGTTGAGTTTGAAAAATTGCACTCATCTTTTACATCTAAAAACACTTCTAAGACATTCCTGCAACTTAATGATAACTTGTATCAGCGCCAGTATTGCAAAGCATCCATCACATCAACAAAGAGAGACTAGAGGCTATTTATAACAGCTCTCATACAGTCCAAATTCCTCCCCAAGGCTCAGACAACATGTGTCAAGAGAAACTTGACAAATACAGCCAGGTGCTCTCCCTGAGTGTGTGTGAACAAGAGTGTGTGTGGGAGTTAGAGAGAGAGGAAATGAATGTGGGGATTTTTTTTGTCGTTGCTCAAACCCAATATATTACTTTCTGTGTCTGGCCATCAGAGCCAAGCCCAGCAGGAGGTGTGATATGAGAACTCTCAGCCTGATGTCCAGATCCTGCCAAATCCTGGACGGATCTGCCACCTAAATGTAGCACCTAAAATCTGACAAATGTTTCCAAACGTTTGCTGAAAAGTTCAAGGTTACAACAAAGAGTATAAAGGGTTCATTGATTTAAGTTTAATCTGTTTTGTTTTTTTGTCCAGACAATGAAAGGTTTTCAAGATATCCATCCATTTCAAACATGAAACATCTCAGCAACATTTTGACTGACTGAAGCTGATTTTGTGGCAGACATTTATATACCCCTCAGCTATCTCTCTGTGCAATCATCTCAAAGGTTTTGCAAAATATATTTCCACCAGCTCTTATTTTATTGTACCTTATAGCTTTCTGAGGAGCCTTCCTCCAGAGTTAATAACCACTTATTAGAACACTGGAGCGTGTTTTCAGACATTTCTCATCTGGTTGCACTCACTAAGCACAAAAAAGTGACAAAATAAACTGCATTCAAACCCTGGCTTCCATCTCACCGCTATACAGATGGCTAATAATTATGGAATGAGGTGGGTGTGAACTGTTGGTTGCACAGAGTCACAGAAATGTTTGAAGGCTGCTCTGCGACGCCCCAAGTTGGTGCGGGAGGGGAACGCCTGACCACCTCACAAGCAGCTGTGCATATTGTTGCATTCAGGCGTAATTAGCAAAGGTTTGCATACTAATGTGCTAAATTAAGATGCTGGACATGGTGATAGGATGCTGATTAGTGCAGCCTCACAGAACCACATCCGTGGCCTTTTATTCCAATCCCCGTTTATTGTTGTAAATGATTAATGGCATTGTTTCACCACAGTTGCAAATGGTTTATTTTCTCAAGTCGTTCCTAAACAGAGGGAGGGGAGGGTGCAAAGAGTGTGAAACAGACTAAAATACAGTTGAATTTCATTCTTATAAGGAGGCCCTTGTTACTGAAACTACCTGAAGCCATATTAACAGAGAGGAATGCTTGCTAAACTCGTTCATTTGGCTTAAACACATGGAAAAAAACAAGATTTTTTATTATTTTCCCAAACATCCAAGCCCAGGCTCGGAGGCCTTCCCGTCTCATTAACTACCTCAGAGCAGAGGCTTTCTCGTGGGCTTGGAGAGGCCGACTTATCCCCTCTCTGTGTGGTTTTTGGGGAGCTGGCTCCCATACAAGCGTTCATGGCAGCGGTTCATCGTTTCTGCACATACATACACACACTGGATCCTTATTAGCAATTACAACGCCAGAGGGTCTATTTATACACATCTGCTGAGACAGAGCACTGCAGCGGTAACAGATACATCCAGCAGCACTAATCAACTCCAGCCCAATCCCTGTAAACAAGATGAGAGGGCGGATAGAGGGAAGAGAGGAATAATGTACCAGGGGAAGGAGGAGGGTGAAGGCGGGAAGACAAAAATAGGAGAGGCGGCAGGATGGAAAAAAGAAATTAAGAGGGGAAGGGTAGAAAGAAAGGGATCAAGGGGTGAAAGAGGTGTAGATGAAGACTGGGAGAGTATCTGAGAAAGCCATCAATAATCAGTAACAGAAGTAAGGACCAGATTCTTCTCACAATAGCTGTTCCAGCTATTCTCCTGCTACACAGTCTTTCAAAGGAAAACTGAACTTCTAAATTAACATATACAGCCAACAGGCTGCTTTGGGATCCTCACCGGGGATAGAGATGACCCCGATTTACCCGATTTGTGCAAGACTCATTTTACAAACTCCCCACACCGGATTTTATTTTGCCAAAGCCAGTTCAAAAATGATAATGGGATTGTGGAGGATTGTGATACTGTCCAACTGGAGTGTTTGCAGGTGACCACATAAAAAAATTAGTAAAATTAGGTGGCATTAATAAGGCTAATAACAAACAATAGTTTGCTGTTTATTTCACTCAAGGTCAAATTTTTCTTGACCTTCCTTGAAATGCTGGTAAAAAGAAAAAAGGCAAGAAGTCTTTTGGCTTTTTAAGTAGTGCAGCCTCTCCCCACCGTGCTGCTACTGCTGCTGCTACTGCGTACTACTAAAGCCATTAAAAATGCAAGAATGTCTGCTCCACATTTAGTCAACCTTTTAATACTTTTAGAGGATTTGGGAAGCTTGAAAATTGATCTTTGAAAACAGCGGCTCAATATTTTGGGAAATACGCTAATTTGTTAAATTACAATCAGGAGCTGTTTAGCATAGCTTAGCATGAAGACTGTAAACCCGGGGAAACTGCTAGCCTAGCTATGTCCAAAGCAATACTGCGACTGCAACACACCTCAAAGAAGTTAAATTAAATCATTTTAAATAACAGCAGATTTTTTTTCTAGATGAGGTAGAGGAAGAAAATGATGGGAACACCTTTCAAAAAAAAAATCCATATATTTTTTAGACTTATCAAATTTAGCATCTTAGCTGCTAGCATAGACAGGTTGTGAGTCTATCACGGGGCTTAAACAGAGAGACTTAAGTGAAAAACAATGAAGATTAACAATACATTAAAAGTGTTGAAATAGCCTTTTCGTTGTGGAAATGAAGCTAGCTTCCTCACTTATACACCAAATGGAGTTTGAAGCAGGGGACTTCCTGTTGTGGTGCATGTTTGAAGTTGAAGGCCTCAGTTTTTATGCTGAGCTATACAAACTGACTGCTGGCTGTAGCTGGACAAATATGAAAGTGGTATTTTCCATCTGTTTACACAGAGATTAGTTGTAAGCAGTTCAATCAAAGGTTATTTCCAAATCTCATATTGCTGTGGTTAAATAATCAGAGGCCTAAAGGGCTCGATAATTATCTTAGCTCCTTTGAGCTCCTTTTGCAGGATGGTTTTTTCTCCTATGATTTAAACAATAGTCATTTTTAGCCATCTTTGCAGTATCATATTTAAACTTGGAAGCAATTAGGAAAATTGCTTTGTTGAAAATTGCTAACCTTGACTGAATTACTGCCATTACAGCAAGAGAAATCCCTCTTTCTAACGGAGGGGAAAAAGTGAACAACTCTTTTAAACTCCTAACAGTTATTACTAATTACCTGCGAGGGTCAGTTTTTAAGTGAGTGAAAAGTATACAGTTGATTTCCTGTTCTAATTTTTTGTCTTTTAAAAAATCCCACTAACAGGTTTAGCAGCTGATGGCAGGCTGGACATTCTACCACGTGTTCACAGGCCGGTGCGGGTGTAAGGAACATTTTCACAAACACACCTTCTAATTTCTTAGCAGACCAGTCCTGTAGGAAAAACTGATGTAATGTTGGAGGAATATTAGCGTGCTGCCAGAGGCATAGGCCTAATGTATAAACTGGTGCGCTCCAGATTAGGACTTCCATAGCTTCACACATCTGATACAGATTCACTGTTAAACTGAAGGATGTAAAATATCCCTCCTGTCCCTCGGTGCTCTCACGCATTGTCCTTTTTAAACCCCCTTCTAGAAATCGGAGGCTGGATTTAGTCAACCAATGTACAAAATTCCAAAAAAGCTCTATCATGCAAAGAAGAAGCCATATGTAAATAAGACCCAGAAACACTGCCATCTTCTCTTGGCCAAATCTTATTTAAAAAGGACTGAGGCAAAGTGGAAACTGTCCTGTGCAGCAGGATGGCTTCATAGTAGAATCTGAAAGCTTAACCGCACTGCCTGCAGTCCAGACCTGTCAGTCACAGCATCACAAACTGAAAAATACAACAAAGAACACCCAGGACTGTTGAGCAGCTAGAATCTTATATCAAAACAAAAATAGGACAATATTTCTCTCCCCAAAGTCCAGCAGCTGGTCTCTTCAGTTCCCAGATGTTTGCAGACTGTTGGGAAGAGGGGGATGCTACGCTGTGGTAAACATGGCCCTGTTCCATCAGTTTCATAATGACCTTATATGTTTCTTAAAATTCAACATTTTTTCAGTTTAAACATTTGATATGCTGGGTTTGTGAGATCTGCAAGACACTGCTTTTCCGTTTTTATTTACATTTCACTCAGACAACCGAGCCAAACTCCAGAATAACATAGTTCAACAACACATTACGAAGAAAGACATGAAGTTTATTACAGATATGACAAGAATCATGATTTTTAAGGTTTCCAGATATTTCTAGCACAAACATCTCTGGTCATGTCTTGTTTTAATGTTGTTGCCTCTGCACTTTGATTTCAACCACAATTAAAGTGTTGCTACACTTTTTGCTGTCAGTCATCTGTTCCTGCTTTTTCAGGTGGATGATAGGATGCTACAGATCCTTGCCATGACCTCACCTGCTGATTTTGTGCTCCACCAATCATAAAAAAATGACCTTCAAACCGCCTCCAGCTTTTTAAACAGGGACAAGGTCAGCGTGCAGCGTTTTGCACTGCCACCAGGGGTCGCCAAAGTCAATAAAATTTCAAGAAGATTTTACAGTTTTTGCTCGTTGCTTGAACACTATAAACCCATGCTTAGACTAAAGTAACACAACTTGAAGCTTTTGTTACCATACCCCAAACACATGTACCCATACCTTAAACAAAAGTGCTGCTTTGCACTCTGGTTGCAATTATGCAACACACTTACTCCTTTATGCAACACACATGGTCCTGCATACTACACTCTATTTCATACATAAGACACTTCGTTCAAAAATGAAATTTCAGGGTGCCATTTGGAAAACACATGTATCCAAAATACAAAACACATCGGGTAATTGCAACCACTCAAATACACACCTGAAGGCACTTACTTGCAAAACTGAACACCAATTAGCCAGCCACAAAAAGCCCTCAGTTTAGCCAATTCAAGAACTTTGCAAGCATGGATGGAGGGAGAGCAAGAGGAAGAGGAGGAGGAGGTCAAAGAGGCCATGCACGGACCCATATTTCTGATGATATAAGAGCAACTTTGGTGGACCATGTCATCAACCACGGCCTGACTATGAGGGAAGCTGGGCAGAGAGTCCACCCACATCTAAGCCGCTTCACAGTGGCATCTGTAATAAGAAAATTCCGACTAGAAAACAGGTCTGTCTTCATCTCACTGCCTTCTACTCTACTCAGATGGTTTTATAGTACTGTTCTACAGTTACCATATCAAGTGTACAGGGTATTGCAGGGTGCTAATGCTCCTTTTGCAGCCAAAGTGGTAGTTTCTGTGAAACATACCATGATTACTTATATTGAAGTACAGTGTTGTACAGTGGATGATACAGTATATACAGTGAAGTACTGTAAGAAAAATAAGCAAACCGATGACAATATGTGGTTGTATTTCTCTAGAATGACTCGAAGACCTTCTGGGGGAGGACGCCAACGCCTGTTCACACAACGGCAGGAACTTGCTGTTGTGGACCTAGTGAGGGCAGACAACGCCATCCGTCTCCACCAGCTACGACGGAAAATACTTGCAGACAGGCGAGTGTTCAGCAACATAGACCATGTGAGCATCACCACCATCAGACGCATCTTGGGTAAACACAGCATCACCATGAAGCAGCTCTACAGAGTCCCATTCGAGAGGAACAGTGACAGGGTCAAAGGACTTCGAGCTGAATATGTACGGGTACGTGTAACTGTCCCTTACATTTACAATAGAGTATTGGTGAAGTCCAGTAGCAGCTGAATATGTACCATATCAGTACCACATGGATCCATTCTGAGAGCTACACAGGTACCTGTGTGATGGGGTGAGGGTGCTGTATGTGTAGCACTGTAGTACAGTGATATGTTCCCCTTTTTTTCAGAGAATCTTGGCCATGGATGGAGCTGCACAGCCTCATGAATACATTTTCATTGATGAAGCTGGATTCGACCTGAGCAAAACAAGACGACGGGGTCGTAATGTAATTGGCCAAAGGGCAATTGTGCACGTCCCAGGGCAGCGCGGGGGAAACATCACATTATGTGCCGCCATATGCCTTCGAGGGCTTCTGCACCATCATGCAATACTGGGTCCATACAATAGCCAACACATACTCACATTTCTAGATGCTCTCCATGATATAGTTGTACAGAACAGACCAGATCAGCCCAGGTTTGTGGTGATATGGGATAATGTCAGTTTCCATCGGGCTGCTCTGGTCCAGGCCTGGTTCTCCAACCAAAGTCAACTTGAAGTGGTATGCTTGCCCCTTACTCACCATTTTTAAACCCTATAGAGGAATTTTTTTCGGCTTGGAGATGGCGTGTATATGACCGCCAACTACATGCCTGCATGCCTCTTCTGCAGGCAATGGAACAGGCCTGCGGCGACATTCAGGTGACAGCAATCCATGGATGGTTTTGACATGGAAGAGGATATTTTCCCCGGTGCCCAGCGGGAGAAGACATTGCTTGCGATGTTGATGAGGTCCTGTGGCCAGACCCCAACAGACGGCGGGATCCATGAGCCCACGTATGCACAATTGTCATGATTTTTTGTTTACAGTATAGTGTTTTTTCTATTACTGTATTATGGGGTTTTTTTTGTTTTGGTTTTTTTTGCTTTATCTGAATTCATGGTACTGCAATGTACAATATTGAGTAGGTCTATTTGCTTTTTTGGTTGTTTGCAAATGTGTCTCCTGAAAATATGCCTTCTGAATGAACAATGGAAATCAAAGACTGCAGTGCTTTATATAAAGTAGACTAGTGTGTTCCTCCTGCTCTGTAAGTGTTTGCATATGATGCAAGTATGTGTCATTTTGTCAACAGAGTTACATTTTGACAAAGGAATGTTAGGTTTTGATAGCAGAGTTTAGGTTTTGAGAGTAGAGTTTCAATTTGGTGCAGATGTGAATGGTATATTTCCCAGTGTTGTGTCATGTTTACTTGTGTTTAGGGTTTTGGCACAATGAGCAAAGTTTTGCAAAATGTGTTCAGGCAACGGGCAAAAACTGTAATAAACATTTAGAAGTTAGAACCTGCTGTGGAGCTTGTAATTAATTTTATGTGCTGTTCATGTTTAGTGATAATTTAAATTAAACTATAAGAATGGCACTTATGTGTTTTATTTTTATTTACATGTTTTATTTATCCTTCCTTTTCATGCTGTCAACTGCTGCGGATCCCGTTCACAACAACTGGATCTTTTCCAAGAATTAGTCCATCTTTCTAGCGGCATTCCCAGGTCTGTGTGTGCATGAGTTATTACAGCTGTGAGACAATTATTTTCCAGTCTTTAAAAGGTTCATGGGTCTAATTTTCTTTTTCATGCTGACACAGCGGGTCTGTGTTGGCAAATTACCCTGGTTTCCACCGTGACGGGAAAAAAAAACCCTGGAAGCCCTTCACCTTAAGTGCTGTGTAAGTCATCATTAGTGAATGTGTACTGCCTGCACTATGCTTTCTTTATGATCAGCAAAATTATTCGCACTTTAATAAATTAGGCCTCAACCACATGAATCATGTATGTGCCGCTGGGAGCCAGGAATAAGTGTGCTCATCACTGACTGCGTTTGATGCATGTACTTTTGTTTTTGACAGTGCTTATGGTCACATTTCAGGCACTAAAGGCTGTTTACCATGAAGCTATGAACTTAACTAAAGCTGCAGATTTCACACAAACATCTGAGGGCATCACAACCACAAAGATGTGGTATTTCCTGTGCAGAAAGCTGAGAGGGAAATGTTTGAAGCCACAGTGGTAGCTATTATTATCATCACAGGAGGCATTTAGATGCACAGCACCCCACTATACCAATTCAAAGAAAAGTAACCCTACTTATTCGTAACTTCCAAATAAAGTTATTCAAAAGCAGGGAACCTGCTTCGACTTTCTTTCCCCCCCATTCAGATCATTTAGTTTTCCAATGCAGAAATTAAGCACTTTTTCACTGCTTTATATTTGTAAACATCCATAAGTGTTAAATAGATTTGCTTGATTAATATAAAAAGTTTCTGCCTAAGCTTTTGATCAATTCTTTTCTACTGTACCTTCATTATCATTATTGGACTTTACTGATGCATATCTGGCTTGTAAGTGCTTCATATTTTTATTGATTTGTTTAAATATTGTTTCTAATAATGTCTGATTTCCTTTTTTCTAGATGTTATTTTACTTGACTGATTGATATCTTTGATGGATTTAAAGCTGTTCCATTTTCTTTTAGAAATACTGGCCAATCTGTTTGTGTAAGACCTTGATCTGGATGTTGACTGTGTAATAGCGGATGTTTACTGCTGTATGCACAACGGATGCACTGGGGGGAAATTCTTAACCGGTACTGATACGGGCATCTGGTTCAGAACAAATTTACATCTGTTAATTCGAGTTTGGTGGAAAATGTAATCAAAAACAGAATGCTACTTGCGATTTGCATATCTCATAAACTCATATGTTATTCACAATAGAACATAGAAAACATATCAGATGTTTAATCAGCGAAAATTAACCATATTTTAAGAAAAATGTTGGCTTCTTTTGAAGTTGATGACAGCTACGTGTCTCAAAGAAGTTGGGTGCCATCAATAAAAGGCTGGAAAATCATGTTCTTGAACATAAAATTGTGAAGACTTTGAGTGTCTCATCCTCTACGGTGCATAATATCATCAACAAATTGAGAGAGTCTGGAGAAATCTCTGTGCGCAAGGTACAGGGCTGCAAATCAGTAGTGGGGAAAAATGGATGTCTGCACGCTTCCAGTCCTCAGGCGGCACTGCATTCCATAACAGTGTGATGGAAATCACCGCATGGGCTCAGGAACACTTCCAGAAATCACTGTCTGTGAAAACAATTCACTCTGCTGTCCACTAATGCAGGTTAAAGCTCCATCATGAAGAGAGAAAGACAAATATAAACATGATCCAAAAACAGACCCATTTTTTTGTGGTCTGATGAATTGACATTTGAAATTCTTTGTAGATCATTGTCCACCTGTTTAACAGCCTTCTTCATCTCTGATGTAATGCATGTTATGAGGGTGCATTGGTGCCTAGCAAATTGTGCACATCTGGAAAGGCATCATCAGTGCTAAAAGGTATACACAGGTTTTAGAGCAACATATGTTCGAATCCAGATAAATCTTTTTCAGGGAAGGTTTTGCATATTTCAGCACAACAATGATAAACTGCATTTATCATCTATTACAACAGCATGGCTTCATAGTAGAGGGATACAGGTGCTAAACCGACCTCCCTGTAGTCTTTAAATGTTGCAAAGATTTGTTGTAAATAAAAGACCGGCCTACTGTAGCTTCTGGGTTTGAAAAGCTAATTCCATAAAACATATTTTCTTTTAATGCCCTGAAGGGGGCAACTCTGAAAACTAAAAATTTTATTGTGGCACTTCTGGGAATTTATCAGCTGGTCTTCTTCATAGAAATACAGATGTTTATATCATACTAGATTGCAATCAATCCCTGATAATGTCTCACCGGCATTATCATGCAGTTTAACCGGAAAATAACAAGTGCTTAGACAGAACCTTCAGCATGTATGAACAGGCTTTTTTTTACACCGTATGTCGCAGCCAGTTTGGAGGAGAAGCAGAAATAAATGACTTGATTGCCAAACATCCTCTGCATGCCTTCATCAGCTGCCTGAGTGTCTGAGGCCTTGCTCGAGATTTTCCCCTGACAGCGAGCCTCTTTGTTTAAGACAAAAAGGGTGACAGCCAGACTGACGGACACACTGCTCATCTGTTGTGGCTTATTTGTGTCTGTTGCCACGGCAACCGTCCTGCTGTGATGGCAGAGGGAGAGAGACGATGGTGGCTGCTCTGCTTTTCAAGGGCAAAACTCTGGAAACCAAGCGGAAATTTGCGGCGAGCTGCAAAGACTCAAACCGCCCATCTAACCAGCGGCCTGGTCAAGGTTCAGGTGTCGATTCCTTTCAAAAGCCAGCTACTAAAATGGAAACATTAATGCTGCTGGGATGAAGTCATAACTCACATTATCTTCCATTATCATAAAACGGAACAAAAACAGGAGGCTGATGGGTTATTCTTCTTGGCTTGACCTGGTAATCAGTGCATCTGCACTGGGCATTTATTTTTAGCTGTGGGTAAGGCTTTACTTCATAGGTTGGGACAATGTTGATAATAAATCTCTCTTTAATGTGTCATCCTGTGGATTAGCAAGTTTTGTGGGTCCAGAAATAGACCTTTCATGGCATCAAGTTCCCACACGTGTTGTGTTTTCTGTCACACATTTTTAAAATGATATCATTTAGAGTGAGAAGTGCGAAGAAAAATACACAAGCTCATCACAATTGAGCTCCGCCTGCTGATGAAGATCATCTAATCCAAACAAAAGTTTATCATCGCGCAATAACTACTGCTGTGTATTGTATCTGGCTGTTACTGGCTTTTATTCCAATATGTTCTCCTTATTTTCCAACAGCTAGTTAGATCTCCATGCATAGGATCAATTAAAGTTTGCAGAGAGTCAATGAGCAAAAAACTAGCAAAAGAAGCGACACAAATTTTAAAAAGTGTTTAATCAGACTGACCGCCCTAATGAAAAGATGAGACCAGAGGACAGTCACTTCATAACATATAATGGGAATGCAAAAATCAGACGACAGAGTTCAAATTCATAAAATAAAAGAACACGCACACAAAATGTGTCTGAACGAGAGCAAGGTTTGTTTGCTGGTTTTGATTGTGACTTCTGAGCATGCTGGCTTCTTCCATGTAGTTTCCAGGCAACATTTTCACTGCAGGGCCCCTGAACCTGACAGAGACGCCAAGAAAAACACACGTCAGAAGGAGCAAAGTACAAGAAGGGATTTGCTTACTATCTTTGTGTATGAAAATGGCATGGAAACTATAGGAGATGAGCAAATGTAAGCAAATGAATGAAAGGACGATGGACGTGAATACCTATTTATTTATATGTGTGGCTCTCAGCTCCACCGCGTCCAAATCCTGGAAGGAAGAAAGACAGTGATTTTTAGAAAAAAGTGATTAAACATTGGTTAAATTGTTAAACATTGCAGGAATCTAAGACAGAGCAAATCCTTTCATTTGGTTTGAGAGTTTAAAGAGACGTTTAAATGTTTTACTGCATGTGCGATCAGCTGATAAGTGTGCTCTGATAGGACCATTTCTAGTCTACACAACACAGATGCAAAACATCATCCCCAATCAGGGCGCAGCTCCTGAGTCTCAGTACCAAAGGTGATTGCGTCTGTCTTTTATAGTTTTTTGATTGTGCTGTTCGAGAGGGGTCAGAGCGAGTTCAGTTATTGTGTAATCTGGATTATTCGAGCTGAATGCGCTTACCTTTAGGTCCGAACAGAGCAGCGTAGCAGGGTTTGTTACAGTAAGGCTTGCCTTCATGCTGTAAGAGGCAAACATGTGTCAAACCATCTGGAAACAGTAAAGCTGTTACTGTGCATGTCTGCATTGTGAGTGTATTTAGAAGGTGGTTTTAGTAAAGTAAAACACTTCAACGTTATGCAGATGTGATAAAACCGTGCACACAGGAGGTGAAACTACAGGATATTTTCATGTGATTTGACTATCTCACCTCTGCGTGTGAGCCTGGTGAAAGAGTCTTGCTGCACTTCTCACATCTTAGGCAGGGCCTGTGCCAGTCCTTTCCCAGTGATGTCACCTTCTCGGCTGCAAAGCACAAAAAAAATCAAATGTAATCACAGCGGACTCTAACTTATCCCCACAAACACACATAGTATCATCTGGAGAGGACACGGAAGCTTTCCACGATAACTTACTGGGCCAGTCACAATCTGAGGCGCATATGGGGTATATTAATAATAGGTATACATATTAATTCAGTGTCTGTTTAAAAGTTGGGTGTGGTACTCGAAGCCCGAAGTGTCCCTGAGAAGCGTCCCTCATAAACCCTGATATAGCCAGTTTTTAATCAGATTGTCAGGGCTGTTCTGCACAAAGATCCATCATAAGGACTGTAAACGTGGGAGGGAACCGTACTCAGCAGAGACCTATGTTTCATGTATGGAGAAGACAAGTCACATGCTAACATGTGGTCGAATTGCAGCCAAGAAACTGCTCAGGTTCAGCGAGGCAGACCTCCGAGCCATAGAGGGGTAACTGAAGACAAGATTAGCCTCTGCAGATTTTCTAAAAATTAAAAAGTGAGAAAGGACAGCGGATGCACGAAAGAATGAAACTGTCAAAATGTCAGGAAATGACCTATTTAGTTCCCAAGAATAGCCCGATGTGGCACGGGGTTATGCAACAGATGGTGGATGCAGGGTGGGGTCAGCCTCTCTCTCAGGCCAACTCATTGAAAAATTTTCAGCTGAATGCGGTGGACAAAAAAGTCCGACCCTGAAACAATGACCGTGCTTAACTTCAAATAACAAACCAATGCGCTGAGCAAACAGTGGCTTGACAGTGATGTAGGAGAATATAATGATGCACATTCACGCTCCCTTGATCGCGTATAAATCTGATAGTCTCATTGTTTTGTGCGACAGCTGCAGTATTTATTTTACCTCATAATATGACGTGAAATTAGGCGAGCCAGACAGAAGAATAACGAAGTTCGCTCTCAGCTTTGAATCTGCAGCTCGTTGGAGCAGGTCCAGCATACACAAACATGCAAATCTGAATGGAGAAACGTACCATGGGAGGGGAGACTCACCCACTTTTACTTTCAAATAATTTCCCAAATTATCAAGGACAGGCTGCTATGCTAAAAAAGGAGAAATAAACAGGGAGTTTTAAGCACTTAGAGTTATGAGAACTTTTTTCTGCACGTGTTTATAAAAGTACACTTATTTAGCGAGTTAGATGAGAAAGCAGATAACAGCCCGCATTTATTTCTGTCCAGAAAAAAATAACTAGCTGCTTAGCCGAGGCTCTGGCTGATTAAAAATATCCGTTATATGTGGGTAAATTAAACACACAAGACTCAATGTTAAACTTGCGAAGAAGATGCGAGGGGAGTGAAGTGCAATAAAGACAATCGCACACTGATGTGGAAAGGAGTGAGACGGTTGTGCAGACAATTCAAGACAACGAGAAGATTGTGAGCACACACAAAGAAGGCAAAGCTTTGTTCTAGCTTTCTTCTCCTTCGGCTGGATATAAACTTTTTCTTTTCCTACACTGGGGAAAAAAAGAGGAAAAAAAACAAGCCATGTCTGACTAGCTTGTTCTGACCAAAACAAATTGGTTTGCTTGTATTGGCCAAGAGGGAAGAGTTTATCCATGAGCAGGGAGAATGGAAAGTCACACGGACCATCCATCTGACTGACAGTCCAAAGACTCGTCTTTGTATTTTGCATTGGCCTCAGCTTCTATACATCTTCCCCAAGAGAAGATTTATCTGTTGCGCTACTGAGCAGGAGACAATGTGGTAAATGGATTAAGACACAAATAAACCTGAGCGAGCCCCCCTTTTTCCTCCCCGGATGCTGTAACTGGTCCCTGCTTTGAGAGCATTCTCACAAGATAGACGGAGGTGTATTTAAGCAGAGGAGAAACCTGTTTCCTTGGTCTAGTCATTATTCACGGAACTCATCCCTCATTAAGGAGGACAAACCACTTCCACCAGGAGCAAAGACCTCAAACTCTAAAGTAGTCTGACAGCAAGAAAGCTTCCAGAGTGCAGTGACCTGTTAAAACTGCTATTTATCTGTGTAACTATCTGATTACACTTAATTTATTATTAGTGATTGTCAAAACTTAAGTGTATTCAGTATAGATAATATTATGCATCACAGGTGTAAGCAATAATCTAATAATTCATCCTACTTCGTGCATACTTTGACTTCCTGTAAATTGCGTATTTTTGAGCAATTTAACTGCTTTTTTAACGCTAAACTCTTCCAAAAATACAAAACATGCACTATTTCTTATTTTCTAAACATTAGCAGGTTATTAATATACACCAGGAAAGCATTATATACAGGTTTACTATTCCCCCCCCGTCTAATATGCAAGTGAAAGGCATGCGTCTCAGTCAGTCTGTCAGACTCTTGGTTTCCTGTTTCGTCCTTTGTACAAAAAAGCCACCGGTTTTTAAAAACTAGAAAATCCCGGATGCTTCTCACAGTGTTAGTACACGAGTAAAATTGTAATAGAGAACTCAGATCTTACCGAAGTAAACTTCCTTCTCGCACTTTGGGCACTTCGGCATTTTTGTTGCAGCTGTGAGTGATAGTCTGGAGAAGAGAGCAAAGTCTTGATAAAGTTTCCTGCAGCTGTCACCGGCCCACCTGTTCGCTCTGACTGACCACGCCTGCTCTAAAGTGCAGATGTTGCCGCGCTCCGTGCTGCATTTATAGCGCAGAGGAAATAGTTCGACTGTGTTTTTTTTCCTGCAGTGGGAGAGGCCTCAACCACGTTGTGTTGAAGAGACGTGTACGTGCAGAGCACATGACATGAGGAACCGAAATTAAAGAATGAGCTTGCTACACATAAAGTGCATTTCTTTTTGCACTATTATAAAACACGGTTTTGCTTTGTCCCTGATTGTGAGCTGCAAATTGAGCATTTCTTCTTTTCAAGGTCACATGATGAAATCGATCAAAAGTTGCTCTGTTTTAATGTTGTATAATTAAATAAATATAATCATGTTAAATTGCTGTTATCTTCTCCTTAAACTAATGAGCGATCAGTTAATTAGAGTGTAGCATTGCATACGATGAATTATTTTAAAAACACACTGAATTATTCATCCCCAGAAAATCTTCTGTTCATATTTAAATCTTCATGTCCACTTAATCTCTCATCCCCCTCATTTTAAAACTTTAAAAACAATGATTGTGTGACTTGTAACTCCTATAAGAAAGTATCAACAAAATGTTATCCTGAGGAATCTCCCACACCTGAGCTCCTTCTCTAAAAGGAGGGTAAAAGGGGCCTCCTCATTGTCATCATCATCGATCTGTTTGACACATGGCTATTCACTGCTGGCTGGCAAATTAATCCACATGATGAATAATCCAAGTCGAGGTGCACACACCTGTGCACGAAGAGCTTTGTGTATTCAGGAGTGCAGGTTTTCTGTAGCCATTATAAAACGTATGTATGTACTCTTTGGAATTACTCTGCGCAAATAAGTGCCAAGTAGAGTCAAACACAATGTGTTTAAGCTAACAACACAAAAAATAATTACATGCTTTAAATGTAGACAGTGATTAAACTTTGAAAAACATTAGAAAAAGGAAGCGAATGCTTGGTCACAGTGAAAAAAACAATTTCTAGACACTAAAGATCAGCTCTTATCTGCAGATCTGATGTCTGGTTCTTTTGAGGTTAGCCCCTTTCAGACTAAGCTTTGGGCTCTGACTAGGCTGCTCCAAAAGGCAGCTACTTCAGTGCCCTACTCCATCGCAAAACTTCTACCCAGCTTCAGATGCTGTCCGAAATGTCCAAAATTTATGCGCTCCGTCACGTTTTCCAAAATCATGCAATGTGCCGGATTAGAGTCTCTGCTGGACTGATTCTGGCATCTGGGCCTTAAGTTTGACACCCTGACCCATATGATACCTCAAAAAAACCTTTCCTTTGACTATGGTAAGACTCAAAGGCAGACAAATCTCCAAATTAACCAAAAACAATTATAATCAAGGGGTTAATGCACATGCAATTGAAATGTCAGATTTTACTGCATCAAATGCACCAAGCAGTGATGTCATGCACCCTAAGAATAACACAGTATTTAGCTGACAGTAGCTTGCAGTAGCTGCTCCGTGCACAGGGCGCTTGAGCCAGAACCTCACATGGATCGCATGAATTCTCTGGTTTAAAGGTCACGAGCCGTATCAGAGTGTTTGAATGATGTGACCAGAATATAAAACAGCATTGTGACTACATTCGAGGAAAACATGACGTATTTTCAGCAGAAATACTGAATAGGCTTTTTCTGTCATAAAATATAAACCTATATAAAGAATTTGCCTGGGCTGCGATCAGAGAGGCTATATCACCATGACAACACCCACTGGTCTGTCAGCTCCATTTTCACAGTGTCATGTTAGGCATTTTTGTCACTCTGAATCTTCTTTCATCTGCTCCTTTATTTGCAGGGGGTTTCCACAGCAGGTAGCCCTGCAGGTCTGTTTTGATAGATTTTTACCACCAATGAATTATTTTTATTTAGTTAGTTTTTGCTGTCTAAAAATCCAAATCGGGGCTTTTATCTCAACACTAAACATTAAACTAAACCCAGAATTCTGACTTATGTATGGCAAAAAAGTTTCAGAAAAACAAACAAATAAATAAATCTTTCAGCGGCAGAATCAAGCCTCCATACCTTCTACTTTTATGATACAATCCCTGGTAACACTTTATAACACGACCCACAAATAAGGCGCAAGTACCCTGTACTTACGTGCATTTTGAGGGCAACAAGTCGGTTTTTTGCAAGAAACAATGAAACAGGTGCACTGTAAGTACCCTGTACTAGTTGCCTGCAAAACACATGTAAGTATGCAGTACTTGCACCTTAGTCACTCCATAACACGACCCGCGCCCCAGAAAGTTTAGGGTACTTACAGTGTACTTGTTTCATTGTTTCTTGCAAAAACCTGACTTCTTACCTGCAAAAACACAGGTTGTGTTATGAAGTGTTACCTAATCCCCAGAGGATTGGTGTAACCTCGCAGAAATTTGCTGGGGATCCTTCACTTCTTAGTCAAATGTGTAACCTGCTACACTGTTGAACCTCATGTGTGTTTAACACTTTCATCCTATATTTCTTGGAGCCAGGAAGCTAGAGGTCTAGCTGGCACTTGACAATCCATAACTTTAGGCATAAAAATAATTTCAATATAATTTGAAGGACGAAAAGAACTCAGTCCCCTTGCTTTTGTCACGAAAGGGGAAAATAGCTTTGTTTGTATTTGTATTGGGCTGTAAGCACATTAATTCCTGCTGTACACTTCACCATTTTATCATGGGGACTGGCTCAGTTTTGGAGCCAGCCTCACGTGGCCATCTGCAGCTTTTAATCCTTTTTGGCTCCGAAGACTTTTGAATTTCGTGACTACACCAAGCTGAAAATGGAGTCCATTATTCCTGATTCAGCAGAGTTCCATCAAAGGTATAACCTCAAACCAACTAAAACCAGTTTGTCCAAACAATTCTGCCACCCTAAACAGCTTTAACTCTTAAAAAGCTGCAAACTGAAGCTCACATCTGCCTACAAAGCTCAACCTGGCTGATGTGCATGTGTGCACTGTTGTCTTCATGTGGTTCTTGAGTTATTACTGTGCTTGATTAGTGATGTAGAACATAAAACCTTCACCTTAATCTTGCCTATTTAAGGGAGTTGAACTAATCTCTTTTTTTGGTGTAATTACAAGGCAGCAACTCATCAACCTCAATGGCTGGACGAAGCCCAAGCAGACTCTGGAGCAGATCTCAGGCCACTGAGCCATAACACCGCTCCCTTGCAGCTACCTGGGTGGCAGGGAGATTAGTTCACCAATTAATCATTGAAGATTAGGCTTCAGCCTTACATCTCTAATTTAATGGAAACCATCCCATGAAGAAAATTACATGGTGATCTTCTCAAACCAACGATTTAGCCAAACCTGCAGGTTAAACCTTCGCCGTGAACCACAGCTAACAAGATTTCAACCATACTGCACTGGATCTTCTTTTTTTTCAGCATTGTTTAATTTTCCCCCCGGTGCACAGAAATTTGCAGTGCCGAGGACCTGATTAGTCACACCGCTAGCACTGATGGAAGCATGTTAGGTTGGATTTCTCTTTTCTCCCTCTTCGTTTTGGTATGTTTCCCGCCGCTGTTAAGTAACACTGCTGCCTGCAGATGAAGAAGAAAATAATTTAATGCCTGACACCTAACATTAGAGGGATATGGGTTGGATCTTGTGTTTAGGGCAATTTCAAATGATCTTAGTGAAACTGTCGTCTTGATTAGCTCTGCTATCCTCGTGAACGCTAAAGATAGCTAAAGGTAACATCATAACTGATTTTTTTGCTTTGTTTTTGTTTTGTTTTGGTTGTCATAGTGATCTAATTTCCATAAGCTCCTCAGAGGGTTTGAGAAGTCCTTCAGCTTTGGCAGACAACAGGCGTGTCTGTATGCGCAACATGCTAAGGTCCTCACTCATACACATATGGATTGTTATGCAACAATGGCTTTTCTGATCAGGTCAAAAGTCGCCCTCGGTTGGGTGTGATCGGCCTCTGCTGAGGTGATTACGGCAAAGAACAAGCATGAGAGTCAACTGACATTAACATTGTCATGAATGTGATCCAATCTCACGCCCACAGTGACTTCTTAAAAGAATAAAAACCAACAATAAAAACAAGAGAGCAGGTGCCGTGCAGCTACCTCCGCACGCAGGTGCACAAACCTTTTGCAACATGTTAAACTGATCACTTAAACTCACTTAAAGTCATTTTTTACTTTATTAATTTTATAAAAGTGAATATTGCTACTTATCTTTACATCCATGTGTGTTTGGATTACTTCAGATAAGCTTGCAGCTTGAGTGGAAAACGTTTCAATTTCACTAATTAATTCAATTATTTTAAGCCATTTTCTGTTTATGTTTACATGTTCTTTTCACAGAGATTTAATCAGAAAATTAAGAGGAAAATTAGAGAGGCCCCTTAATTTGCAGGAAGATTAATGGCCCATGGAAAAAGTCCAAAATTACTTACAGAGCAGCAAAATGAGCCCAATAAATTTAATGTCACGGGTCTCAAAATAACCTCTGCCCTGGTTGTTTGATTTTTTTTTCTGGGTTTTGTTGAATTTATGTTAGCGCATTGTAATTATGCACAGTGATGGATCAGTTTCTGCATAAGGAGCAACACAAGTAAACTAAATCTGCTTTTAGGGAAACGCGGAGTAAAGGGAAAAAAAGAATCATGGCAAGGTGTTGGCCATCACTCCTGCAGATCTGTCAGATGGGTGCCCAGGGGATGGAGGTGGAGCAGGGGAGAAGATGAATCATGAAAGCCAAACTGTGTCAGCTGTGGCTGAGCAATGGAAGCAAGTCCTTTCTGATTTACTGTACGTGGATTCAGTACGCAAAACGTTCTGCACATACACCTATTTACATACTATTCAAAGAGACTTTAATTAGTTTTTCACCCAGCTTGTGGAGCATTTCATCAGCGTTCAACTCACTGCTTTAGTTTTGTGGGGCCCCCACATGATTGTTTAGACCCACTTTCACAGATTTCACAACTTTAATCAGCGACAAAGGTCCAAACTCTATTTTTTCCCCCCTCGCTCGCACACACACAAAGACACACTCCAGGTTTTTCCAGGGTTGCTATCAGCTCCCAGTTTTATCACATTTGCAGTGTCTCACATTAGGTCTTTATCTCTGCTCTCCTTTGATGAGCCAATTACCTCAGCTTCCACGTCAGTTTCCTGTGAACTGAAACAAACAGAAACCTTGGACTGTCTGTGCTTTGTCGAAGTTTCTGGAAGGACTAGTGCTCTCTGGTTTTATCCTCGCATCTGAACCATAACACTCGACTCACTCTTTGCTGTAGGTGAACTGTATTCCCACTCAGTACTGTAACCACACCTGTCTTACCATAACAAGAAAACTCCTGTCTTGATGGCAGGAACATAACTGCATGCCAAAATGAAATACTGCAAATTTGACATAATTACTTGTAATAAGGGGATCTTTTCCCAGGGAAACTCCCTTTTGATATATGCATTACAAACTGCATGTGGTACCAGTGATGTCATACCATATAACACTGTTCTCCTTCATTTACCCTCAAACGCCCTAAAGATCATCGTCACTCAGCTTGTGTTGTCTTTTGTCTTGCATCATACTATCTCCGAGGCATTTTTTTTTCTCTTTCATCATGTCAAGCTTCACTTTTCTGGTTCGAACATGTACACCCAGTAATCTTCTTGTCGAGGTGACTTGCGGACTGATGAATCCTGATGTTGTGCCAGCAAGACGATTTTCTTATGAAGTATGCACAAACACCGCTTTCTGATTTTATCTCAATAAATTGTGCAGTTAAATCTAAGATAAGGTTGCCTCCTTACAAGTTACTGCTAATTCAGATCCCCCACCATGTCACTACAGGCAAGTCTTTGCATTGAACTTCAAATCGTCAGGGCTCTTCAAGCCAAACCCGATCAATACAGACCCTTCCAAATCCTCTGGGATAGGTCTGCCTTTTCTTACAGAGTTAAAAACTTTTTATGTATCATATATGATGGTTTGTGTTTCTAAATGCTTCTTTTCAGCCTGCTAATATGGCTCACAAGCTGTGATATAAAGTGAAAGCTGATATCAAGAGTTTGAAAAAACATTGTTGTTTTTTTTAACTTCATAATGCAGCTAAAGATGCAGTCCAGAGAGTATGAAGGCAAGAAGTAGTCCCTCCCCAGAGTTTGCCTCAGGCATTCCTTTTCCCCATCTTTGTTAGGTATACAATTAGCAATTAAACCTTGGGAACATGCTGCCAGTGGAATGTTAGTAGGGGTTGGGGAGGCTTGTAAGACTTAAAATTTGCATGATCTTTTTTCACTTGTAAATCAATCTAATTGGCCTTGCACGTATTTCTGTCTGCCTCGTTGTGTCAAAATATATTAAAATTGCAAATACATTTGAGCCTGCACCCTCCAGTCCTGGAATTTACGTCATTTTCTTCCCATGGTTGCAAAGTGCCACTTAAATATTCGGTACGCTGTGCAAGAAGTCACTGATGGCAGATAAGTTCCATAAACCATGTTTATCTTGGGCGTCTTTCAGTTGTGGTCCCTCAGTCAAAACAAATACACTCATGTGCGCGCGCACACACACACACACACACACACACACACACACACACACACACACACACACACACACACACACACACACACACACATATGTGTGTGTGTGTGCAAAGCCTGCTTTTTGAGGAATGCTACAGATCAAGCATTTGGTCCATCGTGGGAAATGTCAAGGGCGGAAAGTCCAAAACGGACATCATCAAGATGAAACATGCAGGCGATATTTGATAAAGAAGAAAAAAAAAAGGTTCCAGTAAAGACTATTCAGACTGAATGAATTTAAAACAGTCATTTCAACTGTCATTTCAACTGCTACAGTAAACCGCTGTCATTAAGGCTGGGACCGGGCACCAGTTCAACAATTTAGTAGGAAAAGAAAGGTCAAACAAATAAACACTGTGGTAAGCTGCAATTTCCTTAGCAACCATAATTGTTTGTTAGGATGGTTGTGTTCGCTGCCATGGCAACTGTGAGTTCCTCAATAACAGGAAGTGAAGAGGCAAGTTTCTGAGCCTGCTAAAAGATCGTTTCCTTTTAAAGACATGAAAGAGAGTACAGTGTTACACAGTGTGAAAGTATCACGTACATTTGCCTTTTTTGTGTCTGAGCAAGCGCTTAAACAGACAAACAGCAACCAGCCAAAACAGTTAGTTCAATGTTTTGGCTGGTTGTGGTGAAATAAACACTGAGTGTGACCTTAGATTAGCCAGAAATTGGATCAAATACATTACAACCACTACTAACTAGCTCTACACAGCTCAAGAAGTTACAGGAGTGTTCCCTAAAAACACATTACTCAATCCTAGTGCTGCCTGTGGTCATAATTTGACAGGTTGCAACATCACTAGTGGGTGACAAAATAGTTTCAAAATAACCAGATGACACTCAGGCATTTCTACAATGCTGCAGTTACATCATAGAACAACATAAAGAAGATACAAAATATTTTACTGACTGGTGTCGAGTTAATCTTATGTTTTGTAACTTTGTAACTTTTTAGAATGTAAAAGTAACATTGTTGCGACATTGCTTATTTTTCTCATGTTTTAATGCTAGTGTTATGTAAGGTGAACTGTTTTGCAGGAGATCATCACGATGCTGCACCAGCCAAATTTTGTTCCCAAGGTTTCCTCTTTGCGAGCCAGAGAAAGAGGCACAAACAAACCTAAAACCTCAGCCTCAAAATAAACCGTCTCATCTGCGATAATTTTTTGAATTTGGTGTTCAGTTGTTGGTTAAATTAAGGGAATACAACTATTTTATTATTAGGTTCAGATGCAAAAATACTGGAATAGGTTTAGTTTAATAGAGAGTGAATTTGTCAACTCTGTTCTTCATAAGGATTGCTTAACTTTAAAAATGTAACATAGTTGAAAATAAGACCATCTACAAGGGCTTATGAGGTAAACTTTTTCCTCTCTTTTCTGACTGGCAGGTTTCCAGAACTCATTCAGTCTCAGAGTGATGTTTAAAAGCAAGTTTTATGCATTTATTACTTCTAGGCTGGACTACTGTAATTTATTGTTATCAAGTTGTTGCGAAATGTCTCTAGTTATATCCAGAAGAGATGCAGAGAGAGTACTGACAGGGAAGAGAAAGCAAAATCATAAATTCAAATTAAATTTAAAATCCTTCTCATATATGAAGTCTTTAATAATGCAGCCCCATCCAATCTTAAAGACTCTGTAGCATCATATTATCCTAAATGATCCTCCTAAAAGTAGAATTGGACGCTATGAGGCCCGTCTACCATAGAGCCAGCTCCCAGTTTGGATTCAGGAGACAGACATCCTCTCTGCTTCTAAAATTAGACTCAAAACAATCCTCTCTTCCTGTTAAAAGGGACTTCTTCCTTTCCACCATCGCCAAATGCTAACAAAAGGGGATCATCTGATTGTTGGGGTTTTCTCTCTAAGTCTCTATGGTGTACTGCCTTTTTGTCAAATGTGCTCCAGCGCTGGACTGCATGTGTAGTAGAAACGGGAAACAACAGGCAAAAATAAAGGAAAAAAAATCAAGTAGTTAAACTTGGGAACTATTAATTATACATCTATAAATAAATTCAGGATGTATGTGCCAATAAAAGAAGTAGCTTGCTGCTTAGTAACATCACAGAATATATTTTACCCAGGGAGTGTCTGTAAATCATCAACATCTGTTTTTGAAACTACAGTAGACTATAGCCTCACGGATTTCCCGAGAGTCTTAAGATTTGTTGCGCATACTTGCCTGTTCATTTTACAGTAACCTGCTTCACATGATTTGCTCACTGACCAGGAGCAAAAATATATTTCATTCTTAATTGTAAAAACCTGTTTTGAGGATTGTAAAGACCATTCACCGACACTAATAGCCTATCATATTCATCAACCAGTAAAGGGGTTACGATTAGTTTGATGATAGCAGTAACAGTTTTAAAACCTCACTTTTACAGTAACGCCTCAGATTTACTGTTCCTGGAACTCATTAGCTGTACGATCACTAGCAGGAAGGTATGTCGAATCAAATTAGGGAGCATTTTGTTCTAAAAAAGTGTAACTCCAGTTTTCCACCATTGCTTATATAAAACAGCTCAAGGTGGGATATTATTCTGAATGAAAGCACAGGAAAGATGGAGCAGCGGTGAGAATGTGGAACAATACCACATGTTTTAAATGGGTTTCTATGGAGTTCTTACTTTAGCAGCACTCACTCATCTCATGCCTTTATATTGTGTTTCAGTTCTCCTCACAGCCCTTCATATAATACTTAAGAGGTAGCTTGTTGGTGATAGAAATATGTAACAAGTATGCTTCTTGCCAGATGAACGAATACTTGTCAAGCCACATCTGCTGAGTGCTGGTCTGAGGACAGTTTGGTTTCTGAACTCACCGAACCGATCATCAGACATTCAAATACACTATGAATGTTGTCTACTAGTAATAAGTGCCTGAAACACTGCGTCTCCCCTCTCACATTCTTGATTTGCTGTGATTTGTAGGCGTGGCAGAAAGTTTTGAGGCTGTGCATTACTATGGCTATCTCACTCATGCAGTGCAGGCATGCACAACAGAGGTGCAAGCGGGAACGCAAATGTCCCCTGCAGATCGATCATGCACAAAAGGTCAGTGTAATGCCCTGTAATTATCTTGGGAACTCACTGTGAACAAGCGGATGCTTGCATTGCTAAATTGTAAAAAACTAGTTGTACTCATATAGTATGAGTACATCATGCGCATTTTTAGACTATAAATCACAAGCATTTGCTCATCGATACAAACTTTTATCCTGCGCACAGTAACTTATCCAAGAGCACTCTAAAATGACCCACTTTCCATCCAGAGCTCGAGCCCCTTCTGCAAGCTTTACTGTGCTATCTCCTGTTGTGAAGGCGCAGCAGCGCCTCTTCTTTCTCAGGAGACTGAAAAGATTCGGCATGAGCCCCCGCATCCTCAGGACCTTCTATCGCTGTGCCATTGAGAGCATCCTCACTGGATGCATCACCACCTGGTATGGCAACAGCACCGCCTACAACTGCAAAGCTCTCCAGCGAGTAGTGCGGTGCTCTGAACGGATAATTGGAGGTGAGCTTCCCTCCCTCCAAGACATCTACAGGAAGCGGTGCCTGAGGAAAGCGGGGAGGATCATCAAGGACTCCAGTCACCCCAGCCATAAACTGTTCAGACTGCTTCCATCAGGAAGGAGGTTCTGCAGCATCCGGTCCCGTACCAGCAGACTGAGAGACAGCTTTTTCCATCAGGCCATCAGACTGCTGAACACGTCATAGACACCTCAGCTTCACTACTGGAACTTTAACATTATGCACTCCATACTGTATATAAATGCCACTTGTTTTGCACATATTCAACTCTGTATATTTTATATATTTTATTATTATTATTATTATTATTATTTTATTTTTTTACTATTTAATTTGTAAAAATGTGTACACACACACACACACACACACACACACACACACACACACGTAGGAAAATATTTAGTATACACATCCAGAAATGCATACACTATTATATATTGTACATATATTTATTAGTTTCAGGTTGGCCATTCTTGTATTTTGCTCGTTTGTGTTGTTGTGTTTGCACATCTCTGTTGCTTGTGGGGCTCGCACACAAGAATTTCACTCGCATGTGCTGGCCAGTGTGCCTGCACATGTGATGTGACAATAAAAAGTGATTTGATTTGATTTGATTTGTATGTTGCATGTGATAAAGGGCAATTTCAATTATCCCCACAATAAACGTATAAACTAAAAGGCCCGCTGTCCTATAACTAGATGATTTGGTTTATAAGATAATGCTTACATCTAGTCTGTGTTTCCATGCTGATATTTGCTTGTTACTTTTTGAACTGATGATGCCCTTAGATTGGATGCTAAATTATTATCCTGTGGGGAACCACTTTTCATTGCAAGCCATCCATTGTTGACGTACTGTACAAGTGATGGATGACCAAACCGAGTGACACAGCTATCCCCCACCCACGTGTGGTTCGAATTAAGTAATAATATCATAAATAAAGGAAGTTTGGTCTTTTTTTTCATCACTTATACAGCAGTTGCTTACTTTTAGGATTTCAGGCCAATGGTTTCCTACTTTCCCCAGCTGATTAGAAGTGAGTGTTGGTTAAATATTTACTCTCTATTTGGCTTGGAATTGGTTTCTCCATCCATCTCAATACGCGGTCAAAACAATACAATCCCCTCTTTGTTCACTGGCCTCCGTAACCTCTACTGTCTGCAGTCTGCACATGAAGTCTCTGCCCAGAAGGCATTTCCCACTGAAAAAAGCCGAGCAGCTTCCATCTTCACTGTAGATCAAACCACTTTTCACCTCAAAATGCCAAATAACTCTTGATCATTGCTGTATAATTTAGCACCTGTTGACAGCTTCGCAGTTGTTCATAACTTCCCTTCTGGTACCACCGAAATATGTTAAGATTCCTGCTCATTAGAGCCTACGCTTAGCTGTGCTGCCAAGCCGTGCAGTTTTATATCAGCAGCTCAGGGCGTATTAAAGGTAAGAGAAGGCCAAGAGGGAGACTTTTATATCATTTGGAATATAAATGGCAAGCATTAATGCAAACACGGGGATTGTGTTTTCTTGATCGGGAATCATTTGTCAGTCTGTAGGAAGTCAGTGGATCTACTCTCACCTCATTGTAGACTTGGCAAGCAGTCAAAACATTCACAAGTCTGAAAGCATTTCCAGCTGACCAGCTCCCTTTCTTTTCTGTTTCTTGGCCTTTTTAAAGTTTACAGTAGGTGGACCCGTGGTGCATTGCATCACCGGGCTTTGACTTGGACAAAAGACAGCTCAATAATCCTGTTTTGTGCAGCACACTGCAAAAATGCCCAAATTCTGTAAAAGTGCCAAAAATGCGTTCAAGGCTAGTGAAGACTTCATTGTCTCTTGCCTCTGCCACGATGATCAAAAAACACTCCTGATTTCTATTTTGCAGCATGACTCCTTAAAGAGAGGTGAGGTGAACAACAGCAAGAGCCCAGCTAAAAACAGAACACCATCAGTAACAATGCATATGATATGTCTGTGCTTAATTTTGTGGGAAATTATTAAATATCCGCAATTAAGTAATATATCTGTCAAGTCAGTGACTTGGTCCTGCATCTTTTTCCTTTTTTGCCATTTCAGAATGAACTTTGCTACACACTTGCTGCTAGTTTGTCGAGCTGTGTTGTGCTGTGTTTTCTAGTGTGTTTTACTCATCATAGGGGTTGTTCTCCCTTCCAACAGTCAGCACAATTAGTTGAAACCTTTCTTTCTTTGTCTAGGTTTTCTTTAGCCTTCAGTTTGATCCCAGTCTTAACTATTTGCACAAATGTGAAAGTGCGTGGTTCCCTAAATCTTATTCAAGGGCAGCGAACTAACAGAGAAAGCAATCAATCATCAAAGCTTCCTCAATAAGGAGGAATAATGCCACGCAAGGTTAGCAGGTTTTGCTCAATCCAAGTCGCGCCACTCATCCACCGTTCCTAACACGGAGTTTTCTTCACACAGCTGTTTTCCTTTGATTCTTTTTAAAGCTTCACGGTTGGTTTCGGCCCAGGCTGAAAGTACTCTTAAACCCTGAACACTGTAAGCAATCATCAACCAAACTACTTTGAATGGTTTCACTTCCATCCCGTAAATGCCACTTAAATCCCACTTCAGATCAATCATGGGACTAATAATTCACAAAGCGCACTAAATTATATGTCTGTGCTTATATGTCTGTCCATCTATCTGCACTTCATGTTAAGGAGAGGCTGTCGTGACTGGTGACAAGCTATAAATTTTACACAGTCTCACTTCACGGACAATCAATAACCGAGGTTTGGATGATGAAAAAGTTAGTGCGATACTTTATTAAGCTCATAGTGCATCAGAGCTGTAATAGTACGAAGCGTATTTAGATATTTAAAAGTCTGCGAACAATAATGAAGCAACGTTAATGTATTTATGACCCAATGAACCAGCTGTGCAATCAGCGATCGCCATCATTAAGGCCATAAGTGGTACTTAAAGTAATCAAATGTCACCCTGGAGGAAAGATTAAACCTAATAAATGGTCTGTATTTGTATAGCGCTTTACTAGTCCCTAAGGACCCCAAAGCGCTTTACACATCCAGTCATCCACCCATTCACACACTGGGTCGCACTGACAGAGGCGAGGCTGCCGGACACTGGCGCCACCGGGCCCTCTGACCACCACCAGTAGGCAACACTTTCCCATGTGCCGTTTTTAGAATAGCAGTAGGCCAAAAATGACTGAATGCTGGTATTACAACCACTGTACAGTATGCTCCGTGTGACTGGAGAGTTCACCAAGCCAGTGGAAAACTAAAACAACAAGATCTCATGATATTTATACCTCTGCACCGGAAAACTAATCAGGCTTTCCTCGAGAAAGAATCCGTGAATGCCAGCGGACGTCGACTTGTAGTCAGAAAGCCATTAATCATCCAGCGCTCATGTCTTTGTCTGTGTTTCCATAAACTCTCATAAATCTGGTTGAGCAACTGTGAAATGTTATACTACGGAGAGCTGATGAGAGTTTATGTGCAACTCAGTGGAAGGTAAAGATTTGAGTGTATCAAAAACAGGCTGCAGAGCAATAATGGAAACATTGGGATTATTTTAATGTGACATTTTGTTTCTTTTTGTTTCTTTTTTTTTTTTTTATCCTGAGCACAACCATCTCCAAACACAGTGATTCTGTGTAGCTGCAATCCTTAGAAATGTACTCAATGTGACAGAATTTATAGAAACGTGAAACTTGACTCTGTGTATACTGTTTGCTCTCCCTGCTGCAAGATTTATTTCCACGAGTAAGGCGGGCGGCCATCTTTGCGGTCTTCTGTTTATAACTGCTGTTGTTGTCTTCAGCCCATTGCACATGGCTGTAAATCAAGGGCGGGTCTGAACTATGTGATTTAAAGCAGAAATCCTCATATGCTCCTGGCAAATACCTTTTTCTCAGTGTGTTTGCCATTAAGGCCTCGATTTTCAGCTTTTAGGCTGACCGCACACGGAGCAGTATAGCTCACCTCCAGCGAACCGTTCCTTTCATTCGGCTCCATCGGGATAAAGATAACCCCATTTACAAAGTTGTGCTGCGGACTTTGCAATTCCCCTGTGTGATGTGGTCCACTTTAGGAAGGGGCCTCTTTTGGGGAGAGATCTGGATGTTGCATTGAACAGAGCAGCAGATAATGAGGTGTTTTTTTGAAGTGGATGTAGATGTAAATGGATTCTGAAGAAGCTTAACATGCAAATAGATTCATGATGGTTTGCATTCAGGAAAGTTTGACTGTGCGTGTGTTCATCAGCGACATTGTCGCACACATTTGAATCTGGGAACTCTCTCGCATTGCTGTTTTGTATTTTGACTGCTGTATTGGAAGGGTGGTACTACTTTGCATTGCTTGAGGGCATGACACAGAGTCAAAGGATTACTTTCTTACTGAGAGATTGTACTGTAAATGGCAGTCCCCCCCCCTTACCCCATCAGTCACATGGGGGAACTTGCACTTGCAGATTCCTACTTGGCCCATAGCTTTGTGTAGATATCACAGATACAGTACTGTGCAAAAATCTCAACCCGTCATTTATTTATGTTTTGTTTCCAAGGAGCCAGACTTTCTATTTCACCCATTTTTAGTCCAGTCCTTGTACTTTGGAATTTCAGAGGTATTTTTTTGTTTGTTAAGCCACTTAACACTAATCTATGAATCATTCAAGGATCATACAGGCACCAAAAACAGGTCTCACAGAGTAATGAATCCAAATAGAAAGCTTTTGATTCAAACTGTCATCAGTATGTAAGCAGGAGCTCAGTAGAGAGGTAGAACAGTGAATGTCCACAGCTACCTGTAAAACACGGTGGAATCTCTGTAATGATTTGGGACTGCATTTTAAAAGTGGAGAGCTCGTCAAAATTGTTAGAATTATGATTACAGAAAAATAACGTCAGCTTCATTTTTTTTAATGCTTGACAATAATCAAAAACACACCACCAGTGCAAAAAAACATACAATGGAACAGTGTCAGCCATGGATTGGCATCTCCAGAGTCTAGACCTCAACATTATTGAAGCAGTGTGGGATTATTTTGAGCAGCCAAGAGCCAAAGAAGAGCTTTCAATGTCCTTTAAGAAGCCTGGAGAAATATTCCTCCAAGATACTTAAAGAAATGACAAGAAGCTGGTCAAAAAGAGTTCAGGCTATGCTAAAGAATAAAGGTGGTCTTACCAAATATTTACTATCTAGCTCATTATAAATGTTCAAATCTGTTGTTCAGTTGTTCAAATTTCCATGTGTGTTTTCCTTTTCTAGGAGCTGGAAAGGTTTTATATATGATAAAGAGGAAAATAAAAAAAATGTAATCAATGCATCCAAGCTTCTGCTTTAAATCTCCAACCAGCAGTGTCATTCATGCTTAAAATCACATCTACAGTAAGCAGTGACTTAATAGCAAGCATCTCGTTGGGCTGTAGGAGAAAATCTGAGCGTGAGTTTAGAGTTTAGCTTTGAAGCAGGGCTGGTAAACATTGGACCACTTTATCGCTTCCATAATGAAAACAGAGGATTTCGAAGTTTGAGGTCTCCAAACAACAGCATTACTCAATCACTCGATGTGAAAAATGGTTTCTGGAAATGTTAATGCAGGGGTTAGGAAGCTATGGCTTAAGTTTAATAAAAAAAAATAGTGTTGTTTTTAGGAAGAAGGCTTTTAGGTTGAGGGCAGATTTATTGTCATATCAGATAATGTAGGACTTTAAACTTCGAATAGCTACAATTACTCTCAAAATAATCCTCATTTATGTGACCGGCCTTCATGCATCCTTCCAGTTAAATCACTGCAGTTCCCTTTTAAGCCAGCTTCCTTCCAATTGGCTGCCCCTCACAAGGAGAACATTTGAACAGCAGGTGGGTGTGGCTTCTGTGTGGTCAGCCAGAGCTGTGTGCCATATGACCTAGCTATCTTATTTCAGCTGGATCTGCATATTTAATTAGACAGATTATTACATTACATGATTACAACATTTGAAACTGAGCATTTAGAGCTTTATTGTCAGTACAGCAGTATATACAGTATACAGTGTACCAAAATTCATTTATAGCAAAACTGATTAGCCATGCTCAACCAAAAGACATTTTCCAAAACAAAGACTATTTTTAAGGCGAGCTGCTTTCTCGCTGCCTGGAGGGAAGAATAAAATCTGTTGGTTTTCCCTAACCAATTTCTGCTTGGGCCAAATCAAATAAAGGTTCCTTTGGTCGGGGGATATTTAAGCCACATTTCTGGCAGTGCTAAGAAGCTTGTGCAGCCACACACTGGTGAATAATCAAGCACTAATAGCATGTTAGTCCAAATACGTATCAATCATCAGACATGCTTGCATCTGGATTATGTTTTCCTAAGTGGTGTCCACCACCGAAGAGAAAACGGAGCAATTTCTGAATGCATATTTTTGCATGAAGACATGCTTTATCAGAAAGGACACGGTGCAAAAGTAAGAGATGTTCAAAATAACTTGGAATGCTGCTCGTCTGAGAAACATAGGTCTCCTTGGCAACCGCCTCCCGATAACACAAACAGATCTCGATTCCTGCTCCAGGCAAATAAAGGGCGAAAGCGGAGAGAATGTTTTCCCAAGTGATGGTCTCTGGAGGGTCCCAGTGGTGGACTTTGATTATGTGGGAACACTTTGTGACCACTGAAGAAGTCTGTGAGATAATATGAGAGCAACAGCTGGGGTTTTTGCAGGCTGAGCGTGCACAATTCATATCCTGTCAGTGCCCACGTTATTTGCTCTGGTTTTTGTTTCATCTGGCATCTTGCGCTTTTGTTTTCAGCGAGACGGGAGTACAGTTGGATGGAAAACAACAGACTTCTAAATTAAAACAGCATGAAACTGCTAGGATGCTGAAATATGAATTCCTTCCACATTTGTGTGGAAACATAACTTTTTTTGTTATGTGCTTTGTACAAGGATTCAAAACACTTCATAACACTGAGAGCTTTCCACTGATTTTGCACTCTGGTGAAGCTGTGAGACGCATCATGGATGTCATTTTTATTTCCTACATTCTTCCTTCTTGTTGAAACCTGGCACCTACATTACCCGCAGTGTAAGTCTATGCCTACAGCTCGGGATGCAGATGTGGGTGTATTATACAAGCAAGAGCTAAAAGCCTGGACGTAGGCTACAGAGGTGTGGTGTGCTCAGTTCTTTGTAATTCCACCACTTAAGGCATTTTAGTAGACTTTGTACAGCCCATCAACAGCAACTCAATGCATTTAGGCAGATAGACGTGATGAAGACAACCCGAGTTTAACCCAAGCATTAAAGTAGGGAATAGCGCCATAAGTGACTTTAAATGTGGCATAGTTGTTGGTTTCACATGGGCTGGTCTGAATACTTACCGATCTGCTGGGATTTTCCCACAAACCTCACTGTTAACAGAGAATGGTTGAAAACATCCAGTGTGATGCAGTTAGTCTGGGTGAAAATGCCATGTAGATAGCGGAAGTCAACCAAGGTACACAGAAGAGCATGGCTGAACTTCAAAGCAGTGAGCTACAGCAGCAGAAGACCATATTTGGTGCTGCACTTGTCAGCTAAGAACAGGAAACTGAGGCAAGAACTCCCACTAAAATGTTCAATCAAAGACTGGAAAACCATTGACTGGTTTGATGAGTGTCAATTTCTTGCAGTTACATTCTGATAGCAGGGCTAGAATGTACTGTAAACAACACGAAAGCATGGATCATCATTGGTGGGGGGAGATATTTTCTTTGCACACTCTGGGCCCTTTAATACCAACCGGGCATCGTTCAAACACATCGCTTTAACTGAGTTGCATTTATGACCACAGTGTGCCACAGTCTGATGGCTGCGTCCTGCAGGATAATCCACAACGTCACAAACTGGTTTCTTAAACATGAAATTGTGTTCACTGTAGTCCAATGACCTCCACGGTCCACAGATCTTAAACTATTAGAACACTTTTGGGATGTTGTGGAAGACATTCTCATCGTGGAATGTAGTTGACAAATCTGCAGCAGCAAATCTGTGATGCTATCATGTCAACATTGACCAGAAAATCTGGAATATTTCCAGCACCTTGTTGGATCTGTGTACAAAAACAAAGAATTCAGCTAGTTCTAAAGGCACAAGAGGGTCCAGCCTAGTGTTGGTGTTCGTGCGAGTGTCTAAAGCAATAATAAAATGTTAAAAATCAGTTTTTTGTGTATAACATTTTTTAATTCCTCTTTTAATAATTGGGTTGCTCTATATGCTAATAATTATGCTCAGAAAGTAGACCAGCTAGCTTCTGCCGTGGTTCCCCACCCAGATTTTTGGTCTCTGTGTGTGTGTTCAACACAAGGTGCAGGTCATAAGATCACAGATAATGTTAAAGATTCATGACTAACCCTGAAGGCGTATTAGCTGGCTCACTTCCTGTGTAGACTTTGAATCAATAGTTCAAACATCACAGCTACTCGATCAATGAAAAAATAGTGGCAGTAACCTCACAGCAGAAAAATACTTCTTTGTAATTAATTTTTTAGCAACAAAGAACAAAAGCTTAAAAAAAAAAGAAAATGATAGCTGTTTATTTTATGCATTTTATTTTTTAAATTCAGTTTTTACTTCGAGAAGTTATTCTAGTTTTGGAGCTTTCTTCCTGTTTCTTCCTGTCCTCAGTGTCTTTGTTGTCCTATCATCTCCCCTCATTCACATTCCAGTCATCGCTCGTCCTCCTCCACGAGCGACACAAACTCTGCAGCGCTTTAGCTAAGCACCCCTCCTCGTTTGTTTTCCAGCTCAGTCTGGCAGCATGCACACTGAGTCCATTGTACACAAGGAGGTTGTCCCCATTTACAATATACTCAACAATGAGGAAAGCCGCTGTGACGTCAGCGGGCGCGGCCTTGGACACAGACCGACGCCTTTACAGCGTGGCTTATTTTACATTTATTAAGGACACGTATGATGAAAATGTAAACATGTGCAGAAAGATGAATGAAAACAAAATCAACATGGCGGTTAAATATTTGCCTTCTTGTTCCACATGTGCTACTGATTTTTATGAGCATGTGAGTGTGCTCAGAGGGGCTCAGGGCCCACTGTCAGCACTTTGTTTTATCTGAGCTCGGTTAGAGATAAGAATTAGGGGAATTACATGTGACTGCTCATGCATTCACAGACACTCAGTCACACACATTTCAGGAAGTTCAGCCTTCCCATTTAATGCAGCGAATGCAGCACTAATTGACTAAAGCAAGATATTTAAGATTCAGACACTTTTCGCATCCGTGGCTCTCTTTGTGATGGATACAACAAACTTATTTACAGATCCAACAATCATGGTGTTGTGAAGTTTTGTGACTTACATCTGGCTGCTTTTTATCAAAGTATTTGCTTAAACAATTGTGGCAAGATCATAAAGAAGATGAAGGCCAATGGACCTCCTCAAAACAAACAATAAGATAAAAAGAGGCAGAGACGTAAGAGGTTTCATCCCTGACAGCAACATTTTTTGCTATACACATAATTAAAATTTTTTAAAAAAAGAGTTGATTAGTGTAGCTTTAATAGCGCTCCACTCTCAATTGAGAAGCATAAAAGTAATTTTGTAAAGTGCAGCTCTGTTGTTTCCAGTTAATTAATGCATTTCTAAAAAACCAGCGAAGACAAAATGTCTTGAGAGACTTTATGGGAATCTGGTTTGATTCTACTGCATTTGTTAGCTGTACAGCTATTAAAATAGAAATTATAGCCATTGCTCTTCTTTCTTTTCAGTGAGTCTGAATTCAGAAGTCCACCTGTAACCTGTTATACCCACCAGATCTTTCTGTTTTATCTCACTTCTGCTTCCAACTGGATTTTAAAAAAACAAACAAACAAAACAATGAAAAAACCACGCCAAAAAACCCAAAAGCCAAAGGGAGTGTCAACCTTGCTTTTAATGGCAGGAGGCTACCCAACTTTCCCTATTTATCTCGAGATCCTTTTTATTCTTTTCATCGCTCATTAGATCCTTTTAATAACCCTGCTGTAGCTCATGCAGGTATGTACGTTCAATTAAATGTGCACAATGGAAAACTGAAAAGAGAAGAAAAACAGGAAAAGGGGACAAAAGAGGGAAAAGACTCTGGACAGATGTGGTGATGAGGAGCCGGCCGTTTCATGTGAGCGGTTTAGCAGCTGCTTCCTGGTTGTCTGAAGGGTGTGGCTGAACATTATGTAACCCATTTACTGACATCAGTAAACACACAAAAGCACGCTTTTCACTGGGTTTCTATTTGCTTAAGATATTGCAGAAAGGACTGATGGGAAGGTCAAAGTGGGAGTGGTACATGGAAGTTCAGCCAGGGCTTCAAAAGCATCCCTCCAATATCAGCACCGAGTCTGTTTTTCCAATCTCACTTTCTGTTTTATCTGTTCTCCGACCTGACACATGAGATAAATGCCAGCAAAGGCTCTGCTGTTGCTCTTGGATTTGCAACCAAAGGGACTTTGGTCTTTGCATACCTCGTTAACTAATCTGTGTCATGTTTTGATGGCGTAAACAAAAGGTGAGCCAAAACCAAGGTTATCCTCATTTTCTTTGCCACCAGCCTTCAATTACCCCTGCCACGAACTGTAATATGACCTAGAAAGGCAGCTGGTCTTTTTGAGTCACTGATATCTGTGAAAAATAGAGCTCTCTTTACCAAAAGCATGATAAAAATCCCTTCATCGCAGGCTGGGCTAGGCCCTGGGGGAACAGTGGGAGAACAATACAGAAGAGGGAGAGAGGGAAGGCCTTGGCTCTAGGCCCAGACAGTGGCAGCTCGCCATGATTTCGTGTCTCTGCGCTGCTGTACTCGTCTGTTTGAAACAGCAGACGGCCCACCTGTGCTCGCTGATTGTTCTTGTGAGGTAGCTTGGGGGCAGCAATGGAGAAACAGCATATCATTTTGGTCTGTCGGGGTAGCAGGGAGGTTCTGGGGTTCGTTTTTATCCATCGAATGCAATCGTGTCATCTCACTTTCAATGTGGGTCCATCTGGCTGGCCTGAGCTGTGGCAGCCACAGGGAGGATGTTATGAGCAGAAGAAGGGAGAGGCCGAATGGCTGTGCTGTGATTAAACTCTGACATCTGCTCCTCTGCATTAGCATCACACAAACACACTCGATGCTGATGCCAAACATGAAAACTGAAACAAAAGCTTTCGCAGCATCTTTTGAAAACCGTCACAGGCAGTGGAAGCGTGTACAGATAGCACCGTCACTGTAATGAAAAGGACAATGCTAATTAAACCTCTGACGCCTTTTACTAATACAGAGGATCTGATGTAGCTGTACAGTTAAACCAAACCCATGGTGCAAAGCCAGGGCCTCTAATATGACTTTATGCTTATTTTGCGCACCTCCCATCAGATGTTCTTTGGTTGGAGCAAAGTCTTTTGGTAAAAACACCAGAACTGAAGTAAACATGTCTTATCTTGTAACTGCTCCCTGTAATATCACAGCAGATAAGAGGGCATTTAAAAACTTGAAATGTAATTACCAAAAGGCGCCTCAATAATTCATTCAGCCTGCCTGACCGAAGGGGAAACAAAGCTGTGACTCCCATGCAGTCTGTCACCCACTTCACTGGGACTGAAGTTAATCTAACGTGGATGCGAGCCAGAGGAGCGCTGAACAGCTGTTTAACGGCATCAGAGTCAGACTGACACACGACTCCTAAGAGTCACTGAAGACATCCTGAAAAACTCTTTTGTTAACCAGCTTCTTGCTATATAAATTATATATATTTGATTCAATAAACACTTATTCAGACTTGAAAGGATTATTATTTATTTGGAGTTTTCCATCCTTAGCTCTGGATTTGGTCACAGCAAAGCAAAAAATCTCCAGGGCTGCACTGAACAACTGAAAAGTGCCCAAAACCAAAAACTTAGTTCCTGGAGCGACCACTTGAGGCTGGCTCCAAAACAGGGCAAATCCCCACAGACTCTGATGTTAAAACGCCCAACCTAACAGCTTTAACAGCATGTTTACAGCTGGATACAAAACACATTTTTGGTCTCCATGGATAGTTTCTGCCATACTTACTGTACAAGGGTGATTTGTTTTATTTTTTTATATTACATATCCATCAGGATACCATAAAGGTTTAAAGTTAGGGTGTGGTTGACAGGTGTGGTTACAGTTGTAGCCTTTTTCTGCCTGGCCTCATCTTCAACCGCTATGGTTGTGGTGTTAATAGAGTATCCAGCCATGTATTATCTTTGCTTATTTAAAGTGAGATCAGCAGGCTCATCATGCTATTCCAAGCAGCCTTTTCCCCTGCAATGCTCTCCAGTGTCTTGGGGTCTTGTCCCAGTTGTGCATCCTTACCTCAACTGGCTTCTTTTGGAGCATATGCTCTACTCTGAGATCCCTCAGATATCTATGGGCCTCACCCTATCTCATTTTCGCAGCTTATTTTCACTACCTTACTCTTTTGATCACTAAAGAGATCTCATGACCTCAGGTAAGGGTTGGGACATAGAAACACCAGGAAATCACTGCACCAATCCACTGGTCCCATCTTCCTGTCACTCATGAATAAGATTCTCCACTCCACTGTGAGGTACTGACCATCCAAAGAAGTTTGTACTTTAATGACAGAGCGCTAAATTTAAGTATTTTATGAGCGGCCCATTTTGGGAATAGTCCTTATTAGTCTCAGTCAATGATACTAGACACATGTAGCAGGTATCTGTGTCTGTGTGTTGTGTCCAAACAGTATATGGGTGTTACATGTTAACCGTGCTTAAACACTCCACCCTCTCATTTAAAAATTGTCACCTCATAGCAAAGGCAGCCAATATACTTAAACCAGCAGGAGATGTCATGCATCTTTCACATGCAGTCTATATGTATCTTGCTTGGGTTCACTAAAAATAGAGCCACTGTCAAAATACAAACAATACCTGCTATAAAGGAAGCAATTTACCGTTTTAAATGACTCTCAGGGTTGTGTATTTTTGCAACAAAGCTAAATTAAAAAACACATTTTGATCATGGAGAGCAGTTGCTTTACGTTTGCAAGACTGGGCGTCCACGGAAAGTGACAAAGACGTCTCCACAGATTTGTCCCTGATCCATTGGAGTGACCTCTACGCCTACATACTTGTACAGTATGGCTGCTTTGGTCACTTTACTGGAACTTTTGGACATCTGGTGGATGGGTTCGGCCTGTGGAAGTATGCAATATCTATTTAGGGAATAACTGCTGGAAATATTGTTTTATGATGTGAGACAAAGCTCGCTCCCCTCAATGAAAAGGAAATGGTCCAAAAGGAAAAGAGAGAAGGAGGAATTGAAATCACCTTATTGGAAAAGCAGTTATGAGACACATTACTTTAACAGATAATACTCCCATATCTGACACCTCTCACAAGAAATCTCTTTACTTGCCAATTCTCTCAGGGTTTAAGGTTAGACTCTATTTTAGCGCTGCCCGGTTTGTCGGCTTTTCTATAACTAAACATGTTCATAGGGCGCTCCTCTTTCATTTTTGTGATCCTGGTGATAATATCAAATCAGAAAAAAACATGGGTGTGGATTTTTGGCAAGTCTTTGTGCTGGCTCACGACTTACGCGCACTGAATGAGACACTCTACGGTGGATCTTTCACATTTAGCGAGTTCTAAACCGGAGGTGAAGATCACAATCCGTATTTCTGAAGCTAGTATATTGTATGAGTGGTGACAACTGTATTCTCTCTAATTCCTGAGTGTCTAATTTTGCCTGCAGCAGATGGTTTTATTTGGCAGTCTCCATCACAAGGTGGCAGTCCATCCGAGGTGCATGTGACCTTGTAGTCAGTGATGTGAAACAGTGTAGGTGGCTCAGTGACTCTGTACATACAGAAATGTGTTTGGTATCCAGGAAACCACACAGGTTTCAGGGTGCGGTTCAGCCCAACGATACAAAGATGTTTTCACAGTGTTAGTAGATGTGACTGAATGCTGGGAAGAAACTGGTAGTTTGTATTTTGACTTGATAATGACATAAGCTGCAACTGTGCTGCCATGCATGTCCATGCAGCAGCAATGCAACCACACCTATAATACTGTGAAACTTGTTAAAAAGTGATGTAAGGCTGAAACCGTGCAGCAGGGTGAAGACATTCCTGCTGCTTTCACTCACCAAGTTTGGAAATGTGTGTGTGTGATAGATATAACTGACATCTTCCAGTCATTTCAAGCATGTTGTTTTTCTTCAGCAAGGTATCTAGATACTGTGACTAGTTTCAGTATTAGCCTCCAGCAATGTAGCGTATCTCATAGCTCACTCATTCATAATTGCAGCATGGTGCTGGGTTCACACTTTCTAGCCTTCAGAACAGGGGCAAACTAACTACAATACCTAACAATATAAAGAAAACCAAATCCTCTTCATACTCTCGTGGCCAGTTTATTAAGTATATCTCTGCAACTGATTGCTAATGCAGAACATATCAACCAATCACATGGCAACTCAATGCAATTAGGCACAGACGCAGTGAAGATGATTTGCTGAAGTTCAAGAAAGGTAATTTAAGTAATTTTGACTGTAGCATAGTCAAAGTTACCATGAAAGGTTTGAACAGTTTGAGAAACTGCTGATCTTCTAATAATAATAATGTAATAATAATGTGTATGTGTTAGTCCCCGTAGGGAAATTACTCCTCTGCATTTAACCCATTCACCCAGTGAAGCAGTGGGCAGCCACCAGTGCAGCGCCCGGGGAGCAGTGGGTGGGTACGCTACCTTGCTCAGGTGTCCGTCCCTCAGGGTAGCCGTTCATCAGGGCAGCGGTTCTGGGATTATCCCACACAACCATTTTTTCAATTTGCAGAAAATTGTCTGGTTAAATGCAAATTCAAAAAATGATGACTCTTTTTACCCAGGTATGCAGAAGAGCATCTCTGAACACACTTGTAATAAACATTGCCAGACACGAGGTGCCGCTCGTGTCTAAGAACAGGAAACTGAGGCTAGAATTCAGGTTCAAGTTCAGGTAGCTGGTGGCGAAAGGAATTGTAGTTACATACTTTGGGCCCCTTAGTTAGGCGTACTTTAAATGCCCCAGCCTACCTGAGCATCGTTGCCGACCATGTCCGTCCCTGCATTAGCACAGCTTATAGCCGGATAACACATCATGTCACGAAGCTGAAATGATGTCAAAGGGCCAGATCCCAGTCCAGTAGAGCACCCGTGGGATGTAGCAAAACAGGAGATTTGCATCATGGACAATGACTCCAATATCAAGTAAATATGGGAAGAATAATAGTTACAGTGTTTCGACATGCTGAAAACTACATATTCAAATGTGAAAAGCTGTTAACTCGTTCCCTCTGCAGGCATGCTGATGCATAGAAATATCTTCTGCACTGCACGTGTTCCAGCTTCCTCCTGAGCAAAAGCTCATCGGTATGAACTGGGAACACCTGCTCCCTGCTCCCGGACATTAAAGCTGTGGCTGGCACTCCATTCTGCCTCATGTTCATCTACACCCATACACACCCTGCACCACTGATCTCACTGATTTGCACAGCTCATTAATTTTGTATATGTCTACGTTAGTTTAATAAATTATGTTCTTAAACTGACAAAAATCCTTTTGTCATGGCCTTAAAGGCCAAATTGAAACAAATGGAAAAAATACTAGCCCGTACCAGTGCTACTGCTCAGCCTCCCAGTAGCTGCACCTATGGTATTAATTTGAAATTCCCGACTTTCTTTTTGAGTTATCTCATTCACGAGCTTTTCAAAAGACTTGCCCTCTGAACTTGACCTATTAGAGGGCAAGCCCAGGTGACATCTCTCTCAAGTTATCACACGCACAAAAATGGGCGGTCACGCCCGCTGCCATGCACGGTGATGATAATACTCGAGGCCTTTCAGACTGTGCAGTAAAAACAGTAAAAAACAATTGTTTCTGTACATTAATAATGCTTAAAATTGCTTTGTATCAATTCCAGCTACACTGGTTTACCCATTCAGTACACATTTATACTGCTTATCCATGCTAAATAATAGACTTGAAAGTAAAGTGATACAGACAGTATCATATACATACACTAAGCTGTAACACAGATGTCACCAATTAAACTAGCAGATGTGCTTCATATGTCTTTCCTTAATATAAAACACATTAAATTATTGTGCCATTAACCACACTACTTAAACTCTACACACTACTTACGAGAAGGTTATCAACAGATTCATTTACTTTAATAATGTTTTGCATTCATTTTCCTGTACTGACGCTCCCTGGCTCTTATTTAAAAGCAGACACATAACTCTCCCCTGAAGCAAAAGCACAAAAACTTACATAATCCATCTTAGGAGAACAAACGAGACGAAAATACCACAAACTCACACCATGTGTAGTGTTTTGTTTATTGCAATTCATGAACAGAAAGAGGGAGTTGAGAATCTGTCACGCGCAAATGAAGACTTTCTGCAATATTTATCCAAGGGATTAAAAAGATGAATGCGGCAGGGCGATTCGGCTCTACGAACAGCGAGCCCTGCAGGGTCTGTTAAGCCCTACGATGTACAACAGGTAATAAACAAACACAGTAACAGTCATACAGTAATACTAGGATGCACATTCTTACAGAATGACTTGTCTGAAGTCTTATTCTTTCTACAAGCTACGCTACTTTGTTCATTAATGGCAAGAAATATAATACTTCAAATAATGCGTCATCTCTCGGAAAAATAACAGCAGGGTTACTTCTTTGAAAATAATAATAATAAAAATCTTGATCGTAGAGATTTATACAGCTTATGCAGCCTCATTTGACCTCCTTCAAAAAAGAAAACACAAAATCAGTCCCAGGAGGGCTTCAGTGGCTTGAAACTCAAAGGACTTGAATGAAAAGAATAAATACAGGTTTGTCTGCAGCCCAACCTTCCTTAAATTTCACTAAGACTTCATGTATACAACTGGGTCAGAACATTTGTTATGTATTAGCACATCATATATTATTATCCAGATTCTGACATACAGTTTATTTGCTCAGTTCTGAAAAATCATCAACAATCGGCTCCGACATCCACATTCCCACCTTCTAAACATCATATCGGGACTTTTTTCCCCTCTTCTCCAAACAAAATAGATTTTTCCCCCTCCACATGAGGAATGTTGTCAGGTGGCCAAACTAAAAATATGGCATTTGTAAAACACAGATTTATTGGCAACGTGCTACAGAGCACCACCTGTGTCTGCAGCACCCACGGGGTGAAATTCCTAAGGCTGTCAGCACGTCACAGTAAAGACCTGCACCTCCCTTACCCACAATGCACTTTTTTGCACACCTGAGAATCCCATTCTGATTGTTTTTTTTCTTTAAAATGAGCATGCATGATCAAAAACATTTGTTGGTCAGGCTGTTTTGTGGGTAAAATATTAGAAAATTTAAGACATTTATGTTTTAATCTATTGACATTTATCGTGTTCATATACATTTAGAAATGTGTAAACATTGCTGGTGTGCAATATCATTAATGTGGGAATGCTTGATGTGTTTTGTGCTCCTGCAGCAAATACATTTAACACATGTCTAGGCAGCATTTGTAGTCAATGAATCATTCCTTGTGTAGCTAAATCTGATCCAGCTAGCGCAAAGGGGAAAAGCAGAGACTTAGGAGAAGATCTGGAGCAGAAGGCTGGTTGTCTCAGGTACGGACACACAAGTGGGGAAGAGAAAAGAGGCTACAAATAATACTGTGGTTGATGGTCAGTGTCGAGTGGAGAAAAGAGGTGAGGCTGAGGGGACAAAAGGCTCAAGGCTGGGTCACTGCACTGGGCTCCTTGTCATAGATGTAGCTGCCCACACCACCAGTGTTCACACCTGGAAAAACCACAGGGACACAGCAGCAGGAGTCAGGGGTTAATCAAGAGGGAGAGGCAAAGCTACGACATGAGCAGGACAGGTTGCGACGCATTTCCTGTATTTTTAACCTCGGAGTGGAGGAAGCTTCTGTGAAGCATACAAACTTATGATGAAACAACTGAAATGTGTAACATGTGCAGCTCAGACATTCTGCTTCAAGTGTAGCTGATAACTGGTGGGTTGACAGCACCCCCTAGCGGTTACCTTTGGGCCCAAAGAGAACAGCATAGCATGGTTTGTGGCAGTAGGGCTGGCCATCATGCTGTAATGTGAAAAGAAAAGAAAGATTAACACGACCATAGCAATAAGAAAAAGGGTGACAGCTCTCATTTCTGCTTTATTTTAGAAAGATTAGTTAATTTACTTCTGCAAATGAGCAGATCTACTTGTTGTCGGTACACCCGACAGTTCAGACACCCACATCTTTGGAGTGGGGGAGGAAAACCCACGCAGGCACATGCAAGCACCACACACGGTGAGGCGATGGTGCCTACCACTGTGCTGCCCCCATATCAAATCATTTCTTCTTTATTTGTGTAAAGCATTAACTGCCATACTGTTAAGACTGTCTAATATTTTTAAACCAGTGAGTGTTAGACAAGCTTTTTAAGGGCAAACTTGACAATTCAGATTTGGATTATATGTAGCAAACCTGCTAATTTAAGAGATTTTAGGTTAGGAATACAAAGAGTACGTTCTTGTCATATTCAAGATGTTTTGCCTCATTTTCTTTTCGACACTTCTTTTCTCAACTCTTCAGTTTTTCCACTTTTCTGTTCTGAATTCCTTCCGCCAAAACACCCGTTTTTCTCACCTCTGCGTGGCTGCCAGCAGCAAGAGTCTTGCTGCACCTCTCGCAGCGCAGACAGGGGCGATGCCAGTCCTTGCCCAGTGATGTCACCTTCTCGGCTACGGTGGAAAACACACACAAATGTATACAACCCTGGTGACACACTGTAGCAACCACTTCGCAGATTCACACCTTCTTGCTCAGACACGTTTCTTAATACCCCGTTTCCTGGAAGCGTGAAACTACTTACCGAAATACACCTTCTTGTTGCACCGAGGGCACAGGTTGGCCTCCCCAGAAAAAGTGGTGATGCTGCCAGCTGTTGACACATTACAGGCACATTACAATAGTGGCAAAGCAAAGGGGAACGGTTAAATAAATGACCACCTGTTTTCCCAGGTGTAAAATTTAGTCAACTAATAACATGGGGTAATAAAAATAAAAATGGACCAAGTGCTAAGCAGCTTTTACACACTTCAAGGGAACAATATTGAGTAAAGACACTAATGCTGCTGATTTAGATACTCTGGTTGCCAGTTTTAAACACCTTCCTGCAGGAGCCAATCATTTGGTCTGCTGCAAACAGCAGATGGAGTCAAAAGGCAAAGACAACATGCAACACCTTGTTCCACATGCAACACCTGACCTTAACTACTTTCCTCTTTATATTTCAAGAAACTTTAAAACCTTCTTTCAACTTTCCTGATTTTGAAATGATACGAGTTCACATCTTCATATCATCTACTGCCCAAACGTAGCTCTCACATAATGAAAGTTTACAGAAATGCCAAACAACTGAATCCACACTATTTAAATACTTTTGCATCTGCTCTTGTCTGACACATCTAAAAAAAAAAAAAAAAAAAATCCCCTTCAGGCCTCAAGAGACTTTGCACACCGACTTTCTTATCACTGAGTCAGCCGCTTCTTGCAAACACCCAAATCTTCATCGGGTGGGGAGAAAAAAACCCAAAAATCCTACCAGCTGAAAGAGCCACAAATTTGCAGCATGAATACACTTTCCTGTTTACCTTTTGATGGTGCCTTGGGTGCGTAAGCACGCTTCTCTTCAGCTTTGGAGGCTGAATCCACGCTGGTGGGAGACCCGTTGTTGTTGGCAGGGGTATCATACACATACGAACCTGCTCCACCAATGTTCACACCTGCAAATGTATAAGAGTGAAGTGAGGGGTGGACTTTGGTGGCGAGGTCAGTAACAGCAACACAGAAATGCAAAGAAATGTGGAAAAACAAAACAGATTTATTTTTCCTGATAAATCAACCAATTTTCCATATATCTTATTTATTTATTTCATTTTTTTGCTTATTTATGTGCTTATTAAGACGTGATAACATGGTGTACAAAGACCTGACAGGAACTCAAGTAGGTGAAGTTGACTTGCACTTCACCTTTTGGCCCAAAGAGGGCAGCATAGCATGGTTTGTGGCAGTAGGGCCTTCCGTCATGCTGCAGGAGAAAGAGAAAAACACCATGACTTATGGATGAAACAAACTGATACAACATCCATATAAAGGACAAAAAAATATATACTGACGCAAAAGGGAAAACTGGGCGTGACATTTTTGAGAAGTCATATTTCTGACACTCCTTTCTGATGTCACATTTTTAATTTTGGTCTTTTATTTAGGTGTATGAAAAGATGGAGTGACTATATCCAAAAATGGAGCTGACTCCTGTTCATTTCCCCCCTTCACCTCACTTCTTCCTAATGATGATGTCACTGTCACAGGTTACTTTGATGACAGTGGCCGTATCCAAGCAACAGGCCTGTGTTGATAAATTCACGCCACACTTCACAGTGAGCCATGTGTCTGCATATGCGGGAGCGCTGTGAGTTTCCACTTGAGGAAGGGGAGAAAAAAAAAAAATCTAGTCAAAAATGGCCTGTTGCTGATGCATGCTGGGAATGTGGCGGTCAATGCAGGAGCATGTGACCAGCCTGGGTAGGGGATCAGGGCTGAGAGCCAGGGTGGCCACTGGTCCAGAGCTCAATGCCCATAGATGAGAAGAATCAAGTAATTCAGCAGGCTAGGTGCCAGGCTCAGAGTGGTAGAGGTGAAAAAAACAGAAAAGACCCCACAAAAACAGGCATTTGCCGTTAAACAACGCACATACCCACAATCCCCTCTGCTTTGGCCACATGAGCTCCTTTTCTAAGAGCAAAAAAAAAAAAAAAAAGCCTGCTCTTTCAGCTTTAATAATGTATCAACCGGGACAGGATCAGCTACTGTTAAAGCAGCCACACACTCCTTTCACGCTTCCTGTTAAACACTTACGAGATCCATGAAGGTAGGGGTGCCGATGCCAGGCTATGAGTAAGTGACTTTCTCAGAAAACAAAGGGCTCCTCTGTCAAGAGTGTACTGTTAACAGCCTCATGTACAGAGTCCTCCTATGGCACCAGACATTACCCATCCAGAGCCAAAGAGACCCTGAAACTGGATTATCCATAGCAGAACGACCCACTCTGTTCCCAGCAGTTCAACTCCTACATCCTGAAGTTTAAATCTGTCTTTTCCATCTATTCTTCTCAAATTTCTATTCTTTCCTGACCTTTTTTTTAATCCTCCTGTTATGCTCTGTACCTCAACAACTTCTCACTGTTGCGCTGGACTGGAGGTGCCATGTGAAACAGTAAAAGGAAGGTGGATTAACTTCAGACTTCTCACATTCCTTTATTTCCCCTCATTTTATACACAGCACATGTTGCACTGTAGGTGTTTTAGGATGACAGGTTTCCAGCATTTCAGCATTTTCCCCCAGACAGTTTCACCTTCTTTACTGCAAGTTGCTTAATTTCCATTCGGTTAACCCTCATTCATTTCATCAGCGCCTAAATTTGCCACATTTACACACATTCAAGGTCCAATGTGGAGACTTTTCCCATTAACTCTTTGATTGCTGGTCACTGCATGAACCAGAGAGAGCTGCTTCCTTCCTTTAGCCCACAGACAACTGACCGCACTGGGCTTCATCCTGTCCCTTTAACTCCTTTTAAAGAAGAAGTTCACAACCCTCTGCATACCAGGTTTTAGATGACATCAAACCCTCTCCCAGGCAATCCCACAGTCCCTTTACATTTAAAAAAAAAAAAAAAATGAACTGTCACATGGACTGGTTCGGGTTTGGATGCCGTCCATGGAGAGAGAGGGAGGACGGAGAGGATGGTGGGCAGAGAGAGTGCAGGCCTCAGAGAGACTGTGTGACTACTACATTACTGTAATCACAAAGAGATTAAAACAGCAGAGCTGCATCCTTTGCGGTCTGCAGGGAAATTGGTTTTGTGTACAAAGAGGCTGAGATCATATCCTCCTTAACCAAAGCGAGAGACTCAAAAAGGTGTCTGAGTGACATCCAAGAAGGTGAAATTGAATTGTTGGCCGGCCTATGAAAGGCAAATGAAAAGGGCGAGATAAGAAAACCCCCAGGGTGAAGGTGCCAGATCGTGAATAGTCAGGGGAAACTACAGTATGCTGAGACATGATAGAGTGGTTTGGTTACACAAGACTGAGAGGAAGGATCTGAAAGCGACTCATCCTGCAGGACTAAAGAGGGTCAAATTCCCATGGGGACAAAACATATTGACAGATGCAACCAGACATAAAACAAGGAAGGAAAAGGGACATCCCCTCAGCAGTTTCCTGCAAAAATTACAAAAGGTCAGTGAAATAAACTCCCCCAAATACAAAGCTTCTATTTGAAAAGACTGTATTCTTTAAGTTTAACGAGATTTTAAATATTTGAGGTTAAGACACCTTTTTTAAGTTTCCCTCAAAATGCAAAAACTCCCTGTGGAAAAGCCAAACGTCTTGTGTCAATTAGTAATGTTGCAGACTTGATTCTTTCTGGCCACCTGTACTGTGCTGCCATTATTATTTGCAGAAAAAAAGGCTTAACTACTGGAAATGGAACTTGCATTAACAGAAAACTAGTTCATAAATAGCTTATCGGTCGCTATTAAGAGGACAACTTTAATTAGAGTAATTCACATCAGTGCTGAGTGCCATATCACTGTCCCGCCTGCAGATACAGAGCCCCCCCAATTCAATTACATTGCCAGCAGAAAGTTATATTTTAGCAACAAATAAAAATAAAAGCAGAAGTGTCACAAATGTGAAGCAAACTACAAAATAATCTTTCTTCCATATTAATCAGTTTGAAAACCAGATTATTCCTGTAAGCTGTTTGGCAATAATAACCCCACGTTTGTTATTCATCAAGCAAAAACAGTCCTCTGATTTAAACTTATAACATGCCAAAATTGGCCACTTTACTGTGGCACTTCATGAATTTCTGTGAGCCATTAGAGCAAAACACTTAATGGAAAACTAAACAGAAGAGATTAACAGACGATGGGGGAAAATGCTTAGCTGAAGAACCAGATAAGAATTTGCACGCATGTAGATCAGCAGCACACAGCAGCACCGTTAGCTCTTACTGACCTCAGCGTGGCCCCCGGCGTTCAGCAGCTTGTTGCAGCGGTCGCATTTGAGGCACAGTTTGTGCCAGTCCTTCCCCAGTGATGACACCTTTTCAGCTGCACAAGAAAGACAAAAAACAAAGAAAGAAGAAGTGCATGAGTGCAACCACGGGCATAAAACAACATTTATATAGATTACTTGAAACAACAGCCTTTTATTTTCCCCATCAGCTGTGTTGGGCTTTGTGCGTGCTGTTCAATCAGTCATCGCCTGGAGGAATGACGTCCCTCATTGCTTCACTCTCCACAATAACCTCGTACTGTATCTCTGTGGCCCGATTGAAAACCTGTCAACATGCCAACTGGGGATGAGGGGAGAGTGGGGGGTTGGTATAGGAGGTGGGGAGAGTGGGAATGCCTGTGTACCGCACAGGATGCTGTGATGATGTCACCGAAGGATAGACGGACAGCTGTGTTAGTCCCAGACCAGCGTTAGCAGCAGGGGGTTGCCAACATCTAACCCAATTCTTTTGTGTTACACCCACAAACACACAAACACCCATCCCCCGATTTACAGTATACCCATCCTGCTGGATGCGGTCCTCCAACTGCATTTCCATTACCCCCCCACCCCCTCCCCCGAGTCATCCAGTCGAACTGGCCCTGTAGACAAGCCAGGGAGCCTTATTATACACTTTCCAATAATAAATCACCACTGCTTCAACACAATGAGCCCTAAGGAGTCACAGAGGCAGCAGAGGAAACACCTTCCCTTATCAAGGCAGGGCACAAATAGCCGGATACGGGAATCTGCTTCCTTACATACCCAAGACTGGAAAAAACACAAACATATGCACATCGGGCATGCATTCATTCCTTCTGATGTTGTTTTCTTCCTGTGCTATAAAACCAGGAATTCAAGTTGTTTTAGGACTTAAGAAATTTGAGATGTTGAGTCGTGAAACAGTCCTTTTGCTACATATGATGAACTACTACAGGAGTTAGCTTGGCTAGCTAGGTGAAGCTCACTGACAAAACATCTGTCTGAATTCGCAAACTTCCACTAGGATACTTTGATATGGAAGCCCTGCTTACTAGTGTAACGCATGATTTTACCGGGTTGTGTGCATTTAATGACAATCACAATAGCAGCACTGTCTCAGGCTGGAACAGATTGTCTTCTGACCAAACCTCATTAAAGTTATAAGTTTTTGCTTTATGAAGGCATTTCTTTATTACATCTAATTGAAATCAGAAGAGCACTGTGGTCACGTGTCAGCAACAATTTGAACAATAATAAAAACTAGACTTAAGATACGAAGACTCTCGACTTTGAGAAAAAAAAAACAAGGAAAGTACTGAAAGCACTTGTCTATTTTTATATCCAATCCAATCCAACTTTATTTATATAGCACTTTTAAAAACAACAAAGTTGACCAAAGTGCTTTCCAATAATAAAACAGAGATAGCAGTTAAAACCATACTTTAAGCATACAATGAAATCAATAAACAAAACAAATATATAATTGAAAAAGAAGATAAAAATAAATCAACATGAGTAGAATAAACAATAAGATATACAATGAATAAGATTAACAAAGTAAAAAGATTAAGAATGACCAACAGCTGACTAAAAACTGACTACAAACTGGCTCTGATAACACTCCTAGAAGGCCTTTGAAAAAAAGTGTGTTTTTAAAAGTGATTTAAACATTTCAAGTGTTGGGGCCTGCCTAATATGGAGGGGCAGTTTGTTCCATAGTTTGGGGGCCACAACAGCGAAAGCTCGGTCTCCTCGGTGTTTCAGTCTCGACATGGGGACAGCAAGGAGTGACTGGTCAGATGATCTGAGAGACCTTTGTGGAGTGTATTGGTGTAAAAGGTCTGACAGGTAAGACGGAGCCAGGCCATTTAAAACTTTAAAAGCAAGCAATAAAATTTTAAAATGAATTCTAAAATGGACAGGCAACCAGTGTAAGGAGGCAAGAACAGGGGTAATGTGCTCACGTTTGCGTGTCCCTGTCAACAGGCGAGCAGCAGCATTCTGGACCATTTGCAAGCGTGATAGTGAAGCCTGATCAATACCAATATAAAGTCCATTACAATAATCAAGGCGAGTGGTCACAAATGCGTGCAAAACTCTCTCCAAGTCACAAAAAGAAATAAAAGGTTTTACTTTAGAGAGCTGCCTCAACTGAAAAAAGCTTTTTCTCACCACTGTATTTACTTGTTTGTCCATTTTAAGAGCTGTGTCAAATTTTACTCCAAGGTTGGTGACAATTGATTTGACACACGATGTAAGAGGACCCAAGTCAGATGGAGGGACACCAGGTCCATTCGGCCCAAATATAATGACTTCAGTCTTCTTTTCGTTAAAGTTTAAAAAATTCAGAGCCAACCATGCTCTGATATCCTTAAGACATTCTAAAATAGGCCTGAGGGGGTTAAGGTCATTGTGTTTCATCGGTAGATAAATTTGACAATCATCTGCATAAAAATGAAATGAGACTTTATGTTTTTTAATAATATGGCCAAGGGGAAGTAAATAAATACTAAAAAGAAGGGGCCCAAGGATGGATCCTTGAGGTACACCACATGGGAGGGGGACGGAAGATGAATGAAATTTACCAAGTGAGACTGAAAAACTTCTATCAGAGAGGTATGACTTAAACCACTCCAAGGCAGTGCCTCTAATTCCAACATGATGTTCTAGACGATAAATCAAAATATTGTGATCTACTGTATCAAAAGCTGCTGTGAGATCCAAAAGCACAAGTAAGACAGACTTCCCAGAGTCAGCAGTTAATAAGATATCATTAAAAACTCTCAAAAGTGCAGTCTCTGTGCTGTGAAGTGCTTTAAAACCAGATTGAAATACCTCAAAAATGTTTTGACTCTCTAAAAAAGTCTGCAGCTGTGAGCACACACAAATTTTATATCACTAAAATTTATTAGTATTTGCAATGATTGCAAACTTCCATATGACAAAAGAGTAAGTTCTGAGCCTTGTGTATCTGTGCGTCCTACTCATTTTGGAAGCAATAGCACACCTCAGGTCATGATGCACTGCCTTTCTTCTGGAAATGCTGTTTGAACCGACCGTCTTCTGTTAATTTTTCTACAGCGTCTTTATATTTTGGGCTCGTCTGATTAAATCAACTTTGTTCTTTGGATAACCAAGTTAAATTTGATTTGATTTGATGCGAATGACAAAAATTAGATTTGGACTTTGGTGTGGAAAGGATCGCTTTGGGAGATCTGATTACACCCTGCTGAGGTTTCCACTTACAAACAGTTTCACTGGCCGTTACAACAATGAGACAAAAAGGGCAACAACAAGGCCCTGGAGAATAGTGGAAAGAGGGGGATGCAGAATGATACATGTGTAGCTGCTGCACATACATGTGACAGAAAGATTTGCATGGACACTGTAGCTCCTTTTGATGTTTCAGCTTTAACTCTAGCAATACTTCACAGGAAAGACCTTTTAACCTGTTTTAACCTGTTTGCAGGATTAGCGCATGTATTTTCAGGTTTCTTTCACATCTTTACAGTATCTTGAGATGATGTTTGAAGAGAGTGCAAATACAACCAATAAGGGTTCTGCCTTGTCTGTATGAGCGTTTGATTTGTTTCATCATAAATCTGAGGACACGAATCTACTTCTTGACACGTAATTCAGTGTTAAAATAAGCTGCATAAATGGGCTACAGGTAGCCTGCCAGGGCAGATTCATGAATACAGACACACCTCCAGACAGATCTGAAGTCAGTGTATGAATGGAAACGGACGTCAGAGCCTCGCCAGCATGTCCTTGTTCCTCTATGAGTGACTGTCCACTGTTTGAAGGCTCCCTGATTTAAAAGCCGGCTGCTGTTGTAAGAGGAGTGAGCTTGTCTCTCTCTGTTATGTGATGGGGGAATATAGAGTGGGGGAGTTATAGAGTGGGGGGAGGTAGAGGGGATCTACATCCCCCGAACACTAAAATAAAGCTAGATCATTTGGATTTGGGTATGTCATTTGACAAGCATGTCAAAAAGAAAAGGAGAAAAAAAACCCCACATTTAAAATAAATAAATAAAAGTTACATAATGACTGCGCCAAGGGACGATAGATGGTCTCAGTATCCCAAAATAGTAACAGTGTGGGTGCAAATAAAGCAAATAAAATGCCATCGCATTTTCCTCTACCTGGTTACGGCAACAACATTAGGGTAAATGCACCCACTTGTGTAAACAAGCAGGCTCCTCTCTGGATACTCACATTTACACTGTCAACACCGACGAGAATGTGCCAAATCCTTTTAGCCAGACTGTCTTCTCTCACGACAACATGCGATTTGCTTCACTCAAAAGCACACACAAAAAAAGGATTCCACCATGACTTGATGTAAACAATGGAAGTCCTTAAGGAAATCACTGCTGAACAGTGGTGGAGCACCTCACCTGACATTCCTTTCTGCTTTTGCTTTATAGCTGAAGTAATGCCAACAATTCATGGCTTCTAACTGCGTTGAAATAGCCGGGGGCTGAAAACAGCGGGGTGAAGAAACACCACTGTCACACAGTAGATTGCAAATATTAATGAGTGTGACTGCTGCCTAACCCAAAACACAGCAACTAAATTAAATGTGACATAAGATATAGTGACATGACACCAAGTCTTGAGCTTGCATTTGATAGCTGATCTAAGAAACTTAATACGTGGTCCAAAGAAATGAGGCCATCGGCAAGAGACCTTTAGGAGTGCCAAAAATCAGCCTTTGGTGCAAGAAAGATTTCATTGGCGAGTTAAACACCGACACCAACAGGCTTCAATAACAGCTTTATGAATGCATATATAAGAGATTTACCTTGAGCAACACCCTCAACCTCTGGGCGACCGCTTTTAATTACAGGGGACATGCTTTCTGGTGGAAGGCAACCTGTCTTTAAACAATGGCATTCAACATGCTGACTGCAATCACTCTCAGGCAGATTAGTGAAGATTTTTGAGGCTACGTCCACACTGATGTGTTTTCGTTTGAAAACGCATCGTTTTCTCTCCGTTTTGGCCTCCACACTGACAGTCCACACTGAGATGCCGTTTTCGCACAAGGAAAACGCACCGTTTTGAAAACGCTCTCAAAAACGAAGCTTTCGCGTTGCAGTGTGGACAGCGAAAATGCAGACTTTTGAAAACGATGACACGTGTTAGTCATATGATCCAGTCGTGTGACCAATAAAACTAAGATAGCGGAGGGCATCATACAGCAGTTTTGTTTGCGTTCAGTTTTGACAGCCCTATTAAAGCTTAATATCAGTATGTACATGCTCCAGATAGCTTTTCTTCAAATTCTTTAACTCTCACTCGCTTTTGCAACTTTGTACTTTTGCGTTACTCGCAGCAACAACTCCACCTCATTGTTAGTCCATTTAAAAAACTCGGTGCTTTTCTTCAACATTCTGCCGCGACGTTTCAAAGAGCCGGAAAGTAAATAAGCGGCAAACAGAAATGAGGCAGGTCGAATCTTCTTGCGTTTCACGCATGCGCAGTACTGGAACGTAAGCGTTTTCGACCATTTCAATGTGGACGTGCAACTCTGTGAAAACGACTGAAAACGCTAGTGTGGACGCGGAGCGTTTTCAGACGAAAACGCCATTTTCAAATCTATCCGGGCTAGTGTGGACGTAGCCTGAATTTCTGAATTTGTTTTTTAACTGACGTTCTGGATGACCTCTGAACTCTGTAAGTAGTTATTGTGACCCAAACTGATAGCACACTGGCTCCGTGCTATTGCCATTTTACTGCCATCTCGGCACACCAACATCATTTTGAAGACACCAACTGACTGAACGGTCGCAGACCTTGTCTCCATCTTTGAAACAACCAGTTCAAAGGCAACAAGTTCATTGCACATGGTCACAATAATTTGGTCACTTTCCCCAGTGCGACTGTAACATAAGGCTGCCAGTGGAACTGGGTTACTCTTTTATGTTGAAGAAGGAAAATAAAAACAGAAAGGCCCACAAACAAGCATCAACCAAAGACAGCTGCAATAATAGCCTGGCAAAATATCTCAAGGGTGGGAACTCGGTATTTGGCAACGACCTCGTGTCCCAGACGTCAGTTATTTACTGCAAAGTATTTGCATTCAAGCATAAAAAACAAAATCTCTTAATTTGTTGAACTTAGAAGTGAAAATAAATTTCTCCATGCAGATGCAGTCCTGACAGAGATGATGCTACTGCGGGAACACCGAGCTTTAAATGAGAAAAAGTGCTGGACGGAGGTCATCACTATAACCATATGATACCTGCACCACTGTAAGCTGCTTAACTTCATTTGTAAATTCCTGGTCTAAGCTCTTCAGTCCGTGCTCGGTTGCCCTGATTGCATTGTCAATATGGTTTAAATCACCGAGTGAGCCTGCTGCTGATCCCTCTTCTCACTGATTTATGCATTAGTCAAAGTAAAGGAGACAAAACTCGAGATACAGTACTGCACAACCCATGACCCATTTATAAAGAAATTACAGCACTAACATCCTCTCCAGTAGATCCCCAACCCAATAATCTGGTCTTATTGTTTTATTAGGAGTCACAGCATCATTATTCTAACTTTGTGTCTAACTTTTCCCCGGGAAATTGAAATCATAAGACGTCTAATGCAGAGGATAAAAACAGCAATTCAACATCAAGTAGATTCAGGATGTCTGAAAACAAATTACTTGTGTGATTGAGTTTCAGCTGGTAAGAATATCTGCTCCACTTGCAAACACAGTAGTACCTCAGAGAACTTTAAGCAGGTTATAACTTGATTTACCTTGTTTGTTCAGCTACAAGATGCCATTATGCACCAGACTGCATTAAGGCCGAACGCTGTTATGCTCAGACAAAGTTCCTCAGCCTATAAAGGGAGAGGCACCGGAGAAGGCCTGCAGCAAATGGTCTACAAACATCGGGTAATTGCACAGAACATTAAGCAACAGGACTTTAACAAGGGGTCTTCAGAGGAAATAAGCATTAAGGGGCCATTTCTCCAAATGACTTAATCACAGTTGCTTGATTGTCAACAGTAATGAAGGAGCTGCATCGAGACACCAGAGCTGACGACAGCCTGATGTACTCACCCCGGGTCAGGAGGAAATTTGTCTGCTGCCTAACTCGGAGTCATAACAGATAAAGGGGCTCGACGTACTGAAAAACATTTACCCAGCTGATCTCCCACCATGCAGTGCGGGAGGAATGTCAGCCGGGGGGGGGGGGGCAGGCTCTGGAATCGCATATGGGTGCTCTCTTATCACTCAATAATTCAATCAGGGTGCAGTGGGGGGAAAATCTAATGTGTTTGACAAAGAGGAAGACAACAGGGCCACAGCTCTGCATGCAGCTGGAGCTCATTTCTGCAATGAGATTTAAAAAAAAAAAAAAAAAATGACTGTACCGGGTCCTGGTTTGTATGTTTAAGAGAACTCTACAGCATCAAAGCCAAAGGTATATAAAAATCGGCGGTTTGAAAGTGCTCTGAATTAGCTTGACGCAGCGTGCAGACATCAAATTAGTAGCTTATTTACATTTTTGCAAGTGATTAAGCGATCAAGTCTTTCGTAATGGTCATGATGTAACCGATGTTATTGTAAATATCTTGAACTCATGGCTGCCTGGCTTCTGTTCTGTTGCACCTTCTGGTAATGTGGACCCATCTGTTCAGCTTTTCCCACAATAAAGCCCTATTAAACACACTTACAAACCAAAACACACACACACACGTGCGCACGCAGAGACACACACAGACACACATACTCCCTCTCCATCCTTTTTCTCATTCCTTTCATCCATCAGTGACAGCTGAGTCCACGCGGGTGTTTCGCTTTTTTGGCTTTTGTCGCAGCAGCACGATGACTGCATGTCCTAATAAGCACCACACACCTGACTGGCAGAGTAAAGGGCCCCAAAGGCAACGTTGGACTCAAGCGTGAAGGGTACACAGAGGGATGTAAGAAAGGAAAAAAATAAGCAGCCTGTGTTTCCTCCTCTGCATCCTCTTACTGTTCAGCTCTCTAAAGTACAAATACCCTCAAGGACTTGTGACCTTTTACTCAACTTAAAGACAATGGCCATTCATTTGCACCCACAGGGGAATTAAGCCTCACAAGTGACTTTGGGGGCGTTTTAAAGTAAGGAATGTGTTCATTTGTGGCATCTTTATCCTGCCTAAGTGGAATCAAATTGTTCTATTAACTTGATAGAGCTGTGGCCATCAGCAAGTTTTCTTTAAAATTTACAATCATGTTAAGGAAGGAAGCTCTGAGGGATAATTTGTTAAAAAAAAAAATCCATCCCCACTTGACAAGAAAATAGTTTTAAGACTGTCCAGTGCTATATCTGTTTAAACTAAAACTAAGCTGACCCTGGCACTGCTGTGTCGAACATCATAATTGATCTGTTCAGGATGAATGTGTGTCTGCAGTTCCCTGTGGTGCTCAGTGACAGCGCAGGGTGGAGAGCCATGCTAAAGAGAGGGTAGGAAACACTTTTTTGGACGAGTCTCCTGTTGGCTGATGCAACCCCATAGCAAAACTTAACTCTGGAGGTCGTCTGTCGCCTCAGCCAAGGCGAGGTTTCCTCCCCAGGCTTTCTCCCTTTCTCCCCTCCCTTTGTGAATAAAAAAAGGCAGACCGCGTGAATCCTGTTGACTGACGTAAATGGACTGCAGTTGACTCGCATCCTGTCTGGGCTGGTCAAAGGAGCCGCAGGCAAAGCACCCTCACCGCAGTCCGTCTCAGTGACATGCTCACCCTCCCCAAACCCCTACGCATGCTTACCCCTACACCACATTTCTTCTCTAACCAGTCAGGACACTTAGCCCAGCTTCAGGGTTTTCTAAAAGATCTATTCTGCATGTACAGCTTAGAGTAGCGGGCAATGCATTCAGAAGTGTAGGCAGGATCACTGAAATTTCTTTAGCTCCAGCCAGAGGTAATTTTGATAATGAAGCCCTGAGGGAAAGAGACATCATATGACGGAGGCAGAAAATGTAGCAGCTAAGTGAAATCATCTGAGCTGTGTAAAGTGGAGTATTAAAACAGAAGAGTGTGGTGTACTGGAGTGCCTCAATTTAAAAGTGCACAACACTTTTAAATTGACATGTGATTTTTAATAACAAGGACCCAGTGGTAACATCCACAATAACACCAGCATTAGCCATTTGGGGCAGCAAATGTATCTGTAGTGGCTACTTTTTGGTTAACACGAACAGAAAAAAAGAAATTTGATATCCACTGGCAAAATGTGCAGTTCCTACAGCGATTTAAATCAAGCCAATCCATATAAACCCATGTTAAAATGACTTCTTTCAATTATATTAGGGCTAAACTTAAGCATGATCGGGGCACGGACACTTTGTCTGGGAGGTTGATGCTAGCTGTGTGCCAGGCTTTTAGAGCATTTCAAATATGGCAAATATGGCTTCCTCTATGGTTAATTGTAATAACAGCCCATCCAAGAAATCTGTACTCCTGTTACACAGGCTAAAATTCTAATGTTTTATATCTTTGGTCTTTTATATTTAGCACCAATAGGCAGTGTGAACACATCCTGTTACCTAACAAGCATATAAATTAGTAAATATCATCACTTTTGGCTCCAGATAAACCTGAGATGACCAAAAACACTAAAACGAGCAAAATGCTAATGGCTTCAAAAGAGCCTTAAAACAATGGGTGACATCATGGGGTTATCGCCATCTTTTATATACAGTCTAGTGTGTTAGTGATGGTCTAACTAGGTAAGACTAAGCAGCTACAAGTCTAGCCCACTTACTTACCGATTTGCTATCGAAAGCTAACTTTCATGTTTCGATCCACTGTTGTCATAGAAACAGTGGGTGTTTTGGTAGCTGGTTGCAGACAGGGCAAAAAGATTATTTTCAAACAGCTCCAAATAAAACTCAATCTACTGAAAACTGTTGAATTTCTCAGACAAACTTGGATTTTCTGATATATTAACCTTGAGTGACAAATAAGTCACATGGTTCATGTACGTCATGCCTGTTTCTCTTGCACTCTATCATATTTTGCTTCTGAACTTCTAACAGTTTTTCCATCTCACACAAACAAAACCTGTTATCCAACTATACCTCATATCTATATGATTTACAATCTATCACCTAGTGTTCTGTGTTTTATCAGCCTCCAGTTTTTACTGGAAACCTGCCACGTGACTGCACATGTACTCTCTATGTATAGAGGGCTTCAACATAGCGATACGTTTAGAACATAAATACAACAAATTGTGCTTGCTGAACAAAATCTATTTGTAAAAAAATATAAAGAAGGTGTGTTGTAATAATGCAATCTCTAGAACGAATGTAATGAGCAAGCTATTTGGGTGAAATGCACACATCCACCTTTGTTTCCTCTGTGCCGTTATGTAACAGGTCGCACTGCTGGAAGGCTTGACCTGTGTGGGGAGGTGGGGTAGTGGGGAGCTCAATTGTCAGCACCCAGCTTAATGCCATCTCCATTAGGGGATCATATTTGTGCCTCAAAAAGGCAGAGAAAAGGGACTCTCATTGAGTGGCACACAGGAGCTGATAGGTTATGCAATGGCACTGAACAAGAGGCAACAACTCAAGAAATGATGTTACATAACTGAAAAGGCACATTCACACAGCCCACTGGGCAGCCAAGTGGAAAACAGGGTACTCTAGCGTCGACAGAGAAGAGGTGAGGGGGAAAAAATAGGGGTATTGTGTAGCTGTTTGGGGTAAAAGCGGGGTTTAAAAAAAAAGATGGTGTGTGGGAAACAGTGCCCTGGTCTCTGTGGTCAGACTGAGGAGACGAAAGTATTCGGTCTCACTAGAAGGACAAATGTACGGAGAGACAGAAAGAGCCCTGTGTGAATAGAGATGTCCTTTCTCATTATAATGCATGAAGCACTTTGAGAGTCTCAGTTTAAATAAAGGCGAGCCATCTCACCCCATTTCCCCCAGTCCTTGTAGTTTAAAGAAAAAAATAAACCGGGAAGAGGAATTCAGGGCCTGAGGCATTGCTGACCAAAAAAGAGGAAAGAGAGCCAGAGTGAGAAAGACTACTGAATGAAAGAGAGAAAAGGGAAACTCGCAGCAGAACACCATTAGTTCCCATTAAGCTCTCATTTGTTCAGTTAGCTGCACAAAGATGCATTGCTCCCGTTTGTTATGAACAAGAATTGCATCACTCGGCTGAACTTGGGTGCTCGAAACAAGCTCAGCGAGCCGTTTTGTCCTCCTTCACACGCCAACAGTGTCAGCAAATAGTGCCCCGTGTATATGAGCATCTCCATACCACAGGAACTAACAGACGCGTCACCGCAATGTGGACGCTGAGAATTTTAGTAAGCAAGCCCTGCAATTAAGAAGTGACCATCTCTGAGATGTTTGCATTCTTTTAATACCAGCATCAAGAGCAGCTTCCTTTTTCTGCTACTGCTTATTTGGGTTTCTTAAAAATAAGCCTTCGCTTTTAGGCTGCAGAAGCTTTAAAAGTAGAGAAAACGTTCCAACATGTGCATCGAGTGGCAATGAAATTGAACTGTCACCACCGGAAGACAGCTGTCCTTTAAAACTGAAAGGAAAATAATAATAAAAAAAATCTCCTTTTCCCCAAACCGAAAGAATTTCCATCCCAGACTGCGGCTCACCGAGGCCACTTGAAATAATGTTCCCAACCCCCAAAGTCCTACAGTGGGACTCAGCCAATCAGCAGGAAGACCAGGTGGGGAACAGCAGGGTGGGCCCATCTATACAGCACACCACAAACCATCACCAAAAGAAGAAAAGGGGTAGAGCAAAATAAGATGGAAAATAGACAATTTTCTCCATCAACAACACATGTCACGGTGCATTTCTAAAGCACAGAGTTTTTATTTTCCACTTTACACCCCCATTCATGCCTTTCCCTCTGACTTTAACAGTTTTGCAGAGCTGAAAATTGATCTCTGCTCTGCATTTTTCATCACTCTGCAAAACCAAATGGCTGAGAGGAGGGCGTGTGTAGGTGGAGCCACTGAGCTCATCTACAATATCTGAACTTCATCACTGACACGTTGACGCTCAGCCTGTGGGCAGCTAAACTCTTCTCCCTCCCTGACCTCTCCCTTGTCTCGTCATAGTTTTCACAGCCTCCCTTGAAATGGCTAAAACTTTAATAATACCTCCATTCACACCTCCCCTGATCTCCTTCGCTGGATGAGTGCAGTTAATTTAGTACGCACTGGCTTCCAGTAGGCCTACGCCGTCATCTTCATTGCTCTCCACCCAATAACACACCCCAACCAAAAATAACTCCGCTAGCCTGGATCTCAACATGTTACATAAAAAAACATCACACATCACTAAGGAGCTGTGACTCACCCACTGCAGCGCATTACGGGTACGGTGCATAAAATTTGTATTGGAGGAAAATAAATCTTATTTGTGCTGATATTATTCCATGCCGATGACTCTCGGGACCCATAGGATGAGCAGCAGCTGGGATATTCACTGCCACCCGTGTTACATAAGAGGACTTCCATCCACTAACATAATTGGTTTTGACCCCCGTAACAGCTCAGATGTGTGCTGTGAAGTGTACAACAGATCGGTACCCAAGATTTTTTTCCCCCCAGCATGCAGTCAAACACAAACACAGAAATACTCAGAAGTTCAACTGCATAACAGCAATAAAAACAAACTGAGGAGTGAGCATGCCAAGTGCAGCTTTCAGATGTAAATGCTCTCCTTTAATCCAGCGCTCTGCGCGTAGATTACTTTGCACTGTAAACATCTGTTGCAATGAATATAAGGTGCGATCACTCTCACTGTGACCGAGTCGAAGCTCACGGCTCAAGTGGGTGTCTTGTTTTCATATTTTTATTTACAAAGATGTGAAAGATGCATTTTTTCAGGTTTTCATCCCACTGACGCAGCATGATGTTGCTCCGCTCCTCTCTTGAGTGGGCAATCTCAGCATATGGCATTTCTGCACTCTTGGCAACGGCCTGCATCAGCCAACTCTCCAAAGCCAACTGCCAGGCTTGGATGTTTACCAAACACAACAAATTAAAAATGCCACAGATCAGTGTTGAAATAAGATAAATCATTCATCCAGTCTTGTGTAGACAAGTGTAAACAGGGCATGTTTCCATTCACATAAGTTAGAAGCGTTTAGTGTACAAAAATAAAATCTATTAAATGTTTGCACTTTGTTTGCACTTATTGGGTCTTTTGTTTACACTAACCCCACTTTCACGTCAGCTTCTAGGTTTATCAAAGTATTTCTCTGTGAATCATTTACTTTGTCAGCAACCTTTAGTCTAATAAGACATGTTAGGAGGTTTAGCTGAAGGAGATATTCCTTTACACATCATTATACATTAAGTTATACAGTTAGCTACAGTTTCACAAATTCTTCAAACAAAATACACCCAGTTCGTGTTTACATTCAGAACCTCATTTAAAATTCAGCCATTTTTAGCAAATGAGTGTAAATGCTAGTGCTAGGTCAAATGTTTGTTTATTTCCAATGAATGGACTTTGAAAAATATCAAAAATAGTTTATATCCCATTCAAAGCACCGCTCATGGGATTTCTAAATTAAGAGGATTAATGTAAAAATAAAAATTACATTGACTGCTGTGATGAGTATATTTAGCTAACGAGCCAAAAAGTAATTTAAACACGCTGGATCCCTTAAACCGGGAATCACTTACCGAAATACACCGTCTTCTCACACTTAGGACACTTTGAGGCCATTTTTGAGTGTGGTGGTTCGAGTGAAAGTGATGTGTTTTGGTTGTCCGCAGCGGTTTCTACTCTCTAATCGTCCTCTAGCTCTGCTCTCAACAGCAAGTGCCCCGCTCCGCTCACAGAAGCTGGAGCATCTATTCAGCTAACGGCTCGTCATTTACATAGCTCCGCCCCCCCACGCTATGAAAACACTCCTAATGCCCCCTTCAAGAATGGTGGGAAATGTCACAATTTCACGACAGACTGGTAAAAACGCCGAAGTTTTCAGTGAATTTTCCGAAAAGCTCTACTGAAAATTGATTGTGTAATTTGCAGAACTTATACGTTGCATCCTACACTATATGAGCTTAGACAATTAGACAAATGTTACTTGTTCGTCACTGAAAGTGCACTTTGATGCTTGTGTGCTTTTGTATTACAATTTCTGGCAACATAATTCTTCATAAAACAAAACAAAACAGCAACTAGTCAACATCTTTATCCTGTTTAGTCACATGAATATGGATTGAATGTCTGGGGAAGCTTTTCCCATGGTAAGTAAAATCCATTGATTTTAAATTGTGTTCCAAACAATGTGTCTGTTTAATGTGTGAGTGTTGAAAAGTTTGTCTCTTGCTGATGTCAGGATTGGGATGAGGCTTTGTTACTTTAGAAATCTGAAAATCCTACTTTAACTATTGAGTTTAGCTACCTAGTTGCTTACTGAAAAACTATGCGGATGCTTTTAAGGAGCTTTATTTTCTTGATTACCTTTATCTTACTAAAGAGGCAGTAACCCAGCTTCTAGCTTTGCACAATCTGGAATCCTCTGGGTCTCCTGGACGTCCCTGTAGCCAAAGCAAAGACAAAAGGTGATCCATGCTTTAGGGATCACAGCTCTGATCCCTTATAAGAACCTGCCTGCGGAAATCAGCCTTGCTGAATCTCCCTTAATTTTTTTAATATTTTTATTTGTTTCAGCTGCTTCCCTTCATATGCTTTCTGTTTCTTCTCATTTTTACCCAGTTATCATATCTTAATTAACTTGTATTTAATTAAGATAAGGGGGGTTGTTGTCTCTCATGCACACTTTAACTTTAAACACGGCTAAATGACATGCTGTATAATCTGCTTTCTTTAAAACATGCTTCAGCTTCAGAATCTTTCAAGCTTGATTTTGAGTTTTAAGTCTTACGAGCTGTCCTTAAAGGCAACCGCCTTCTCTATGGGCCAGCCTGTCTGCCATAGTCAGTCATGTTCAGGCGGGAATGCTTTTGGGCAAGTGGTGGGCCAGTCCACTGGGGCAAACGCACTCCCACTTCCTTTTCCCTATTTCCACAGGAGGAGTAGGCAGTGGTTGGATGAATCACAATGCTTTCTTTCAGAGTGAGTGACTCGTAGGAATTTGTTAGGCAAAGGAAGATGCTGCTGAAACGTGGCTTGGGTGGATCAGCTTTCCCTTTAGAAGGCTTCCTGGCTTCATGACAAATTAGGCCCACTGAGAGTGATAGGCTGAGCTGGAAAGCAGTAGCAGAAGTTCACACAGCCCAGGATGACATGTAGCTGTTGCCCTCACTTATGATGACTTATTAAAACACTCAAGAGATTATCACTTCCTCCGGCAGAGTGTCTGCCTCTTTCCAATCTTGGGAGTAACTGAGATCATCACATTCACACATTGCTATTGCCTGGTCTATCTGCTTAGTGACACAGAACAGGTCCTGATCTAGGAACAGACACACTGAAATTTCCCACATCTGTGTCCCAGCTGATTAGCACCCGTCAGCATGCCTGTAACCGATCCCTCCTTATCTATGAGTTCACTGTTTTTAAAAGACCTTAGACTAACGGTTGGAAAGGCTTCTCAATGGTAGCAAAATTGTGCACTCTGCAGTTAAACAGTTGATCATCTGGTGGGGTTTCACAGAGAACATGAGTTCGTTACAGTTCACCTTTCGGCTGTGTGCTGTGGTTGCAGGTTTGCTGCCCGTTCAGCTGCAGCATGCACTCAAAGCTGCTGAGAGGAGAGGTCAAGTTTTCTATGGAGTGAATTGGAGACAAAGAGGACTAAGAGAGTGAAACTGAAGGGCAGTGTTCTGCAAAACCCTTGGCTCATTGAACACATGATAAAGATAAAAGAGGGGGTGTATTATCCCCACTACCTGCATCTATGCACTACAAACAACCAAAGTTTGAGAACTTGATTTTATTCATTTCAGTGTCAAAAAATATATGGAGCCAAAACTGAATGACAAGTGAGGGAACAGGTGCCCCTGACAGTGGTGTGATGTGATTTGATGATTTTGAGGAGTGGGTAATGCCACAGAGACCGGAGCGAACGTATTCAGGCCACCAGTTTTACTTTTAACTTGATTCTGATCTGGTGTTTGGTTCAAACCCGCAATGCTCTTTCCGAGCAGATCAAGAGTCTAGCCCCACAGGGATAGCCAGAAATAGAAAGCAACAGTTAGAGAGGGAAGGGTGAGGTGGTCCTAAGGGTCTTAAAGCATGTTAGTATAGACTGAACAAGAACACAGTAAAGTGTCTTTATTAAAAAAACACCCTTTGGAAGGGAATGCATCAATAGCTTTATAGCAGAGCTACTAAGTATTAAGCCATTTCAAGTCAAAACTTAGTCTTCATAGCAGTAAAAATCGCACAATGATAAGTACTGTGCAAACGTCTTGAGCCACCCGTTATTGATTTATTTTTGCTTTATTTTGCTTTGTTTATTTTCAAAGCGCCAGATTTTGTTGTTTTTTACTTAATGTGGTCTTAAAGGGTAGGTCAATGTTTTTCTTTGGATAATTGGATGCTTTTTCACTCATTTTCATTCCTGTCCTCATACCTGATTATTTTCAGATCAACACTTGCCACTGACTTCTGAATCATCAAAGCTTCTAAAACGGATGAGCCAGTGTTGTGTCTGCACAACAAGACTAAAAATATTGAAGACTATCCAAAAGTAAAGTCCTTAAGTAACCATCTGGCCCTTCTGTTGATAAATCAACAGCCTCATCAGAAATGGTCTCAGTGGAAGGGTGGGTGTGAAGAAGCCAATCTTAAGGAAGAGGAAAAAGGGTGAAAAAGGTGAGGCATGCCACATCATGCAAGAAAAATCAGTGGCAGCAAGTCTTAAAGTTGAAATTTTGCCATCAATATGTATGGTGGAGGTCAGGAGAGAGCTACAAACGTGAGTGTCTACAGCCATCTGTAAAACATGGTTGAGGCTGCATTTAGTTGGTGGTGTTGGAGTTGTGAACACAAAAAGCACAGAATGATTTTGATCCACCATGCAATACCATCTCGATCATTGCTGACTAGCATTCAGTTTTTTAGCATAACAATGAACCAAACACAGTACAAATGCAGTAAAAACACACGATGGAACACTATCTGTCAAGGACTCGCCTCCACAAACTTCAATACAGTAGTGTGTTGACAGAGAGCGTAATAAAAGGAAGGCCAACATCCAATGAATCTTCAATGTCCTTCAAAAAACCTGGAGAAATTTGTGTTTGCAGATGTCTCTAATTCCCATTTATCTTCTTATCTAATTATAAAGAAATAATGGGTGAATGAAGACTTCCGTACAGCACTTTAGAGTAAGGTTTTATCATCAAGGTTTATGTCACTTCACTGTTGTGATTGGTGTGGGGGTAGGGACAGGCTTAGGGCGTCGGGGGGTTCCCCGGAGGCATCTTCCTTGGGGGGCTCAACTCGGGGTAGCCAATTAGGGGCTCTTATGTGACAGTTTCCTCGTGGCTGCGTGTAGCGGGGCTAGGGGAGGGTCTGTGCTGACGGACGTGGGTTACTGACCTGGTAGCCTGGCTGCCCCTGGGTGGGTCCGGGATGGGCATGAGGTTCTGGGGGCGCTCCGGCTCTGGGGGGGGGGCCTGGCTGGGCCTCGGGGGCTTGGGTCCTGGTTGGTGTGTTGCCGGGGTTGTGGGCGGGTGGGTGTGTGGGGGCCCGGCCTTGGCGCAGGGTGCCGCCGGTGCGTCGAGCCACCTGGGGGGCTCTTCAACTGGTGGGGGGGGGGGGGGGGGTTGTCACATCTTGCAGGAGCTCTCCTCTCTTCGGGAACTCTCTCTGCAGGAGGGGGAGATACAGGAGAGGTGGAGGAAGATCTCAACCTGGGCGTCTATTGTCTTGTGTAGTCTGGAAGATGAGTGGATGACTGGGTGGGTGGAGTTTTCTCTGTGGTGGGGTTGGGTGGACTGTCCCGGGCTCTGTGGGGCCGGGCGGCGCTGCTGCACTGGGCCCCGGTCCGGATGGGCCTGGGCCCCCTTTCCCTGGCGGGTCGCGGAGTATGGGGGTGCCTACTGGGGTCAGCGGGGGAGCTGGCCCCAGGGAGGGGTCACTTGCCCCTCCCTTCTTTCCCTCCCCATCTCCAGCTGCCTCCCTCTTCCCGCTCCACCACAACCACCCACACATGCAGGACCTTGGAGTAGGGGTATGTCACCAGGGTGCAGAGGAGGCCAACCCCCCCTCTGTCCCCTTCTGGCTGCCTCTGCCTCAATTTTATCCCACAACCTAGACATTCACATTAGTCACACTCTCATTACACATACATATAGGATCTTGGGGGTGGGCACGCTACACGGAATCCAAATTACCATCAGGGTGTACACCTCACCCCCGGCGTCGTTGCCCACCTCTCAATTTTAAATACACGTAGACATTGAGGGCTAGCAGGAGGGCCTATGCGCTTACCTGCTGCTCTCTGGCAGGTAGCTCCATGCCCTCCTGGGTTTTAAATGCACCTTAGAACAAACATGCATCAACACTATAATGAGCGGGTGGAGGGAGGTTTGGAGTCTTCTCCCACCCCCATTCTCTGCGGCCTACTGGAGCGGGGGGCTAGGAGGAAGAGTTGGCCGTCTGACTGGGGTCTGGAGTGTGGGGCCTCCCGGCTGCTGCGGAGTCGGGGCGGTCTGCTTCTCCCCACCGCAGGGAAAAGGGTAACACCACCTGGGTCTGGGTGCAGTTCCCCCCTCCAGGGGAAAGGGTACCTAGACCCGGTTCGTAGAGTACGCTTGGGGAGTGTGATTGTGTGTACAGCGTCTCTTTATGTCTGTCTCCACGTTGGTTGAGTGTGGAGTAAGTGCATATGAGAGCATGAGGGTGGGAATGGATGTTTGTATATGTGTGTGCCTGTATGTCTGTGTCTATATGTCAGGTTGGGTATCAGACGCCACCTCCCTGGGGACATCTCAAGCCCTCCAAGGTCTGGAGGCCTATCTTCCCCTACCACCACTTCCCCTGCCGGTGGCGGACTCCCTCAGACATCGGTGCGTTGGTGGTTCTTTGTGTCCGGGGATGGTCGTCCAGGTACACACCGGCTCACTCCTTGGCAGCCGCTTATCAGGGCCTGGAACCTGGGGCTCGCTCGGGCCACTTCGGGGGTGGAGCGCCCCCGGTCTCTCGGCCTGGGGCTCGGTCACTCAGGCACAGCTGGCTGCCGGCGGAGCTCACGGGCGTGTCACTGCAACCCCCCCTGGTTTCTGCTCCGCGGCTGCTGAGTGACCCCTCATCGGGGACTCTCCTCAGCTCTTTCTGGGACAGTGGCGCGGCTGCCCCTCTGATGGTCTTTCTTGGTCTCTTATGTTCTGAGGGCCTCTGGATGTCTGGAGTTTTGATCTCCTCCATACTTGCTTCATGCCCTGGAGGACGGGGCAGTGGCTCCCCACACCCTCTAGCAGATCATTACATGAAGGAACCTTTTAAAAACAAGCGCGTCCATGCTCACAGGTGTACACACGGGTGATCACACACACAAACTACACCCTTTTTGGCTCCTACTTCGAAGCGCACTGTGTGCTGTCGATCTTGCGTGCTTAACGGTAATGTTCGTTTTCTTCTGCTTGTTTTCTTTTTTTCTTTCTCAACAGGTGATCCAGGTGATCGATATATGCATTTTTTTCTTCTTCTTTCTCTCTGCCTATTCTGTTGTGTTTTTTTTTCTTTCTTTCTCCCCTTCTTTCCTCCAGTCAAGTCTGTCCCGTATTCAGCAAATGAAAATAAAATAAACAATAAAAGGTGAATCAAATGGACCATAACGGCAAGGCTGGGATGGTCAATTTGGTAAAGTAAATCCGTTGGGCATCTTTCTTTGCCTTTAGACAATAATTCTGATGGCAAAAGAGCCAAACGGGACAGGCAAAAAAAAAAAAAAAAAGGTTTATGTCAAATCCCAGCTATTCTGCTTCATTAAGACTGTGTGGATATAATTATAGCAGATTACAGGGAGTGCAGAATTATTAGGCAAGTTGTATTTTTGAGGAATAATGTTATTATTGAACAACAACCATGTTCTCAATGAACCCAAAAAACTCATTAATATCAAAGCTGAATGTTTTTGGAAGTAGTTTTTAGTTTGTTTTTAGTTTTGGCTATTTTAGGGGGATATCTGTGTGTGCAGGTGACTATTACTGTGCATAATTATTAGGCAACTTAACAAAAAACAAATATATACCCATTTCAATCATTTATTTTTACCAGTGACACCAATATAACATCTCCACATTCACAAATATACATTTCTGACATTCAAAAACAAAAACAAATCAGCGACCAATATAGCCACCTTTCTTTGCAAGGACACTCAAAAGCCTGCCATCCATGGATCCTGTCAGTGTTTTGATCTGTTCACCATCAACATTGCGTGCAGCAGCAACCACAGCCTCCCAGACACTGTTCAGAGAGGTGTACTGTTTTCCCTCCTTGTAAATCTCACATTTGATGATGGACCACAGGTTCTCAATGGGGTTCAGATCAGGTGAACAAGGAGGCCATGTCATTAGTTTTTCTTCTTTTATACCCTTTCTTGCCAGCCACGCTGTGGAGTACTTGGACGCGTGTGATGGAGCATTGTCCTGCACGAAAATCATGTTTTTCTTGAAGGATGCAGACTTCTTCCTGTACCACTGCTTGAAGAAGGTGTCTTCCAGAAACTGGCAGTAGGACTGGGAGTTGAGCTTGACTCCATCCTCAACCCGAAAAGGCTCCACAAGCTCATCTTTGATGATACCAGCCCAAACCAGTACTCCACCTCCACCTTGCTGGCGTCTGAGTCGGACTGGAGCTCTCTGCCCTTTACCAATCCAGCCACGGGCCCATCCATCTGGCCCATCAAGACTCACTCTCATTTCATCAGTCCATAAAACCTTAGAAAAACCAGTCTTGAGATATTTCTTGGCCCAGTCTTGACGTTTCAGCTTGTGTGTCTTGTTCAGTGGTGGTCGTCTTTCAGCCTTTCTTACCTTGGCCATGTCTCTGAGTATTGCACACCTTGTGCTTTTGGGCACTCCAGTGATGTTGCAGCTCTGAAATATGGCCAAACTGGTGGCAAGTGACATCTTGGCAGCTGCACGCTTGACTTTTCTCAGTTCATGGGCAGTTATTTGGCGCCTTGGTTTTTCCACACGCTTCTTGCGACCCTGTTGACTATTTTGAATGAAACGCTTGATTGTTCGATGATCACGCTTCAGAAGCTTTGCAATTTTGAGACTGCTGCATCCCTCTGCAAGATATCTCACTATTTTTGACTTTTCTGAGCCTGTCAAGTCCTTCTTTTGACCCATTTTGCCAAAGGAAAGGACGTTGCCTAATAATTATGCACACCTAATATAGGGTGTTGATGTCATTAGACCACACCCCTTCTCATTACAGAGATGCACATCACCTAATATGCTTAATTGGTAGTAGGCTTTCGAGCCTATACAGCTTGGAGTAAGACAACATGCATGAAGAGGATGATGTGGACAAAATACTCATTTGCCTAATAATTCTGCACTCCCTGTAGAAAGACAATGCAAGAATCTTCACAGTTGTCATCACATTTTTGTTTCAGATCTTGAGTGAAACAGAAACTACAGAACATTCATTTCTCTAAAAACTCGAAGTCAGTCACAAAATAAGGAATTAAAAGTCGTGAACAATCACCAGTTGACTGGGAACTGTGTGAAACCCTTGCCTCACAGTCTCGGGCTTGGATTATATTTCCTTGTGCGCACTAACTTCCTACTAACACAAGAGACCTGTATTTGATGTTCTTATAGTGCTTTCCGATTTGCTTGCAGGAAGCATTTCAAGTTGGTGCCCTTGTATTGTAATGTTCACCTCATACACCCTCTGATGATAACATTTATGTAACTCACCCCCTAGCAGATCTGTGCAGCTCATGGATGTGGAAAACATAACATTGGTGTCAGTGGGAAACAAACTCTCCTAGCAGGACTAGCAGGCACAGAGCAGTGACCCAGCCTCCAGCAGGAAGGTGTTTATGAATTCCAGCAGAACACCTGTCCTAAACACTACGCACCCCAAGACATATTATACAAGCCCTTTGCCCCAACATAGCAGGTGCTGCCTTTAGATCCTTCCTTTTTCCTTCCTGTCTGTCCCACGCCCCCACACAAACTCACACATTAAAACGCCACAGATGCAACTGCACGCATAATTTCACACGAGACACGTGCCGAATCTGTTACTCTAAGGAGCCCACAGAAAAGCCAGACCGTGCACAGCCAAAGACCACAATAGGCCATCTCTGTCATCAAGTACAAGTGACAGAGACGACCTTTAGGTTAGATCGTGGCATTCTGAAGCTATTTTAAATACACAAGCACATCATTTGAAGGACGTCAGACAGCTGTGTAGTTTCTGAAAATGTGAGTGCAGACTGTTCTTAGGGACGGCACGTGATCTGTCGGGTGTGCATGTGCACGTCTTTGAGTAAAGAAAGAAGGAAAAAAAAGCCTGAGCCTGAATTAATTATTGAAACGTTCCCACAGCATACGCTTCAGAGTGGTGATTATTTCAGACACAGTAGCCTATGTTTAGCTCTGCTAGGGGACAGGGGTAAGACTGAAGAGTCTCAGTAGATGATAAGCTTTATGTTGCTCGAAGAGACTGAGTGGTCTGTGAGGTTTTAATAGAGATGCTTTATCTTCTTGATAAGACTGAGAGGACAAGTGGGAAAGGCTTATCTTCGTTCCTTTTTTGGGTCTGGGAATGTGATGAGCATTTTGTCCTGTCCCATTGTTCAGCCACAATAAAAGATCATAGCAATAGCAATCACCTTCAAAATTTCCCACTGCAAGTTATTCAATTACTAAAAACATAAATATAATTATTACATTTTCAAGTTTAAATTGGTTGACCTTGAAAAACAAGGTGACATAGGGACCATCCTTTTTTTTAAAAACTATTTATCTAATTTAAGGTCTGGGCTTTTGCCTATAGGTAGAAGCTGACATAGGGTGAAAGTAGAATACACCCTGGACAAGTCAATAATCCATCATAGGAGTAAAACAGAGAACCAGACATATTTTGACTGTGGGAGGAAAACAAAAGGAAGGATTAAGATGACAAGGAGGTTTGAGCCAGAAACCTTCTTGTGATGCTACAAAAGGTTCCATTCAAATATTGGAGTCAAATATTTTTATATTGCTAATCACAACACAAAGGGAAAAAAAGATGTTAACAATTAGAAAAGGGAACTTTTCTTACAATTTAAGGATTCTTCTTCTTGAGATAATAAAAAAGGTTTTCCCAATTCTAATGCCACTTTTTCACCATTAGGAGCACATACTAATAATCGCCCTCTGTCTATATATGTGCATGTCCCCATTGTCACCCCTAAGGTCCCTAAGGTGCAAAAAGTGATGCTACATGGTAGAACTAGGCTTAATAAAGGTACTTTAACAAAGTCCTATCTTAATATGGTGCATTTTAATAATTCATTCAGGAACATTCGGATGTTTATATCAATGGAACAACTTAATATTAATGCTTAGACCTGTCATATTTGTAGGTTTTAAGTGATGCCTAATTAATTGCTTTGGGCCTTTTTGGGTAGTTTTGGTAAGGAGTTATTTGGGCAACTATTAAAACTTTATGATTCTCAAAACATACAACTAGATAATATTTTTTGGAAACCATTAGAAAACATTTATCAAATAATAATGTTTGATGTATGATTCTGAGTGAGCTTTTTCCTGCTGAACCATCACATAGACACACACACATATACTCTTACAGACAAAACAACAGTTGGTCTGTGTCTTAATCCAGGGACAGTCCTTTTAAAGTATTTTACTCCCAGAGGGACTGAAAAGGGTGTAGACTCCATTGAATGCCATTTTTAGTGAAGTGGGTGTATTGTTTTACTTGGCAAATGTCTACATTGCCCACTGCTGGTCAACGTTCTATTGCATACACTTTCACTGCTCCCTCGTCTAATCTGAAAGTCTATTTTTAGCCCATGCGCACTGGAAATATTCAGAACATTTGTCATTCCACTTTCTGCCTCGTGTTTGTTTACAGTATAAATAATTTTTTTTTGCAGACACATGTGCTGTACAGTCTCAACGGCTGTAATAAAGGCGCGGCAGCCATGCTGAATCCCAGTGAGGGCCCCTGTGTAGCAAGGGTGTGCTGTGGAGGCAGCTGGCAGACAGTTTTGGAGGTTTTGATCTTGCTATCGCTAAGTTCTGTGATCCTCCCTCTCACAGAGCTCCCTATCATTTCCAAGAGAATCACTCTAAGAGAGTCACATGTGAAAATTGTACTGAAAATAAACAGACTGGTGACATGAAGAGAATAATTAGCATAAATAACCTTCTTTTAAAAGTTTTACATGCATAGCTTCATTCTTTATAAGCTGGACGTTTAATTTAGCCAAAATCTTATACCGGATGCTCTTCCTGATGCAATCTTCACCACTCTGGCATGAGAAGTACACTGATTTGTGACCCTCTGTGGAGTTGCACTGTATCTTTGTGTATCTAGAGAAAGACTATGATAGGGCATGAAGCGAGGAACTGGAAGAGGGTCTGAAGAGGTGGAGGTATGTGCTGGAGAAAAGAGCAATAAGCAGAGATAGAATACATGTATATGAATGAGAGGGAGGTAAGGTAAACATGCAAGAAGCAGAGATAGTGAAGACAGATGGGTTTAAATACCTGCATTCAACCTTTCAAAGCAAAGAACAGTAGACAAGAGAGGTGAAGAAGAGAGTGCGAGCTGGCAGAATGGGTGGAGACGGATGTCAGGGGTTATTTGTGACAGAAGGATATCAATAAGAGTGAATGGGAAGGTTTGCGAGATGGTAGTGAGATCTGCAATGACTTGGAGAAGGTGGCACTGACAAAAACACAGGAGGCCGAGCTGGAGGTGGCAGAGCTGAGGATGTTAAGATTTTCATGGGGTGTAATTGAAGAGATAAAATCAGAAATAAGAAGGAAAACAAGAGGGGCCTCTCAGGAGTGCTTTTAGAGAGGCAAGGCTGAGATGGTTTGGACATTTGAGAGGAGAGATAGTGGATATAAATTAGATAAAATGTGCTAAATAAGGAGCTGTCAGGCAGGAAGAAAACAGGAGAACCACAGAGAAGATTCATGAATGTAGTGATTGAGAATACGCAACGTGTTGGTGTGTCAGAAGAGAATGTGAGGGACAGGGTGAGATGGAGTAAGATGATCTGCTGTGTTGTTAAAGTGTAACAGTATAGTGATCAATAACCCTCTGATTAGTGGCATTACAGTGGTAACTGTGCTGTGTGAGCTTCATTCATTAAGCTTCAGTCAGCAGAGGAGTCATTAGTCACAGGCACAAACTGACAGCTGGACACCTGTTTCAATCATGTAATCTGCACTTATTGATAGAAACACCACAGCAATAGTTTGACATGGTGAGAATGTGTTTTTGTGCTTTCTTGCAGACTTTTGAATGAGAAAACCAATTGAGCTTGATGTTTGTACACTAAATATACAGCTACTGCCAGCAGATAATTAGCTGAGATTAGCATAAAGCCAGAAAGCAGGGGAAAATATAAAAACACAAAAATGAACAAAACACAGGCACATTTTGCACAGTCAAATACAGTGTGGTAGACATTATTATCACTTTGAACTGAGCCATGTTTGCTGTTTTCACTTAGTTCAAGTCTATAGGTTAACATGGTCTGCTAATCTAAACATCTGTTTACATAAAGATGCATAAAGTTTATTTTCTTGTTCTTCTCTGTGCAGAAAGTTCACTGCATGCACTTCCTGTTCACAAACAACTATTTGGGCATGTTTTTTAAAGACTAATATTTGGTTTCTTGGTCACGAAAACAATCATTGGATTATTGTTTTTCCAAGATAAGCTCTTTATTGTTGTTGTGAACACACAAAAGGCAGAAATCTTTGAAATGGGTGAAATCTCCCAGAGCAGCCATCTATATCTTCCTTTCTTTCATCTCCCAGTTTGCTCACAAACAAAACAGGCCTACCAAAGAGTCACTGTGACAAGATCTTGCATGCTTAACCCTCCCCAGCCCATATTTACAACAATAACTTGAAAATGTTCTTTACCTCAGTATATAACAAAGCCTGCCTGTTTCCTCCACATGAGCACAGACATTTCAGATGGAGTTCTCTTGCCAAGTCAAACTAACTGACGATGTAAAGAGACTTTGCTGTGCACTTTTGTGGTGTATAATTAGACCCTCTCGACATGGGTGGTGCTGCAATGGAAAACAAAACATGATCTACCAGGTCCCACCCTGATTTTAGGTATTCCATGGAGCCTTAAGAGACATGCTTTGATATTTGTCTCACAAGGTGCAGTCACAAGTACATAATTCATATATCTTGTGTTTAATGGATTTTCACATCAATCAATCATCCTAGACACTATAAAGCCACATATATTATCTGCAAACTGCTAACCATAACGCTAATTTAGCCAATTAGTACTGTTTATGTACTAATATTTTATTTGGGGTATATTGAATGTTACAATTAAACATCACAGACATATGAATAAATAGTTAACAAGTATTTAACCCAGCAGCAAAGCTGTTTCTTCAATATGACTGCCTTGACCTGCTAAGCGTATTATCACTTTAGACACGTAGGTTTGTCCATGGCCAGCGTCAGCATCATGGACAGGCCCCTGTAGCTCAGGCTCATCCAAAAAGCTACTATCACCCCTCAGCTGAATTCCAACACAATTTAAAAATAAGACCTATGATTTGGTAATAAAAATGTTAAAACACCCACATTACACTGTAATAACAATCATGTTAATTATTCAGTTAATAGTAACATACTGTAACATGTCTGCACAAACTCCTTCCAACTAAAAACAGCTATTATTAGTTTATAAGGCTGTCTTGGAAGCATGGAAGCGCGATCTCACTTGAAACTTGCAAAATATATTCGCTATGAGCATACTGGGCATTTATGGTTATTATAAATGCATATTGGTTCATGATGTGGTTTTAGATAGGTTGTGTAATCTTGAATTTGTCATGTAGGCTGCAAAGGTGGTATCATTGCCCATTATGTCCGTCTACTCTTGCACTGACCATGGCTTTATTATTATGTGCCCGTTGTTTTTCCTGACATTTGTTTGATGATTTATGTGATACATATATAAAAAAACATGCATCTCAAGTTGCTGAGCAAGTGCTTGCCATTCCAGTCACTCATTTTTTTTTCTTCCGTCTAACTGTTGTGGGTTTTTCCCCACATGGCACAGTCACCAAATGCCAGAGCCTCTCTGAAGATTGAGACATTTTTAGCAGTTCAACCAGCTGTTTCTCTAAGAAAAAAAAGAGAAAGAAAAGGCAGTTGCACTTGTCTGGCAGCTCCTGGCATTTTGGCAAATGGTTCTGTGGTTAAGGGTGGACACTCAGTGACAGGAGTGTCTTACAAGTTGGGGTTCAGAATATGCAAGGGATAACTTTTGGAGTGCCACATATTTCCATGTGTGAGACAGTCTCGCAGTAACACCCTATTCGTACGGGTCAGTATCAATAACCCACAACTGCAATATTCTTAATCCCTCTGGATTAGTGCAAAGCATTCTTGGGAGGCTGAGTGTTTCATTCAAAGCTGTGTGACAGATGACAGACTGAGGGATGTCTTCCAATAGAAACACACACACCCAGAAAAGACACAATAATATTGACTTAATGGCAACATTTGATAATCTTATGCTTCTGATCTACAGCTCTGTGTTGCAGCTTTAGATGCAAATAGCAGGCATCAACCCAAAAATCACAACTCACTGAAGTGACGTTTTCGCTGTTAGCGATGGCCACATCACGGTTCTTTTTTCTTCCCACAGCATGACTGTTTTTCATGGAGCAAATGGGGACAATAGAAATAGCTGTGCACATGATGTCCCCTACTGGCAGACTATGTTTAGTGCAACTTGGAGCATTTTTTTTTCAGTGAGTATTGGAAAGATCAGGCATTGTTAAGGAATGGTTTCAGAGCTCAATTTTGTGTTTTGTATGAGCTAAAGATAATGGATAACAGTATGTCTGAATTTGCATCGGTTTAAGGCAGGCAAGCCTTTGTCTTAAGTGGTCATTTTTATAAAAAGCTAGACAATAGCTCCCCCTAATGGTGACTGAAAATAAATACAAACTCCTAGTATTTTCTTTTACTTGCAATAAGTCAGCGCTATCTCCTCCCACAGCTCTCAGAGGACTGAGAACATGGCTTCATAGACTAAAGAAAAAAAAAGAATATTGTCTTTAAAATCAACAGCAGTGGTGGTGAATGTGTTTTAGATGGATGTGCAGAGCAGTCTCCATACAGGAATCTAGGCATCTGTGATGTTGTACAGTAGCTCACTGGATTATTATCGGTAATATTTATCCTGCTTTATATACTTATACATATGTCTTATATCTATAGCAGGACTCACAGCAGAAGGTCACTGGCACTAACCTTCTGGGAAGGGAATATATTCAAGCATCCTCTAGAGAGCAGTGTTACAGACTGTTCCAAAGTATAGGTAATTCACTTTTAATAAGGAATACACCCATACAAAGTTAGGTGTGGAGGAGCGAGAGCTCTAACATTATTCCCTTTATTCATGCACCACCCATAGTGTGTCTAGATCCAAGCATAGGTTTCAGAAAGAGAATTAAAAATATATGAAATAGTTTCTGCAAGAAAACAGGTCTAACTGATTTCCTCTGTGTCTTTGTCTCTCCTGTGCAATCACCTGCTCCATGGAGGAGCGGAGGAAAGAAAGAGGACGAGGGAGGAAGAGAAGTAGGAAGAGAGGCCATCAGAGGTCTTCTTCCAAAGTGAAGGGAGGTTCTGCAGACGCTCTGCGTCTTGAGCCAATCCATCTCCACAGACTGAGAGTCATCAGGGAGAACACCTGCACTGCACTGCTCTGTACAGAGCTCTGCCTGCATGCTTGTCTTCCCGAATGCAGCAACATCTGGCAGAGGAGCAAGTGTATTAAAAAAAAAGGAACATCTGCACAGCATCAAGCAGCCAAGTAAACAAACAGCCCTAATGAAAGTGGTAACAGTTCCCAAATACAAGGGTGCATTGTCGACCACCTATTTTCCTTTAATTAAAGGCATATTAAGCACTGGCAGTGTTTTCTTCTGAGCCCATTGGGGAAAATTACAACAGCTCAAAAGACTGTTCACGTGTGTCTCCATATGCTTAACAAATAACACATAATGTGCAGGGATATGCTGGATTATGCTTTACACTTGAAATATTCCACAAGACAGCAATATAATATGCACAAAAATAAGCATTTATGCAGAAATGCACTGTTTGTTGCACATAGCAGTGTATACTTAAAAATAAATGTACAGTATAGTGATGCTCTTTCATCAGTGAGCATGCAACTATACTACAAATCAAAATATTGTGCAGTGTACCATTCACTGGCATTGAAAAACATCGCAAATTCAATGTAATTAAATTTGAATGACACAGTGTAGATGTAAATCCTTGTACACATCCATACATAAACACACACATGCACAAAAAACACACAAAGCACACACTCCTTGTCTCTCGTTCCTTTTCATAAAAGAGCCCCGGGACATAATACAGAATCCCTCCAATGCAGCGCAGTTTCAACTGCACACTTGAGTAGGAGTGCATACTGTAAGTACACATGATTGGCCTATAACAGTCATGTGACTGCAGACTGTGATCCCCTGTGTTAGGTCACAGTAATTGACGCTTCCATATGGTATAGATCAGACGTAGCCTTCACCACGCATTCCTCTGTCACAGAGGCCCTATGCTACCTACAAAAAAAGTGAGCCAATCAAACACTCTGGTCACTCAGAATCACACATTGTAGATACCTTTCCATAAAAGACGGGTAGCCATGTAGAAAAAAAAGCTATGCTCATGTGAGGTTTTTTTTAAGCATTCTGTGGTTTGATTGACAATTTATTGTGCCTTATCCAAGGTGATATGGTACTGTATGGTTTGTTTTTGGTAAGATTGAAAGAATAATATAAACACACTCACACACAGGCTACTGATAAGAACAGAAACACTGCTGCTAGTCCATGTTGCAGAACCAACATCCTATTTTAATGGCAGATTATTAGCTTGTTCTCCTAACCACGTGCACATAGAGTTGTACTGTGGACTAACCATGTCATTGTAATAAGCTTAATAATCCTAAATCTCCATAGTATTTCCAGAATCCAAAATATATCTCATATTATCATACCATAATTCACTGCATGTTTCTGCCTTCACTGCATGCTGTGGTTATAATGTAGTCCTATACAGTGAGACAAAAAAGAGCTATGCTATCTTATACATAAACCACCAATCCTAACTTTAATACACCTTTTTAGATTGGAAGAATTTGCATATGTCTTCCTTTCTTTTGTTAATAAAATTATGTATTTAAGGACAAATGTTAAATAAATGTTTAACATTAAAAGACAAAACTATATAGCTACACGACAGTGTGCCCTATCATGACAGCCCCAAAACCACCACTATAAACCACCCTAAAAATTAGACCACAGGGATGGCCCGGTGTCTTTCTAATATACATGAATTATATTTAACATACTTTGTTATTTTTACATTTAAGCCCGTGCATCCCTCCCCTGCCGGTCCACTGACCTCTGACCCTCACTGACACTGTGAGCATTGAGGGATTTAGGATCACAGCACTGGTTTATTTTTAGGGCTGATGCATTTTTACACAGCTATACAGTTCCAGGTAAAAGGCTTATTTTAAAACCAGCTCTGGAACCTGTCCACAATTCATGAGTCATCCAATGTGGGAGTTTATACAGTCCGAAGTAGGCCTGGTAGGCCCTGGAAGTTTTCACATCGAGCTCTTACTTAGAGACTTGCTTTCCACCGTAAGTTATCGCGATACTTGTCGATTAGTTGATTAAAGAGCTGTATAATTATCATAAATAAATAAAACTTTAAGCTAGTATCCAAGTTTCATGTCTTAATAATAAATACAGGTCCATTTCCAAGAAATGTACCCTTCCGTTTATAATCTAAACTGGCAAGTAAAAGGTAAATGAACTACTTATGTAAGGTTAACCGAGTAGTAAAGTTAAGCAAAGTTAATAGGAAAACGCTTCTTTTCGGACGAGCGCGTGCTTGGTTGCTAACAGTGACGTAGGTACAGTTTAAAAAGGCAAATATTTATTTATTTATTTATTAAATTTTATTTTAAGTTAAAGAAATTTGTTTAATTAAATCGTTAATTTGTTACAGTGCTGATTCCCATTTACCAGCGCCAAAGTTGTGGGCTAAAAGAAAAAAGGCGTACTGTCTCTTTAAGGCAGCCAGCCAGTCTCTTCGTATTGATCAATCCACCATTTTCCAACACAGAGCGGCGGCAGTGCTAACACAGCTCCGGCAGCGCGAGAGAGAAGAGAGCCACCCCTCTACCTGGAGAGGAAGCCAGGGACCGGGGGCAGTCATGGCAGCGAACATGTACCGGGTTGGAGGTAAGGTGGAGGGGGTAGTATTTTAAGACCTTCCTGTAATTTTTTATGGCGGACTCGCCATGATTAACGTCGGTTCTTTTATGTATTTACAGCGCGTGGTCCGTCTTTTGCTTCCCTTCTTTTATTTCCCTAAAGCTAAAGAGCCTTGTGCTTCACAGATGATGATGATGGTGACTGTGAAGAGGAGGATGGTGATGAAGAGTAGTGGTTCTCTTTACAAAACTGCTCCCCGGATTTCCTCGCTTCTTTTTGCGTTTTTCTTGCAACTTAGCAAACAAGTACTTTAGTGCAACGATGCACTCTGAGTAACATGCATTGCGCTTCTATATATTTTGATGTAACGTAGTGGATATATTCTAAAAGTTTTGCGTGCCATTCAGCTACAGCCCGGACTATACGCTCACAGCCATAAGTAACGTCGTAAGTGCTTTAAGTGTCCTGCAGAAACCTCTCAGTGCTCACAAGACAGCAGCAAGGAGTGCGTGCTTTTAAAATGCAGGGAAGGAGTGGAACAAAAAGTTAAAGACAACACTTTACATGCAGGAACCACTAAAATTCTCAAAGCATGCGTAGAGATCCGTTTTACACTGCTGCTTCTTTTGTGCAGGCAATTCAACTTAATACCAAATTAAAAATCCTGATTTCCCCTCCCACTCATTTTTTCCCTGCATATATTCCCCTGATTTACATCCCGTAGGTACTGTGTGAAAATGAAAACACGATAACCACTATAGCTGCACTGTATTTTAAATAGAATGTGCTGTTTTGAGGGGGTTTGCAGTGGAGATGCATAAAAAATGGAGAGCTTTTTAGATGTGTCTTCAAAAAACTTCAAATTTAGCTGTCAAAAAGTGTCACCACACAGAGGTTTGATGTGACGACTGTAATGGAGATGGCAGTCCTAAGCATTTGCAGGACAGTTTCTTTATTCTTTCTTTATTCATCCACTTTAATGTCTTTTTGGACTCTGTGGCCATTTGTCAGTAGAAAAGGGAGGGAAAGCAAACTGATTATGTTTTTAAGATTATTAAGTACTAATGTCATTTGAAATATGACTGATGTGATTGCAGTTGGCTTGGAGCATGAATCAAAAATAGCCTATGCTGAAGATAATGGCATTGTTATTTAGTCAAATGAAACAAAGCCTACCTGAGTGAGAGCTGGATTATGTTGGAGCAGGGTAAAAAGTTAACACTTTACCAGCCAGATGTTACTTAGTTTAGTATTTCTGTTTACGCTGTCAGTCTCTTACACTGACATACCAACCAGTTAAGCTTGTATGTCTTGTTTGTAGCACACTAATTTGCAGTAAAAAAGATTGTTTCATTTATTTCATATCTACCTCGCAGCTTTAAGGTTGTGTAGTTTGACTAATTTGTGAAATCTAATCAATCAGAATGGCTTAAACATTTAATGCTCAGTCATCAAAGCAAAGTTGATTACTTTTTTGGAAAAGTGAAAAAGTAAAAAGTAAGCTCAACCTTCACAATTCAATTTAAAACTACAAAACACAATTTAATAAGCATAGTCTTAATTCGTCCTACAACCACACTTCTAGTTTAAAAAAATAAAATCACAGTTCTAGTTTGGCCTAAAAATAGGCCTCATAATTGACTGAAGCTTCTCCAGGCCAACACCAGAACAAAGCAGAAGCCCACACAAAGATGGCTGCTGCTTTGCAAGACAATGCAGGATCATCTTGGGAAAGCAATGAGTCCCCTTGAATGAGCAGTGGACAAAAGACAAAAGGTCTTGATGTCTTTGTTTTCACCATCCAGGCCACAAGCCACTCTTCCGGTGCCTGCAGCACTTCTTCCTAGTGCTTTCCCTCATGTGCAGGAAAGTGTTGGTGACTAAGTGTAGGCTACACGATAACTTTTAACCATTTCAGCGGTTGGAAGACGTTTTTATGAATGCAGTGAAATTTTAAAAAAGCCTCTAAGACTTGCTGACGACTTGTTTTCCCCAAGTGAAAACAACGCTTTCCTGAGATCATGATGTTCTAAATTTGGTTGTCAAGTTGTTTAGAAAGTTTACTACAATTTTTGCTAGTGGGTATTCAGACCTATCATTGAAAAAAGCGGACAGGCTTTTAAAACTGTGGAGCTTTGATTTTGTAGTCAATATTACAGTAAGTTGCTTGGTGGTGTTAAGCCAGGTTCAGTTTTTGGCCAGGTCATCCTCTGTTTGTTTCTTTTAAAATGAATTTGTACAACAGGCTTCTGAATGAGGACCTACTGTGATAGAGATGTTCCAAAATATAGTAAAAGATATCCTGTTTGTATTTTCTGAAACTGTGTTGCTCTGGTCAAAATATATTTCTACCTAGAATGAGGAGTGTGGGTTTTATTCCCCCATCACCTGCATCGGAACTGCAGTATGAGGCCATATCCGAGGATGTTATGATCACGAGGAATGATTACAGGATGCAAACACTTCTTCGGTCGTCATATGGGTAGAGGTCTGTTATTTAAAGAAATAATTGGAAAATACGGGATCCATCCTTTAAATAAGAACTTGTATTGAAATGTTTGGATTGTGACAGCTCTTGCACAGAGTTTGCAAAATGTGTTGCATTGTTTACTAACTTAAAAAGTGAGAAACTTGGGTGTTAATGCCCACATTTCCTTTGGATGGTGAGGATTTTCTACAGTAATTATTCAGAATGTGCCTGAAGGTGTTGCACTGTTTACTAATCTACAAACTGACTAAATTACAAACTTTGACAGTGCCCACACTTTGTTTGGCTCATGGCTGGTGTTAATCTCCCACGCTGGCAGTTGTGTCTCTTGCAGGGTCTGGTGGGTGTACTCGCTGAGTGGCGAGCTGAGGCTTCTTTGCTTCAATCCTGCCAAGTTCAGGACAACTAGTTGGACAGATGCATGACAACCTTTTTACATCCATTCAGCAAAGTATCATTGTGTTTCTGAGGGGGTCAAACTGCCCGAACGCCAATCACAATAACCCCTGTTTGCTAGCTTCCTTGTGTTTCCTATGGACTTAAGGGTCTGGTTGTATAAACTTCACTAGAATGCATGTTTGAGAAAAGAGTGGAAAAATTTGCTGATTTATCGCATTTGTTAAGTGCAAGCTGCAGTATGATTGCAAGGTGTCATGGGAGTTGTGATCTAATTATTATAAGATCAAATCCATCTCAGCCTTAACACCACTGCTGACTTTATGCAAAACTGCTTTTTAAACATTTTTTTATTCCTCTGTGTAAAATATTATAATATGTCAGAAAAGTGAGCGGGACGGGATATGAAAGACATATTTTTGTCTCTTTCCTGCTTTTGCCAGGAATCCTAGCAGATACTAGCAGGCCAGGTAGATTGTATAGACTGTACAGAGGTGTATGCATCTGTGCATACAGCAGATCGTACTTGATTGTGAGTGATATCAAAGTGTGAAAATAAGGTGCGAGTTTGACTTTAGGATATTAAATTAGCTTCTATTACCATAGAAACCTTCATCCATACTATGGCAGTCTATCTTGTCTGCGGTTGCTGCTTCTGACAACAGACACACCTGTCCGTGTGACTGCATGAGTAAGCATCGGATGGGGTGTGAGCTGTGGAGGGCGTGTGTTTGCTTGGACTAACGTGGGCAGATGTTCATGCTCTTCCTCTGCTGCCTCTCCAGCTCCCTTTCTAGCTCTAGCCCAGCCTTTGAAAAAAAAGAGAAATATGACTAAAGTATGCTGTACTACGTGTAGACATTGAGTTCTCTAGAGATGAGTTTGAAACTGGAGCACTTTTTGAATTTGAAATAAATTGCATCATTTCATTAAGTTGAAATATTTGGATATGCCATGGTGCAGCTTTATTGGGGCTAGCATATTGCAGACTAAATGGAAGCAAAGATCAGTTGGTCACTGCGTTGTTGGTTTTTCTGTCACATAATCACAGTGTTGGTAGAGCTGTCTTTTAGGGATGTACAGGCAGACTTCCAGCTATCGTTTGAAATGTCTACGAATTTGATGATTCACCACGTAGTCTGTAGAAGTTCAGAAAATAGTCCCATCCCAAGTCATGGATACATGAGGAGAGAGGTGTAACTTTGATTTCAGTAGTCAGTGAGACGTACAAGAAAACACATACACAGAATCAACAGTCAAATTTGTTAAAAAAAAAAAAAGGTTCATACCCTTTACTAGGTATGAACAAAGTTTTATGACCGCTTAATTTTAGACTCTGCTTAAAAGTGCCGACAGGATCAGCGAGTCAGGGTTAGAGTACTCGAACGATTGCTGAGCCAATTTATGTTCTGGATACACTAAGGCAAAAAAGGAAACTGCAGCTGTACTTGTCTACATCTTCACTACAGTAATGATCCCTGTTAAAATTGTTTTGAACCTCTTGCATCATTGCAACAGTGTGGTTTTCTTATTATGTTTCCCACTTCAGCTGTTATAAAGTAGATGATTGGCTGTGGGGAACTGCTGTCTCTTGGTGTTGGTCACAGATTTCGGTTCAGCATTCTTGTATCCTCTTTGTGATGTCTGCGATCTGTAGAAGCTACAATCAGAAATGTAATGAATTTCACATGTTAATTTGCTTTTTGTTAACTAATCTAATAATTCAAATGGCTAATCACTGCAGCTTTAATGTACTACATAAGTTATAATACGCTAATACACAGATTCCCAGCTGTTTGTCTCATGACTGTGCCTACTCAAATGCCTTTAACTAGGAGTGTGTTGCAGGGTGTGTCTCTGAGCTGTTCGACAAGTGATGTTCCCTCTGGGATTGCTTAATTTAAATTGCTTTAAGAAACTCTCAATGACAAAGTTGTTTGAAAACAGAGATTTAGGTAATAAGATGAGCATAGTGTTGGTGAATTGTACTTTCTGGAGGGCATATTTAACATAATAAACCACTACGACTATGTAAAGTGTGTCTCGATGAGACCACCAATACAGTATAGTTTTCAGCCAGAGCTGTGGGATTTGGACTTTAGGCCCTTACAATGTGCATCTTGGATTATCCTGGTCACCTTAACCGAAGTTTACAGTGAATGTTTGGATACAGGTTATTTTGATTGTAATTCGCACACCTGTTCCACTTATATTAGATTTTATCTCTTTCTGGTTGATTATTTATCTCATGTTTTCTTTCTCTCTGTCTCTCTCATCATTGCGTCTCTGCCAGTCTGTCTCTCTGGCCTGGTTTGAATCAGCCCAGCAGACTCTCTCTTTCGGGGCTCAATAACGTGCCTTGATTGGCTCACAGAAAATTTGACTGCACTATGACATCATGGCCGCCGGAGCCTGCCGATTGGCTGACGCTGAAAGTGGGGGATGGAGAGCGGGGTGGTTGTACGCGGGATGATGTGACGGGAGGGCTGATGGGAAACCGAGAGACTGATGCTGCTCATTGCCTACAGGCTCTCTCTTTCTGTTGCTCTCATTTTGAGTTCCTCTCCAGCTTGCTCTCCAACAGGCTTCAGCTCCTCACATGTAGAAACTCCAACATTCAACCAGGCTGTTCTGGACAGTCACTGAGCCATTTTCCTCCCATGGTTATTTTATTACAATTTTTTTTCTTCTTCTGGAGGTGGCAGGAAGGGACACGGGTTGAACTTAAGTGTTTCCATTCTTGGTAACTTAAATTTCCGTGCCAGGAAAAAAAAGAACACGTTGAGCTTTGCCCAAAGTCCCACCTTCTCTAAATGTAGCGGGAGACGTGCTGTCACCAACCAAGGGGGGAAAAAAAAATCTTAGCATGTAGTGGCGATTCACACCCAACACCACATCAAACCGAATGTTCAACATGTGGTTCTGCTTCATTTTCTAAAATGGTTATGACGCATTTTGGCTCCTGATTAATGGGTCCCTCTGAGCTGGTGAGCGTTTGAGGGCCGCAGCTACACGTCATCATTTCTCCCCACGCTTTGCCAAGAGACTTGTCCCTATTTTTTTTTATTTTTTTTTGGTAAATTAGGATTCTTCTTGTAAACATGGACTTTTTTTCCTTTTCATTTTTTTGCAACAAAGGGATTTTCCGTTCTCAGTAGTAATTCATGTGATGATTAGTTGATTGATTATTTACAGCATGGCTATCACAGCGTCCCACAGCAAGTTGGTGTCCTGGAATGTTTTGTTTCCTAATCAATAGTCCAAAAGGGAAAGGTTTTGTTTGTTTATGTAAATAAATTTAAAATCCTTTCTTGCCAATTTCCCTGAGAAAAAAAGAGCCAAAGCTTATAATTGAATCTAAATAACTGTTTCTAAATGTGTATGAAATAACTAATTGATTCATGGCTGCACTACAGTACAGCTTGTTCTGTTACAGGCAGGTAGGAATAATGGCCGCAGCAGTCAAGGATTACTTTCATTATATTCTGAAAATTCTTTCATTGAACATTAAATGATTTCAAACTTAAAATGGGAAAATATGTCTTTAAAGAGATTAAACCGAAATAGATATTTCACTTTTTGTGATGTAAGACTACATGTGAAAGGCGTAAGTCACGTTTCAGAAGCTAAAATAAGTTTCAAGCAGTATTAAATCAAAAAACTGTTTCTGATTACCGGTAGTTTAATTAGCTATTCAGTTTCTGTTCATGCTGAACAAGTTTTTTTTTTTTTGTTCAAGGATGACTTGACCGTGCTTAATAAAAGGATAGTGTCTTGGTCACTTTCCCGCAGTTTCACAGCCAATCTGGTGATCACAACTAGTCACAAGCCAGTTTCTTCAACCCCTGACCTCCGTGCTGCTGACTCACATGTGTGTCTGAAAGCGAGCAAGTCGGATATCTCGTCTTCATTTTCTTTCTCTGTGTGCCGCTCAATTTCAGCTTGGCCTATTTGATATTCAGCAGCGGGACGGAGATGTCACAGTGGCAGCGGAGTCTAGTAACAAGCTGTTACAGGGTGAAGAGTAGACAGGCATGATGTGACGATCTTTTCCCATCTTGTAGCAATGTTCAACAGTAAAAAGAGGGTTGCTGGAAGACGCAAGTCATAAAATTTGCACTGTGTATGCCTTCTGAATTGCTTTTGCTACTTGGAGGAAGTGCTAAAGTTTTACATCTTCATGCAAATGATGATTGTTCAGTGGCTTAATGCATAGAAAATTTTTTCAAGGGTTTAAATAAAATAAACGTTATCTGCCAACCGTAGCTCTGGAAATTAGAGTTATCTTGCATTACAAAACTTCAGACTGGGCGTGAACCTCTTGTATTCAGTTATAAGTGTGGGTGGAGAGAAGAATACCAATGAGCATAGTGGAGCAAAAGGTTTTCCAGTGGAGAAGTCAAGGTGTGCCCCCTATGCAGATGCAGTGGTTGCTTTGCATTATTATGTGTTAAAGATTAGCGTGGGCGAGACTGTCTCTGAGATAAACTTTCAACGTTTGACTGTTGATTATTGGAAATGTTACAGTCAGCAGACATATTAAATATATACATGTCAGATGTGATGTCATTGGTAGTTCAGTTTATTTTGGTTGTTTGTGAATTGTTAGGAAACTGTTTTCACTCGGGTTCCTCTGCGCCAAAGACAGTGTCTTTACATGCCGTTTTTTCCTCGACAGAGTTGCAGTTAAGAACACCCAAGACGAGACAAAGAAATTCTGTGAATTGGTACAGATTAGTTTGAAAACTGAGTAAAGAGAAAAAAAACATAAAAAAACACTAAACTTTGTTCATACTGTCGTTCATGGGAAGGAGCTCTCAGTATGCTCCTCTGGTATTCAACAGGCAAAAGTTTGTTTTGTATCCTCGGTGCCCTATGACATAAATGCATCCTGGCCGTTGCATGGGGAGTACTGAAAGCATACAGTATGTTTGCAGAAACACATTAAATACTGCAATTTATGCATGCCAGGCATACGTATGAAAATAAAGCTCAAGACAGAAAAGAAAATGCAATGCAGAGAAAATGAATTGCAAAAATAATTCTTTAGCAAAACCAATTCTTCAGCTGACTGTGTGTCTTGCGGTCTCTCTGAGCACCCCTACCTTCACCCAATAAGGACCCCAGATAAGTAGTTGCATAAATGATCAATGAAACCTCAAAGAATTCAGTGTTGGAAGTTCCAGCATATAAGCGCTGCAGCTTTTTCTGTTGCAAAGCTTTGAAGAGATCTTATATCCAGTAGTGAAAGCTTCATTTCCTGCTTGGATAATGTGTGTTGTGTAAACCATCTATAGGTTGTTATGTAGATGGAAACATGATATCATCTTACACAAAGTTACAAAATGCCTTTCTAGTCATACTTGTCATTAGTTTAAAAAAAAAAAAAAAAGCCAAATGAGTCCTCTGGACTGAGGACGGGGAGGGAGAGGCAAGACTGAGACTAATGCACTGAGACTACATTTACGATTTCAGCAGAAAAAAACTTTATCAATGTCTGAATAATTTATTCAGTTGGTTTTCAAAGGTGATGGCTAACAACTTTAGAGTCAAAAATGGAATATCTTCCATATTGGTTGAACTGTTTGGTTGGGCAAAACCATTTGACCAACCACAAAACTGTTTGAAAGCCACCTTTGGGTTTTAAAAGGAAGCTGGAACAGAACGGCTTGATAAATGCGTCTTAGATAATTGTTTTAATTGTGTTTACAATGTTTTGTATGAGGATTTTTCCTTTAACTGTGGCACTTATTATTGTGCGGGTTAGACTTGGATGTCGTTGCAGATTATGGGTGTGCTAACAGGATGGGTGCATGCCTAAACCAGTTAAGTGTTGGACACAGGAGGAGCAAGAAATGAAGGCAAGAGTCAGTGTATGTTGCGGTTGTGCTGGTGGAATTTTGGGCGATCTCTGGCCTAGTCGGTCAAGAAGACGGGTCTTAGGGGAGCGTGGGGGGATGGGAGGGGGCAGATTTAGGGTGAAGGGAGGATAGCTCCAGCTCCAGGCAACATACCAAGTGTGGGGTATAATCTGACAGCACTCAGCCAAGACACATGCAGGGCTAAGACCAGGCACCCTACCAAGACTGGGGCCTGTGGGGACATCCTGGTGAGAGCTAAGCCTCCAATGGGCCTGGAGTGGTGCCAGGAGCAACACACACACACACGCATACACGTTAACACGAATGCATAGTAAATCCACACACGCGTGGTAAAGCCTGTGCAGTGTCTCTCGTACACCCACACACAAATGCAGACACACTGCGCATACAAACACCACCACACATGGGGAGAATGAATGGAGCAATAAGACAAAGAAAGCATGAGGGCTGGGGAAATACAAGGTTTGCTATTTGAATGGAAGGGTTGGAGAGCCAGTTTTGTTGTTTATGTGCGAGTGTGCATTAGCACGTCAACATCTCATTCTGTCAGACTTCCCAACTACAACAGCAACTGCTGTGTATGAAATTAGCCTAATCGAGTTAAATCAACATTTTGTGTATGTCTCTGCTGCACTTTCCTCTTGACTAATCAAGCTGTCGTTGTGTGGTCCAATTGGAAATTGCCCTGAACGTTTGACTGACCTCACATTGCTAACTGACACTTCTTTGTCTTTCTCTTTCCATTCCCCACTCTGTTTCTTTCTGTTCCTCCTTCTCCTTCTTGCTGTTCCTCTGCAGATTATGTTTATTTTGAGAACTCGTCCAGTAACCCACTGCTGATCAGGAGGATAGAGGAGCTGAACAAGGTGAGTGTGAGTGGGTGTCTGAGGTTGAATTTATACCCTTGAATGCAGCACATATCCCAGCACTGCAAATCGGATATTAATGTCTCTATCTCAAACATTCAAATACACTTTAATGAAGGCACATTTTAACTAATATTAGGTGCTTTTTTGTATATTTAAGTAAAAATAAATAAATGTATCTTGTAATGTAGAATAGTTTTGCCATTAAAATCTATTTTCATTAGCTTTTTTGATATCTGAAGCTACTTTATACTTTCTACAGCTTGTTCAGTGCAAAACTCCTCTTAGGTAGGAGGGGAATATATTAAACTGCCTAATTATTTCTTTCACTGTACATGTGTCATTTCACTTCATAATTTATTAGAGTGAACATAACATCTGAACAAATTGCACTTTGATTACAATGCAAATTTTGGTTTGGGGAATGTTGAAAAGAGGCATGTAATGATAGGCTGATTTATTTATTGAGAGAAACAAAATCATTATCTGTGCTGAAGTGTCCCAGCTTCTGAAGTGTGATGATTTGCAGATTTTTATTGCGTATGCGACAGCAAATAGGCTTTCATTCGGCTTCAGACTTACAGTCATTAAAAAAAAGAAAATACAGCCTCTTAAAATTATAAGTTTTATATATCAGGGCATCAGAAAAACTTGGTCTTTTACGGGTCTTAAAATTAGGTAAATGTAACCCCAGAAGAAAAACAAAACATATTACACCATGTCATTATTTAGCAAATATTAAGCCAAAATGCGGGAGCAGCATGTGGAAAGACTAAGTATGTGCTAACTGTGTCCACGGGGATTAAAAGGGGAAGTATCAGCCAGGTGCTCCTAATCAAATTCACTTGATCATCATCAAGTATGGTCACCTCTATAAAAGCAGAAGCTTTGTCAGTTTTTTGGTCTGAAGGATTCAGGTGTGTGTGTTAACACAGTGCCAAGGAAGAAAGATGTCAGCAATGATCTTAATGAATCAAATGTTGCTGTCCATCAATCTGAGTAGGGTTAAAAGTCAATTTCCAAACACTTTGAAGTCCATCGTGCGACAGCGAGAAAGATTATTCACAGTTGCCAGTCTACACTAAAGTGGACATCCCAATAAACTCACTTCAAGGTCAGACCATGTAACGCTTGGAGGAATTGCAGACAACCCAAGAGGCACATTTAAGACACTATATAGGCTTCAGTAATTGACTGGACAAGTATGGCTTGTTTGGAAATTTGCCTCTTATCTTGAAGAGAGAACATGGCAGCATGGCTTGGAGAAGGAAAGTCACATCTGAACAAATCGCCAGGACTTCAGGAACAATATCATTTGGACAGATGAGACTATAGTGAGACAAACTGTCAAGCACGGTGGTAGAAGGGTAGTGATTTTGGCATGCTTTGCAGTCATTGAGTCAACTCCTTTTGTATACCAAAGTATTCTAGAGTTAAATGTGAGGTCATCTAAAGCTTGGCTAAAATTGTGTCACCAGGACAGTGATCCCAAGCACACTAGCAAATCTCTTCCAGAGTGGCTGAAAAGTGAAAAAATCCAAGTGATTCAATGATCCAGACAAAGTCCAGACCTCAGCCTGATTAAAATGCTGTGGTGGGACCTTAAAAGAGCTGTGCATAAATTAATGCCCACAAACCTCAATGAACTGAAGTAACACTGTACGAAGAGTGAGCCCAAGTTCCACCACAACAATGTGACAGACTGATTAAGTCGTACTTAAAATGATTTCTTCAAGTTATTATTGCTAAAAGTGGTTCTTAAAGCTATTGAATCATGGTGTGCAATTAGTTTTTCACACACTGCTTCTGCATTTTGGCTTAATTAAATAATGACACATTGTAAATGCCTTGTGCTGTTTTTCATCTGAGGTTAAATTTACCTGGTTCTTAAGCCTTGTTATGGACTACATTGTTTTTTTTTAATGCCCAGATATGTAAAGCCTTAGAATTAACAATGGGTGTACTTTTATTTTTTACTGTTAGTGTGTTTTTAGACAATGCACTACTTGAATATGGGATGCTAGTCTTGACAAATTCTACAAACTAGATCTTAATGAAAAGAGAAACCAAATGTTAGTAGACAGATTTTTATTATACTTTTAAATGTATGATTTATGTGGTTCATATAGTAAATGGTATGTTTTTATTCAGCATAATGCAGTAGTGAAAGCAGTATTGCGTTGTAGTGTCACATTAATGATGATGTTGCTGTTAAGGTGTTGGGTAAATCCCAGCCTGCTATTTGGTACGTTGTTCAGTTAAAGAAGCAGAAAAAGAGATGTCTCTGTAGACTAGTTACAGGTGCCGGCTGTCTGTCCCCTGTTCCAGGCCTGCGCTGAATAATATGGAGAGTGTTTAATGTGATTGACACAGAGCTCAGAGTCGGCCTTCTATTCTGTCTGTCACTGTCAGTCTCTCTGCTCCTCGGGGATCTTTGGGTTTCTCTTCCATACGGCCTGAGATCCTGGTTTAGAAAATACAGTGTCTGAGGGAAAACATTTCCATTGATCAAAACTGATAACTGATCAAGTTAACAGTTTAGTCTGAAAATCTTTGTGCCCCAACAAGCTGCAAATCAGTTGGTTTGCCTGCTGATTAAAATGTGAAATAAATATGCAGTGTATAGCTTTCATGTAACTTGCATGCACATTTCTCTGTGTCTATTTATGATACTATTGTGAAAGGAAACTGTATATTTCACTGTTAAAATCACAGATCTTACTTGGGCGTGTTGCTCAGGTATATTAACAGCAGCCAAATTATATTTGAAGCCTCATCGTTTTTCCCAACCTACTCTCCAGGATGCTCCATCATTCTGTATACACCAGTATTTCTTGTTCTGCTCTTGAGGTACTGTGTGAGCTCCAGGGCCACTCTACCCAAAACCTGCATCAGGTGAAGTGCTGGTTCTTGTGCCACCTCATGGAGGCTACAGAGCAGAACAATGACTGCTATGAGCTAGCTGCAAGTTGGTGGATTTGGAGTCTCCCAGCAAGACCAGAGACAAGAGAAGCAGCTGATTGTGTTGCTTAATTATTTGTTGGTTGCAAAGTACTTAGCAAGTAGAATATTTGCAATGGGGCACATGCACCCCCAAGAATATCTAATTCAGTATGAAACACTCCTCATTCTGCTGTCCTATATTTAAACTCTGATCCATTAAAAAAAAAAAAATCCTAGATAGGCCTTGTTTTTCGTTTCTTACACACAAACTCCAATGATAGTGCTGACCATAAATGGCTGTAGTACACTAAATACAGCTCTTACAGCTTAAATGTGCACATACATCATTTATGAAGTGATACTGGAAATGTTAAGATTAACTGTGGTTCATGTGGTTCACTGTGGTATGTGCTGTCACAGGGTGCTGTGGGAGTTTTATTTTTTTCAAAACTTTCTTCATTTTCAAAGAAAATGTTTTATTTTGTAGCCATAAATGGGCCATTTATCTCTCCTCTGTTCTATGGCCTTTTTTCAAAAATGGAACTGGAAAATTGGATTTTAATTATTTGATGATTGGGAAAGTAGAAAGTCTGCAGAGCTGAAGTGTCTACAGAATGTAAATCTATGTTAGGTGTTCACTTTGTTTGTCATCCCTTCGTTCCTGATACAGTACACAATAAACTCATAAAAAAGTTAGTCAGTGCTCAAAACTTAATGCATAGTGATTTGAAAAAAGGTAAAAGCTATAACTTGGTGTCTAAATTATACTTAGTATCTTTTACACTTTAAATAATCTTACTAGGAGTATTCGTTTCTGTTTTTAGGTAGTATTCAATAAAATATTGTCATGCAGATTTTAATTTAAAAACAGTTCTGTGTGAAAACATCTATGTAGGAATTAATGTAAAGGGAAAAGAGCTGGGCTTGCACAGACAGTCCTCATCACTGCAACACGTGATTTTTTTTTTTCTTTTTTCTTTTTTTGGAGGATTGCTGTGGCCACTTTGTTTTCAGGCAAAGTTAAAAAGCTAGCCTCAGTTATGGGTTTTTCATCTGTGTGCGCGTGCCCGTGCATGCGCGTGTTGGTTCTCTGTGTGAGGCACCACTTGTTGCCATGGTAACGCTGATTGTCTCTGGTTTGCAGACAGCCAATGGGAATGTGGAGGCCAAAGTGGTGTGTTTTTACCGGCGCAGGGACATCTCCAGCACACTCATCGCTCTGGCAGACAAACATGCAAGTGAGTGACCGACCATAACCCAGCCAGCCAAAATCATGCAACAAACAAAACTGCCAACCAGGACATGAAACATTTCTTTCTGACAACCCTCTGCAGTCATATTCCACTGCAAACTTGTGGTACTTTCACATCCAATCGAACAAGATTTCCCTGAACAGAAAAATACAGCTCTGCTTGTTGTTTGGCTTGATTGTAAGCTTGTTTGCACTTCAGATTTTATCAAGGGGTGATACAAAATTGAAGTTTGTTTTCTTTTACCAAGCTGGTCCAGACTTTAGCCCCTCCTCTGATAGACCTACTTGCAGAAAGCATTCGATAAGTTATGTATATCAATATGGTAACGTCTGAGTGTTTGGGTGAGTTTAGTTTGTGCTTGAATATGCTCCTGTCCTTCAGAGCTTGGAGCATTGCTGCTTGGGCTCCATCTCAGGTGCCTTTCGTATGTTTTTATTATTATTTTTTTCTTTTTAAGTTCTGGCTACCAGGAAGTTTAGTCTGAGAGAAGCGCCTTCAAGCGGTGGTTTTAAAAATAGGGAACAGGAAATATAGAAGCTCCGTCAGAGAGACATAGAATGTGATGGTAGCTTTGATAACAGTAAAAGAAAGTAGTGTAAATGAAAACTGTTAACAGGTAACACAAGTATGTCATTTAAAGGCCAAACTATTGAGACTACTAGGTCACGTCCCTCGTGGTCAGTTGGAAATTACGCCTTCAGGGCACTGCTCCAGAGTGCTCCAAAGAAGAAGAGAAGGATACAGGATTTATTGCCACTTAGAGATATTGCTTTTGGCATGACTACCTCTTCTTCCATATTACCTGTTTGACCATGTAAAAGGTGCCTTTTTTTGGCTCATGGAGGTACATCGAGGTCCCACTATGGGCCTTTTATGAGGTAACTATGCAGTTTGGCTACATATATTTAAGGCACTTAGTCTGTTTTCCTTTAATCTTTGCATTTTCTTCTTATTTTATTGTAATTTTCTAGACATATTTTAACTGAATAAAAACCTGTGCAGTTTGCTTGTTAGTTGAATACGGTTGTAAACCTTGTCTGCAAGCCAACCTTGCCTTGGAAGGTTATATCTATTTTAAATGTAACTTGAAAAGACCTGAGTTCATCCTCATTTGAAACTGTTGTCTATCTATTGTGTGTTTAGTCTTGTGGGAAAATATAATCGCCCACTACTACCCACTACTTAAGTTAGCAATCTGTATCCATGCTGAGGGCGATGAGAAGGGCGAAAGCGGATTGTTGAATGAAACGGATGAACCAGAATTGGTTTGTAAAAATGCTGCAACTTCAGTGGTGTGGAACTGGTTTAGCTTTCGTCTGTCAGACACACAACAAAGCACTATTTTTGGTAGAGCATGCTAGAGGCCGTCGTTATTACCGTGTTCTTTGGAAAATACGGCACACTTAAAATCAATCCTTTGATTTTTCTGAAAATCGACAGTGCCCCTTATAATCCCGTGTGCCTTATGTATGAATTCTGGTTGTGTTTACTGACCTCGAAACGATTTTATGTCGTACACGGCGCTCGAAAATCTGTCAAATGTTTTAGTACGACTTTGCTAAGCTACGAACCCGCACCGCTTGATGGATTATCGGAGCATTACGGCTATCGTAGGCAGGAGCCTCGTGGAGTGATACGTACTGTGCTTCAACATAATATTACCGTATTGTGTGTGTATAACCTCTTTTTTTTTTTTAAGTTTTGTAGATATTATACATGTTTATGCTGAGGATCTGTTGGCCAGTTTCCACTGGAAATGCCTTTTGGTTAAACTGTCAGCAATTTGCATTTGCACTGTTAAATTTTTGACATAACACATAAAAAACAGATGCTTGATGGTTTTTTTTTTTTTTTTTTTTTTTGCACTAATAAAGTTGTGGAGTTATAAAGTATTTTGTCTAGTGTCAATTATATCGTTATCGCAAATTTTCAAATGTATATCATGATAAATATTTTTGGTCATATCGCCCTGCTCTAGAAAGCACTCGTAAAACAGATCCGGCTAAAGCAAATAGAAAAAATCTTTGCATGTTATTTGACGTCCATTTTTTCTTGTGATAACCAGCAGTGGAAACACTGACATCCTTTAGTCGAGACCAGCAAAACCAGCCACCAGACTTTGTCTGGGTGTGGCAGGATAAATGTTAGCTCTTCGGGTGTGAAAGTGTGTGTGTGTGTGTGTGCGTGCGTGTCTGAGAGCTAGTATCCTGTTAGTGTGTGAATGTATGTGTGTGTGCGTGTGTGTGTGTCTGTGTCTTAACCACAGCGTCTACTGAGGAGGCCTGGGGGTTGTAACCATGGCAGAAGGGGATTGTTTATTCTGCTGGACCACACAGCATCAGCTTCTTAGTGTGGCATTCTCTTAAGAAGGTCTGATTATTTTTGATGTTTTTGTTCTTGCTCTGGTGTTGATTGAAAAGGAAATATGCTCTTATTGTATATTGGAAAGAGTCATTAAATATTGCTATTTCGGTATTTTTGTGGATCACTTGTATCCTCTCTCTGGTTTCTTGATAAATAAATATGAATGTATAATCAGGGTTGCAGTGTTAAAAACAATACTCCAATAAAGCTAGCGTTATATGGAAGTTGCACTGTGCTGATGGATATTGCATTATGAATGTTGCATCAGTGGACTGTTCCTATATAGAGCTCTCTACCAGCTGCAGTTCAGTGAGGGGGCTTCTAGACATTTTCAATATGTAAAAAAAATGCATGTAAGGAATTGCTGTGCACCCCATGGGTGTGGGCTGCATCCTGTCTGCATTTATGTAGCTGCAGCCCCACTTTGGCTGAGTGTATATGTGCGTCTGCATGCTTGTGTGGGTCCGCGTGTTATATGTGCATGATGTACTTGAGTTTTTAGCTCTGGGCCCTGTCGGAGGAATTGCTGAAGGGGTGCATTTAATTCAGTTTCGTTGTGGACCAGCGGAGGATGGCGGTGGTGTGTGTGTGCTTTTAATGTGTGTCTGCTGTGAGTCATTGATCAAATATTTTGCTTGCAAAGATTCAGAGCACTCCCTCAATGGGGCCTCCGAATCCAGTGGTAGCCCCTCCCCTGTGAGTGAAGCAGGCTCCTGAGTGGTCAGACTCTGTGGCAGATTTGGCATTTTACCTCCACGGCCCCTCCTTCCACACATTTGAATTTGCCATGACTCAAACCTTTTTTCTATTTTGGAGATGTCGCTCCTTGCTTCTATAAACAATAGGAAACACTGTTGCCAGTGAAATGATGCACAGAAAGTTGAATCAGCTTGACTAAAATCAAGCAGGTCTTCGGCTAACGTTATGTTACATCAACCTCCCCCCCCCCCCCTTTTTTTTTTTTTTTTTTTTTAAGGCTAAAATAATGTTCAAAAACAATGGAATATTCTTTTTATTATGTTTTAATGTCGAATAACTAAGTGCATGGTATAGGAGTTTGCACATCGTCACTTACACAGTTAGAAAGTCATAAGCTTTTACTGTGAGTAATAGCCTGATCAACTGTAGCTATTCAGACTGTTTTTGGCTTGTTTCTTTGTACAGCAGTGACTTAACCCACTGCAGGACTCGCACGTTACCTACTGTAAGCAAATAATAAACAAAAGAAATGTATATTTTATGAAAAAGTGTATAGTCTATAGGAATATTTATTCTTTTTGCCTTCATGAAATGCTGACATGTAGCTGTACAGATGGTTGTATACCATATGGATTTTGAAGAATAATGCAGGTAGCAGTCATTTTCAATATGCTGTAAACAAATAAATGAAAACCTATGAAATTAAATTCGTATCTCCTTTTTCTTCAACCTGGTTCAAGTGGTTTACTGTTTGTTGCTGAAAGATATGCCTCTGGAATGAACATAACTGCTTTTTATTTTTAATGACCTTGTTTTCTGCATGTATTTACAAGCACGCACGAAAAGAAATATCTGCCAAAACTGCATTTCGTCAGCTATTCAAACTTTTGCACACACAGCAACAGCCAGATTATTCTAATTCTGTTTCCTACTTCCTTATGTTTCCTACAAAAGCTGGTAGTCTTTAGATATGCTATTGACACTGCATAGCAGTTTGAAAGACACTGTTCACCGTGTCTACTGCACTGCTGTAGAAATGATCTTAAACATGTGACCACGTTTAAACGGGTGGCGCAGTGAGAAGATTCTGGGTTGGAACCTATTGGCTAGGTGTACTGTATTTGGGCACACAGTCTAAAGACATCCTTGTTAGGTGAACTGCTAATTCTGTATTGGCTTTAGGTGTGGATATAAGCTTGAATGATTGCATGTTTCTCTATATTAGCTTTGTGATGGGCTGGTGTGCTGTACATGGTTTACTTGACCTCTAACCTAGAGTCAGGTGAAATAGTCTCCAACCCCTTGTGACCCTAAAGTGGATCGATGTATTGTTGATGGCATATTTTTCTTTCTCAACATCTGATTGAATAAGTTATTCTAGTCATTTTAATAGTTTATTTTACTGGAAGAAGGTCAATCTATATGCAGCGCTGTACATACCTTATTCAAATGGTACATCTTAAGCTCACATACATGCATCACTTGTTCCTAAGCCTTTGAAATGTGAGAAGGGGGTGCCTCCATGTTGCAGTCATGGCTTGAATCTCTAGAAGACATGATTTATTATTTTGTGACTGTAAAGGCACTTTTGTGGTTTTTCCTTCCAGCCAGAGTCAAATGAACATTAACCAGTCAAACCACATAATTTAAAACAATGTACATGGGGATTTGCTTCTTATGTCTCTTGGTAGTTACATGTGCTTGAATTTCTGAATCTCTTCATTCACTGTAGAACACTTGTCTGTTGTATCCTTAACCCTTTCCTTGAGCTATAGGGATAAAATGTGGTCTGCTGCAACGACTGAACAACATCCAGGATGATTTTTGTGGTTTGAGGGGGAAAAAACAAAACAATGCACAAGCAGAACTTGAGTGAATGCATTCTGGAGCTGAAGTCCCATTGTAACCGTTATGCAACCGGCACAAAAAAATGATCGGCACTCCAACACTGCGATGTCGTCTTCTTCCTTTCTTTCTTTCTTTCTTTTTTTTTTTTCTTCAGCTGACTGTGTTGTTGTTGTTACTCTTACTTGGACTGCGCTGTAAAACGGGGGGTGGGAACATCATCTTGATCGTGCGCTTGAGTGAGTGGGAAAGGCGTTCAAAATCACAGTACTTTTTCTTGTTCATCTTAACCTATGACGAGGCAGATCTAAAGATGTCTATCTCAAGATTTATTTGAAATGGGTGTTACGCAGCACATAAAATGCTGTGTCTAGTCATTGATCATGTGGTGGGAGTTTAGGTGTGGTTACTGCTATTTTTGTAGTAGCAGTTAACAACAATAGCAAAAATTCAAGTAACTTGAATGACTAGATTGCAAAAAGATGTTGTAGAGCAGCTCACCATGTAAGCGTGAGGGTTTCACCCACATTTGCAAATAAAAATAGATTTTTTTTTTGGGAACACATGTATGAACATAAAGTAGTACAACATTGAGCACAAGTAGGCCCCAGGTTTCTCAACAAAAAACTGAAATACAGCAACAGCAGTGACAATGCTGTCATTGTTTAATGTGGAGTCTGTCTACACACAAATAGTGTAGAGTAAAGAGGCGGAGCTGTTACTGAGACAGTGAGCTCAGGTGGAGGGAAAAAACAGCACTTGCAATTGGAATCAACTTTAAAATCTTTACTGGGAAAAAAACAACTGTTCAAAAAGCTCCAAAGTGAAGAAAAGCAAAGAAGAAAAGCAAAATCTAAAGGGGGATATGGGGTGTACACTTTTATTTCAAGGGTTTTGTAACATTATTCAGCAGACCTATTATATAAAGATAATAAAGTTAAATAATGTTTTTTTCCACAGGCCATTGAAAGTATATATTTTTAATATATACTAATATATTACGGCAGTAATGACAACGTGAATCATAATTCACTTCGGCAGTAATGACACCCGGTTACGCCAATCGGAGGTCACTAAAATCAATATTGAATCGGTGTGCAACTTTGCCAAAACAATGTCGGACTCTGTAGTTTTCTCTGGTCCCCTCCCCAATCAGACCAGGAGTGACATGTTCAGCTGCATGTTCTCCTTAAATTGCTGGCTGTCTGAGTGGTGTCCCGGAAACGATGTGGGCTTCATAGATAATTGGCAAACCTTCTGGAGGAAACCTGGTCTTGTTAGGAGAGACGGCATCCATCCCACTTTGGATGGAGCAACTCTCATTTCTAGAAATATGGACAAATTTATTAAACCCACCAAAATATGACTATCCAGAGTTGGGACCAGGAAGCAGAGTTGCAGTTTTACACGCCTCTCTGCAGCTTCTCTCATCCTGCTACCCCCCCCAAAAACCCATCTCCATAGAGACTGTGTCAGCTCCCAAAAATACAAAAAACAAACTAAAAACCAGCAACAAACAACTTAAACATAAAAAATCACAAAGAAAGAACAATACAGTATCCACATCTGAACCAAAGAGTGAAACAGTGAAATGTGGATTGTTAACCCTCTGGGGTCGCCAGACGCGCTGGCGCGTCAAAATCACATGACCAATTTAAGACGACACAACTACAAGATGCAGCGAGTCAGAGTCTCCGTTTCAACTTGGGTCGAAAGTGCGGACTTCAAACTATATACCAGTTTTTGAATTGTGTCGATGGGCTACGTAAAACCAGTTATGATGAAAAATACACGTTTTTTTTCTGAACAAAACAGTGGTGTTTACAGCGGGAAGGACGATGCTGTTTTCTACAGACATCGCTAGCAAACACTCTCTACTTGTGTGTGAAAAAAGAAAAAAATACCCCTTCCCTATTGGTGTTAGTTTACCATGTCAGCCAATCAAAAAAATGATTTGGCAACATGTGACACTTGGTGGTTTAGGAAGAAGGGGAAGATTTTTAGGAGTGACACCCCTGACGGAAAGCAGGTGAGCGAAAGAACGAGAGAGAGAGCGAGTTTTCATATGTGAGACATTAGTGACGTTTAGCGTGTTTGGAGGCTGTAGTTAGTGTGCTGTGTAGTTATTGTTTTGTATTGTGTGTCAGTTATACTGCTGAATTTCATATTTGCTCTAAAAAAGCCGTCAAAGGCAGATTCCAGTGTAAACGCTGTTCCCACATGGAAAACAGGACTGATCCACCTCCTGCTGTCAGACCTGTAGGGTTTAGGCCTTTGGTGTTCTACTCTGTCTTATACTGAACACAAACTACATTTTTTGGACTGGCACAAATAATTTGTGTGCCTTCTTATTTGATGCAGCACACCTGATTGTTCTGTAAATAGATTTAAATGGTTATATAAAAAATGCCTGAGGCCTTGGCTGCATTTTTAGGTAAATAGTACCATATAACTTTGTTTGCAAAACTTTTTAGATTTTTAGAAATGTACAATTTCTATTTGCATTTCAAGTTATGAAATTGATTCGTTAAACATGTTTGTGGGTTTTACAGTAAAAAATCTAACTTTTTTCTACTCAAATTTTGAATTTTTTGTCCTAATTTAGATCAACTGTGATAATATAGTATACCAAAATGAAAAAATAACTCAAATTTCAGATATTTGAGATTGTGCAGAAAATAATGATACCAAACAAGGCAAGAAAAACATATTTTAAAGGTGAAATATAGAGGTAAAATCAAAAGTAGTCAAAAACGGCCAATTATACCCTGGACCCCAGAGGGTTAAATATTAGGTCTCTCTCTCCTCCAAGTCTCTGTTAGTACATGACTTAATAATTGATCAACAAATCAATTTACTCTGCCTTACAGAAACCTGGTTGCAGCAGGATGATTATGTTAGTTTAAATGAATCAACACCCCCGAGTCATTCTAACTACCAGAAATCTCGAAGCACAGGCCGAGGGGGCGGTGTGGCAGCAATTTTTCACACCAGCCTATTAATTAATGAAAGACAAAGACAGACTTTTAATTCATTTGAAAGCCTGATGCTTAGCCTTGCCCACCCCAGCTGTAAAACTCAGATGATAACAAGTAAGACTGGTTTCTATCGTCCACCTGGGCCTTACACAGAGTTTCTGTCTGATTTCTCAGACTTTTCAGACGTATTTTTGAAAACGCAGCTGTTTCGTCCACAAGTAAACGGTGTTTGGACTCACCGAAAACTGAGATTTTTTTTTAAAACTCCTTTTTTGAGTTTACATGTGGACGAGGAATACAGAGATCGCCACGCAACGTCAAAGGTATGTGCCTTTTTTCATGGCACGCTGTGCGCCACGTTATTGTTTACATGAGATGAATTGCAGAATGGCAGATGGAGACAAAATACTGTTAATCTGACTATCTGCAGGTTTTACACGCTTACATACACACGAAGTTAATGTCCCTTCATTTACAAAGGCAGAGGCGTCACGATGTGATTATTTTACGTGTAGTTGTTTTTTTTCCTGTGTAAAAATATTCAACATTGCTATCAATACATTTTTCAGATCACAAATCGTGGCAGGATCAGCCTGACATTATTTGTATCCCGCTGTAACTTTACTGTATAAAGAGCTAACATCTCCAAAATGTCAGGAGTCGTTAGTCATTACAAGAAGTGTTTGTGAACTAAAAATCACAGATGTGGCATACTGTTTGTCCGTGATTTAAACAGACCAGCGCTGCTCCCGACGAAGGGAAAAGCAATCCTGCAGGGGAGACCTACCTTGGCACTTGTGCAGGTGAAGCCAAAGGGAAGATATGCTTCACCATATTTTCTAGTCTTTGGCTTAGAATGAAGTTGGTTTGGAAACATATTCAGCTATGCTTCATCTCCTGCTTTGCGTTTCTGTATACGCCCGTGCTAGCAGTGTCCAAGCGTTTTGTCGTCGTCCCCCCCCCCCCCCTTTTCATCCCGCGCCCCCCCCTGCGGGCCCCACACTTTGGGATGGTCTGCTCTAGACCTTGTTTTAACATATGGCATAGAAACTGAACTTTTAACAGTGTTTCCTGAAAACCCTCTCCCGTCTGATCATTTCCTGATAACATTTACATTTTACAATAATTGATTACACAGCAGTGGAGAGTAGACTTTGTCACAGTAGATGTCTTTCTGAAAGCGCTGTAACTAAGTTTAAGAATATAATCCACCCACTGTTATCATCTTCAATGCCCTGTACCAACACAGAGCAGAGCAGCTATCTGAACGCTACTCCAACAGAGGTCGATCATCTTGTTAATAATTTTACTTCCTCACTACGTACGACTCTGGATACTGTAGCTCCAGTGAAAACTAAGGTCTCTAATCAGAAGTACCTGACTCCGTGGTATAATTCTCAAACACGTACCCTAAAGCAGATGACTCGTAAGCTGGAGAGGAAATGGCGTGTCACAAATTTAGAGGATCATCATTTAGCCTGGAGAAATAGTTTGCTGCTTTATAAGAAAGCCCTCCGCAAAGCCAGAACATCTTACTATTCATCACTGATTGAAGACAATAAGAACAACCCCAGGTTTCTCTTCAGCACTGTAGCCAGGCTGACAAAAAGTCAGAGCACTTTTGAGCCAACCATCCCTTTAATGTTAACTAGTAATGACTTCATGAACTTCTTCACCAATAAAATTTTTATAATTAGAGGAAAAATTACCAATAATCATCCCACAGATGTAATATTATCTACAGCTACTCTTAGTACCACTGATGTTAAGTTAGACTCTTTTTCTCCAATTGATCTTTCTGAGTTAACTTCAATAATTACTTCCTCCAAACCATCAACGTGTCTTTTACACCCCATTCCTACAAAACTGCTCAAAGAAATCCTTTCATTAATTCTTCGATCTTAAATATGATCAACCTATCTCTAATAATCGGCTATGTACCACAGGCCTTCAAGCTGGCTGTAGTTAAACCTTTACTCAAAAAGCCATCTCTAGACCCAGCAGTCTTAGCTACTTATAGGCCAATCTCCAACCTTCCTTTCATATCAAACATCCTTGAAAGAGTAGTTGTCAAACAGCTAACAGATCATCTGCAGAGGAATGGTTTATTTGAAGAGTTTCAGTCAGCTTTCAGAACTCATCACAGCACAGAAACAGCTTTAGTGAAGGTTACAAACGACCTTTATATGGCCTCTGACAGTGGACTCATCTCTGTGCTTGTCCTGCTAGACCTTAGTGCAGCGTTCGATACTGTCGACCATAATATCCTATTAGAGCGATTAGAACATGCTGTAGGTATTACAGGTACTGCACTCCAGTGGTTTGTATCATATCTATCTAATAGACTACAATTTGTACATGTAAATGGAGAGTCCTTTTCACACACTGAGGTTAATTATGGAGTTCCACAGGGTTTGGTGCTAGGACCAATACTGTTTACATTATACATGCTTCCCTTTGGCAGCATCATTAGAAGACATAGAATAAATTTTCACTGCTATGCAGATGACAACCAGCTCTATCTATCCATGAAGCCAGATAACACACACCAATTAGTTAAACTGCAGGAATGTCTTGAAGACATAAAGACCTGGATGGCTGCTAACTTTCTGCTTCTTAATTCAGATAAAACTGAGGTTACTGTACTCGGCCCTGAAAAGCTTAGAAATATGGTATCTAACCAGATTCTTACTCTGGATGGCATTACCTTGGCCTCCAGTAACGCTGTGAGGAACCTTGGAGTCATTTTTGACCAGGACATGTCCTTCAACGCACATATTAAACAAATATGTAAGACTGCTCTCTTCCATTTGCGCAACATCTCTAAAGTTAGAAATATCCTGTCTCAGAGTGACGCTGAAAAACTAGTTCATGCATTTATTACTTCCAGGCTGGACTACTGTAATTCATTATTATCAGGATGTCCAAAAAACTCCCTGAAAAGCCTTCAACTAATCCAAAATGCTGCAGCAAGAGTACTGACAGGGACTAGAAAGAGAGAGCAGATTTCTCCTGTTTTGGCTTCCCTTCATTGGCTTCCTGTTAAATCCAGAATTGAATTCAAAACCCTGCTCCTCACATACAAGGTCTTAAATAATCAGGCCCCATCTTATCTTAATGACCTTGTAGTACCATATCACCCTATTAGAGCACTTCGCTCTCACTCTGCAGGCTTACTTGTTGTTCCTAGAGTATTTAAAAGTAGAATGGGAGGGACAGCCTTCAGTTTTCAGGCCCCTCTTCTTTGGAACCAGCTTCCAGTTTGGATTCGGGAGACAGACACTATCTCTACTTTTAAGATTAGGCTTAAAACTTTCCTTTTTGCTAAAGCATATAGTTAGGGCTGGACCAGGTGACCCTGAATCCTCCCTTAGTTATGCTGCAATAGACGTAGGCTGCCGGGGATTCCCATGATGCATTGAGTTTTTCCTTTCCAGTCACCTTTCTCACTCACTATGTGTTAACAGACCTCTCTGCATTGAATCATATCTTTTATTAACCTCTGTCTCTCTTCCACAGCATGTCTTTTATCCTGTCTTCCTTCTCTCACCCCAACTGGTCGCAGCAGATGACCGCCCCTCCCTGAGCCTGGTTCTGCCGGAGGTTTCTTCTTGTTAAAAGGGAGTTTTTCCTTCCCACTGTCGCCAAAGTGTTTGCTCATAGGGGGTCATATGATTGTTGGGTTTTTCTCTGTATCTATGAAGCGCCTTGAGGCGACTTTTGTTGTGATTTGGCGCTATATAAATAAAATTGAATTGAATTAAACTGAATTTCACAGTAAAACTCTGAGCCATTGACCTGGTGCTGTTACTCAGGACACTGAATTATTATTAACATTAATTATTAACATCTACACCATCACAACCTCTGCTTTCTGCAGCAGGAGGCGCTTCTTAAGAGCACATGGCAGTCCTCAGTTCTGAGAACGGTCAGATGAAGCTACCACATGCTTAAAGGCTTATAGACACACAGTCACTCACTGGTACACTTAAACATGAAGACACAAATACTCATGAACACACACCAAAATACAATATTGTGAGTTGCCTTTTTGCCTTATTTTAATGTTAGAAAGTCTTTTAAGAAGACAAAGGCTCTCCCCCCCCAATGCCTTAGTTTAGAATATATGTATACCTTATTTTATTTAAGAAAAAAAATAAATCTGGTTTTAGGATGGTATGTAAATGAAATGAAAGGATTTTGTTATTTTGACAGACGTTATATCCAGTGATTATTGAAATAATCAACAGCCGCAGCCCAAGTTAATTAATATCACATTTTAAAAGTAAACGGCTAATGGAGGACAGGGCAGTTAGATAAGTGTAGAAAATATCATCTCAGTTTAATGTTGGGCATTTGGTTCATTGCCAAAACCATAATCAGAATTATTTTGGTGAGTTTTGGTGAGTAATTGTTATATATATTATATTGATCAAAACAGGCCTTTGTTGAACTTTTACTGTAACTGTAAATAGAACTTTATTAGTCATTTGAGTTAATGAGGAGGCAGAGGAGGACATGAGGCAGGATAAGGGTGATGTGATGTGAAGAATGATGGAGTTGGGCTAAGATTAGTGTACCTTGTACCAGGCCACTGTTGGATGTCTGCAAAGGTATGTGTGTGGAGGTATCTTAAGGCTCAGAGAGAGTTCTTAGTTCAGCACCTGGATTCTGCTTCATAGTTTTTCACTTTGCGTCAGTCCATTGTAAGTGAGCTTTGGGCCACAGAACACCACAGCATTTCTGGATCGTGTTCACACATGGTTCCTTTTTAGCATTGATAGAACTTTAAACTGCATTTGTGAATGACATGCCAAACTGTGTTCACAGACCATGATTTCAGGAAGTGTTTCTGAGCCCATGCAGGGATTTCTGTGACAGAATCATGGCTGTTTTTTAATGCAGTGCTGTCTTAGGGCCCGAAGGTCACGAGTATCCAGTAATGATTATCAGCCTTGTGCACAGAGATTTCTCCAGATTCCTGGAAACCTTTGATGACATTATGTATTGTTGATGATGAGATATTCCAAGTTTTCACAGTATTACATGGAGGAACATAGCTCAGAAATTTCTTCCACAATTTTGCAGATCAATTTTTTTCCTTTTTGGCAGATTAAGGAACCTTTGTTCACCTTTACCTCTACGAAAGTCTGTCCCTCAATAAGACTTTTTATAACCAGTCTTACTGACCTTTTCCCAACAAACCTACTTATTTGCAAAATACTCCACCACACATTCCTTTTGAGTACCACTTTTCCATTCTTTTGTTGCCCCGCCCCCAGAAGCATTTTGTTCCGAACATGTTACATTTTCTTAATTTTCTTTTTTCTGCTGTCAATACGGATTTAATAGCTCTGCAAGTCATTGATGTCTGTTATTTTAGACAGCCTCCAACCTTTGAAATTAGGATTATGACTGAAATTTAAATTCAGTTAATTAAATAAAGTTTCATTTTTTAAACTTAATAGTCATGGATATGATGGGTTGGTTATAAGAGGTTTACCAGTGGTATTTTAGTAATTACATGAGCCTCTCTGCAGCTGTTTGCAGTTCAGTATATCATAAAAAGTGGTCTGTTTCATAAAGATGTAGTCAGTTGGTTAAGTTAACACCAATCAGCTATGCTTTCCTCACCTCCTCAACTTGCCCTGAAGCCTGCTCTCTCCTCTCCTCTCACCATCTCAACACAGTAAGGCGACCCATTCATCAATAATTGATAATTGGCTGGGACAGGTGAGATGGAGAGGCAATTTGTAGAGTATGGTGTGGGTGCACTGCCAGGAGATTGGCTCCGAGGAGGAGGACTGAGGTTGGGGAGTTGAATTGCTTCTCAAGGACTCACAGCCAGGGGCCAGCTGGAAGGACCAGCCCTACATAATCCTGCTAGAGTGTGTGTGTGTATGAAGTAATAGATATGGGGATGCAGAAGCAGAGTAACACACATCCAAACACTCACACCCACATATTGAGACTTAGCTTTGAAGTCAAGCAAATACTATTTATATTGTAAAATCAAGAAACATACATTTTCTTCAAGGTCAATCTGGATAACATGAAGGTCACCATCGGTAAATTCACCAGTAATCTATTACAGGGAACAGTTTCACAAAACACAAACAGGGAGGTAGGCATTAAATACAGGCAGGCTTTGTGAGTCCACTGTGATCCTAAATTGGCAGGAATGCTCGAAGTGGTTCAAGAGTGCAAAAGGAGACGACCTCAAAGGGGACAACAGCCAAATTTAATTTATTTAGGCTTTTTTTTTTCTTATTTAAAGGCATACAAAGTTTCAGGTTTTTAGTCTCCAACAGAACTCCTGGTCTTTGACAGGGCTTCACATTTTTTTTCCCCTACCAACTCAAACCTCAAATCTAATCTCTTATTCTGCATCCTTATTCCTTTCCTTCTAATAAGGCCTATTTTGACATTAGAATAATACCCCACAACTCCAGATATTCTTTAGTGTAAGAAATCCTCTTATATACTTCACATGTATGTTTTTTAGGTCAACTGGGACTAATTGTGGCTATATTTGTTTATATAATGGGATATTATTGAGAGACAGATAAAATGAGCAGTAATATATCCTGGAGGATCAGGGGTTAATTAAAGTACTCCGGCTTTGGATCTTATTGTATATAATTCCTCTGTTTCCTCACTTTGCTTTCTTTCTTTCTTCATCCATTCTAGTAACAGTACTTTATTGCTATATTCAATCAGAGGTAACACTGAGTCTAATTACTAGTTTTAAATGTATTTACTGTCCAAAAAAAATACCCAAAACATTGATTTACTCTTAAATATTTTCTATGCATACTTTTGCATCACAGTAAAGCCAGTTTCACTGATATTCAACACAACTTTATTTGCACAATATAAGTTTGATTTATTTATTTATTTTTTAATTGCCAGAGCAATGTCTTGTAAAGGACAACCGACGTGTACTTCCAGTTTTTAACATCTGATTCATGGTAACTGCTGGGAACATCAGTACAATATCTTTATAGAAATGAGATTCACAAAACATCTCTCAGGTTAATCTCTGGTACTTTTCCTGTTTGGATCTTGGTCCATATTTTCCTGCCTTCACATGGAAGAAGATGGTGAACGCTGTGTGTGAGTGTGTGTGCGTGCCTCTGCGTTGCTCTGCCTGGGCATTGATAGTGTGTCTGCTGGGTGCTGAGTGCTGGGCAGAGTGAGGGAGAGATGGAGTACTTATTGATTTTGGCCACACATCTCTTCTCCTGAAAATCCCTTGATTGCTTTTGTTCTGCTCCCTGTCTCCCTCTTTCTGTCTCGCTTCCTCTAATGAAACTCCAAATGAATTGGAGCACGTACTGACTGCTCTCCTGCTCTTCGTTTCACTTCTGCTCTCTCATCGGCCTCCTTCCTCACTCTCTCACTCCGGCTCTTCCTGCTGATTTCTCTATTGCTCCCCTTCTACCCCTCTCTCGTTTCCTCGATGTGTTTATGTTGCTCGGCCTACATCTTAAGCTCCCATTCTCTTTATCACTTTTGTCACATTTTTCTCCTGTGCTCTTCTCTACTGTTTTCTGTCTCTGTTTATTTTACCATCCATCTCGTCTCCTTTTCCCTCTGCGTTTCCCTCATTCATCCACATCCATGGGAATAGGAATTAATATTGGAAATGTACTAACCCACTAGCCATGGCTCAATCTTTTACTAAAGGATGACTCAGATACATGGCTCACTTAAACAGGCAGACATCTCTTCAGCAATCTCTCTGTCCAGTCATTCTTGGACCTCTTTACTAGAACTATTCTTTTCTCTTTTTTTTTTCCTTCCCCTTCATCTCACCTGGTGCCCTTTGATTTTTGCTTTTTCTACATGCAAACATGAGGGAGAGAGTGAGAGGGAGAGCGAGGGGGAGAGAGATAACAACTAATAGAAGACAAATCTTTGAGCTCAGCTTCTGACTCAAGAGAAATTAGCTCAATCAGCAGCATGCAACTAAAGGGAAACTCCTGAATTGTACACCTCAAGTTCAGCTTATTAGTCAGTCAATATACTATCCAATTTGTGAGAACAGTTAAATAAATGTCTTCTGTGATTTAAAAAAAAAAAAAGAAAAAAAAAAGGGCTTTTATCAAGTCTTAAAAATAACGGTAACAAGGTGAGAGAGACTAACAGAAAGATTTTATTGGTTGTGTTCTGGGAGATATACAACCCAGCCGTTCTTTTATCCAGTCAGCCATCCATTCAGTCAGTTTCTTAACCTATTATCTAATTCAGGGTCATGGGAGAGGCTGGAGCATGTCCTATTTGACATTTGGTTAGAGACAAGGTTTACCCTGGGGAGGATAGCAGGCTAACACAGAGAGACAGACAATCATTTATGATCATGCTCACACTAGGGCTGGGCGATATGGCCTAAAATTCATATCGCAATATAATTTGAAGCATGTGCGGTAACGATATATATCACGATATATTCTTTTCTTCTGTATAATGTATTTTCCACACTATAAAGCACACTTAAAATCCTTGAATTTTCTCAAAAATCTAGAGTGTGCCTTATGTATGAATTCTGGTTGTGCTTACTGACCTCGAACCGATTTGGGCGTGCAGAAATCTGTTAAAAAATGTTTTAGTACAACTTTGGTTAGCCGCACTGCTTGATGGATTGTCAGAGCATTACGGCAAGCTACATTGTAGCCACAGCCACCCTGGGGTGCACTGACAGAGGCGAGGCTGCCGGACACTGGCGTCACCGGTATACGATATCGTTTCTATCGTATATCGTTTCTATCGCCCACCCCTAGCTCACACCTATGGCCAATTTAGAATCCCAAACAGGCAGACACCAGTTGCCCAGCAGGTTTGAACCCAGAAACATTCCAAAGCATTGATTTTGCTTATCTGGACCTTGTGTTTTTAGTGGGAGAGGGAATTTTAAAAATTATGTATTTTTTGTGTGTGTGTGTGTGTGTATATATATATATATATATATATATATATATGTATCCTGGAATACTTTATCTTTTTGCAAGTGTAGTACAAAAGTTGCAGTACAAATTTTTTTTGAAGATTTTTAAACCCAACAAATTGTTTTGGAAACTTATCTTAATATTCAAAAATGCAATTGAAACAATGTCCATCCATGTATGCATCCACCAGTCTTCTTCCACTTGTCCAGTTCAGAGTTGCAGGAGGGCTGGAGCCTATCCAGCTGCCATAGGGCAAGAGGCAGGGTGTACACCTCGGACAGGTTGCCAGTCTCACAGGGCTAACACGGAGATTACGAAACCATTCACGCTCACATTCACACCTATGGCCAGCTTAGTATCACCTGTTAACCCAACCCCACTAACTGCATATGTTTGGACTGTTTTATTGATCATTTATGGATGGCTTCAAATTTCAAAACAAACAAAAAACCCTTTTGTGTTTCTGTTCTATATTGACATCAAAGATTTAACATCAGAATCTCTTTACAGGTGTATATTTTCTGTAATTTTTCTCATGCTCTTAACTTTTGAATTACATTTTTTTGCTTAAAAATACAGGACATAACAAACAGCATATCAGAAGGGCATTAAAAGCATGAACAGTCCTAAGGTAACAGCGATACCTGGGATGTTGCAGGATTTGAGGTGAAATAGACTTAAAAATTACTTCTTCTGCTATTCGTGCACAATAAAATCCAAACCCTTTTCTGCATCTGTCTCTCTGCCTGCTCCACTTTTCTGTCACTCAGACGATTGTTTAGGCTAACTCCTTACGCACACAAACAGAGCTCAAGGTCGCGGCTGCACAGAACGAGTGCACACACACAAAGAAAGTCTGGGTTGAAAGATTTAAATATTTATCATTGTAGTGATTATTTTCTTATTGGATTTTATTGATTCTTGATTATATTTTGATTAGATTTCTGATTGTATTATAGCAGGAATAACTACCAACAATAGCACATTAAACTGTGTCACTCTGTGCTACCTTACACCCTCAAAGGCTGGATTGGGCCTTTTACTTCACTTTTTGTAGAGCTGAGCCAAGTGATCTCAGTCCACTTGACATCCTGTTTGATTCTTACCACTTTATGTAAAATATCTGTATATATGCACAGCTCTCCCTGTCCTTGGGGGCTCCATCGTTGCAGCTCATCAAATGTGCATCCTCTGTGTGGAGTGTGTGGCTTCAGCCGATTCACTTGCCATTCTCACTTTTTTTCCCCCCCGCTTATGGACTTCATCGTTCTGCCTCATCTAAAGTACTTATGTTTGACACTCCTCCTCCTTTTTTCTTTTCTTTTTCTTCACCTAGGGGAGCTGGAGGAGGAGATGGAGAATCCAGAGATGCGGGATCTCCCGGAGAAACAGAAACACCAGCTCAGACACAGAGAGCTCTTCCTTTCTCGCCAGCTGGAGTCTTTACCAGCCACACACATCAGGTACACTTCATTTGTGTCACAGGACTAGATGCTTTATTTACCTTCTTTTTGTGGGACTTGCTTGTGCAACTTCTAAACCCACCCACCTACTTGACATTCTATTTTGGTTTCAAATACCCATCTCATGCTGTGACTGAAGTTCTGTTCACTAAATGTTTCTTCATCTTTTCATCCAAATCTTTTGGGTTACAGTTGATTCAACAAACCCAACTTTTTCTCCAAACAGAACATTTCTGATGAAATTTTCCTAGACGGTAGGGGGTCGGTGAAGAGAAAACAAGACAGACAGAACCGACTTGTTTTTAGAAAAAGTAGTTATAAATTTATGGTAATAACAAGATGAAAAAATGGCAGCTCATTTTTTGTTTTGTTGTCTTTTTTTTATGAATACTATCATGGATGAATGCTTTGTCGTTTTTCTGTGTTGGCTTCAAGCCAATAGGGGGTTAATAAAAATTGGTAGTGGTTAGAAATTTTCAGCTAATGAGCAGTGGCTTAATGTAGCATTGATACTGTAAATGAGTAAAAATTTAGGCTGATTAACACCTCAGTTACGCAGGCCTAGAGACCGGTTAGTAACCATCTGGCAACCACCAGTTGTGAGGGGGATAAAAAATGTGTATACCTCCAGTGGCTGCAAGTGATTGCTGGAGACTGCTCTTGTGCGACTGCAGCAGTCTGCTAGCGACCGCAGAAATCACACGGAGGTTTTTGGTGCAGCACCTTTTTGCAGCCAGTGTAGGTCAGCAACCACTTGGACCAGATTGAGGAACATTTGTTTTTCCCCCATGTCGAGTGATTTGCCAGATGATTGGTAACTGGTCTCTGGGCCTGTGTAACTCGACCCTAAAATTTAGATGGATTGCAGCATTATTGACTGTGAATCACCTTTTGCTTAAGTAGGAAATTTAGATCAAGTGTAGGAAAGGTGGACTTATTCACATCACTAATGCAGTTTACGTTGTTTGCATTGATTAATAAGATAATTTTCGAATACTAAAAAGCGAATCTTGATGGCATCATAATGTTAAGACCTACAGTATAACAAATATTTGCAAATTTCTTCTGATTATTCCCATTTCCATGTTGCAATTTTTTATTTACATGCATTGCATGGACTCATTTATACTGTTATAATGTGTATTCATGCTTTTTGATGCAAATACTGCAATTTCCTTGATGTCACATTGCCTGCTATACGTGAAGCTGTGCTGGCGAGAAAGACAGACACAAAGTAATCCACTCATATGCAGGGTACACGCTGAGCAGTAAATGTCAACAGAAAGCTGTTTCTAGATATAAACCTACCTCTGCTCATCAGTAAGCTCGAGGCAAACCTACCTAATCATTAGCATATTATTACTTGACATTCCTGAAATCACAAGAAGAGCAAACTGACATCTGCTCGAATAAAAATGCTCTGATGAGCAGTTTGTTTAGTGAGAATTCAAGCTTGATTAAGTTTTCTAACTTAACAGTGTGTGGCGAGGTTACACAGTGTGCTTGAGTTTATTACCCTGCCAAATCGTATTTGCTTCAGGCTAGAGAGGTATGACTAATTAGCTGGTAAATAATCCCAGTTCAGACTGTAGCAGTTTGGGGACAGGGATGAGTGCTGTTGGTGTCAACACACGGGGCCAGGATTTATCCCAAAAAAACTCCAAAAAACCAAGCTGGGCAAACTGGACCTGAATCAATACCATCATTGGAGATTCTGAGCTGTATCCTACATTTCTCTTGCAGAGGAGTTTGGACCAGAGAGCAGCTTTCATCTTGCACTTACATAACCACTTAAAATCCCATGGACTTTAAGCCCCGTCTGCTTTTCAATGTTTCACATGTCAAATATTGGCTCATACTTTTCTCCTCTATGACTTCCTCCTGTGTCTTTCTTAATTTTTTTCTTCTTTCTTTTTCTCTCACTTCTTCCTTAACTGTGTTTCTTACATCCTTCAGGGGAAAGTGCTGTGTGACGCTGCTGAACGAGACAGAAGCCCTGAAGTCCTACCTGGACAGAGAGGTACGTGGTCATGATGGAGTCTCAACTGTAATTAGGTTTTAGATTTCAGTGTGTGTGTGTGTGTGTGTGTGTGTGTGTGTGTGTGTGTGTGAGAGTGTGTGAGTGAGAGAGAGAGAAGAGGAGAGTAAGAATCTTATGAGTTAAAGATTCTTGTTTCCAGATGAATTATTCAACGTGTTGACCTAGAATGTTCTTTTCACGTACTGTAATGAGGAGACGAGAGACTAGGAGAGGGGGGAAATACACAGACACAAACACACACGCACGCAGACCAACTGATACACCCCACTCTTTCGCCTCTCCGCTCGCCCATCCCGCTTCCTGTTCCTTTCATTGCATCCTCACACCTTCCTGTCATCTGTATTTCCCAGGATGCCTTCTTCTACTCGCTGGTATACGACCCTCAGCAGAAGACCCTGCTGGCTGATAAGGGGGAGATCCGTGTTGGGAACAAGTACCAGGCCGACATCACCGACCTCCTGAAGGAAGGTACGTTGTGCTTAAAATTTTTGGCTGCTTTTTAAAAATGACTTATTCGCTTAGAAGCACTGTATCCATTTTCTGCAGGGCACTTTTTACCCTGCAGTGGACTGATTATTTTTTTAGCAATATGTCTGCATTAATGGGAAAAGTTTAACAGTCTGAGCCACGACTGTCAAACTTTTTAATATTTGTGCAACTGCTCAAATTTCAGGAACATGTCATGAACTTTTATGACTTTTCTGCCTTAATACACCACTTTTTTTTTCCTCTTTTCTGTTACGAGTAAAGTTGAGAGAACAACCAAGTTGGGTTTCCATGGCAATCACACTGTGGACTAACAATGATTATACATAATCACAGCATTTGAAATAACAGTTTATTGCATTCGTGTTGCACAATTGATGACTTTACAGTCACCCGCAGAGAAGCCAACTGTTCATAACGCATCCCAAATCTGACATCAAAAAAGCTGTCATTGAGGTATACACCCACGATGAAATATAATAGGTCGTAAAGTGTAGCAAAATATTTGTAAGCATTCATTTTAATAACTGGGACTTGACAGTTTTGTACAAACTGTAATGTTTTTAAATCCAACTTGTTAGTAACACAAATCCACTATTATTTCCATTTAGATGAGCAGAAGGATATTTTCCGGGCATTCTCTGCCAATAGTTTGTAAGGTAATCATTAATCAGGTAATCATTTTCAAATGTGACTGTTTTTCTGCCAGATTATGGTGTTTTGCTGGCATCCTGTGTTTTGCCAGAATTTTATTCTTAGCAGGTGGGATGCATCTGAAATTGCAATTAAAGCACCATGGGACACTAGGCTTGCTAATTAAACCCAAGTTAATGAAATTCTTCTACATGTGTTAGAATCTCAGGCAGGCTGGCTCGTTGGTTGAAGGCTGGCAACTTGACAGAGCCCACCTCTTCAACTCTGGGATTCATTAAAGCCCCACACAAAGCAGGATTTATTTATTATTTTAATCTAAAAGGAAAATTGCAGACAATTGAACTTGAGTTTTTTGTGTTTGCTGTTGTTTTTTCCCCCCCGATAAAGACCCATGGCAATCTTGGAGAGCATTAAAAATGGACTTGCATCCACATTTGTTTGTCTTGTGGTGCATTTAGGTGAGGATGATGGCAGGGACCTGGAGAAAATGGAGGAGAAGATCTGGGACCCCAACAGCTCACTGACAGAGAAACAGATTGATCAGTTTTTAGTAGTAGCACGGTAAGTCAGCTCAGACATGAAATGTATAACAATAACAAAAACAAATCTGATTTTTGTAATTTCTTTCAATTTCAGAGAGAGTTAGTTGTAAAGTTAGTTATGCTAAGGTAAATTTGCCTCACTTATTAAAAAACTGTGTCAAGTAAACTTAATCCATCCAGTCTTAGAGCCGTGACGTCTGGCTTTTATTTGTGTGCATCTAAAAACAATTATGACAGTTATTATAAAACACATGCATACTTTTTTTTTTTTTTTCAGGGAGTGCACTACATTTAATCAGGTGTACTTGAATCCGAAGTGAATCCAAGAGCTAGTCTAAAACTTCCTAAAGGTCACTAGAAAGGTCAAGGCAAGGTTAAAAAAAAATAAAAACACCCATCATGCTGAACGGGCATTATGGGGTGCCATAAAGAAGTTTTTTGAGTCATTAAATTTAAAAACCTCACCTCTTTAAATTGTTCCAATTTTCTCTTTGACATCATGTCTTTGTGCACATCTGGACCGGTTCCAGCTCAGCTGCTATTTTTACATCGCTTCCTGGAAGTCCGTTTCTGACTACTTGTATGGGCACATTATTTTACCGTGGAGCTCTGACTTGCCAGAGAGCAAACATCAATTTCTCTGTCAAGCTGACCCAGCCCAACCCCCATAACTGGTGGAGAGAGCGAGGGCACATCAGCGAGGAGTGGCACCAGAAGCATGCTTGTTGTTGTTGTTGTATTTTCTGTCCTGAGGTGGTTGAGGGAGAAGATTTACAACAAATGGTCTCAACTACGGCTCCCTGAGACTTCATTCTATTCCCCTTTATGTAATTCAAGTTGAGGAATCATTGTTTTTACACAGCTGAGCAGATCCAGTGCACATTATGGACACACAAGTGCAAGTAATCTGAGTGGGACTTGCAGGGAATGAGAAATAGAAAATAAAATAGCCGCCGCACTGAAAGCGGCGCACTGCTGCTCAGGAAGATTGAAGATTTAAATGTGGTAGAACTTTTGATTTGTTGTGAAACGCTATGATTGCACCTGGTAAAGATGCTGCAGTTATTTAATTCTCAGCGTGAGAGAAAATACATGAATTCACTAAAACTAATAAGTACTACAAACCTTTCCTAAAATCTGTGAATATCTAGTTTTCAAGCCATATTTGGTTGCTAAGCAGTTTTAGCCTGTTGAGGTCTAAATTTGCTTGAGGTGCATTATCTGTCTGACCACACTACAGACTTGAATATTTTATTTGGAAGAACCAAAGTTAGGACTTTGCTGATATGACTTCCATGTTTGTTCTGTAAAGGGAACTATATCAGTAGTTTCTCATGTGTCCCACAGGTCAGTAGGTACCTTTGCCAGAGCTTTGGACTGCAGTAGCTCTGTCCGACAGCCCAGCCTACATATGAGTGCTGCTGCAGCCTCCAGGGACATCACCTTGGTGAGATAGACATATATATGATTTGATTTAAACTGTTAACACATGACATGTGAAAGGTGTTGTGGAGAAGGAGGACTGTTAATCAGAAAATCCTTGCGCGTGAGTCTGTTAGTGATTGTTGAAGCCTGTGTCTGGTTATCCTTAACAAGCATTTGGCCCCAAAACCTAGCCAGCCTAGTGTGGGTCTATTCTGCCCTAGATCCTTTCCTCATATATAAAACATGGATGAGAGCCCTAGCTACCCACATGTACACAAACACACATGCAGACACACAGAAACAGCTCAGATACTCTCATGGAGGCTGTGTCTACACACTCTAAACTGGTAAACTATAATCATATAGCTGCAATGAAATGCATGATTGGTTCAACTCATGCACTGACATGGATTTGTCTTGCATTTAGTTTCATGCCATGGACACCCTCCATGCTACAGGCTACGACATGACTCGAGCCATCGCAGCACTGGTTCCTCAGGGTGGACCCGTCCTCTGCAGGGATGAAATGGAGGAGTGGAGCGCCTCGGAGGCCAACCTCTTTGAGGAGGCCCTCGAGAAATACGGCAAAGACTTTACCGACATCCAGCAGGATTTTGTAAGTGGGAAAACAGTAGGATTTGATTTTAGGAAACATGCTTTTGTTCTGTCATATTTGTGTGCAGTATATGAAACTACATAAAGACTGTAAGCTGAGAACCGGGCAGACAGACATAGAAGTGCTGTTTTCCACTTTGGGTTTCAAATGGAATAACAAAATGTATTGCAAAGTGTCCTTGGTTTATTTAAGAGCTGCAAATACAGCCACTTGAATTCATTTCATTTTACAGATTTTTCTCAGCTCATCAAGCTTTATAATTATCAACTTATGCAGCAATTTGCACTGAAATTAAATTGTGAATTTTATGTACAGAAAACATAAAGGAATATCCTGGAGAGAGCTCTGGCTGTAATACGTACCCTCTAGAAGTTAACTTGCCAACACCTTTACAGCTCAAACCAGTCCTATGATTCTCCCCATTTTAGACTTCGTTTAGGTGTTCAGCTGATTTTCCTTTTATGCAACTTTCAAGCATAACAGTAGTCTTGTAAAGAAGCACTGTGTCCAGCCCCATGGTAAGAATGAATAGTGAGCATTTTTAAACAAACATCCAGTGAAAGCTGCCTCTTCTCTGCTGAAGCGCCTCATGTTCTTCAGTGCTGAGAAGAGTGGCGCTGCCTTTAGTGTTCTCTCACTGTGTGCATCAGTCCGCCACCTGGTGGCCATCTGCTGTCAGTGCTGCAGACTTTTGTTTCTACTTGAGGTTTTTTTCCAACAACAAGACTACACCATCAGTATGGGTGGGGCCACCACTTAAAGGCTCATATTCTTTCAAACTTCATAGAGGCAATGTAACGATTTAGCTTCAGTTTTTTAATCGTATCTTTACCTTTTTAATGAGCGAGTACTACATCAGGTTGAATGCGTGTGTGTTCCTTAAAATGTGAAAGAAATACACAGATATTTTAGCATTCATAATTATAAATGTCACGAAAGGGAGAATCATCTTATTTGAGTACCAATCTTAATTTCTCAGTTAGTTAAAGTCGTTAATGATCATGTAATCAAGAGTTTCAGCTTTAATTTTACATTCCCTGCCTTCAGCAAGATTTCCTCTCTTTCTATCTGTTCCCATAACATCACCTCAACTAAAACCATAATTATTTTCCTCTTCTGTCCCTGTGTAGTTGCCCTGGAAATCCCTGACGAGTATTATTGAGTATTACTACATGTGGAAGACCACAGATAGATATGTACAGCAGGTAACAACTTCCTTTATATATTTCTTAAGGAAAAAAGAAAACTAAGTGACCCATATTAATAAATTTTATATTTGCATGCGATTCACAAATCTGTTGTTGGTACCTAAAGGTTAGAAATTCACTAGGTCTAACTGCACTTCTCGTCAACAACCTCCTTTTCTGCTCCAGAAACGATTAAAAGCAGCCGAGGCAGAAAGCAAGTTGAAGCAGGTCTACATCCCCAACTAGTGAGTACTTTGATGCAGCATTTTATCAGCCTGCTTTCATTTTCCTACATATTATCAAGTATTAAATCAGTCGATGCTGCGGAGAAGGTCACAGCAACAACTCTGGTATTTTAAAGTTCAGCACTTGTCGCTCATTATACAGTACAAACTCTTCTTTTTATTATTCACAAACGCTCTCAGTACTGGATCAGTGGAACTACTGTCTCTGGTTGCAGGCTGATGAATATTATTTGTTCTCTTGGTGAATGTCTTGTCTCTGTATCTCTTCTTATATCAGTAACAAGCCAAACCCTAACCAGCTGAGTAACAATGTAAAGCCAGCTCTGGTAAATGGAGCAGCGGGTACAGCGGGTACAGTGGGTACAGCGGGTACAGCGGTCCCAGGACCTCCAGGCTCAGTGCCGACCCCAGGCTTGGGTAGAGCCTGTGAAAGCTGCTACAGTAAGTCATTCTGTTGTGTCCTGTTATTGCGCAAATGCAGTAGCTACTGTCCTGATGTAAGAGTTCTTTCTCCTCCTTAGAGGAAATGAGATTGTCGTGATAGATATACAGTCAAAGCCTCAGATGTTTGCAAATCCTAATCAGTTTTGATGCGACAATTAAACATCTTTCAGTCTCGGTGTGAAAATCTATTTGCTTCTTTAATTGCGCTCGATAATTAACCTGGTATGGATCTTGGGTGCTGCGTCTGTAGTTTTAGTATACGTGATGACAACATCCTTTTGTACTGATTTTCCTAATTTTTATTTAGCTAGCATCCAAGATCATCAGCCTATGTTGATCTCCATCATCCTTGTCTTCAGATCGGTGTATTTTCAATCTAATACAGATAATTTAAAGATCTGTTCTGTGCTCTTTGTATGCGGCACACATTTGATATTGGATTTCCATAATAGAGAGAAGAGAAAATGGCCTTATGTGCCCTGCAGCAAAGTATTGTTTGAATTATTTTAGAGGCTGTACTTAATTTAACGATGAATGATTAAAGCTAGGGCTTACTACACCCATTTTTGGTTTTTTTGTAATCATCTCTGCTTAGCCATGTGATTTTGTGCTGTGTGTTTGTGTGTATAGCCAGCAGCTCCTACCAGTGGTACTCGTGGGGACCTCCCAACATGCAATGTCGCCTGTGCGCCTCATGCTGGACCTACTGGAAGAAATACGGAGGGCTGAAGATGCCCACGAGGTTGGATGGCGAGAGGCCCGGACCCAACCGTAACAACATGGTACAAGCTCACACACGCTTCACTAGATATTGACTTTGTTTCCTTTCCACAAATAACAGCCTTACTGTCTGCCGGAAACCTTGCAGTTCACCAAAAGTTCATCTTCCAGAGAAAAATCTAATGTTGGTTATTAGTTAAGTTAATTTAGCCTTTTTAAATTAACCCAGTCATTGTATAAAATGAAAATGACATCTGAGACGCTTGAATCAGTATGATATTATTGTTTGGGGGAAAATGGTCCAAATGATGCTCTTTTAAAGCAAACATTTTGTCTTATGACAGTAGGAAAAGCAAAGGTGGAGTTAATCACAGCCCAGTTCCATTAAGTGTCCCAGTAAGCCTCGAGAATGAATCAAAGGTGGAAAGTAGGTCTTTCCATCTTTGAGTGCGGCAACCACAACCTGTGAAAAAGTAATATTTATTACTTCAAGAGAGAAAGTACCACAGTGTCCTAATTTGGGGTCTACAGATGCCAAACACACCATACATCTATGCATTTCTCTTCTTGTGGTTTTTGTCCTTTTTAATAAAGAGCAGTGTATCCTATTTTATTTTAAATATTTTTTATTACAATCCTGTTGAGTTTTCAGTAAAATCCCTACAGCACAGAGTGTTGTGTTGTGCATTTTAAATCTATACCCTTTGAAAGCCTACTAGGAGTAACCCTGAGAGCTCTCTTCTGAACTGAGGGACTTTCTGGCATATTTCAGGTCTGCTTATAGAACAAAATGACTGGGTTTGCATCAGAAATTAAATGAGGGTGATCTCTGTCTGTGCAGCTACCCTGGGAAAAAACAGGACCTATTCTAATGGTCATTGGACCGCAACTTTACGGACATATACTGACGTGTCAGAACTTAACTGTCTTTCACGGGTACTTTATGGGGGGAGTTAAAAAGCACTCTAGGCATCTGTCTTTCCCTTTGGTAGCCATTAAATTCCTATCAGGCAATGACTGTAGTCCAGATGTTTTCCTTGTCTTTAGTCCTGTGATAAATTGATCTCTCCCTAATCCATCATTTAGCATTCAACTGTAAATACACATTTCTACTAGTACAGGCTGTTCAACATTTTGGTTACAAAAGAAGTTTCTCATCCTCTAAACCTTCTCTAGAGCCCCCATGGCCTGCCCCTTCGCCACAGCGGCAGCCCCAAGTTTGCTGTAAAGACCCGGCAGGCTTTTTACCTGCAGACCACCAGCCTAACACGGATGGCACGTCGCACCTGCCAGGACATCATCAGACCTCGATATATGGCCAGGCACCCCTACCTCCCAGTCAACACAGCAGCCATCAAAGCAGAATGTAAGGAACCGTTTCCCTCATGCATAACTATGACATGTTATAACATTTGGGCGCTCTGTACACGTCCTCATATTTCTAATGACAGTGTTGTTTCACTGAATGTGTGCAGGTGCTCTGCGATTACCAGACAGGCCAAAAAAGCCTTTGCCACTGAAACCTGTGGAACGTAAACCTCTGGAGTCTGTTGTTCGGTATTTAGGTGAGATCAATTCGCCACTACATGTTCATTTTTCAGTTTCTAGTTTTTCAGGTCACTTTTAACTGGGTGTGATACATTGAGCTAGGTATTATGACAAAATGAATTTATTTCCTCTGTCATTTTCTTCATGTGTCTCTGATCATGTTTCAGAAGCACATCCCCGTCCATCCAAGCCCAATCCACCGACTCGCGGAGGGTCAATCTCTACAGGCAGTCTGACACCTATAAAGTCCTCTCCCATCCTCAACAACGGCTCTCCCACCATCCTGGGCAAGCGTACCTATGAGCAGCACAATGGACTGGATGGTGAGCCAGACAGACTAGAAACTTTGAAGCACATATACAATCTGCATGTGTTTGCCTCGTCAGCGTCAAAGAATGTCATCTTCACCGAACTCCTATTTGTCACAACCACCATAGAAGATTATTTCCATCTGCAGTGGTATATATTTGGCAGCATGTCTTTGTTCTTGCACCTCTCCACCCTTCCTCACTGATATGTGGAAAACCAAAAGCAGGGAGAGCAGCAGCGGCATCAAGGCTTTCGTATAGAACAGAGCAGGCTGGGATGGGGGTGGGTTGCAATGTGGCTTGCAGATGTGCAGCATCTGTGGGCAGGCAGAAATATATCAGCATTTAAGTCTGTAAGCTTGAATTCAGCACATGCCCAAGTTATGCTTGATATGTTGAACATTGTTTTGTTTTTTGGTTGTTAAAGACTTGTACCATCAATATGCATTTTAATCAAAATCCCCTTTGTTTCTCAAAATGAAAATATCCTTTAAAAAACATTCAAAGGGTTTTGAAAGGTTTACAGGCAACTTGAATTTGCCTTGGTGTAGTTTGCTTGTCTCATTTGATCAAATTTGGACCATTAAAGAGGCAGTTCTCATGTTTTGAAGTTGAATTAAATAATACTTAATGTATTTGCCTTTTTATTTTTAAAATTCAGTTTTTAAATTATTGCAATTATGTCACATTTACATTTATTATCTCATTATTGTGAATCATTTAACACAGATTATTTAAGCAGAATATAAATCTACACCTGCGACCTCTGCGGCTACAGCACATAGTTACGATCCACTGCCGAAGGGTTAACAGTTTGAGTGGGGCTCTTATGTTGTTATATGTTATTTATTTATTTTTTGGGGCGTTATGTCCCACTTTCTTTCTCCCCTGTGAAATGGGAGATGGGTAGAGACAGACTGGGAAATGAAGAGAGGGAGAGAATGCCAGGGAAGGATGGAAAGAGGAGAGAGCAAGAGGGAGATTGCAACAGGATCCGATCGGCCTTGCTTCTTTAGCTGGAGGCTACGGTCTATGTTGTCATGGTAACGGGAGAAAGGAGGATCAGGAGGGTTTGGTAAGTGTATCCTGAGGGAGAGTATCTCCACTGCTCTATGAGCCCACCTCAGGCCCATGCTGGGATAACACACCAGGAGGAGATCGGAGTTGGAAATCGTCCAGGTTCGAGGATTAGTTTTCATTTGTTTCACTTCCAACTAGCTGACTCAATCATATCAGAGGACAGAAAGGGTTTCTGTTGCATGTTTATTTTCATTACTTTTAAACATCGTTATTTATTTGTCTTATTAAATGACTGTGTTTTGTGGCAGAGTGAAAGGGATCATTTGTGGTCAGAACGCACACGAAATTGTGACCCAAGTCTGCTGCTCAAATTGAGTTTATGGAGCGTCGTAATGAGTTTCAGCTCGTTGTTCAGCTGTTTCGCCTGCAGGTTTACTGTTTTGGTTTACTGTCACGCTCTCACAGCATCTTTTTGGCTGCGAGCAGGCACAGTGAGGAGCTGATGAAAGTAGCGAGGCGTTAACAACCCAAGGGCTGTATTTCCCTTAGGAGCTGGTAGAGACCACAAAGGGGACCAAAAGAGGCTTAAATCTTGACTTTTGTATTTGTTGTCTGTCTAAATGGCAAGTTTGTGTTTGCTGCCCCCAAGTGGTAAAAGAAACTTCTTTCATCCAACTTTGCTACTTATAAAATTTGCTACGTTTTGTCTTGTTTGCTTAACCCAGACAACACTATACATATGGAACAGCCAATTAAATTCTTTAGTATGTTTCTATATGTATGAAGTTGGAGATATGCTGCATCATTGTGAATAGAAGCTTCTACTGTGAGTAAAAAGCTGGTGAAAGGGACGAGTAAAGTCTCCTTCTAGCGTCAAGAATTGCGATGATTTGCTGAAATCGTTTGAGGAGTAGAAAAGTAGAAAGAAAAGAAGAAACTGAGACCACAAAACAGCATAGGAACAATATTATGTAATAGTAGCATGTAAATGCGGAGGAGAGGCGCTCAGACCTCAATGCAGAAATATAACTTCTTACAAAACTTTGTGTCTGAATGACAGTCTGCCATGAAATCTCACTAACAAGTATTTGCAAAATAGCCTTTGTTGCTTCTCTAGCAAGCATGAGTGCATTTAGAGTTTTTAATTTCAATTTAGAACATCAATTAACTTGAATATTACATCATTTTATTGCTACTTTGTGTTGCTGCCAACTAAATGTGAATGTTAATGGTGTTGGCCTGATGGGCTTTGATTGAAGCGTATAAAAAGTAGTGAAGTGGAAGATGTGGAGGCACACGTTGTTTTCTAAAGCGCAGCAAAAATAAGGTTTGGTGTTGTTTTTCCTCTGTGCTGAAGTACTTTAGGAAGCCAGCAGAGGGCAGAAGAAAGCAATAATTTTGTGCAGCCCCTTACTAATAAGGGAGCATCTGAAAATACTGTTGTTTGCCTGTAGACTAAAAAACTAGAGCTGTATTTATTTTAGTTTTCTCCCGTGACATCTCTCATGGTCTTCTTTTTTTTTTTTTTTTTTTTTTTTTTTTTAGGTGCCAAATCCAAAGTATTGGCTCCACAGTGGGACATTATGGCCAAACGAATGAGTGAAGCAGTGCGGCCCTCATCGTCCCTCCAGGACGAGGTACATGAACTGGACTGAGCACTCTGCGGGACAACCTTCACTGCGAACCTCAGTGAGGTGAGAAATCCCCACTTACCCGTGAGGATGCTTATTTTTAATTGCCTTTGTGTTAATAGTTTTGCTGTTCTGTCTAACAATGTTGTTTCGCCAAAAACGAGGAAAGGAAAAACATACGCCTATCCAGCTACCCCTATAACCTGAGACGCTACGAAAGTAAAATACAAATCAAAAAAATCAAAGCAAAGAAAGCATCTAAGGCGCTTGTATCTATTACAACTAGGATACAAACCTACAGATACATTGCTTTGAAGAATAGTGGTGAACTTCTCACTGAGGGAGAAATATGATCAGGAAATCTTTGTTAATGACTGTGTTGCATCACTTCAATGTTTGGTGAATTTAAATCCTAAAAAAAGGCAACAGTAGAAGTCACAGCTGTGTTTTAATGATGAAAGTAAGAGCATTTCCACAAACACAGTGTGAAGAGAGAGGCATTGAGACTAAGTGGCTGTGTAGCCTTAAACTTGGGCTAATAAGGGTTCAGTTTGTTAGGTAACAGAGATTAGACTATGGAGCAATGGAGGAAGGTCATGTGGTCTGTAATGAGTGCATCAGGGTAAGAAGAGAGGCGAATGTACCCATCATGCTTGGTGCCTACCCTACAAACCTGTGAAAGCAGTGCTATGATCAGGGGTTGCTCCATGTGGTCAGGTCAATATCAGCTGACTACCATATACTGAGTGACCAGATTTTTCCCAGCAGTGGATTTTTTTTCTTTCAGGGATATTGGAAGATACCAATGTTAGGATTCATCAGACTCAAATTATGATTAGTAGTTCAGGGAATAGGACTAGCCACAACTAAATCCGGACCTTAAGGCCTTTGAGAATGTTTTGGATGTGCTGGAGAAGACCTCATACAGTGGTCTGACTCTCCCATCTTCAAAACAATCGGCAGCTGGGGGGGGGGGGGGATTTATGCAATTCCAGATGGAAATAAATGTTCTGACCTGTGTTAATTTTTGTATTTTTTTTATTTTTTGAAAATAAGTTTACTCCAATCAGAACTAATTACGTTCAGTCAATCAGAATTGATCTCCTTGCATAGGAAGGTTGTCACGTCTGCCCCCGATAAACAGGGTTGGAGGGAGAGAAGAGTTGAAATGTAGACTCCTTTTGAATTTGATGTCAATGAAAATAAGGTGCTTTGTAAACTGTTACACTTTATATTTTGGTCAACTAAATAAACTTTTGATTCAGTCAACTATAATCTAAAGCTAAAAGAATCTAGATGCCTAAATGATGAATAAAACCTAATTAAGCTTTGTTGTCAAAATTAACACTGGTTTTGATGTTGCATTAGATCAAAAACAATTTGTGCTTTCATTAAAGGTAAGGAGCAGTTAAACTAAATACTCAGTATTATTTTTAAAGCCAAGAAGAGTTTAAGGGGTATGAAAACTTTAACGTTTTAATGAGAGGTAAAACATTATGGTTTTTGCCCAGTTTTGAGAGTTTTTGCTGTCAGCTGTCATTAACTGTGTGTAAAACCTTTCCCTCGTGTGTTTCTTCCACAGCAGCGGGGGATATGAATTGGATGAGGCTTTTCCCACTATAACCATAGCCGAGGGCAGCTGAAAGGAGACGACAGCATTGGCTACTTTTCTTCAATCAGTATGAGTCTATCAGACTTCTGAAGACTAATCGATCAGTTTGGCTGTGGTCAATCAGAAAATGAGCCTGACTGTACAGGACTGTGTTTATTACTTACATTTCTCGTTATTACTGTCTTTGTAATTATTGTTATTGTTATTTTAATGTTTTTCTTTTTTCTTTTTTTACCAGTTATAACTCAGCTTATTTGTTTGTCGATCAAACGTTGAAACTTGAAGTTTCAAGAAAAATGCTTGCAAAAAACCCTGTGGAAAAGGGTGGAAGGAACGTAACAAAAGCCACTTGCATCTTCTGTGTTTTTCTTTTTCTCAAGTTTAAAAAAAAAAAAAAAAAAAAAGAGAGAGACGCACTTTGATTTCAGTGACACGAGTTCAAAATGTCTTTTGTTTTTCTGAATTTGAATGCTTTCTAGGAAATTTTCTGTTGTGTGAGTCGGCCCTGCTCTTCGCCCAGAGAGGTTTAACTTATTGAGAAAGACTTGGTGTTTTTTCTACCTTTTTCATAAGTAATGCATCTATGCTTCTAAAGTGTAATTAAAAAAGGAAAAAAAGAGGTAATTGATTTTTTCCCCCCTCTTCCTTTGGTGTCTGTGCACGGAGGTGAAAGTTGCACTGAATGTTCTGTTTTCAAGCTGGTGTTTACCCGTCTTTCTTACTCCTGCAGGTATGCAAACAGGGTATATGCAAAAAATAATGGAGAATTTTTCATTCCTAATTGCTTTATATGTTATATGATTAGTATTAGAAAAGATTTCATGCACAACCAGAAACATGTTTTGTAAGCAAACATCTGAAAACTAAAAAAAAAAAAAAAAGCAGGAGTGTGCTCTGCTTTCATGTCCTGTCCTTTGTGTGTTTATTGTATGTTTGCTAGCAGCTTTGCAGATTACATCTCTTCTCCTGCAAACATTTTTCACTTTGGGGTAACATCCTAGGCTCTGTAGACGCCTGACAACCTGTGCTGGCTTTTTAGCCTTATATCAGAACATATCTGAGCCTTAAAGTCTCTAATCAAGTGGCTGGGTAAAGCTGGTGGTTTTGCTGACCAATTTAGTGAATTTGCATCATTGTCTTTAGGTGATGGTGGGCTGAACTCACTTTTTAGTAATGATGCTAACAATAAAACGCTTTAGAAAGTTGGACACAGCACATGTACAGTTTACAGTATTGTAGTGCAGCAGATAACTGAAACAATCTTTCAAAAGTGGATACAAGCAGCAGAATTTGCAGGTTTGTCCACTTGGAGAAGTGTGAAAAATCCTATTAGCTACTTGAACTTCTGCATTTTCCATCTTGACCGTCATTTCAACCTTAGAAACAACTACAGAATTTCAACCACTGGATACATTTAAGAAATGTTACTCTTGATTTTTACATTTTTGACTTCAAGCAAATCAAAATTTATAACTTAAAACCCCTTTACACCACTGAAAGCACACCTTTAATATTCATGTCATTATATTTCTGTGTAGTTCATTTGAATTTTACATATTTGATGCACACACTTGGCTCATCTCTCCTGTGCTGGCACGGCATGCTATCGGCCTCTTCCTTCCTTCCTTTTTTTTTTTTTTTTTTTTTGAAGGCTTAAACAGTCACTCCAAAAACAATTTTAGAACCACCAGTTTACCTGACAAGCAATACATGGATGCAGAATCTGGGGTTTGAATTGCAGACCTTCAAGGAGACAATCTGCTCTAAATATAAATAAGAGAAATAAACGAGATTTGGGGGTTCAAGGCTGAATCCATTCAGGAAATGCAACTGAGACAAATCACATGTATACTATTGCACACCACACCCTGTGTGAAAATGTAAAAAACTAAAAAAAAATATATATATATATATATAAAAAATCACAAAATGACTTTTAAAGTTGACTTCTACAAAGTTGAATGTGTATCATTTGACACAAAGATCATTCAAAAAGGGAAGTGTAGTTTACATAATCTTTAAAAAAGAGGAACTTTTTGCCTTTGTTGACATTCATCTTGAATTTTCAGTTAGCTAATAGAATTTTGGCTTCATCAAAAAAGCAATAAAAGAGTATGTGTACAAATTTTGCAACTTGTATTCACCTGGAAATGTAGATTTATCTGCTGCACTATTCCAGTCTAATTGGTAAAAAATTTAAATTATAGGACTAATAAGGGGAAACAAGACTGTCAACTTTCTGTAGTAAAAGAAGTCATTAAGTGAAGTACAGGGTATTAGCAGAAACAGGGTTTGGTACACCTGGCTGTTTTATCTGATTTTTGAGCATTCACAGGTGAAAACTAAAATAAATTTGGCATTTTGGGTAAACATTTGAAAGCCATCGCCATGTAGGGTTGATGGCTGATCTAACTAAGTGTAAGAATATGACAGCTCTCCTTTTTACTGACATCCAGGTTCAAAGTTATGAAGACTCAAAAATGTCAATAATAAAAAGCACAATACCCCTATATACTTTCAACTGTTCTTAGTGTAAAGCCAAAGTTGAATGAAAACTACATATTTAACTAAAGTAGCTCCTCAGGGAGGACACCCAATCAGCAGAGAAACTGAGAAGTGGTACTGATGTATTTTTAATACTGATATGTTAAAATCCATGTTGATGTTACAGACTCAAAATCAAATCCATGCAATAATCTACACAGTAAAAAAAATGAAGTATTTAAAATCTGGGAAAGGAGATCACTGATTTCAAGTTGGTACGTTGTAATAAAAACTTGTTTAGTAATAACAGGAGGAACATGTTAACAGGGAGAAATCGCTAATAAATCACAATATTGAGGTAAAGAACTTGTCGCTAAAGCAAATCAAACAGCTCTTTGCTAGCCATATTGTGACACCTTTACAGCTTTATTCAAGCTATTTCACCTAGCTTTCCTTATCTGATAAGAGGAAGATGATCAGCATGTTTTTTTGTCAGCATGAGATCGATGCTGATTGCCAACATAACGATTCTGCAAGAGCATCCCTCCTTACTTTATGTGGCCTCATGGAAAATCCCGTCTATGTGGTATTTTAGCCTCTGCCGTTAATGTCCAGTTGAAATCATACCTGGTTAGTGATGTGCCCAAGCATACAGATAAGATTACCATAATCATATAATAAAGTTTTTCAAAACACTGAATGGCCTTTCAAATCTTGTTATAGGTACTTTGAAGACCACTTAGAGTTCGTATTAATATTTCAATTATGTCCTGTAGTGCATCATGTCAGGTTTAATGATTGTACATAATATTACTGTTGTTACTGCGTGGGGTCAGGCAGTGCATTATCTGTTGTTTAGACTGTATCATCTACTTTACATACTGTATTTTTCCAGTACAATTCACACTCCCCGACTCATATATTTCTTGGCCAGCACATTGAATTAAATTAGTTTTCATAAATCCTATAATGACTCATGGAAAGTCCTTACTTAAGCTCTTGTTTGTGAACTATATGTATGTCTTGGATTGTGACTACACAGCAGCTTCATCATGTGCCTGGAGCACCTTTTCTTCTGCTGAAGTAAATTGTTTGGCAATAAGACTCAAGTTACCACATGCCCCTAAACACTGTGACTGGTTTCTTTTAACTGAAAGAGAAAGACATGCAGATGTCACTGGATATGTGTGAGGGTTCATACCTCAGCAAACTCCTAAAATATTCATTCAGCTGGAAGCCTGTGGGAAAATCCTCTCATGTCCATTAGTTTAAGATCAAAGGTCTAAACAGGAACGAGTAACAATGGATGTTTGGAAATTATGTTTATGTACTGCATGTGTTTTCTGAGAATTAAATATGTTTTAGGCTGAAACGGAGGTCAGCGCCACAGTTTACATCATATTGCAGCAGCAATTACTTAAAGTAATTCACTTTTGTTGTGAAAATTTTTTAACTACAGAACTAAAATAAAAACAGGTGATTTTTCTTTGGATGCAACTTTTATATTATCCACTTTTAACATAATGCTTCCTGTCTGTGTTTCAGGGAGCGGGAAAACAAAGCACAAATGAGCCAAATATGTTTCTTTTTATATACTGTTTGTAAATAAATACAACCAAGCCATTTGGATCATCAAGAATAAGATTTCCGTACTGGATCAATCGAGGTCTGCATTAACAATGACCACCTCTAGTGGTGTTGGCCAACTGGGTGCCAATGGAAACTGTGCTACTGTTGGCTGAAGACAAAGAAGCAAGAGAAAAAGAGGACGGGGTAAGGAATGTTAGGAGGCAGTGAGAGATCAGGTAGAAGTGAGACTATAGGGACTAAAGGGGGAGAGCTGGCTGATATAAAGGAGCGATAGATAGATATATTGTGCGTGCAGGTGGAAGGGAAGTAAGGCCAGGAGCATAAAGAAATTAGGACTAGGTGTATAACAAAAAGACAGATGGCAAAGGAAAAAGCTTAAAGTGAATTATATGTCAGGCTGGACACTCAGGAAAGAGAAGAAGACTTGTATTGGCTGGCTAGACAGAGAGACTGAGTGGGAAGGGATGTGCAGCAGCTTAGGGTGATTAAAGGACAGAGATCGAAATGTGCTAACAAGTGAAGAGAGTGTGTTGAGAAGATGCAAGGAATACTTTTAGAAGTTCACGAATGAAGAAAATGAGAGAGAGGAGAATGGATGGAGGACATTGAGTAAATCAGAAAGTGCAGAGGATTAGTTTTGAAGAGTGGAAAGGTGGTAGGTCTGGATGACATACCTGTGATGGTATGGAGATGTTTAGAAGAGAGGACAGGGATCGACAAGATTGTTTTACACCATCCTGGAGATTAAGAGAATGTAATGGAGAACATTTGTACTTGTACTGAGTGTGAAGAACAAGGGTGAGCTGTAATAATTCAATCGAATTCAGTTTTGTTTATATAGAGCTAAATCATAACAACAGTCATGTCAAGCACTTCATAATAACTAATTAACTAAATGAAATGCGGAGTGATCTATAAACACATAGTGACTGAAAAGGGTTAAAGAAGAAACACTCATAGGGAACCACAGCAGTCTAGGACTATTACAGCATAATTAAGGGATATGTTTTTTTAAAAAAGGGAAGGTTTTAAGCCTAATCTTTGAAGTAGAGAGGTGTTCTGTTCCCCAAATCCAAACTGTGAAGAGAGACCTGAAAGCTGAAGGCTCTGCCTCCCATTCCACTTTAAAATATCCTAGGAACCACAAGTAAGCCAGCAGTCTGAGAGCAAAGTTCTCTATGAGGTCTCTAAGATAAGATGGGCCTGATTAATCAAATAAGGACTTTATATTTGATTCTAGATTCAACAGGAAGCCAATACGGGAGAAATATTCTCTCTTTTTAGCCCCCTTTTTTTAGCATTCTGGACCAGCTGAATGCTTTTCGGGTAGTTTTTGGGACAGCCCACTAGTAATAAATTACAATAGTCCTATAAATAATAAATTCATGAACTGGTTTTTTAGCATCACTCTGAGACAGGATGTTTTTAATCTTTAAAGATTTTGCGCAAATGCAAAAAAGCAGTTTTACATATTTGTTTAATATGGACACTGAATAACAGATTCTGGTCTAAAATGGGAAAAAAGTCTTTTCACTAAGGTCATCCAGGTCTTTATGTCTTCAAGACATTTCTGCAGTTTAACTAATTTGCGTACGTTATCAGGCTTCATTGATAGATAGAGCTGTGTATCATCTGCATAGGAATGAAAATGCATGGTATGGGAAGCAGGCATAATGTAAACAGAATTGGTCCTCGCACAGAACCCTGTGGCACTCCATAATTAACATTAGTGTGTAATGAGGACTTTCCATTTACATGAACAAATTAGAGTCTATTAGATAATTAAGATTCAAAGGGTAGTGCAGTATCTTTAATTCCTACAACATTAAAGATACTGCACTATACTGCACCATAATATTTCATGTGCAATGAAATATTATGGTAAATGCTACTGAGCAATGCACTGAGATCTAGCAGGACAAGAGGGCATAAGAAGTACAATTTGCAACCTTTAATGCAATGTTTGCATTAAGAGTGTTGATGGAGAAGTAGAGAAAAGGTCAGAATCAGTGTGCATTTTGTGGATCTAGATAAAGCATATGATAGGGGGCCAAGACAGGAACTGTGATATTGCATGAGGAAGTCCAGAGTGACAGAGAAGAAGTATGTGAGGGTGGTGCAGGACACGTATGAGGACAGCAAGACAGTTCAGTGGGTTCAAGGTGGGGTTTACATCAAAGATCTGCTTCGGTTCCAGTTTGCAGTGATGATGGACAAATGGAGGGAAAGCAGGAGTCTCTGTGGACTATGGTGTTTGCAGATGACTTTGTCATCTGTATTGAGAATAGGAAGCAGCTGGAGGAAATCCTGGAGAGGTGGAGGTATGCTCTAGAGAAAAGTGGAAAAAGTAGAAGTAGAAGCAAGACAGAATATATGTGTGTGAATGAGAAGGAGACAATGAAGGAGGCGGTGAAGGTAGATGAGTTTAAATAACTGGGTTTAAATAAGCAATGGAGGATGCAGAAGAGAGGTGTAGAAGTGAGTGCAGACAGGGTGGAGACTACTGTCAAGCCTAATTTGTGACAGACAGATAGCAGCAACAGTGAAATGGAAGGTTTTTATAAGATAATAGTGAGACCTGCTATAATGTAGGATTTGAAAATGGTGGGCAAGCATAAAAGCGTGACTCTTCAAGTATTTTGCCAGGGTATGGATATCAAGAACAAAACTGCATTTAAAACTTTTAATCCAACTTCAGTGAAAGTCAGGACTAAACCTCGGAAATGTCGATCTATTATTCCAAGTCAGTGTTTGCAGAACTATTCCTTCATAAAAGTCTTTACCTGTGTTGTTTACATATAGGTTAACACAGTTAAATTGTTAAAGTAGGCCATTCATTGTCCAACTGGGCGTGTGTGTATGGTTTTCTTCCGTCCTGTGACTTCACACTACATTACCTGAATGAGAGGGCTTCCACCTGACTTCCAGCCCAATAATAAACAACCTGAAGCCACGCACACGCTGAGCTCCGGTGCAGAAACGGTTAACCAAAAGATGCAAGAACTGCGTGAGTCTGTCTGAGCATGTGCTGCTGGTGCCGCTGCTGCTGCAGTGAAGTAAAATGTGTCAATTTTCATCGGACAGTAGAGACACCGTGGAGGAGAAGCCGGGGACAGCAGATGAGCGGCAGGAAGCGGACACAACCAGGACAATCTCTCCGGGGGAGATGCATTTGATCGTCCGGCTTGTGTGCTGAGGGACACCGCAGAGCTCAGCCGAAAGGTAAACGAAATGCACAGACGATGATTCACGTCGGTGTGCTGGAGCTCAGCGACATGTAGCCAACATGTTAGGATTTAGTAGAAATAGCCATGATCAAAACAAGTATTCGTGAGGCTCCCTAGTTATTATTTTGCAGGTTTTTGTAATGTATCCAACCGTGGGAATTTCACCCGCTTGTTACTAATGAGTGTTTCCTTGCAAGTTGATAGTTGTGCAGCCGCGTTTCTGTTAACCGTGCCGCAAATTTAGTACACCGAGGCTGGAAAAAACAGCTGGACATCCTGTGTCAAAACTGGTCATCACTTAACATGTTTTGTGCACAGTTAGGCTGTTGGCACCTGTTAAAATAAGGATATGTAAGCGTACACGAGCGCATTATAAAAGCAGCCTGCGCGTATAAGTGTGTCTTTTTCATTACGCGGAGGCTTTGTCAGAGGAAAGCAAGTGTTTTCAAACCCTCTCTGTTTTGAATCTGGCCTTTTTAATTATTATTTGTCAAGGATAACCATACCGCACTGCTCAGTAGGATGGAGGCGTGATGCTGCAGCGGAGTCTCGGCAGCCGGGCCTGCGCAGTGGCCCGTAGTTTTCCAGGGACAGGATAAGATGACTTTGGACATCTAATTACAAGTAGACAAGCGATTCTTTTCTGTCATGACTTCTCTTCTGGATCATGGTCACACTGTAGGATGTGTTTTTACAGAAACACGGTGCCATATGGGGTTTGGATTTTCAAAATCCCTCATTGATTTATTCCATGTAAGGCCTGCAGTTCACTATCATTTGGGGTGAGATAATCCCTGCTGCTGCAGCCTCTGTAGCCTATATCCCGCCTCAGCCTTTTACACTGACTCTATTGACATTTTGGACCTATTTATAAGCCATTCACTAGATTTCACAGTGAGGATTCCCCGAATGACCCGTTAATATAAATGCAAATGCTTGAAAAAACTGCATTTATCAGCGTGTGGGCATCTAAATTAACGTAGCTGTACAAATGGACCTGTTACCTGTTTTCATACACATATATGAATTGCTAACCTCTTGAGTTATCAGGCTTTTTAAGACGCGTGAAGGAAACGTCACAGCCCCACATTTTTTAAAGACAATAAAAAAAGTGAATTTCAGTCAACACCAGCACAGCAGTGTCAGTGTTTTTGTTGTTGTTGTCATTTTCACCACTCAGTAAAGTTCATTTAACCTAGTTTCACTTTATATTTTTTCCACTGGTCATCCACGAAGCAGGATGGATCCATGCTTTCGTGTTGTTTCCGTGAATCCTGAGCCTACCATGTAAATGTCTTAGCAGAAATGAACACTCATCAGACCAGGCAGCAGTTTCCAGCCTTCTGTTGTCCAGTTTTGGTGAGCCTGTGCAAACTTTAGCCTTCGTTTAATGTTCTTAGCTGGCCAAAGTGGCCGCTGGGGTGGTCTTCTGCTACAGGGGTTATTTGAGAACTGCTGTTCACTGGACATTTTCTCTTTTTCATACAACTGTCACTGTAAACCCCAGAGATGGTTGCGCAGAAAAATAGATGAACAGTTTCTGAAATACTGGCATCAACAACCATTCTGATACTCACTTTGAACTTCAAAAGATCGTCTTGACCATGTCTACTTCCATTATTGCTGTCATGTGATGGCTGATTGGATATTTGTGTTTACGAACGGTTGAACAGATATACCTAATGATGTGGCCGCTAAGTGTAAGTTTATATTTTTAGGGTTGCGTTAAAACTCTTCAATTAGTTAAAAAGAACCACCACTGAGCAAGAGAACTGAAGATATTGATCGCAAATTACATCCACGTAGAGGCATCTATAATACATGCACAAAAGAGGAGCAAGGCATGGGTTCATTCTGTATTTGCACTTATGCACTTTGGTATATGCTGGTGAAAAACGTGCGTTTCCATTAAGTTGTCTTTGTGTTCTGGACTAAGCACATTAGTGTCATGTTTATCATTATTGGATACATCTTGATTTACGGAGTTTAAGGTTTTAAAAAAACTCAAGTATTAAACTCTGATCAGAGCAGGTGCCAGTCCAGCACTCAGCTTCTTTTGTTTTTCAAAGATCTCTTCCCTTCTAAAACCTGTGCACCGAGACCAATCTCAATTATGCGCTGTCAAAGATTGATTACGAAGCTGTCTGATAGAAGATTAACATGCGCCTGCACCCCTCCATTATAGACATTACTCTCCATTGCAGCATGATGACCATGTCAGTAAATCTCCTGCTTTCTTTACAGCTGCTCCACGATTTCTAATCTATGGTCCATGACCCCTATGCTACCCTGGATAGAGGGCTTAGCTCCAATATCTCAGGGCCTCTTACTAAATTGCAAAAAGCTCAAGAGCTGGAATGAATGTGATTGGAGGAAGGTTGTGAAAACAATATGAGAGTATTTTCGGGATTGTGAAGGGTAATTCTTAAGATATTTATTGGGTAATAAGGAACGATGATAAACTGACATATAAGCTGGCAGAGAAGAAGAATGACAGAAGGACATGCAGTTTAACTATACAGAAAACAACCCAGTGCATTTCCATCCTCCGGGATACCCGAACACACTTATCTTTAGACATCATTCTCCGTAATGTTATTCCTACCAGCAGCACAGAGTACGCTTCCTCTGCACTGTGCGTTGATTGCCAGATAACTTTGGAAATCCCACGTCACCGCATGAGCTGAGAAAGCAGTAAAGAGTTGAAGTCACTCCTCTTGTCAGGCTCTCCTGTTTCATTCATGACGCTCCTCAGCTATTTCTGTCACTTTCCAGGAGTACAACTGAATGAAACACTGCAAGTGCTTTTACAGGAGAGTCTGCACTCTGTGTTCCCGTTTTATGTGTGGCCATTCAGAATAACTGTAAGCTTATATAATCGAGAATGTAACTGTCAATTTAATGAATTTCAGGAACTATAACTTAAAGAGGCGACCCTGGAGACATATCTAAACACTGCAGCAACCAAACATCCTTATATAGAAAAAAACACCTTTTCTTCTTTAAAAAAAGTTTTCTATCAACAAATCTGAGTAATACCTGATTTGTGTAATAAAGTCTTCATTGCAGTCTTCATCAGGTCATTGAGAGGTAATCAGGTATATTTGTTTCTATCAGTGAGAATGAACCCTTCAGCGTTCATACCACTCGGTTTATTGAGTGCACTCCTCCCCCACCGCTCTGTTTGTTTTGTTCAGGCTTTCACCTTGCAGATATAGAAAGAATGCCTACTATAAAGTTATATGAGCCTCTGTTGGCACTGCTGTGTCCAGGCTTTTAGTCCTCGTGGCGTCTCTCCCGCTCTATCAGCAGCTCGGATACTTTACGTGCCCCCGGGGAATCTCTGGAATTAGGGGGATGCTGTGAAGGAAGGAGGGAGAAGTGTGTCTTTGTCTTTAGCATCGAGGTATCATTGTCTCGTAATTCCATCTGTTTTCATTTGTTTCTAATATTTATAAACAATATGTTTATATAAACATATAAATAATATGTTTATATATTATTTGTTTATTATTTGTTTATATATAAACATATAAATAATATGTTATGTAATATGTAATAAATAATATGTTTATAATATATATCATGATATATATATATATATAATCATGTCAATTATATTATATCAATATATAAATATATATTATATCAATATATATATTATATCAATATATATATATCAATATATATAATATATATCATGATATAATATATATCAGTCATATTTTTACATCACCAGCTGTTAATATCTCCTCTGCAGCCTGTTTGTACTTTTTTGCCTCAAGTGGTGAAACAAGTTTGTGGTTTTCACCATTAGCAGCAACAGTTGTTGAAGATGCTCCAGATGAGGCTGCACTTGTCTTACTGATGCCAGGTTTTATACACTGCCTTTTAAGTGCAGGCACTGGTATCAGCTGTAAATAGATCAGTCCACATAGATGTGGCTTGTTGAGCGTGTTTTGGAACTTTTATTTGCTTCATCTTACAGAAAAGGTAGATGTGATATTTAGGAGAGTGACAGTTTGTTGTTTCAGGGGTAATCGACCTGCCTTCTGGAATCATTTGGGATCAGTTTATTTTGCAATACCTCAGTAGGTTTTCCCATCCCCCTTCTTTCACCCCTAACTCTTATCGGACATTTTTACGTAGGCCCTGTTAAACACACACTTCTTGCCGCTTGCTCATCGTGCTTCTAAAAAAGCAGTATTGACCAGGATCAGCTAATGGTGATCAAGGAAGGGACAGCAGTCCTACAGATTCCCAGTCATAGAACTAGCAGCATTCTGTACACTCTTGGGGAATTAACGGGCTAATAATCATTTAGAAAATCTCACTTAAGAAGCTGGAACTTGTTTGGATTTTTAGCACCAGTGGCTAATCATGTGTGCTCATTGCAATTCTGACTGGTGTATTTCAGCAGAAGAAGGCACAAAACATAAATACATTTGCTTTAAAGCGTCAGTATTTTCAAGTTGATTACATCAAGGGCATGTCGCCTGCAGTGCTGTTTCCATCAGTGGAGATGAAGCAGTGGTTAGGTCACCTTGGTGACTGACGCTTAGCTGCAATGGATATTGCTGGTTTCTATACACTCCACTGCAGCCTTCAAAAAGTGACCTTCTAAAAGTCTGCATAGGCCTGGGATCCGTGCCACGGGGAGATATATAGTGCATGAAGGGATTATCCTGTGCTGCAACGTGGTGTGTTTCTGATATGGTGTCAGAGTTCACAGCTGTCAGCATACTGTTAGCAATGTAAAGGTATCTGTGTGTATCTTTTCTTTTTCAAATTGACTTTGGCTGAATTCTCATTTGGTGTGTTTTATTTGTGCCGTTCTTCTGTTTTTTCACTGCTGTCAAGAGATGCATCTCAGAGACTTGACACCCTTGTTTTCAACCAGACCCTCAGCTTTTTTTCATTTAAAAGCTCACACATGGCTGGTGTTTACCCTCGTGTCCTCAGGCAAACCCCTCTTAATCACTTCCCCCTCTTTCAGTTCAGAGAGCACCCTGCCTGTGTTGTGTCTCCCCATGGTCATACTGAGGTTTACAAAGCAGGCAGCTCCATCACATCTGCCATTCTGATCACCATCAGACTGTGATGTCCCGTCGCGGGGCTCAATAGAGTGCAACGGCGATGCGGGTCCCAGCAGCAGGAGCTGGAAAGAGTCCTGCTGGTCAATACTTTGGCCCGATGAGAGAACCGTTGGGGTTGCGGGTTGGTGGGCGATATCCTACAACGACTGCAACAGCAGCAGAATCAAATAGCACCCAGTGTGTGAACTGTGTCATGCTGAGGCAACAAGTCAATAGATATTCCTACACGCACACACATTTAAAGGAGGGAGCAGAGGTGTCCTGTCAGCTTTTAAGATGCTGACAATGTAATCACATCAACCAGCAAGGGAGCTTTGTATGTGTCATCACCAGTAACTCTCCCCCGATTTCCCATCAGCCCCCCCACTGTTTGCCTTAAAAAGCAAAAGTGGAGCAAAAAGGTCAGGTAGCAATGTCTGTGGTGTCCAGTGTTAACATTCAACGTATAATAAAACAACCTCCCTGCGATTTTAGGGATACCAGACACCAAATTTAAAATTGATTCAAATGAACAAAGTAACAAAAGATTGAACCAAATAAGTTTTTTTTTCATGTCATAGTTTAATGTTTTCAATTCCAGAAAAGCTTTTGAGGAAAAAAAAAATACTAGCTCATTTTGAATTTGATGACAGCAACATGTCTCACAAAGGTTAGGCCATATCTGTGTAACATCTCATGTTTCTTTCTTGTTTCAACATAATCATCTGCGAACTGAAGAGACCAGTTGTAGGATGTCTGGGAGGGAATGTTGTCCCATTCTCATCTGATATATCATTATAGCTACTCAAAAGTCCTGGGTATTCTTTGTCATGGTGTGCCAAATGACACACTGGTGGGAGGGCGCCATCATATGCTTCCTAGAGAACGCATAAGATAGGATGTCAAGAGAGAAACTGTGGTACTGCATGAGGAAGTCAGGAGTGGCAGAGAAGTATGTGCAAGTGTGAGAAATCAAGCTCAGTAGAAGCTGTGTGTGAATTAGCGGTAGGCAGGTGTAACAGTGAGGCTACATGGAGCAGAGGTAGTGAAGGTGGATGAGGATGTTCCCCACGTTCATCACAATATGGTACAAAAAACAAAGAAAAAGGATTGCACTATTACGAAACTGCATAAGCAAGTATTGCACAGTAAACAATCAGAGAATTTCCATTGTAATCTTATCTTTGTGATAACTCTCTAAAATGTAGTGTAAAGAACGGGTTGAGCGGCTGAATATTTCAGCGAGTCTGATAATATTAACGTCCCTGTTATATATTTCCAAGAGACAGGAACCTACTGAAGAGAAAGAAACAACCCACATATTTTCAGTACTTTCAATGAAAATGATTTCTTTTTATATAAAGCTAAGAGCAAGTCATGTTTGCTGCACTACTCTACTAATCATTTTAAGCCTTTTCTTTCACCCCCGAATATATCTACAGGCCCTTTGGCACAAAGTCCAGGGTTAGACGGCTGAATGTCGTCTCACATATTTTTCGTCATTAGCGGCTTAGTGGGCATGAGACTGCTGTCAGTGAAGCAAAAAAAAAAAAAAAGAGAGAAGAGAGAAGGGGGAACTGAACTGAAAGAAGAAAGTGTGGGAATAGAATTAAGGCATGTGATACTCGAGTGAGAATGGGAAGCTTATTAGTTTGTGAACTCTTTTAAGGCCATTTTCAGTTCAACATTTTGACCATCACCACAGCCTTGTTCTTTATTTCCCCCTCTACCATAAGTGGGAGGGGGATCAACTGAGAAACTGAGGATGTGGTCTTATTATGCTGACTTTTCAGTGAGAAAGTAAAAATATCTCAAAGAAATCCTGCGAATTTTATTTTAAATAGGACCACGATTTACATTTAGGTCCATGTGTTTATGTCACATTTGTAAAAAATTTTCCTCTACATACATTCTATAAAAATATGATCTCAGCTTTTATTCAAGAGCTTTAACAAAAGTATAAAGATTTACATCCATCTTCATGCATAGTGCCTCATTTTCAGAATCTTCAATAAGATTCAATTTGGATGCAAATCTTTCACAGCCAATGCCTGCCTGAAGCCCAGAGCCAATGGACAAGTTGCAAACTTATGTTGCTTTTTGCACTTTGCTTTGAGTCATTATTTATTTGCCCAGTGAAGCACAGTCTGATCAGTTTTGCAGCATTTGGCTAAATCTGAGCAGAGTGTATATTCCTGTACACACAGAATTCATCCTGCTACTTATACCCGCATTCATCAATAAACCTTAGTATCCAGGTTCCCCCATGTGTGGTATAAATGGCATAAATAGATCAAACTAAATAAAAGCAAGCCTGCAAAAGTGGGTCTTAAGCTTCTTTTTAAAGGTATCAGCAGTGGCCACAAATCTTAAATCCAATAAAAACCAGTCACCAGTGGTAAAGATTAGTGCTATCATATTTTTTTATAAGTTCTAATATATTCAGACCAGAAAGTCAAGGTTTCTTAATAACAGCATCTTTACTGAATGTTCCCTCATCCTCTTGACAGTAGAATAATTCATTTCAATTTAATTCAGTTTTATTTATATAGCACCAAATCGCAACAAGGCGTGTTACATTTTAGTTTAAAGACCCAACAATAATACAGAGAAAACATGGGCATGTGCTTTGGCCACAGTGGGATATATATATACAGTATGCAATACTTTTGTGATTTGGTCATCTCACGCAGAATTGATTTTAAATCCTTTTTGGATATAGGTTCATGAGTGCCTGATTACACTACGTGATGCTATGAATAAAATGCATTAAGCTAACCACTGTATGTATACAGGTATTTAACCCACTCCTGAAGGATGACTTTTGTTTTGAAGTGTTTTAGAAGGAAAAGCTGTAAATTACATGGAAAGTAAACTGGGTCAAGTGTCAGGTATAGGTGGTGCCATGGACTATCTGTCTCGTTTCTCTTGGAAGGAGACAGATAGGAGGCATACTCATCTTGCTCTCACCTTACCCCTGTCTGCTCTACTGAGAAAGTAAGTCAATATAGCATTAGGAAGCCTATTATCATAGGCTTCATCTGCAGGTATTGCCCCCTGCTGGTTATTAAAAATAATGCAAGTTTGTGCACTTGGGCAATGGTGCATTTTTTCAGACCAAGTGGTCATCTCTAATCCTGCACACATAGTCTGTGAATACAGTGCAACATAGCACTTTACATTTAACATTTTGGTAAAGTCACTATCACGTCGAGAGTGAGATTAGAAGATCCATTCGACTCATGTCTGATCACAGACTATATGGCAGAGGTGGGCAACTCCAGGCCTCGAGTGCCGGTGTACTGCAGGTTTTAGATATCACCTTGGGTCAGCACATCTGAATCACATGATCAGTTCCTTACCAGGCCTCTAGAGAACTTCAGGACATGATGAGGAGGTCATTTAGCCGTTTGAATCAGCTGTGTTGGATCAAGGACACATCTAAAACCTGCAGGACACCAGCCCTCGAGGCCTGGAGTTGCCCACCCCGCTATACGGCTTAAGCTTGAATCAAGTCAGCATACTCAGCACAAAGAGTGGAAAGAAGTGGAACCTGCTAGCCTGGCTCCATCCAAATAACATATACCCATCAGCACCATTCACTCGCTACATGTTCGATAGGTCAGTGTCATTTCAGAACCCTGAACGTGAGAATGTGTTGAATCTTCAGTGTTTTTTCCACTTTAAGGATAAGTGCTAAGATTTCATTAATGTCCTTATCTTTCAGGCGCTAAAGGGAAATTTACTTGATTATTTTCATAAAGGTCACAAGGAGCTGTTCTGATGCAGTAAACCCTTTAACGGGAACCAGTTCTTGCAAAAGGCTAAAGCTTGTGCTCACAATATTTGACAACTATTGGCTGACCCAGTCATGCTGGAAGGGATGAGAAGGAGAGTATTTCCCAGGGAGCCACAAAAAGATGGTATAAAGGGTTTAGGGAGGTCAGTTGGTCCATCGCTGTGGCCCAGTTCCTCACATGAAACCCTTGTTTCTTGTTTGGGAGAAATGTGTTAATCCCCAGGGACTCACTCTGGGCCCCAGCAAACCTTTGAAGGAATAAATAGCCCCAAAAAATCAGCTTTTGTTCTTCAAACCAGCTTTTGTACTCCTAACCTCTGTCAGAGCTTGTATTTAACAGACCGGTTATGAGCTATTGTATAATAACTGCCACTATGACACAGTTTCCTCTGGAAACATTGTATAGCAGATGATATATACACACAGTGGTCTTATAAACTATGTAGTCCTTGAACCTGCCAGTATGGAGCTGTTTTCCTTTTGTGTGTTTTTTTATTGGACGTGCAGTGTTTAAATAGAGGAAGGATCTAGCCCTGCGTGGGCCTTCTGATACCTGATACCAAAGCCTGTGTGTGTGTGTCAAGCTGCAGGATTTAGAAAAAGAGCACATGATGTAGGTAGTCAGATGATGAAGCTATACCTTACATAAGAAACACCCGCAGTCACTCAGTAAATAGCATCAGCTGAGGGAAGGGCGTAGAGTTTAAGTGCTCTGCAGCCCTCTAGTCTCTAATTTAATCTTCCTGATGTCAGTACACTATTTCATCACCTTGTCCTTAATTGAACTATGGCTTGGTACCATTTACAATTAAAGTTGTAATCCAAGATTACAGTCCTGGCAAACTGTTGTTAATAAAGATAACCGCAAATAGCTGTAGACCCCAGACAGCTTACACTTGTGTCATCACTACTTCAGAAGTTGGCAGGAACTGTAATATTTAAAATCAGGAAAAGTAATGTATGTTTGTTGTTGTATGTTGTTTTCAGACTCTCCAGTAAGATACTGATAGAGTTTCTTTGGGGGCCAAACTCATAAAGAGTGCAGACAAGTTCATAAACAAATGAAAAGGAAACTGGAAAACAATATAATCCCTGCTGTCTTACCTCCACACTGTGGTCAAGTTGCAATGAAAAATAGGTGTGAATGTAGAAAGTCAAACAGTACAGGAGACACATGTGTGAATAGTTTTCAACACACCCAGGGTTGGAGTTTCACTAAAAAGAAACCCTGTAGTATATTACAAATTACTGTAATTACTATGTAATTACTTGCCGGAGAAAATAATGTGTTACACTGATTATTATATTACTTGAAATACATTATCACATAATTATCAGTTAGCAACATAAACCTGAGGCTACAGCCCCACACACCATTACATCTCTATCCTAAAGAGGACACACAAGATCTTTTTTAGTTTTTAAATATAAACGCAAAACGGACAAAAACAAAGCAAATTTGAAAACAAGCCTAAAGAGTTTTCAAAGCGATTCTACTTTCAAAATATGTGCAGATAGAAATGAAGGTCACACGCCTGATATCGCTGCCTTGTTACCAACTGAAGAACAGGCTCTGGATGCTGGACCAGAGTCTGCATGCTTCTTTGCTACCTTTGTGTTAGCATGCTGTCTGTGCAGAGCTGAAGTTGTGTTATCAGTTTTATGCAGCTGTTTCTGTCCTGAACATTTTGCACTTTCACATTTCGCTCTTGTTTTAATTAATATCCAAATCTCCACTCCTCAATAGTTCCGCTGCTCCGGTCGACTGATTTATCTCCTTCCTACACAAAAACCTGCGTACCTTGACGTTTGCATGATCAAAAAGTCAGTACAGCTCTGATATGATGGAAAGAGACACTAACAATAAAAACGAGAAATGGATGTTAATACATTGAATAACTATAGCAGAACGAATGCCAACTATAAATAGAATCTAAAGAGTACAACTTGAAAATTGTTAGAATTAATATGTATCCTGACCAGTGTCTTGCTGCCTGCTTGTCATCTTTCTGCCTCTTTCTTTCTCTCCTTTTCCTTCAGATCTTTGTTTTTTTGCTACAGTAAAGTCTGTGTGAAGGCGAGAGGAGGAAGGATGGTGACATCGGAAACCCCAGAGGCTCCCGTTCCTCTGACAGCGCTGTCACGCTGGTACCTGTACGCCATCCATGGTTACTTCTGTGAGGTGATGTTTACTGCAGCCTGGGAGTTTGTGGTCAACTGCAACTGGAAGTTCCCTGGCGTGACCAGTGTATGGGCGCTCTTCATCTATGGCACCTGCATCCTCATTGTGGAGCAGATGTACCTAAAGCTGCGCGGTCGCTGCCCCGTGCTGCTGCGCTGCATCATCTACACTTTATGGACCTACCTGTGGGAGTTTGGTACGGGGCTGCTGCTGCGCCAATTCAACGCCTGCCCTTGGGACTACTCTGAGTTCCGCTACAACTTTAAGGGACTGATCACGGCTGAGTACGCGGTGCCCTGGTTCTGCGCATCCTTCATTGTGGAGCGCCTCGTCATCCGCAAAACGCTGAGGCTGCGCTTTCATGAAGGGCCCGAGGATGGTTGGTCAAACCATCAATCTGATGCTGGGGGTGGCCGAGGGAATGGAGGAACTGTGGGGGGTGGGAGAAGGAGAGAGAGGAGCAGAGGGATGGGAAATAATTCTAATGGCTACCTTAAAGCAGAATGAATCAAGGAATTGATAGAATGACACAATCCAAACCAGCCCAATCCGACCCTCCTTTTCATAAGCAGTCCTACCCCTCAGCTGTGTGAGATGAAGACACACAGCTGTGCAGACTGGGCTGGTATGCAGACAGCCAGACAACAAACACCTAACTGGGGCTTTAAATGCCCAAATCACACACTGTTAACACAGGGGTACCGTTAACTACATGCTGCTGTGTTTGCTGCATTTCATAACGCACCACCCATTTCCATGTGGGCTTGACCTTAAGGAGATCAGGGCTCTCTCTCCTGTCCCACAGTGTTTGGGTAAAAGAACTACTGTTGCAAAGAGTATGTGTGATTGTCCTGTGGAAGAATTAATTCACGAACAAATACATTATTAATGTTTTTCAGGGGCACATCAGTCTATATTAAAGCAGAATGCTTGCTGTGTAGAAATCATAGTAAAAAGTAGCTTGGTTGTGAAATGTCCTTTTTTAAAATGTACATATTGTCCTTTAGTATTATTCAAAGTACTGTAGTAATGTAGCTACAAAAGGATCCATAAAGGTGCTGTATACCAGCATTTTATTTTGAAAGGTCATTCACGGCTAAAAATAAGGAGCTTTTGCGTGTGACAGGAAACAGCCTGCTGGTATGATACCACTATATATGTGCTTGCCTGAGTGAGGTGGTTAGCAGTGACTGAACTTTCAAAATAAAATACTTGTATTCAACACCTTAAGAGTATACTGTCCACCCAGGAAGCAATGCGCCATCTGTCAGCTTATGTCACGACGAATGTTTCTCTGCAGTTAGAGAATACCCACAATGCCTAAAAAACAAAAAACAAAAACAATGCATGAAAAAATTGTCTTCCAATATAATGTGACATTTTTTTTACAGAGCTCATTCAGCAGCCATACTGTGTGTCTCCACAATCAGTCTGCTGCTTGTGTGTTAATGACAGTAGCTCAGAAGGTGGAGCTGGTCCACCAGCTATCAGGGTTGATTGCCTGTTGTCTCCTTACTGCATGATGAAGTGTCCTTGAGTGAGACGTTGATACCCAAACTGCTCCCGTTGAGCAGGTCATGGCCTTGCATGGCAGCTTCTCCGCCACTGTGTGTGACTGTAGGTGTGTGTGTCTGCAAGCTTATATGATGGCACTAAATAAATGCAGGGACGCCTTTCTGCTGTCATGGTTACGAGTCACGACCATCAGCATAAAGCACAAAGCTTCTCGGTAATGTGCTTTTTTTTTTTTTGCAGCTGTTCAAAAACGTGCACACGGCTCGCTGTCTGCATTTTGTTTTCTTTAATGTTGTCGAGGCCACACATGCCTCATGTATGTATGTAACTGTCATTCACTGGAACACAATACTCCTTCCTGTCCAGTTACAGTGCACACGTATGAATATGTTTGCTGAACAAGTGAAGCCTGTGAATGGAGAATCTCATGGATGGACACCGAAGGTGAAGTATTGAATTCCAAGAAAAAAACTTTTTTATTTTATTTACAAAGAGTCATCGAATTATTGGTCTTTAGGTTTCCATTTCTGTCCCCGTTGTTTTTGTTGCCGACTTAAGTGAAGGAGAGGAAGTTCACAGCAGAATTTGTTAATAATTTACTGAAGAAACACTCACTTTTCAGCCAAAATGGAATTAGTTGCTCATGTGTTTTATAAATTCATGATGTGTAATTTGACCTCTTTGGTATTACGCTGGATGTTTCCATGTGAGGCAGAGTGCATCAGTGGAGCCGTATTATCAGCGCAACTAGGTTAAAATGCTCAAAACTCTGACACTTTTTAACATTCATGTCTTAAAAGCAGGTAACCCACACAGAATAATGGTAGTTCTAGACGTAGAAGGATCAAGAAGTGCATACACTTGCCTCCATATGCAGGAAGCGATGGCATTCTTTCTATGTGGTGCTAACTGTTTAAATGTAAAAGAGGTAAAACACTTCACTTTGATTTCAATGTACTGGAGGACTGATAGCATATACTGATAGCATGTCATATAGAATATGATTGCTGAAAAGTATATGTTCTACAGGAAAGACACACTGTGCTTGATCAACTTAGACTTGAGCAGTTATTAGAAACTGATGGACTCTGTAAAACGGTGACCTTCATCTGTGTTGCGTCACTGAAATGCAGTGGCTTCCCTTCACTGTCTAAGCTGGGATGAAGTGCTGCCACCCGGTGGATACACTGAAAACAACTTTTATTATGCTACAATGGAAACTATAATGTGTAGAGAAAAACTTGTGAAAAAAACATGTTGTGGTTTTAACCCCATGGCATTTTTATCTAACTTTAACATGTTTATTTCATATGTGACTCAAAAGGCTTAAAAGCAATATAATCTATGCCCCAGCTATGTTTAACTTCTCTTTAAAATCCAATGAACTACAATATGGTATGCAGCTAATTAGTACTACTGCTTTAATGGAAGAAATTACAAGAAAATGCAAGTGTATTCTCCGCAATATGTGAATGAAGGCGTGCTGAGTGTGCATAGGGTGTTGTACAGAGACACTGTCTCTGTGTGTGCATGTAAAGTGTGTTAAAGTTGATACTCTGGTATTTTTACCTCCAGTGTGCATGTGCAAGTGCAAAAATTATCTCGTCAAACTCAGATTTTAACCTGCTGATTATTAGCCCCCCATGCACTGTAACAGTTGCTTTAAAGAAACAAACAAAAAAAGAAATGTACAGGTTTTTAGTGAAATCACTGTACTGTATATCAATCATTTTGTTTTTTGTTCATGTATGATTTATCAGTTGCTGGGATTAAATATATTTATTGGATCTTGATATTTGTTTGTATGGAACCTTTTTTTAATGATCTATGTCAACAAAATGTATACATTTACCCACATTTCACTCAAAGACAACTCTGGATTCTTCAGGGTTCATCCTCGGGGTACAATGAATATCTGTACAGTAGCTCACAGCAGAGATTTCCCTCTGGATCAGGTCATGGCTACTCCTGAAAAGTAATACAACTAAATCTTTTCTCCTGCTTGGCTAAAGACCCAGAATTAAAAGTAAATAGGACGATGAAATTAGTTGTTTTACATCCATACAGTTTGAACATAAAACAAACTTATATAAAAGGTTTTTTTGGGGGGGGAACAGCGCACACATTAAACCCCCCCTCAGCGTTGGAAAACATCTGCAGTCTGAGATTAAGCAGGTGTAAGTCTTTGTTTGAACATTTGACTTCTTTACATCGAGCTAATTGCTGCTTATGCGAAATCACAGAGCAGGCCATCAAACGTGCTTTACAAAAATGCTCATATCCTCAAGGGATGAGCAACTTTCCCTGTGATTGAGTAACTGGTGCTCTGAGTGAGAACTTCTAGGTCACTACATGTTCTAGTGCTTTCCTTCAGGAAGATTTTCACAGGGTCACATCTGAAACTGTAGCAGACACAATCACATTCTTTCTCTAGATCCACAAAGACAGTGTAATTTATTCTAACCTCTATACTTCACCGTCAACATCCTCAGCATCAGTAACTCTTTCCCATAGCTTCATGGTATCATCACTTTTATCCCTCTGTAGTTATTGCAGCTCTGCACATCATCTCACTCTTAAAAACTCTGTACCAGTACACTATTTCTCTATTTCTCAAACATTATCTCACTTTCTAAGATTGTTTTTAAACAGTCTGGTTAGAAAGCCCACTGCCCCCTCTCCCAGAAATCTCCATATCTCCACAGGCATGTCATTTGAGTCAACCACCTTTCCGTTTTTCATCCTCTTCATAGCTTCCCTACTTCCTCCTTACTAATCCTCTTCACTTCCTGGTTCACTATCTGCTATCCCTCCTCCTCTCTGTCATTGTCTTTATTTTTATATAGTTTTAATCTTGCGAAATATTTTCCATCCAGGGAATGAGTAAAGTTTTTCAGGATACTTCAAAATCTGTAGAATAAGGGTGAGTATTCTGTGGAAAACCTTCTTGGTTTTGTACCTGCTATAGAGAGACAGCAAAGGGATGCTTTAATAAGACTATCCGATTGTTAAGTGATGACGTGACGAATTCTACTTCCGGGCCTAAAGTAGTCGTTTAATATGGCTTTTGTGTTGTTAACATGTTTAATGTTATGTATTTTCTTCTATTTAATCTCAAAAAGCTCCTAAAACAGTCAGTGATCACTGTTGACCTACCTCGGCTTTTATTACCGCTAATCATTTATTTAAGCTCAGTTTTTAAAACCTTAGGATGTAACTACAGCCCAGCCCATGCAGCAGTATATGAATGACTAACCTCGTATTGTGGATGGATTATCTCAGTTGTTCTCCTGGCTGAAGTTTGGTCCTTTTACAGCATCCTGCCATGCGATTACATTTGTTCCTGACCACCGAGAACACTCACGTTAACTTTTATCGAGTGGGAAAAAAGTTAGCTTGTTTATATTATGCTAAAGGGGCGATTGTGGCTCAAGAGTTGGGAGTTCGCCTTGTAATCGGAAGGTTGCCGGTTCGAGCCCCGGCTTGGACAGTCTCGGTCGTTGTGTCCTTGGGCAAGACACTTCACCCGTTGCCTACTGGTGGTGGTCAGAGGGTCCGGTGGCGCCAGTGTCCGGCAGCCTCGCCTCTGTCAGTGCGCCCCAGGGTGGCTACAATGTAGCTTGCCATCACCAGTGTGTGTGAATGGGTGGATGACTGGATATGTAAAGCGCTTTGGGGTCCTTAGGGACTAGTAAAGCGCTATATAAATACAGGCCATTTACCATAACATAGCTGTATCACTAGCGGTCATGTAGCACATCATTATATACCAGCTAGCCCAACTTCAGTAACCCTACAAACGTCACTGCTGTTTAGTTTTCTGTCTTCATTTATGCTGGAAGTGATAGCAGAGCTGTACGTTTTAATTTGTTTCCAAAACCCTGCAGTCAGGACATGCTATATTGTATTTAGATAGAAGCTAGCGAGCTAACTCCCTGCTAACTTCTAACTCCGTTAAATGTCATAAATTCCGTTTTCATGGATGCCTGGATGTTAAACTCAATTGTTATACCTGGTAGAGCAGAACGCTGATCATTTTATTAAAGATGAAAGAATTTAGACAGTTTTTCTACTCTCAGTAATGCCATAGTGATCGTTTGATATATGGACCTGCAGCGGATTTTTTTTTTTTTTACTTTATTTATCACATTTTAGACATACAGTCAAGTAAAACAGGGATCACATAAAAGATGACATTGTGGTAGTACAATGAAGAACAGAAAGAGTGACAAGGACAGTGAGACAAAAGTGAGTACAAAAAATAAAATAAATTAAGGGGAACATAAATAAACAAAATGGACCTGCAGCAGAGTTTAGGTCCAGACACGGCTAGTGACGTCAGACTGAACAACCGGATTGGCTTGTTAGCGGAATGCTAACTTTAGCATGCTAACATGCCCAAACACCAACTATATGCAAATTAGCAACAAATAAACACGTACGACTGAGACCGGTATTCGTCATGGTTTTCTTCATTTTTCAAGGTTGTTATGATTAAGCAGGTGAGGTGATGAAAAGTTTAAAAAAAAAAAACATTCAAATTAAAACGACTTTTCATGGCAGAGCACAAGCCTACAGTCTACAGTTAAGAGACCTTAAACACACATCAACTCAGTGGTACTCCAGGCTGTCCAAAGGTTTTTTGAAGTTTTTCTTTGGACTCCTTTTCACTCATTTTTAGTCCAGTCGTTGTACTTGACCATTTTCAGAGGAATGCCTTTTGTTTGTTGAGCCACTTAACACTGACCTATGACTCATTTAAGCATAAAAACAGGACCATAAAGCAGTGTTGTGTCTACACCTAAGAACATAGCAACCAACTAGTACTAGTACTTGCAGCCTGTTGCAAAAACATACAATTTGTTCACATTTCTCTAGTTGAATCTAGAAAAATGCCAACTTTGATTGTCCTACAAGACACCTGGAGAACTATTTCTGAACACTACTAAAAGAAATGACAATGCGAGAGTTCAGGCTGTGTGGAAGAATAATGGTCACAGATCATACCAGATATTGACTTTCAAGCTGATTTGAAATCCACAAACCTTTTTGATTTGACCTTATATACTTTATACACATTTATATTTGCACAGCTTTCAGTGAATCACTGCACCTATTTCCTGTTTTCAGGGCAAATTTCCATCTAAATCACAGTAGTAAATGTAATGTAACACAGAACCTTAGTCTTATAGCATTATTGTTTTTAATACTATATTTTTAGCCTATTTTTAGAGTGTAAATTGCAGTGACCTAGATTATACACTCCGTGTTTCTGAGTGCATGCCTCTATCACAGTTATCAGGATCATGGTTAATTATGCAAGCAATCCTCTGAATTACTGCCAAAAATCTTCACTGTTGCCTTTATAAAGTGTAAACCCCTGGCCTATAGGTGTTTATATTATAGCAGGTACTTTTCATGTGTTCACAGCAAGCTGCAGCTCACTTCTTTAACCACACGATGGCTCTTTTTCACCAACAACGACAGGCGAGCGGACAGGCAGCTTGAGGACACAGGTTGATCCTGAGTCATCAGTCTGCTGAAAGATTAGGTTGTCGAGTAGGCAGTTTTTATGGCTGTGCTTTCCAAGCAACGGGACAAAGATGGGTTTAAAATGTAACTTTTCATGATGCACACTCGTAGGATTTTATAGCAGTTGAGTTGCCCATCAAATATGAAGGTTTCACTCATCTTTGTTTTTAACCTGTAATTTATTTATGACAGGCTCTGACTTCAGCATTTTATGTAAGCATAATAAAACTGGAGTTTGTTTAGTTACATGATGGTGCGCTGACAGATTTGTGTTTGTAGAAGAGAAGTAGAGAAAAAATTTTCCATCTCCTCCCTCCTTGCTACCACACCTTGCACCAGCTACTGAGAATATGGGTCATTAACATGCCTTGTCAAATCAATTGGCTTTGAGTTCCAATTGGCCCTGGGGCCCTTCAGCAGAGCCATGCCTACCTACCTGTAAGAGGGTTTGTCTTCTTCACACGCCCGAATGCACTAATTGGCACAAAGCTGCTGTGGCCCTGCCTCAGTCGGCACTGTCGGCAAGTGGCTTCATCACCCTTCTTCCAATCACTCTCTCGCACTCCAAATAAGGACATTCAGAACCTGTGAGTGTGCTGCCTAAGGCGGGAATTTAAGACCTGTCTTGTGAGTGTGTTGTGTTGCTCGTGTGCGTGCGCCCCGCACTTTGTTAAGCTTAAGTTTCACCGGGCTTTTCTTGTGTGACTTCATTGTTCTCTGTGTCAGGTCTAGAGTTTGCTTAACAGGAAGTGGATTAAAGTCCAAGCGTTAATGTAGAATATCCGCAACAGCTCGACTCCACTGAAACTACATTGCCAGAGAGAAATCAGAACTCTTAAGCAGGCTAGTAGTCTTTATAGGTGCAAATTATGAAGTCTGACTTAGCTCTGTTTATTAGTTATATTTTGTATGAATGTGAAAATGGGCTTAAAGTTTCTCCAACCTCTACTGAGGCCCTCCTCAAAGATTTGGCGAAAACTCTTCTTGGTTGATTTTTGTTTGCTTGTACCATTCCAAATTCTTACAGTGTTTATAGCTAAACAAGCTTTTAAAATACACTCGCCGATTCTGGGCAAGCATCTTTTTTGGGGGCTGAAGGAGGAAAAGATTTCACTCCCAGTCCTCTCCTAAGAGAATATATTAGGGTACTAAGCTGGGTCTCTATGAGGTAGTTTAACATTAGTAAATGAAATGATCAAGATAGAGTAATGTAAGTTTACTTTGAGAACCTTCTTGCTGTCTTTTAACACATTTCTCAAAGCATAGCTGGCAGTCTGATGTTACATTTTTTTAAATTGCAATACTGAATTTGCTAAACTGACTATGTGTACATGTAGGGAAGGGACTGATGGCAGCTGAATGTCAGGTTGGCATTGAGAAGCACTGGGCTGAATGACAGCGCTATGGTTCATTTAGTGAGCGTCATTAAGGGTGTTGGGGGTGGGGTTGGAGGCCGAGGTTTGGTTGGGAAGGCAGACTGACAAAACGAATCGTTCCATCAAATCAAGGCAAGGCCTTAACATTTGCATTTCCACTGAATCAGAGCCAGTGAAGAAAGAGCTCTCCATTGAAGGGAAACTTGTTTGACGTGTGAATGAGCGAATGCATCAGGCTTTTGCTAAAGCACATTCATGCCTTCACAGCTTTGGACAGAGTTTAGGTCTTTTGCTGGAAATCGCAGACCTTTTTAGTCACTTTTTCCTCTCATGTAGGCTGCTTGGCAGTCAGGCCCTCCTGCAGTCAGGGTTGGACCAGCACAGGATGAAGAGCTACATGTTCATCACTTTTCTTTTCCTTGACCTTACTGTACTCCTGTGTCTTCACGCTGCAATAGAGAGGCCAAATAAATCTGCTCACTTGGATGTTTGATTTTGCCATGGCATCCACATGGCATGATGACTGAGGTCTTGGGCTAGATGCTGGAATTTGGAGGGCTACCATATTTAAATATGCAGCTTCCATATGCAATATGGAAACTTCAATCCTTTGGTCCACATATTAGGATACAAGTTAACACCAGTGACCAAGAGCAACTGGGAACATAAAGTTTTGTCATCTAATCATATGTTTCTCTTTTCCATTTAATAAGCTAAAAAGTGGGCCACTGCTGTAGTTGCATTTATGTATCAATTTAATTCAATTTTCAATGTTCAATTCAATTTTATTTTGTTATTTATTTAGTATTATCAAGTACTAGATGGATACTATTGACTTTGTTAAGCCTCTAGTGCCACCAGGTTGCCAAAATTATGTTTTATATATATATATATGTATATATATATATATGTATATATATATATATATATATATAGTGCTGATTCTAAAGTATACATATAAAGAAATTTAAAAATCTAGTCTTTAGTAGGCCTAAAAATTTGATAAACAGTAACAACACATGCCGTATTACACCATGTCATTGTTTATTTAGCAAAAACTAACCCAAAATGCAGAAGCTGTGTGTAAAAATACACCTTGTAGAACCACCTTTAGCAGCAATAATGATGTTCTGTTTGACATACCGGTCAGTCTGTCACAGGGGATTTCAATAAGGTTGACGTCTGGACTTTGTCTAGTTCATTGCAACACAATCATTCATATCTTTTTCAGCCATTCAGTTGGCTTGTTGGATATTTGTTGGTGTGCTTAGGATCATTGTCCTATGGCATGACACAGTTTTTGCCAGACTTTAGCTGTCAGACAGATGGCCTCACATGACCTTTGGTATACAGAGGAGTTCATATTCGACTGCCCAGGTCCTGCCTGCAAAACAAGCCCAAATAAGTACCGTCCACTATTGTGCTTGACACATGGTTTTGTGCTGATATGCTGTGTTTAGTTTTCACCTATGCATTATGTCCAAAAATCTCCACTTCCTATCAAAAGGACTCCTGTGGTTTGTTCAGATGCAATTTTGCAAACCTAAACTGTGCTATCATAAGAGCAGTGTTTTTCCAGTTGTATGTCATGAATTTTAACATTTAACATGCTAACTAAAGCCTGTAGATTCTGACATGTAGCTCTTTTTTACATCATATGACCTTATTGTGAAGTTCCCTGGATGTCCATTCCTGGGAAGACTGACAGCTGTCTTGAATGTTTTCAAGTTGAACAGGATGATGGATTTCAATCACAACATCAAATTTAATTTAATTTTTCTTTCAAAAAAATTAATATATAGGCTATTATTTTACTAATATGCAGCTGAATTGTGCACACATGCACAGCCCCAAAGGCCTACTTTAATCCAGGAAAAACCCAGATTTAACATTTATTATGCAATCTGGTTTAGTAATGCATGGCATGCCAGGCTGCAGATTCCTCACTATAACTAAAAGGCACAGCCACTGATATACAGTTATTTGGGGGAGCTTTGTAATAAATAGAAACAAATAGACGTATTTATATTTTGGTCTAAAAAGTGCTCCAGCATAGTTTTAATCACCTCGGAGATTGTCTTGATTACCTTTCCTCCTTCCCAGGTGTGCTGTGCTCCCTGAGGTCCCTTTTAAAACAGATGCACTCATTATTTATATCCCATCTTAAGGCATGTGAAATGAGACACTTTGAGAGCTGTGTCCCAGAGCTGTGTGATGACACATCCTGAATAAAAACTATCTGTATTTCGGATTGTCAGGATAATCAGCTTGCCTCTGAGCCTGCCAGTTAGTACCTGGCAAAGCTCCTGTGTAAAACCACAACAGGGGTTTGTGCATACTTGATGTTGACGGTTTGAACTTCCATCTGCAGCGCTCTAGAAACCTGCCGTTTTGTTAACGGTCACAGCTTATCTACTACGAGGCTTTGCATAACGAGATGGAACAGCGCTTTCCCACGCTGCTTTACATGTATTTATATCAAAGGTAATTGTTTGAAATGAAAGTGTGGAGGAGCTATCATGAGTCCCTGTAATGTAGTTAAAAGTGCAGAGTTAACCACTGAAGATAAGGTGTTATTACCAAACACTTAAGTGAGCTATTATTGAATTATTACAGTATGTGAAACTCTGATTCAGAGGTGGTAGGAGGGATACAAACAACATAAACAACCTCACAGCTACAAAGCCTTCTTGTGAACTCGCAGGCAATCCGATTTAAGCAATGTACTGTGTCAGTGTAAGCACGGGTGAAACGTGCTTTCATAACCAGGCAACATTCAAGCACAACGGATCTAGGCCCGGGGTCAAAGGAGAAGCTGCCAAGATGAAGAAATGTTCCAACGCCCTGCTTATTTTTGCGCAAACTGTTTTCCATATTCAAACTCACATTGTTTGCACTATAAATAAGCAATTTATAACATCCTGTATTTTAGTATATCAGATAGTAAATACATGTTTGAAACAAGCGGTGAAGGATTTTCTTTTCCTTTACTTTTAGTTCGTTTCGAACACTTCCACTACTATCTTATGGAGGTCAGAAATCACATTTATTATTAACTCTGGTTACTTTTCATTTTGAAAGACCAATAATCTTAAAACACAATGGATTGTTAATGTTTAAACCATCGGTTTCCCAGTTCTTTGAGCTTATAATCCTTTACAAAAGAGATCGGATGTTGTTGAGTGTTGAGTGCTTTTCCTTGTAAACTTCTCAAATACCTTCAGAAAAGAGATGTCATTAATCATAATCCCACAACAAAGCAAGCACCAGAGGAAAATAATGTCAAATTTTTCTCATATGTCTTCAATGAATCCTCTTGCATTAATCCCTGACTGTGCATGTTTGAAAAGGACTCAGGCCTTTTGTTTAAAAAGAGCATTTATTTGACTACTGAACCTAATTACAGTTTCAGTGTTGGTTGTTCCTTGATTTTTAATGTTTGTTTTTCTGCAGAATAGGGACTTTTGTAAGTAAGTCAAATTTTCTGTTAAAACTCTTAAACATGACTGCAGGGTCTTCTATAGTGTAGCGAAACATTGTTGCATTGTTTTAATTATATACTGTGAAAGATATTAAAACCACCCTACCTTAATTTTCCTGCTCTCTGTTTGTGTAGTTTTTCTATGTCCGGGACAATTAACAGCAGCTCTGCTCTCCAGGTACGAAGCGGAGCATGAATTATGGTAATAGCTGCTGGCAAGAAGGAAAATGGGAGCAGTTATTAAAATGAATGCTGTTGCTTCTCATTTGGGCCGAGGATGTGGCTGTGTTTGGATGCACATTCAACATATATCCCCTCCTCTACTTCAGAAGCTTTGGTGTGTATGCTTCTTTATTTTGCACTTACATGTGTCATCCCTGCTTAATCTCAAGTCTAACTTTGTTTCCACTTGGCCTTTTCAAATCCAGCTTTTTGGGCACCGATCAGAGTGTCTTAGCTGTCCAACACAACCGATGCCAATTTCCCCCACACCAGCAGGCCCAAGGGCCCCAGTCTGCGTTGTGTCTTAGTATGTTCCGCTAAGTTTCAAACAGACGCCACATTGTGCTGGAGCCCGGGTTCTTCCTTGCTCTCGACTTTGAAGTGGGAATTCTTGCACTTAGGACGTCGTACCATCATAGTTTGGTTTTGATGGCATCCAACTGGAGAGTCTGGCTCTGTTGTGTTTGCTCCTTTTGAACTACACTACAGTTTTCCACCTACCAAACATGACCTTCGACACTCATTTGGCCACCTAAGATGGAGTAGAGATGGCTCGCTCTCGCTATGCCAGTTAGCAGTGACATTTTTCATTTTCATCTCAACAAATAACTACAAAAATATGGTGACTAAAAAGGCTTTTGTGTCATTTTTGCTTATGAGTCAAGCACATGCTTTGTGTCGGTGTTACATGCAGCTTAAAGTGAAATATTTCAGGATGTACTGGATGAACTGCCACAGAATTTGGCAGTCCTATGAAAATGTGAGACCTTCCAGGAATTCTGTCATATTAGATTTGTTTTTTAAGTTAGCTTATGTAGCTGATGTGTCCTCTTAGTCTACTGTTCTCCTTGACTGTTTCCCCGAAGCTCAGATGAGTTTTAACAGTTACAAAGGGTAAAAAAACAAACAATGTTACAACCAAATACTCTTTAACCAGTTCCTCTATCACTGATGAATAATATATTTATTGTGAATCCTTTATCATGGGGAATGAGGAAGAAGCAAATCTGAGCAAACTCTAGCAAATTTGAATGTGGCATGGATGATGTTATCACACAGGCTGGTTTTAGTCTTTCAGAAACTGCTGATCTGCTGGGATAACTGCAAAGTGAGAGAAAAACAACTGTAAACAATGTGTACAACTAAGATATAAAGTAAAGCATCTCTGAATGCACGGCAAGCCAAACCTTAACGAAGGTGGGTTCCAGCAGCAGAAGACCACAGTGGATGCTACTCCTTTCAGCAAAGGCTGCAGTTTAGATGGGATCACCAAAAATTGGGGAATTGAAGATTGGAAAAATGTCGCTTGGTTTGATGAGTTTGATTTCCACTGAAACATTCAGATGTTAGAGTTAGTGTTTGGCATAAACAGCATGAAAGCATGGATCCATCATGTTTCAGGTTCAAGGTTCAGGCTATTGGCGGTGGATCCATCTTCTGATGCCTGCTTCCAGCAGGATAAGACGCCACATCACAAAGCTCAGACCACCTCAAACTGGTTTCTTTAATATGACGGATGGGTTCACTGTACTAAAACAGCCACGAGATTTCAGTTCAGTAGAGCAGCTTTGGGATGTGGTGGAACAGGTTTCTGTGCACTTGCACAAACATCCCACTCACTTTTCTCCCTTTATGTTATGAAAGTTTTTTTGTTTTTTTTTTGTTAATTTACGTTGTAATTTATGTTCGGTCAGTCTGTCTTGTCTCTGCTAGCCAGCTAACTAGGCCTCTTAGTTAGCTAGTTTAGTGTTTTCTGTTAATTTATGTTGTAAATTTATGTTGCATGTAGCACCTTGGTTCCTGGAGAAACGTTGTTTCACTTCACTGTGTGCTGTTAAACTGTATATGGTTGAAGTGACAATAAAGCCAACTTGACTTGACTTGACTTGAAAGACCAACAGCAGCACCGTGAACGTGCACGCATACAGGTACAAGCAAACTGCCACTTCGACATTACAACTTAACTGTATTTAACGGCAACACTATCTTCTCCCCTGTCTGTTTACACTAATTACAGCTGGGGTGCAGATACGCGTATGTGGCCGTGCACATTATTTTCTTATTCAAACAATCTAAGATAAGAATCTAACAGTATTACTTATCCCCCACAGAGGTGATGCAGATGCTTTTTGTTGCATAAGCCTCTTGGGTCATACTCCTCCTCTCATGTTTTCCAACTGTGGAATGACTCGCCCGTAGAGGCAAGCGTTTGTGTTTTCCATGTGGCGCTTCCAAGCCGCTGGCAGTGGTTTTGGCAAAGTTTGACACAGGCCTCTTGAGGAACTCCAGGATACTATTAGGCTGAGTGACTGTGGCTATAACTGTGTGTCTATTTGTATGTATGTGTGTGTTTGGGTCTCTGCTATGTTGGATCATTGCCGCTGCACCACTCGGCACCCATGACCTGATTTTATTTTTGTCACCCAGGTGTAGAAACAACTAACTAGCTTTTGATATACTGTACAAATATATTTGTTACTGCAGCTGTGGGTACATTATATGCACAGCACGAGGGCAGCTACCTGCATTTAAAGTACTGCTCTTAAGTTTCATGTCGAGACACTTAAACTCTGCATGAAAATTTGACTTTTATGTTTTTTTTTATGCTACTTTAGGTTTCCACTGCATTACATTATAATGTAGTGGAAACGTCTGAGAAATGTCAAAGCTTTTTTCTTTGAGCTACTTTTAAAAGGTGAAGCTGTGTTTTATAGAAATCACATAGAAATCACACTTGCCTTATGAAAATCTTAATAAGTTTGTATTTTCTTAAATCCAGATTTTACATGAAAATATAAAAATAATGTCTTTTGAAGCCTGATAAACAGAATCATCAAAGAAAAAGAAAAAAAATCTCTCTTAGATTTTTTTCATGTGACCAACAGGAAGAGCATGAGTAAAGATCACAGGCTGTACGTAAAGAATAGATGTAGCCACCGTGACATCATCCACTGGTTTGTGGTCTGGTGTTTCATATGACAATGGCAAAGCTTTTTGTTTTTTAAGCATGTGACCATATTTGGATAAGAAGAACTTGACAGATAGTGCTCTTTGTGATACTAATTATGGTAGCTGATTCTTATCTGACACTAGAACCTTAATTCTGGCTTTTTGTCTTCTGGTAAAAATAAAAGAATGAATTTATTATTAGTAAAGATTAACTCGCACCTTTAAACCTCATGAAGGCCTAAAGTTAGTGGGTCAACTCAGCTAGTTTAAGTCACTGAACTGGATCACTCGACCTTGTGTGCGGTGTTGGTGCTTTTTGGTAGCATTTTTAAATGAAACATTTTACAAATAATATAACCTGCTCTCATTAACTGCACTAAAACCCATCCAAGATGTCTTTGCTCCAAGTTTCGTGAATGAAATTGTTTTGTTTTGTTTTAGCATTAATTAGCAGATATTTACGTTGCTAAGCAAGCTTGTCTTTTACTGCCTTTGAAAATCTAATGCTACAGTGACTGTGCCCATCTTTTATGTACAGTCTATGATCAAAAAAACAAAAACAAAAATTCACCGTTGCAAACGTTGTACATGAACGGCACAGTTACCTATGGAGACCAAAGCTGCTTATATTCCAGTGTGTAAGCATATTTATTTCTGCTCTAAAGTCTTAACATGGCACTGATTGGGATATGTAGGAGTGAGCGCTGCAGCTCTGCTCTGTTTTCACTCAGTATTGAAACTATATAGGAGCATGCCTGAGGCCCAAATACGGCTATTACTGTATGTTGTGTATATGAGCCACTGGCATTGGAGCTGCTCTGCAGGAGGCTACAGTGCGGCCGCTGTTTATGCAGGTGTGCTGCAGTATGACGTGTGATTATGAAATATGCTGGACATTCATTGCCCTTGTTTGTTCAACCATTTACTGTGATCAGAAAAGCCCCCATTTGAGAGTAAAGGAAAACAGTGTGATTTCCGGCATGGGTCAATTTTGTGGTTTAGCCTCCAACCACTCCTGCACCGCCAGAACCCCCCTTCACCTTCTCAAGTTGGGGAAGGGGAACGCAGAGGGGCACAGTCAGCGTTTATTTATGGAGCTGCTTTGGTGTGCAGACTGACAGCTGATATTTCCAAGGTACAATGTTAAACTGTGGGCGACCCGCTGAACTCTGCGGAGAGCCACCTGTGAGCTATGCTGCTTGGTTATTCCTCCTCTCGCGGCCGTGGCGATGTGGGGAGGAAGCTTGTACTGTACTGCTGGCATCAGGCCACAGTTGAGCTGTCAGAACAAATGTTCATCACAGGAGAAGACAACTTTATCTGACACACTTTGCTGTAGCGCTGCAGGGCTTAATGTAATTAGCACCCTATATGGTTTTAAACTTTGTTGTAGAACTCTTTATGATAACTTCAATATTTACTTAATTAACTATTAATAGGTTGGCAGTATGCACTAGGATAGCAATTAATACAGTAAAAAAGTTATGTTTTCAGCTTAATTAGAATTAAAAAACATTTATCAATTATTTTTATACCTCCTGTAAATGAGTAACAGGGGGTTAAAGTAGAGGGTGAAAAATGGTCGTACATGTTTACCCAGCTACCAAAAACATCAAGCACCAAAAAAGTTTAATTTGGCCAAAGCAAAAACGCCATCTGGTCAGTTTACTCGTGTTGATTTTGGCCCAAACTGCAGCTTGGTTTTTGTAGTCTTAATGTGGTCCTCAGCTCGCATGTTCCTCTCATGGGAGCTTCTCCTTCTTCTTGCACGCTCCTCACTTGCCTCCCACCTCCCCTAATGCATTTTATGAAGCAGTTAAGTTATTTTACATCATGTCTACTCTCCCAAACAACTCTCCCCCTTTCTACAAATCTCTCTTGTCATTATGAAAATAGTCCTAAGCTGAAGCTTTGCACGCCAGCATCTGGCAATAGAATGGCCCTCTGTGGGCCACGACTTGGGTACTGTATGGCTGCGAGTGTGTGCAGAAGTGTGATTTTTGAAGGAACAGGAGAAGGTGGATGAGTGATTGCTCGCAGGTGACTGCTGTACAAAGTGCTCGATAGAAGCCGTTTTCAGGGTGACAGGTGAAGTTTCCAGTGTCGGGTGTAATTATGACAAATGGCCGAGGTCACAGCTCAGATGTCCTTTTGAAAGCTTCATGCGGGAACTATTCAGCATTAGGAAAGAAAAAAAAAACAGATGTTACACATGCCTTCCAGTCACATCTGTAAAGATCAGCATTCAAAAAGCTACATTTCGCTGTCATTTTATAAAGCTACTTTTACTTTGCTTTGCATCACAGACATTAAGAACAAATTTAAACAACACAGTTATTATACAGACACCTTAAGAAAATTGCAAAATAAAACTCAGAAGAATAAACAAGTGAATGAAAGCATAATGAAAAATACAAAATCAAATTAAACACATTTTTTATTATGATTACATTTTCAAAGAAGGCAAACTACACATTATTATAGTAAGATTGGAAATCCAGTCAAAGGGAAAGCTCAGCATGACTGAGTGGGCTTCGTGAGACGTGCTTGTCACATAGTTAGCGGCAGAAAGTCCCATCCACTGACACTAAAATCGTTCTGCTTAAGTCTCCTAAATTCATATGACAGCAGCCTAAACACAACTATAATAAATGATAGCAGCTGTTGTTCAGCTGCTTCTCAAATATAGTTTTATTGCACGACAATTCTATAGCTATGTTAATGGACTTAATGCTCCTGTGAGTATGGTAACATTTGCTCCACAGACAGGCTGATCCTCCACTTCTTTTTGAGGAAAAACAAAAAAGACCAAATCAAATTCTTTCTGATCTCTTCTAGTTACCAGATGATTTCCACTTGTATCTGGTCTTTTAGTCTGATGTCATTAGACGTGTCTGGTCCCAAACTCCACTGCAGGTCCCAAAGTCAAATGATCACTGTGGCGTTACTGAAAGTAGAAAACCTGTCTAAATTCTTTCATCTCTAATAAAATGATCAGTGTGGCTGCTCTACCAGGTGTAACACTCAAGTTTAACATCCAGGCATCCATGAAAACAGAATTTATGAAATTTAACGGAGTTAGAAGTTAGCAGAGAGTTAGCTTCCATTTCCGACATAAATGAAGACAGCAAAGTAAACAGCAGTGATGTTTGTGGGGTTACTGAAGTTTGGCTAGCTGGTATATAATGATGTGCTACGTGATCGCTAGCGACATAGCTGTGTTAACATAATATAAACAGTGAAGCTGGAGGATGAATGCTGACTTTTTTCCACTCGATAAAAGTTAACGGGAGGGTTCCTGATGGTTAGGGACAAATGCAGTTGCATGGCAGGATGCTGTAAATGGACCAAACTTCAGTCAGGAAAACAACTGCAATATAAGATTAATCATTAATATACTGCTGCATGGGCTGGGCTGTAGTTACATCGTAAGGTTTTAAAAACTGAGCTTTAAAATGAACAGTGGTAATAAAAACCGAGAGAGGCCAACAGTGATCACTGACTGTTTTTAGGGGCTTGTTGAGATTACGTAGGACAAGATACAAAGCATTAAAACATGTTAAAAACACAACAGCCTTATTAAACGCAGAGTAGTTTGGGCCCAGAAGCAGGGTTCTTTATGTCATCGCTTAAAGACCGGAAAGAGGAGTATGATAAAACTTCCCTTGGCGCCCTTGCCCTGTGTCCTCATGTAAAGAAAAGTTTTTCTGACACAGAAAAAAACACCCTGTATAAGTCAAAATTTGGAGGTTTTGTCTCAAAATATAAGACAAATATAAGAGAAAATAACAAAAATTTTTGAAAATTTCAAGTTCTTTAAAAAAATTATTACATTTTGAGATAGCCCAACCCCCTCTTATTGACTTATGGATGGACAAAATTTTTTTCTCAGTGACAGAGACCTGTTTTCATATTTACTAATGACTCAGTCACAAGCTGCAGCTTACACCAACTACAACATGAAATTAACTTGTAATTTGTAGTTGTTTGTGACAAAAAACAACAACAACAGGGTAAGAAAAAACAGGGTATGCTCATTGACTAATGTTTCATCACAAGATATCAGCCAATGAGCACACAGAGTTCCCGTATAACAGTGAAAACACTCACAAAGTGTGTAACTAGGACTCAAATGCAGACTCTGCAGGCAGAGTGAACAAAAAGCACACCTTTATTGGTGGATGAGAAGCCAGTCCAAAAATCAATGTTCATGAAAAAAAGAAGATACATGCAAGAGTAATGCTGAGAAACACATCAGGAGGATGAACATTGAAAATAGGACTGTTTGTACACATGAAGGTAATTTGGAGAAGCGGACACAGCAGAGTAACACGATACAAGTGATAATAATCCAATATAATGAGATGATAAGGGAAGTAAAACTAAACACAAGACGCTAGAGACAAGTAAGTAAGTAAGACTAAGTAATGAGAGGCCATATGTACATGCACACAGAAGCTCAACACTAAGGGAGACAAAGAGGACACATGCTAAAAACAAACTATAACTAAGCATTGGAATCCTAACAGGAAATAATAAACTACAGGATAAACCTGAAGTACGTTCACAACAACAAACTTACAGACCATGATTAAAAAAAAAAAAATACAAGCACTTGGCACTGGCACCAAAACTGGCACTTCCTTAACCTACTGGTGATGCAACTGTGGCTACATCCATCATTTATATACAGGTTATGTGAGCACCTTAGATGTGTAGATCTGCTGTGCAGCACATTAATACTTTGGTCCACAGCATGCATCTTTAGAGTAAGCCCCAATTTCTCCACTGCTGTAATGACTTTTAACTTTTCCCCCCATTTTTTCCCTCTTTAATCCAAAGTTAGTATATATAGTTGTTAATATGGTGTCATTATAGTTATATATATATAGCAGTCATGTCTGCTTATCATTACGTATTACCTAAAATTGGGCACTTCTGGCTTTATAAAAGTGATGTTTACTCTCAAATACAGAGTGATATCTCTTCATCTCGGCTATTTAAAGGGCCAGGTTCTCTAAATTTTAGCGCCGACTATTAAGTTTATAAGGCTGCCAGGCTTCTAGTGACACAAAAACCTCTCATGGAGTTCATTCCTCTCCACAACCCATATTAATATATATATTTTTTAAAACGTCATGCTGCTTTTTCCAAGTTTTCATTTGAACATAAGGAGTGTAGATACGTAGCCAACTAATGGAAATAACATAACGTTGTGGCTTGGCTTTCCTCCTGTTCAGTTTTATGAGTCACCAGCCTGCACTGATACACACAAGATGCAGAAGAGTGCGGAAGATGGCTGTGGCATACGTGCTGGCTCTTCCCCGGTCTTCTCCTGTTCCATTGCAAAGGATTGCATTAGGTTTAAGGCTGATGTGGTCATAGGGCTATATGTTATTAGATCATAACATATTTTTTACATATTATACATGCTTATTTTCCTTATTCACTAACACGAAGTGTTCAGTTTGACATACGAATTAAAAGTTTTGGGAGAGTTACAGCCTTTGGCAGGTTAACTGAAATGCATATCTAGTGCTCAGAACTTTAAAAGAAGAAAAAAAGCTGTAATACCGCAAAAACCTTTCAAATGTACTTGAAAAAAATATTGACCTTATTTTAGGATTGATATTTCATCTATTATACAGTCGTGAAAAACAAAGTTTTCCCAGGATTCTTTGCAGTCCTGTAAAAACTGAGCACTCTCTTATTGCTTCCATAGGAAATAAGAGAGTAGGTAGCAGTCAGCTGCTAGAGCTACTGAACATCAGCAAGCGTGACCTCCGTCATGAAGGCAGATGTTTTGCTAGCCTGAAACACACCCGAATGGCTCAGTCTTACCAGGAGAGGCAGTCCCAGCAAACTGGCCCTTTGCAAGGTCATACCATGCAATGCTCAGAGAAAATGCAAAAAATAGTAGTTACCATTAACATTTATAGCACGATCGGAAAATAATGGATAAGTATTTCATGTTTGGAAAAGGTCTCTCTAAAAAGATCATGCCAGCATTGTTTATGTTTGCAAAGATGCATCTGAACCCCCCCCACCCCACCAAAAAAACCAACAAAAAAACAAGAGACTTCTGAAACAATGTACTTTGGACAGATAAGGCCAAAGTGGAAATGTTTAGCCATTGAACAGCCCCATAATTAAAGAGAAAACCAAACACAGCATATCAGCAAAAATGCCTCAAACCAACTGTGAAGCACAATAAAACAAAAAGGATTGAGGTGTTGCAATGTCCCAGTCAAAGTCCAGACCTCATTCTAACTGAAATGCTGTGGTGGAACCATAAGAGAGCTGCCTATAAACGAATGCCTACAACTCTCAATGAATTCAGCAGTGTTGTAAAGAAGAATCAGCCAAAATTCCTCCACAAGAATGTGAGAGACTGATGAAGTCATATAGAAAATGATTACTTCAAGTTACTGCTGCTAAAGGTGGTTCTTAAATCCTGGGGTGGAGGTTTTTTACAGTCCTGTGAAAAAACGTTCTTTTTTACATGACTATAAAGCACCACTAAATCTCCAAGCTCACAGGAGACAGAAACAACTGAGGCATGATCTGACCTGTTATTGAGCACGTGTCTTTTTCTTTCCTAGACTGATGCCAGTTCCTAATAGTCTTTAATTCTCATCCATCATCTTGGCATGCCCTACCCTCCATCAAGCTCACTGGCTCAGATCCAGTGGCCAGACAGTAGACGGTCGTTGTGATGTAACAGTGGGAACTTTACCTGAGGCTCCTTTTTTGTTTCTACTGAGCTGTTTTTGACCTTTGTGAGTCAGCATGCTTTACGCTAGTGATTGATATCACACAAGCACACACACACACACACACCCTTCAACCTTTCATTACCGCTCACAGGGATCTTTTAATGTTTGCTCAGGCTGTTCTGACTTGTCAATCAAACGAGCAAAGAGGCACGCACACATACACAGACCTTTCGAGTGAACTAGATGGAAAATAGGTTAGGAGAACTGGAATTACAGGTTTGGGGGTTTTCTGCAGTAGCAGTGTGCTGTGTGAATGGCTGTGCAAAGGCAGAGTGAGTAACCAGGTCTGTCTCATTGTTTGTGAGTTCATCACTGACCTCATTCCCTTAATTTCCCTGGAAAACAACATGGTCAGGATCACATGGAGCCAAGATTACCAGGTCTAGACAATGACTGGGAAACCAGCGAGGCTAAGTGGTAATGCTGATTGCAAGGAATCCTGTTGTCATGTCAGCCACCAATTGTGAGGAAGGAAATTCAGAGGAAAACAAACTCAAAGTGAAAAATATGGCAGTGAGGAATATCCCATATTAATGTATTTTTTCCAGTCCTTCGCCTTAGCCACAAAAGATGATGTGGTTGTGTTTCTTTTAGGTTTCTACCATAATATTTGATAATGTTTCCAAAACAAATCCAATGAAAACCATTTTTTCCCACCCCCAAACCAAAAGGGCGACGATACTGTAGCGCCTTTATTCTGTGTTCGGGCAGAAGCCTTTTTATTATTTTCCCACTCTAATTTAGCACATTAGCATGCATGCTAATAAGCACTACACCCAGAGTACAGCTCAGGCGATCAGTAATGAGCTTTGATTGTACCAAGCACATAAATCCCATAGCTCTGATGAGTATCTACAGTTTTATGGGAGCAACACATTGCCTGCAATGAATCCAGATTAACTCCATCTCAAAACTGTTTATTATACATACAGCTCCTAAATATCATTCATTTGGAAAATTCCTTTTTTATAATTGATTTTATACAATAGTTAGGTCTCAAAGGAAAGCTGTGATCGGTCCCCTGCAGCTGTTTAAAGAAAGGCCAAAATGGCGCTGCAAAGGTCACGGGGTTACAGGGTTAAGAGTTCACACTCTCCTGCACATAACCCTCTCCGCGAGCTGTGTTCAGCAGGTGTCACCGTGCGACCTTGACTGGGATTCTGGGTTGCTGGGAATGTGAGCATTCAAGCATTACTCCTCTGGGATGGCGTGAAGCAGATCTCGACAGTGCGGCTGTGATCTTAGCAGGTCCGGAGTGCTCAGGGTGACAGACTTAGCCAGACTGGACTGCGGGTCACTTTCCACCGGGCGCCCGACTGCTTTGATGTCTGCTCATCGTACCTCGCCGACAGTTGGTGCTTTTCTGCGTCTTTGCCTGCTCAACATTACTCTGCCAGACCACCCAAATCTTAAAAAATGTCCTGGCAGGTTTAAATTTTCTCAAGAATGTGGTCCATCTGAGCATCCCCCAGCCCATCTGGACCCCTCTTAACCTGGGAAACTCTGCCATGATTGCAGCCTCCGTGTTAAGTGTGTGGCGCTCTCTGAGTGTGTGGCCTCGTCATTGGGGACAATTGAGAGCCTCTGTAAGTTAATTCCAAAGGCTCAATATCATCTAAAGAAATTCACATGTGCTCGCTCGTGCAAAGTCAATAAATGATTCAGTGATCCATCGTGTGCTCTCTCATACATGCTCATTCTTTCATATTAGGCACACACATGAATACTTGTGACAAAGACTGGGTCAGTGCAGGGTGAAGATAGGTTAGACAGAGCAGATTAAAGGTACTTTCCTCTTTACAGTGCCCGTTCTTAATTTGGAGTACTTTAACCCCAGTTTACCGTTATGCTTTCAGGCCAAAGTCTTCTTCGCTTGTTTATTCAGACTAACGGCAGGTGATTGACGTTGATATGGGAAGCATTTGATAGTGTTTATTGGAGTTTGTCGGAACAGATGTGAAATGCTAAAGGCTCTTAAAGACGCAGATCAAAGGTAAAGTGCATGTTTGTGGAGATAAGGTGAAAAATGAGGGAGGGAGGGAAGACGGTTGTCAAGACACAATCAACCCGACTGCGTCTCGAGACTAAAGCTGCACCTGTCTGTGTCAGTGTGTGCAGGTGAGAGATCACTGGAGAGACATGACATAAGAGGTTTTGTGAAGTTGACAGGCAGATTGTTGGAAAATAAAACCTTTAGCTTTGGTTCTGGATAGATTCGACTTCTTGGCTTCACAGACTCAGTGCTGTTGCTTCTGTGTGGTCAAATGTGAAATTCCTGCTGTAAGAAAATAATGAATGTAATAAAATACTTAAGTTTATTGGTGGTTGTGGTGCATCGTACCTTAAAAAGTGCACAGAGATATTTCGTACAGAAACCAAAGACCTTTGGGAGAAACAATTCATATTTGGAACCGCAAACTATCAGCTGTTCTGAAATTGATCTTGTCAATGCTTCGACGGTTGAGCGCTGTCACAACAGCCAGAGGCGGTTTAACAATATATTAGCTTGCACTCTGTGAACTCGTCATTTTATTGTCCATTAAAAATGATATACTGAAGCAACTTGAGGGCTTCTGCGAGTATTCTAGTCATAAATGTTCCTTTTAGAGCACATTTAGGGCACCTTTCAAATATAAGCAAGCTTTACCTTAAATACAATATAAATATAAAATGTATATTTCTCTCTCCTGTGCTGGACAACAATGTGTAAGATATTAATGCAGTGCTTTATTTACATATTTAGATATTATAATTCAAATTTTGGGGACATAAATGAGACGTTAGTGTCATAAATTTTAAACAATAGGATCCTTTCATAGGGTGTTGTAGGTGCTGGAATCAGGCCATTTTAGTCCCTAGCTATGTTATTGTTGTCAGGTAGTGCGATGGTATAATATGATGTGTGGTTCAACTTAAAAATGGTTGTAGATGAGATGTTATTATCATGAAATACAAATTATACAATGCTTTTATAAAGTTTTAGGTGCATAAATGCTAAAAATGGGTCATTTTAGCTCCATTGTTAGGTGGTTGCTGGGTAACATGACACAATAATATCTAATTTAGATAAGACGATTCAGGGGCCCAAGGTTTACCTCTGTGCCAGGTTTGGTTTCTTAACTCCCGATCACAGTGGAGGTGTTTATGGTCACAGAAACAGAAAGACATATAGAGATTTTTTTGTTTTCTAGTACTATTTTCTGTGTTCTCATATATATAAGCAGATCCTCACATATGGAAAGTAGGAAACAGTAAATATTTGGGATTTTCCCCTTGTTAAACATGTAGTTAATTATCTTTGTCCTAATTCTAACTGATAATCACGAAGCAAAGATAGTTAAGTGTTAACTTTGCTCTGCCTTAAGTTCTCAGCTACAACACAGCACAACTTCCACTCACTCCGTTGTAGAAAGTTTAGATCTGTTTAATACCTATATTAAATAGTTTCTTTAATCACTTGAATATGCACGAGAATGTCTGTCCTTGCCTAACTCAAAAACAGATTGCTTCTATGATTGCAAGTCCACATGCCTTTACAAAAGGTAAGCTGCACAGGGGATAAGGAAGTAAGATTCGTTTTGTTTGTAGAAAAAACCTGAAATATCTCTGACTAATGTTTATTGTCCTCAAGAGGGAGGTCATGAATGTGTAACTCAGATGATAAAGTTGATAAAGACAGAAGGAAAAGGAATCATAATCAGACTTTTACTTGGCCCTTAGGTCCTGTGTGGATTCAATAGCTGGAACTCACAAGGCTGAGAAAAAACAGTCACTTCTACTTATAGATATATGGAAAACATTACCACTAAAGACTGTATCTGTTACTCCATATAGGAGGCTAGATTGCATCTTTATAAAGATTCTGTGCACTTTTGGAGCAAGGACTTTATCAGATCATGCAACGTTTACTCTAAAGTTAAAGTTAAATTAAACGTCTTATGAAGGATGAAGAACTCCACCCAGACTTTTTCAAAAAGATTTGAAAAATACATTCAAAGATTTTCTAAATGGATTTGGGAAATCAGGGAGATTCCCTTATGGGAAAGGAAAAAAACTGCACCACTCAATACAAATATTTAAATGTATGCACTCACTTTCATTTAATCAGCTGATCACATGGCAGCGTATTTAGGCATGTAGACCTGCTGAAGTTCAAACCGGGTGTTAGAATAGAGAAGAAAGGTGATTTAAGTTACTTTTAATGCCAAACAGCCTGGTCTGAGTAGTTCAGTATCTGCATATCTACTGGGATTTCCCTGCACAACCATCTCTAGGGTTTACAGAGTATGGTCTGAAAAAGACAAAATACCCAGTGACTAGCAGTTCTCTGTGAGAGGATTCCTTGTTGATGCAGGAAGTCAAAGAAAAATTGGCCAGAATGCTTTGTGCTGAAGGCAAAAGGGGAGTGATAGCTGGCAAAAATCAATTAAAATCTTCATGCAGAAACTTTTATTAAGGGTGAAATACAAGGAATGAAACCCCCCCCCCAAAACAAACCAGAACAAAAGGAAGTAACTTAAGTGATATCAACAGAGAAAAGGAACCAGATTCCAGTGGATGATCAATGTGAAGGAGTTTCAATAAGAATTTCACTAGCAGGGCCCACGTCCTCATTTAGGTTTGACAGCGTTTTAGTAGGTGAAGGTGAATGCTTGGACATGACTTGAGCTGCGGTTTGGGGAAGGCCTCGAAGGTGACTGGTGACGGCTCCTGGGCCTGGCAGATCCCCATGTACTAAATAGAAGTGAGGAAGTTAAAGAATTGAAAAGGGGAGGGAGGGAGGGTGGGGCACGTAAATGAGAATGAACAGCTTGCAGAACTGGGGGAACCTATATAGATGAGAACCGGAAGGAGCGTGTTTGGAGGCGTGGTCCCGCTCCTGAAATTCCCATACATAATCTCCAATAAAGGCAGCACTGGCACTAAGCTTATGTGAAATTTCTAACAACACACAAAAGTCACAAAAGACTTCAAAAGATTTTCTTCTTTATTCTTAGATCTTGTTAATATTTAGCAAGTCTAACTGCTGTAGACAGCGATAACAATTCTAGGAAGAACAATAAATCTGTGTATTTTCTAACCCACATTCAGTTTACGAGTGTGTGATGACATGAGTCATTGCCCAGAATACCCATGAAAAGTCTAGGAGTCTTTGTGATTGGTATTATAGTTATTATTGTGTTTTGTGGCCGTTCTTTTCACATCATAAAAACGTGCGTCTTGTCTTTCAAAGTATACAATTCACAGTCACAATGAGCAAAATTAGCAAATAATCAGAAATGTTCATAAAAGGTCAGGAAATCATAGTACCAGCAACAGACCATACTTTTTTTTGTTTTTTGTGGCATCATCACTACTTGTTATCTGTCACCAGGTGATTATGTGACAGTGGGACATTTAAGACGTAAGCAGCTGCAGTAGTTTTTTTTAATTGGCCGGTACTAGGCGACTTTGCATTTAGTTAAAGCTTTGCCAACTGGGAGTTTATACTTTTGCATAACAAAGTAATAAAATAAAACATTTTATGGGGTCATTTTTTTTTTATCAATCTACCTGTTGTGCTGCTGTGTGTCTAAATAGATTGTTATCGCTGGTGAACTCTGTGTGCTCAATATAGGAAAGGACTATTTGTACAAGTAATAGAGGACTTTCTTCTTTTGGTTTCACCTACACCTCTTCTTTTCCCCTTGTATATCTTGTTACTGATAAGTAACCAGCTATGTCTACTCATGCAGGTGTATTGTGAGCATGTAGATTGGCCAGCTGTAGCCTCTCTGATGTGCGCAGAGGAGCTAGTTCTTTGCTCTCGTGTTGGTGTATCAGCCCTAGTTTATCCCGATCCTGTATCCTGTTATTGTCACTGTGTTAATTTTGCACTTATGCACCCAGTATGTGACCAAACAGCGACTGGAATGCATACCTCTATATTTTTCAGAGCTATAAAAGCAGAAACCCAAAATTGAACACACGGGAAAAAGAAGCACAGAAAACTGATTCGTGATTTCTTTTTCCATGAAGTCTGTCAGCGAAATTGCTCTTTGTCTGAACTGATATACTACATGATGTACTACCTTCTTTCCAATGTGTGAAAACAACATTGTTCAGTACAAACCCATTCAAACTAACACGCCACACATGCATCTAATGTGGCCTAATAGCACTTTTAAAAGGCTTTTTACAATAATGCTCACTCCGCAGCTTGCTCACAAAGCTGGCAGGCTGGCAGGTTAGAGCTTGTGATTGAGTCAATGAGACTATTATGTTCCCCATACTGCAGCCAGAGCCTATAACTTACTCAAATGCAGGCTGGGGAAAAGACCCCACAGTGCTTATGGGCCTGTAGGAAAATCAACACACACACACACACACATGCTCATTTTAGCATTGTTTAAGCATGCCAGCTTTAGCACTTAGACAGATGTACACCTACACATGCAGACACACTCTGCATTCGATCTAAATATACACTCACTGACTTTCAGGGTTTGTGGGAAATGTCAGAAAGTATCTGTGAGTCAGTGCATTTCATACTTGCTTTTCAATTTGAGCTGTCACACTTTGTAGCTATGATGCTATCACTTTGAGTAAAAGCAAGTCAATTCTGAGGTATCCAAGCGTGACACTGCACACCAGCCGAATACTCAGAACTGTCTTTGCTGGATTTCTCGGTACAGTGTCTCTATGACCACATTTTCCCATGATGGCACGCTTACACACACACACATAGACAAACACATTATGAAGACTAACAGCTGGGCTATCACAGCTGATAATTATTGAAGGTTTAAACACCAGATGAGTGTATAGTTTATTATACGGCCTCTTGGCCTAACTGTTTTCTGCCTTTACGCAGTAGTCAAGGGTCAGACCCCTCTTATCTTTGAGTTCGCCCTTCATTCCTGGTTGAGCTGTGCACCTGTGCAGTTTTTAGTTGTGGTATGTGGCTATTCCATTTACAAATTACATATGCAGATAGACATCTCACTCAAAATTATCTTCCTGCTATCTTTCTAAGAAAGGTGAAAACAATAGATGAATGCAAAGCCTTCAAGCTGGTAGAAATGTCTACTTTTCCAAGTACTACTTTTAAGCATAACAAATGAAATGACTATGTAAGTGGAGTATGTAATACAGGAAGTCTTTCAGAAAACAACTCCACAAGCAGAGCGGAGAATCTAAGTTATGTGCACAACTCACACCCACAACTTCAGCTTGGCTATAGGCCATAATCTGGTTCAGTTTAAGTGTGACAAGCAACTACACTGTCAGCCGTAGGTTTACCTCATTTACCACCGTCTGCAACAGGGATGATAGTGGAGAAGAGGCTGTTGCTAAATGTTGTCCCAAATCCTTATTGTTTATGTGTGTTTACAGTGTTTGGCTGTCTGCTCTGTACAAAGAGCATCTATTGCATGTCTGTCTATAGTGAGGTTTCTTCCTGTTAAGGTATTCAAACCAAGGGCCTGATGTTTGCTGAGCAGCAAAACTTTCCCAACATACCTTCCTTCGCCCTATTGGGTGGTGCCTTTGTGGGTTTTCATTGATTTGAGGTTTTATTATGTCCTGCTACTGTAAAACAATGCTGAATTCGCTCATGTTATGTATTAAAGTGAGTCTTAAAATTGAGAAAAACTATTTTTAGGCGAACATCCAAGCACACGCTCAAATGACTGTAAAAAACACGCACATACACAGTCCCACTACAGAATGGCAGGCCCCAGGGTGAGGGGAGCAGTCTCAGGTGTCGTTTTTTTTCTTTGCCTCCACATCCATTACGCCTATAATCAGGTCGTAACCCAGTTGATGCCTTCATGAAACAATCTGCTGCTCTGCAGGCGTGTGGGTGTGAGGTATAGCGTGGCAGGGTGTGGAAAACCTTGGTCACACGATGACCCCGCAGCTCCTTTGACTTTACCTGAGCATGGGCGAGTTGCCTTTTAATATGAGGTAAACACATTAGGGTATATGTAATTACAGATTGAATGTGGTGTATAGTTTGAGTCATCACAGAGAGAGTGAATGAACTGTGTAGGACGGTTTGGTGTTACTGTACTGTGGGAAAGAGGTGTGCAATGTCACTAATTGTGGGTTTGTGCCACCAGGGGGCAGTAGAATAGTTCCCGCAGGAGATGGAGGGGGTAAGGGGGGGGGGGGGGGGGGGGGGGGCTTCGCTGTAGGAATGCATGTCAGTTTTCTGGACTTTCTGCTTTGCCATTTTCAGTTTCAGAGCACTGATGCGTCGCATCTATTCTTGGTCCAAACACCTCCATCTCTAGTTAAACTGCTACAGGGTTGCAGGCCCACTCATGAGGGGTGCGAGGTCGGCGTTTTTTGTGGGCGTGATGGAAGAAGTGAGTCGAGTACAGTATGGTGAAAGATGCACCAGAAAGGAAATGCGAGGGGGTTGAAGATGAAGTGAAATGTTCTATGGCCAGAGGAGTAGTTTTCTTCATGATTACTCCTGCTGTGGTTTAGGGAGGCTGAAAAGTGTAACGGGGGAGGAATTTGTCTCCGCTCAGTTGTGGTCATTTATGAGGAGAAGGGTGTGAGTGCTTGTGGCTCTTCGTGATTGTGTGAGGCTTTTGAGTTTAAATTAGTGCTATTAAACCCTGATATTTGGAGTCTGCAATGGTGGGAGAGGCCTGGTGTAAGAGAATGAACACCAAAATGTAAAGATAAGTATAGCCCAGTGGTTTGGGAGATATGTAGTGGGATAGGATGAAAATAACAATGCCCTGCTTCAAGAATTTGCTCTTTTTTTTAAACTTTTCTAAAATATTGCAGAATTAGAATCATCATTTCAGAGCTAAAATCAGAAGACAAGAAAATGTCTCTTTGACTTAGTGCTATGAGTGCAAAGTGCTATAAAAAAGGTTTGGGCATGAATAGATTAAAGCGAATTAATTACAGCTGACAGTTGCATGAGTGAAATGTACGCAGATGCTTTCTGCAGCTCGGTGTCAGTCAGTTCATGCGCATATACTGTTGGCCTAGCGAGGTTTGTGGGGCAATTTCGCCAAAAGCAAGTGGTGTTGTGTTTGCGTCTGAGTGGGTGGGTGCGGGTGGGGTTTTTTTGGGGGGGGCTGCATCCATTCCCTGCTGGATGGCGAAAAGTGCAGCGCAGCAGAAATGCATTCCAAGGTGGGGGAGAGCTGCATGGGTTCCACGACTATCAGGTTCTTTGGCTGGGCTGCGGCTTTGGCTCAATTGTAGCTTAATGGCAGGAAAAGAGGGGAGAGTGTATAGATGATTAGTAGTGAAGGGGCCAAACCAGAGAAAAATGTTTTAGCCCCAACCTTTTATTGTTTATAGATAAAACGCTTTGCCAGAGCCATTAAAAGGCGAGCAGAGGGGAGAAAATTCACAGCCTGGGACCATTAAGAACAAAAACGGATTCACTTTAAGAAGAAAAAGCTGCTTGTTATGTGATGTTCAGTGTGTCAGTGCTTGCTGATACATGTGTATGTGTGTCATGTGTGTCGCTTGGAGAAGCCTGCAACAGGCCCTGTAGCCAGTCTGACTGCTAATGAACTTGGATCAGCGTCCGTGAGCGTTGGAGCTGAAAGGGCCCATTCTCCTGCTCAGCCGCAGCCACTCAGCTGTCACTAGCTGACCTACAGTTCTCTGATTATGTCACTGTTGCTTAGAAGGCTCCGCATTCATCCATCATTAGGCGACAAGTCTGGACACCCCAATCAAACGCCCTATTAAAACCTTCTACTGGTCTCTTTTCAGTTTGTTCACTGATTGCAGCTGCTGCTCTGTCCCGGGAAAACCAGTATGCCAAGATAATGCAGTTTTGTCTCTTTTTGCTCTCCTTGAATCAGATAAAGATGAACATGGATAGATGTAGGTGTAGCTTTTATTTCATCACACTATCTGACAGCTGCAATTAGGATGCAGATTTCATTAAACATCTGATTAAAAGCAGGAAGTAAATAAAAATTCAGATAATTTTAAAGAATTTAAAGAAGTTTAGGCAGCTTGTTATTTTACCATAACATAATTAATAGCAAGCTGTATCTACAGACTGTCTGGATCCATCACACAGATTAAGATAGATACAAATTCTTGCTAATAGATTTATAGAAATACTAGAATTTCCTTCTACAAGAACACGGCTACTTGGAGAGTGTTAGGGCAGTCAACTGTGATGGTCCAATTACACGCCATTAATAATGTTACCTTTAAGCTTTTATTTAATTTGAAGTGTTGAGTAATATAAAAAACAGCCCACTACACTTGAGAAATTAGCTATACACACAAACAAACACTGCTTTTTGTAACAGAAGTTAAATATGGTAACACTGGAGTCTGCAGACTTGTATTGGAGACTAGTGACCACGTACGGAACTGCAGTTTTGGCACTTCTGTGCTTTTTCTTTCAGCTCCTCCTTTTAGGAGTCACCGTCCATCCCGCAGTCCATCTTCACCTATCTTTTGTATCCTCGTATGTCACACCAACCAACCCTCTGCATGTCCTTCGTTTTTCTTCTCTTTTCCTCCTGCCTGGCAGCTCCACATTCAACATCCTTTGTTAGTGCCCCCATCTCCAACCCATAGATCATAGCAAATCCGACTGCCATACGCAGCATAAAAGATGGGCATATCACACATTGGTCAATGAAGTCTAGCTCTGAAACCTCAAGATGAGCCTTCTCACCATCACCGTCTTGGTGCTTTGAAACCAGACAAGATGACTGAGGGATCGATCTAACTGTGAAACCCTGTGGTCATTGACTAGTGCCTTGTCACTCATAGATCGTTAGTCAGTGAGTATACCACCGATAATCCTCTTTTCTGACACAAAATGGCCTTAATTATTTGCCCAGTATGACCGAAATTTTGTGTCTGAGGCCATAAACTCATCAAAAAAAGCCTTTACCTCTGGTAACCTTTAAACAGTATAAAGGATGATTTTTAAAAGTCTGATCATGTCATATTGATATATTATAACAGGGGGTGTTTAATACAAATGCATTTACATGAACATTTTATTTGTTTCAATTCTAATTTTATATATTCATACCAGGGTGTTTTGATGGTTTAGTTTTACTTTTTTTTGCTTGCAATCTGCGGCGCTGCTTGTTTAGCCTTCTTGGATCTGGAGGAATCCATTGAGCGCTGGTCACCAGTAGCAACAGGCCTTTGGGAGAAGAAGGAGGGGCCTCGTGTCCATCCGTCCACATCTCTCTCGCTCTCTGCCGTTCACCCCTCCCCTCCCCTACCCTCACATGGGCTTTGCCTTTGGCTGAACGCTGGGATTCTTTCACAGAGGCTGCCGGTTGCCAAGAGAGAGCGAGCCCCAGAAAAGCTGGGCAAATGTATGTGGGTCACTGCGAGTCAGAAGGGGGCTTTTCATTCTCTTATTCACTCCTTTTTTCTCCTCCTTTTTGTTCCTGTGTTCTTTTTTTGTCTCTTTTCGTCTCTTTGGCTCGCTCCATCCACCCCCATGAGTGAAAAGATAACACTGATTTGTGTCAGTCCCGTTTATTATTCTCCTGGACTAGCAGCTAAAACAAGGCCCAATAAGATATGGAACCTTGTTCTGATGACTTATTAACTTCTCCCTCTGTGTGCACACATCTCCGAGCACCTCATTGTGCATGTGTATTTATATAGATATATATCTGTGTGTGTGTGTGTGTATGCGTGTGTGTGTGTGTGTGTGTGTGTGTGTGTGTGTGTGTGTGTGTGTGTGTGTGTGTGTGTGTGTGTGTGTGTGTTTGACCTATGGACAAACAAAACACTCTGTAAGAAGGGGTCGGACTTCTCTAAAAAGGATCTAGAACAGATGTTTTGCTGGCTTCAGTCTCACTTCCTTTCACCAGCTCTTGACTTCTTCTTTCCCTTCCTCTTTTTTCTCTGATGGATGCTGAGTGGTTCGTGCTGTTTTTGTGGAAGCATGTTGGTCTGGCTTGCTCCACAGACGCGGGAAAGTAATCCAGATCGGGAGACATTGTGTGCTATTGGACTTGGACTTAACATTGTATGTTTGTTTCTGCTTGCCACATGTGCTGCTTGTCTCCATCTTTCTGCCTGTTTACCTCTCTGTTAGCTATCAACAGACAATCAGAAAAACAAGCCCAGGGCCCTGATGAGCCTGTGAGGTTGATCAGTGCCATCTCAGCCAAATCTTTGAAATCTCTTTCTCTGTGTTCACACTTACAGAGGCTTCGTGTTAAAGGTAGTTTTGTTTAATTCGACCTGTGTCGCCTTTTGGGGCAGTGAAAGTGAGTGTGTGTAGCAGAGTTCACCCTATTTGTGTCACCCCCCTTCCCAAGGTCGAGAAAGAGTTTGACAATGGGGTATAAAGTCTAGATATCCCAGATATCCACATCAGAGCACTTGCTATTATTTCATTAGATTGAGCTCAGGTTGTCTGACACTGCCCTCTTTCTCCTCTGCTCGCCCTTCTGTGGCAGAGTTTCTCATTTCAGCAAAGACAATGCCCTGTCTATCCTGCAGTACTAAGTAAATGTCAGGTACTGTCTACCCTCCTCCTCATCTATTCACTGAATGCTCTAGGGGCTGAGGGGTAGATATCCATCTAGCAGGGTCTGTATACATGTGAGCAACATAGTACAACTCCAGTCAAGTCGGTGGATCAGGTTTCTCTACGTGTATGTAGCTTACGAGAACATGCAAAAGCTCAAGAACAGATTTCAGGAATCTTTTTTTGAGCTGCGCATGTTAGCTCAGTGTAGGAGTTATGCATTGCTTTTCTTGAACTTCAGCACACATCTATCTATCTATCTATCTATCTATCTATCTATCTATCTATCTATCTATCTATCTATCTATCTATCTATCTATCTATCTATCTATCTATCTATCTATCTATCTATCTATCTATCTATCTATCTATCTATCTATCTATCTATCTATCTAGTTGTTTGTCTGTCGTCCTTCTGAAACGTCAGCTCAGTGATAGGGATGAGGTTGTAATGCAAATCTAGGGTTGGTACTCCTGGAGGGACTGACGGCATGTTATATTGTTAGGATAATAATTCCTCCGATATAAGACACCTCTAGCCAGTCTTTGGCTCTTTCATATCCCCCTCTCTGCTATGGACATCTGGCAGACATACGCTTCAGGCTCACGGTGAAGGGAGGATGTGGGGGCAGGGATCGATTCCATAACTCTGCAGATTGTTGACTGAGAACGTCAGTGCTTCACTTTCACTGGGAGGAATATGGCTCTTTCAGGTGTGTTATTTGTCCTGTTTTGTTTGGCACTACTGCATCTTTTCCTACTTTGACACGACAAGGGAAAAAACCCTCCAAAAAAACCAAACAATAAAAGTCACCTGATTTCCTGTCTTTCGTCTGAGCATTTTTCTCCTCACTTCCTGTACGGCTGGTTTCCACTCCATATTTCTAGAAGCCCCATCTTTGTGGTGTTGACAACAACATGTGCGCAGCAAACTTGTTGTAGGCTTCGCGGTGCTGTGAACAATAGGTCATATGTGTTGTATCTTTGTTTGTTCCCCAAAGCTTAATTGCTATCAGACATTAACCACTGGAGCGAAGGGAGGATGCCTTATAAAAGAGACATGGGATTTGAAATTCCTGCATAATTTATAAGATCAGATAAATGTTATTGAACTCAACAGGAGGAAGTTTGGACAGCTACATCGCACACAAAATATGGAACAATGAACGGAAGACTTAGATATCAGAAGGACGATAATCTCCACATCTATAGCGAATAACAGAAACAGCATTACATTACTCGCCCGTCCACCTCCAGTCGAGCTCCATTCATCTGCCCCGTTTATTTTCTTTCCACTGCGCGTGTCCAGCAGGAGCTTTGCAAGTGACCTAGTTTTTGTCAAGACTCAATAGGGAGCATCGTGCCAGGGGCTCCTGATGCCAGCCAGGTCCGGGGACAGGCCTCGTCAGATAGCGTGAGAGTGGAGAATCCTTCAGCAATGGAGGAACATTAATCTGCTGAATATTTTGTCAATTCATCAGATTGTTGTTATGGGAATACTGAAACCCTGCAACGGGCTGGCAATCTGTCCAGGGTGAGCCCTGCCTCTCGCCCTGTGGCAGCTGGAATATGATCAAACCCCTCCCTTTGACCCTGAATTGGGTAAGCAGAAGAAAATAGATGGCTGGATGCATGAATGGAATACTGAGAAATGCACATCACAACTACAGAAAGTTAAAGTGACATCTTTGTTATTGCTTTGTCTGATCACTGGTCAAAAATTATTTTGCTGTAATGCTAGATGGGAAAAAAGATGTTTGGTGTTTTGCATAAATATTACTGAAACAATAAATACTTTTCTACATTTATGCAGAGCCATCACTGTATTAGCACTTTTGAATGGAGTACAAGGATACAGTGGAATGAAACAAACTCGGGTACCCCAAATTTGTGTTCTACGTAACTAATGTACTTTCCAGTTGTGGAGTCCTGATTTGGAAGTGTGTGGGTGACTGGAGGGAATAAAATCTGTGTTTGTATTTGTGTCTGACTGATAACCAGCTGTAAGCCAGCTCTCTGGAGTCCTTGCTGTGGTTCTTACTATTTATTAGCTAAATTAGAAATTTATGGCGCACAGAAATTGGGGGTAGGGGGTGGGAAAACAACATCTGAAGATCAGAACGGGGTCTATTTTGGTTGTTTGGCATTTTAATGTTACCAATCTCATCAGTAATGTTCGGTTGGCTGTTCTGGCCTTTTAATCCTGGAGGTACGCAGTTAGCTACCTCATGGAAAATGTGCATCATTACCACTCTTGGCTTGGTGTGCAACAAACATGCCAGCACACAAGGACACACATTCAAACGCGCACTTATGAACATACACACACACGCACAGGACTTAGTGTTTTAAAGCCAGACATAACAGAAAGCAACTTTGTCTGATGCTGGCTTACAATATTTCAAATGTCTGATCCATCACTTCCTGTTCCAGTGTGGGTAAAGGCGATCGGGGGAGGTGGGTGTTTTTCTGGGCATTTCAGTCTAATGAGCAATTCTTTCGCTGAACCAGACAGTTTATGGGGTGGCTGCCAGCCTCATTAAGAGCAGCTCTTAATTGCCCTTTTCTAGCCAAAACCCAAAAGCTAAAACATCTGCTGGACCATGAACCGTGTTCCTCCTCCCTGTACCCTCTTCCGCACTGCATTTTGCTCTGCCACTACCGACATCACAAACTTCTAAAACCAGCAAACGACACCATTGTAAGATGGCCTCAATGTGACATATTTTATGTCACGCTGTAATCATTATTATAAAGTCATTAGGAATCAACAACTACTGTTATTAAGCTGATAATAATGGAAATAAAAGAAAAAAATGACTAAAGGTTAAAGTACAATGGTTTTGTTATATTAAAATGAAAATAAAATAAACTGTAAATAAAGGATGGAAGTAGGCACCATTAGCTTAATTTGATGGAGCAGCTTGAATGTCACCATCTTGGCTTTTCAAAGGCGCACAAAAGAGATTTAGTTTTAAATGTTCGCTAGCACTGGCTAGCTAGCCTGGTTAGCAAAGTACAACCCAAATTCCTTTTAGCATTGAAAAGAATGCTACTTTTGGCTAATGAAAAAAAAATCTAAAAGTGTTTAAATTTAACCTCTAATATAATTTGAATGGGATTATATAGAAATGCACCCCAGTGCAGTTGTCCTGAGGGGAAACTAATCATAATTATCTTTATTTTTTGCCTTTTAACATGAACATTTTTAATAGCACCATTCCCAAGTGGTCACCAAAGGAACTGCAGTTTTGGCTTCATGTTGGCTGCTTTGTTAGGACACTGCCAGGCACAGAGCTGTGTTTCACAGTAACAGAGCTGGAGGCCCGAATAAAGCTTTTGCAGTAATTTTCGTACTTAATTTGGCATTGGGTTTGTTCATCACCCATTGCCACAGCTACCAGTTTTCTTCTTCCTTATATTTTGCTGATAAATTTCCCCTTACTTGACACACTGTCATCACCAAATAGCAGCAGTTGAAGCAGAAGTCCTTTTGAAGTCACCAGTTCCAAATGCACGTGTCTTGTGCCCCTCTCTCGCAATAGCTGATTTCTTTAGAAATTTTTGTGCTGATTCAGTACGAATTAAACAACCTTGAGCTCTGCATCCTCGCCGCTAAACTGTTGCTTAACTTCCCGAGCAGCTGCCTCCTGCACTTGGGCGCACTGATTTAATGTTTTCAAGTTACTGTGACACGAATCAGATTACAGGAAATCATGTAGATTTAATCACAGAAAGTTATTGACAGACCAGCTTTCCCTTTGCAGAGCATTTAAAGGAGTGCCTTTCAGCTGATTGTTTCAGTGATTTTTGTCTCCTTTTCACCAGGACATAGCTGTTCCGATTGAACAGCTGTCCTTTAGCGGCACCAAAACAGTGAAACATGGCATTTCCCTCCAAGTTATTGAAACCTACAGCAAACACTCAAAGGAAACTTGAAACTGAACGTGACCACAATTCCAAATTAATGCTCTGTGTCTACTGCATATGCAAATAGGGAAATGTTTTCTTCACAGCAGCTTTTAGGGGAATAACATCACAGTGGTAAGTGGCCAAAAAATTAACAGATGCATGTTTAAACTCTTACACACTTGCTTTCAAAAGCCAGATGCACACGTATTCTTCGCCTGTAATGTCCAGTTTGGAGGAAAGTACAAGTTGTTCCCAAAAAAGCTAAAATAGCAACTGTTTGAAAAAAAAAGGAAGAAGGTATACCTACATTCAAAAGATGCATACCTGTACAGCTTTAAGTAACTTTAAACAGTGAATGGAAAGTGCTGAAGATAAATAAAGTAGCACAAGAAGGAACGCAGTTGATTTGATTTACTGTACCATGTCCCAGATCAAAGCTAAGCTCCACATTGCCATGGTTGCATATCTTTCCTTGTGTCTGAGCTGAGGAAAGTTGTCGGAGGCTGTGGGAGAGTTTAGCCTGAAAAGACCTGATGATAAGTTTCCCAGATATAGAAAGGCTGCTTGGAGACTGATAAGACAAGCAGATTGGACAACATCTTATTGTCAGGTGCCCAAGGTTGCTAATTCCCAGTGTGTGGCAGAGGCTTTGATGATGAGTCACTGTATGGTCAGTGTGTTCTTTATTCACTCTGTGATAGATAGAGAAGAGAAGAGAGAGCTTCTGGGATAACAGATCATGACCCCATTAAACAAAGCCGTAGCTCAATAGAGGAGCTTCTTGTTCTGTCTTCACTTCCACTGTATTCGCTCTGTATTGAAACCACCTGAGACCTTCTCCTGCGGCAAATTAAAATGATACTAAAACAGTAAACAATATGATCTTTTTTTTATATTTGCATGTGGCAAAAACAGATTCCCGACAATGGGAAATGCAAAACACAGAATATTAATTTATTTGAATATTGAAGAATATTTGTGGGGTTGTTTTTTTTTTTTTGCCTGCTCTAAAACATACAACCGGGAACATGGTCACCGAGCCGTGTGACAGATTTGTTTGTATGGCCTACATGTCACAACAGCCTGCCCCGATCTCTCCGAGTACCATGTTGTGTTTGGGTGTGCATTGCCCATTGATTACCTGGCTGGGAGAGAGACGTGAGAGGGGGGGAAAAGTGTGGGAGTGGGTTTGCGAGAGCGTGTGCAGTGGAGGTTTTCTTGACTCTGGCAGGCTGTGGACAGCTGGACCACCAGTTCGAGTTTCTCCTCACAGCGAGGCTGAAATTTCAGCCACTGAAAATCGAGGGTAATAAACGATTGGGGCTCTCAAAACAACTCCTCTGTGTGTTTTTTTTGCTTCCCGCCCTTTCCTTATTTTTCCTGTCCCAGTTCCTTTTCCCTGGCCTGGGCTCGGCTCCGACAGGCGCTGGTATGATAGAAAATGTGATTATGTCAAAATATTTGACTCCAAACATGGTAAAAAAAAAAAATAGAAAGAAAACCTTAAAAGCGTTAGAATTGTGTTGAATCAGCAAAGCCCACAGCTGTTCTGGGCGCAGCGTGGTTCACGTGGTTGGAATAATTTCTTTACCACAGTGGCTGTGTTCTTCGTGATCTAAGGTCAGCCATCTTGTTGTTTTTTTTTTTTTGTGTGTGTTTTTTTTCAGTTGTGATTTTGAGGAAGTGAGAAGTGCTGATGAGACAGCTGTGTAAAAGCACTGCTGCAACTGAGTAACAGCAAGATGGAGTAACAGCAAGATGAAGCAATGCTTGGACATGACTGGGGAAGTGGGAACACAATGGAGATGCATCTCAGGTTGAATCATAGTGACAGTAAAGGGAGCGCTACTTGAAATTACAGATGAACAAACCAGCAGCGATTATTCATCACTCGCTTGTGTGCATTTTCAAGTCTTTTGTGTGATAACCCAAGCTTACATAATATACAAGTTGTGGTTCCAGCTTTTGAGTTGATAACTTTAAGAGAGACTTAAAAGGTGACTGTATGTTTCCTCATTAATACAGCTATGCAGTTACAAAGATTTATAATACCTATAATACTATAACATACTATAACAATGCACCCATCACATCTGAGCGATATAATGGGTCCTGTGGTGTTGGTGATGTTACATTCTAGGCCATCATACTACAAAGAGAGGCCTCACAGACAGCTAATAACGCAGTGGTGCTTCTTTGGGACCCTTGAAAGCCAGATTTAAATGCACTTATGTTTTGTTTTTAAGCTTGTAAGTTAATTCTGGAAAGGAGCTATTCCCCAACAGAGTCTGTTGCTCTTTAAGAAAAAGGAACTTCAGTCCTCATGGTCCAATATTGCTACAGCCAGCACTGTGTGCCGGTGCCAAAGGACAACTTGTGTGTTACTTTGTGACATCAGTGTCTAATAAAAGAATTGAAGTCTTTTATTAGACTTCAATTCTTTTTAAGAAAAGCTCCAAATGGTGTAAAGTTTAATTTTGAACAGCAGAGTAAGCCAGCGTAGCTGTGCGCACTGGCTTCTTTTCTTTATGCAATTCCAAACTAAACACGTTCCGTTCCAGCTCCGTATGAAAATTATTGCTTTGAAAAATTCCTTGCTGGGAATTATATGAGAAGATTGATACCGCTCTCATATTGATTGCATAAAGCTACAGCGAACTGCTTCTTAGTTTGGCATAGTACAAAGACTTGAAACAGCTGTGTCTCAGTTTAAACAGTTGGGACACTCCCTTGTAGGACATGATGCACTGTGCAGTTGTGTATGACAGTTGTGTTGTGTCTCAGTCAAACAGGCTTAGAGACCAATAAGGGACCCCCCTGAGAGCCTCTGGAGTAAATGTGTATTTGGCGAGTGGTTGCTGGAGGTAGGTGGCTGTTGCTAGGTGAAAACCATCACAAAGAAGGTTCTGCACCGAAAACCTTATGATTGCTTTGGCCAGCTGCAGATTGCAAACACACCCCATTTACACTCTGAGCTGTGGTGAAACAGCAGAAATGCAACATAAGCTAGAAACAGAGAATGTTTGCCTTCAGATTAAAAGTTGTGCCTTACCTCAGAAACCAACATGTTTAAAAGGTGCAGCTTTTACTTTGAAGTGTCTAGATTGCTTAGAGAGTAAATGGCAAGTGTTTGCAAACAAATCAGTCTTCCATGCAAAAAAAAGTGACAAACGCTGGAACATGTTAGCAAACAAGCCATTCTCAAGAAGGCTTTTGGTGCACCGTGGTGTAACTCCTTGTGACAAAGTTCATGCTTGCAACCAGCAACCATTCACCAATCAGTTGCAGAATTCACGCTTTTCTCTAGCAATCAGTGGTCACTGACCAGTTAGGCCCTTACGCCTGTGTTAATGCGGCTTTAGCAATCCTTTAGCAAGCCAGTAACCACCCGTAGCTGGCCATTTTACACTTCCAAAGAGTTGGAGGTGAAGCTAGTTTAACATTCAGGTCTTTTGCATTATGAGCACCTGATGCAAGTTCTTGTAGTGCACTTCATGTAGCTGTGTAAATATGATTTGACACACAACAAAGCCTTATGTATACTGTACAAGTATGATTGTGGCATCCTGTTGTTAAGTAGTGAAAAAGCATATTTACCTGTATTTGTTGTGCCCGATTCATCAGTTTCTTAAACACGAAAATGACCCACTTTCTTTTAAGGGCATCGGCTATAAATATAAGCAAACTTATAGCAAAACCGTCACATGAACAGATCATCCAAGCAGAGGTTTCAGGCCAGCTGTCAGAAAGCTGAGCTCACCTCTCTTCTTACTCAGCAGAGCATAAAAAACACACACACACACTCTTGTCTCTTCATTTCCTTGCTCTTTCTTAACCCCCCCCCCCTCGCGCCGTGTGATGAATGGAAGGTATGAATTCTCTGCGGCCTCCCCTGGTTTTTCTCTGAGGCCCTCAGCAGCTGAACAAACAACACGCTCTCAACTTAAAGGCGCAATCAAGAATTTATTGGAACCATGTACGTTTTGGGTATATTTGTGTATGGTCCTGAAGCACTTGCGCGATAACATGGAAAATACTCTTTTGTGCAGTTGTTGTAAGTCAAAACCTGGATCTTTTCTTTTATTTCTTCATTTTGAAAGTGTAAACAAACCCTTTATGAGCTCAGACTACGCAGTTGGACGCTCATTTATCAACACCTAAGGTAAATTTCAATGAATAAAAATGAAAAAAATAAAAATAAAAAATACGCCCACACCCAAATAAATCATAACATAAACAAAGGCAGTAACAAGGAACCTTCTCTCAAGTTCTGTCTTTAAAACATGTGGATTCAGACTGATAGAGGTGCTGGTGGTCATTGTGGGAAAGAAAAGGGTGTGTTGTTGGTCAAGTCTGGAGGGGTGGTCCTGCTCAGGACTCAGGCCCAGCTGTTGCGGCCTATTTATCCATGCCACAGCTCCAGAGGTTGTGGTAGTGGTAGAGGGTTGGATGAATTGGTGAGGCAGAGCATGAAACAGAGAGTCTAGATGACAAGAGCGGGGGGAGGAAGACGAGATGGATGACGATGATGAGAAGCAGATGGAGGGCGTGCTTTTTTTTATTCTTTTCTTAAAAACGCTATCAGACTGTGACGCAGGTTGAGCTCTCCAGGTGCATTGTGGGTAGCCTGTGTAAATACATGCCCAGCTTCTTGTGGCTCCAGATTGATCGCCATAGGCTGCCTGCGGTAATGCAGCTGTGCGCATCAGTGGGAGAACTATCACTGGCTTAAAATACCAAAAATCGTACTTAAGGAGAAGCACAAAATCATTATTGGCAAAATATAATTAAAATATCAAGAAGTAACACTTTTTGCTTAACTTTCCAACGTGAGTCGACCAAATTCCACTGCATAACTGTTAGTGCATTTTAACTATGAAAAAGGAAAAGACAGGTGGGATTTACATTTCAGACCATTGTTGACCTTCAGTAACAGGGGAAGGATTTAGCCTAATCAATCTAAAGGCCACTCAAATAATATGGAAATACTACTAAGATACTAAGTATCTTATTATAGTACCTGAGTAAATGTACCCACTTTCTAGTCCAACATGTAAGGTGAGGCTGATCATGAGATGATGTGAAATACACAGTGAAACATTGGAGGCTTGACAGCTCTTTAACGATCTGCAGGCTTTAACGATTCGACCGGTCTTCTATTCCTCCCACCCGCTCGCTCGCTCACCCGACCCACCCACCCATGCATCCACCCACCTCTCTGCACGCTGCAGCAGCCAGAACATTCCTCACACATCTGGCTGCTGAGTCTTTCCCATACGCTCTCCCTCTCTCTCTCTCTCCCACCACCCTCCACTACAATTACCCACAAGTCCTGTGTTCTCCTTTTCTCTTTTCTTTTTACGATTCTCAGCCCCCTCCCCAGCCCAAATCATAAAAGCATGGAGCGCACAAACATCATTTATAGTTATGATTTAGAAGCAAAGAGGCTTTTAGCTGTCCGTAGAGATGTGCCATCCAGAAATATGCTTTTTTTTTTCATGTCAGTCGACTATGTGTTGCCAGAACTTATGAAAGCAAGACAAACATAATGAATCAGTTAACCAGTTTGAACTGTAATTTCTTCTCTAGATAACTGTTTGCCCCTTGAGATGATTGTGCTGTTTGGAAGGGAGGCAAGTAAAGCAGGAATCAGTGAGTGGGAGTGGGAATGAGAAGAGTTTCTGATGATAAGGATGTCTTGTGGGACCTGGTGTGTGTTTTCCACTGTTGAAAATTAATTATATTTAGGTACCTTTACTCAAGGGCCATTTTCACGCACTTACTTTACTTGAGTATATCTATTTTGTGCTCCACTTTATTTCAAAAGGAAAGACTTCTTTGTGCTGTAAACTCCACTGCTTTTATCTGATAGCTACAGCTGGTTACGTTTACAGTAATATTTAAGAATTATGTTAAAGGATAAGCTGGTTACCTCACAAAAAAATACTGTTTGGAGTTTGGCCCCTAATCACATTTGACATGGACTGTAAGCTGTTGCACCACAGAAGAGTTTAACCTCTACTTCACTGATGATTTTAATCTTACGTGTCCCGAGAAACAAAGAACTACAACTAATAAGCAACGTGTGTTTTACAGAAAGAAACCTCGGAACAGGTCTTTCAAGTAGCATAGTGGCAAAAGAATTTACTGTTGGTTGAACAGGTATTTCATCTACTTTCCACCAAAATATCCAATCTGTGCTTTGAACTTTGGGATTTTGCCCTGTGTTAAAAAGTTCCTTTTTTCTAGTATTTAGTTTTTTTTTAAATTTTGTGTGTTTTTCACTAACTGCTTGGTTAGGATTAGGTAACACAAACTACTTGGTTAGATTAAGAAAAACATAATAGTTTGGGCTAAAAAAAGATGAATGTAGCGTTTTGTCTGCTGCCATTTTCCTTTCAAAAAAATGGATGTGACAAGGAGCGGCTGGTCTGACAGTGCGGCTGCATTCTCATTGGCTGTCAAATTGTGATTAATAAGTTGTTAGCCAATGAGGATAATGGTTTCATACCGCAAAAAACCCCAACATAATTGTGAATGTTTTTATAAAATGATTTTTTTTCAGCCTGTCCCAAGATGGGTGACTGAGCCCATAAACTTGTTAGGAAACAATTGTAAAGGATGTATTTCCATAGGCAACCACAGCCATCGCCATCTGGTGGCCTTCATATAGAATGCAGGTTTAAAGCACAAGGAAGCTGCATCCATATTTTATACTGTCTGTGGTGAAAATATAGCTCTTTACATCATTAACTCTGCACTTTAAGCTTAAAGGCAAACCCCGCCTTTATCCTTACCCCTATCCTTAAGAAATGTCCATATTTGACGAGCTGGAAGTGAGACTCCTTTCAGCCTCGCTAAGACCAGGTGCATCACAGCATCAGCTCAACCTTGTTCATATCTTTTAGACAAAAGTGCTTTGGCAAAATGTCAGTATGTGATGTCACTGAATTAAAAACAGAACAGAGACGATTAGGATTTTTATTTTGTTGTAGAAAATGAGTTTAATGAACTAAACCTTGATCAATGAGATTTTTTTGGCATTGCAAAAAATAAGCACACAGAGATTCAAATCATGGCATTGGCTTATTTGCCTAAAATGTATTTCTTTTGGACACCATGACCACAACACAACAGGGAAAATTCAGACGAGCCCACCTGCCACAGGAGGAGTTTATGCGAAGAACAAAGACTTTTTGTATTTTGTTCGTTGTGTTCATGTACTGTATATGCAAGGCGACTCTTTTCGTTTTTGCTGGATTGTCGCTTTTAAGTGCTTCTTCTGTTTTCGCCATTGTTGTGTGTGAGAAAGCTGCTCAGAGGTCAGAGGTTGATGGGACATAGAGTCGGTCAGTGCTGACGCGTCTCCGGCGAGCCACATGTCTGAGCGTCCACAGGAAGTGAGGGCGCATGCAAGGGGGCGCGCATGCAGGAAGGCGCTTTGGTGTTACTCCCCACCAGGAAAGAACTATTGTTAAAAGTACCCGACTGTGTTTTTATCTGAAGGCAGTGTTTACTCCTGCTTTGTCTGTAATCTCAGGCCCGTCGCTCCTGTACCTCCCACTGTTGGCGCTTGGCCACACATTTGTCTTGCAGCTCTTGTGTTTTTTAGATTGTGGCTTACTTTCACACAGTGGGAACAATTGTTGCGACACTTGAGTGCCTTCTATCTGAATTGGATTAAAGGTTTGTTTGGAGCTGGATAACACCCACTAGAACTGATATGGTGGGAATACATATGACTAAGAGCAGTGTGTGACAGTACCTAACAATACCTGTAAGTTTAAAGGGGGAAGCAGGGGAGAAGGAGAAGATAATAAAAGAAAGAAAAGAAAATAGAAGTTCTGTCAAGCGTGAACTCTCAGATCCTTTAAAGCAGTTTTAGTCCCGTGGCCTTGGCATTGAGTTCTGCTTCTATGTTGTTTTATTCTGATAAAACCAATCAACCCAGGAGGAAAGAAATCAGACACGTTTCAATGTCCTTTACCAAGAATCACAACAAACACTGCACTAAGAAAACAAAAGTTCCTTGGCTAACTGGTGCTAAACAGATTTATGGCCACTAACTGAAGGACTGGGTCAACACCTACATGGTTCATTTGTTTTATTTGAGGAACATTTCATTGTTCCATGTGGCTCCTGTTAGTTTGATCTTTGGTTCTTAACTCTGCAAGACTTCTCACAGTTTGGTGTTGCTGTGATCCAAGTTTCTTTACAACCAGCTTCCCTGTGCGAAAGTATGACCCTGTCCATAGGGTTAAATGTAAAGTAAGAGCTCTATGATCCTAGTGAGTCTAGTGTGTTTTGAATTTAGAGTCACTTTAATGTGTTTTTCAGAAAGAAAACCCATGATAATATGTAATCAAACTGTTGCACTGTACATAAAAACTTAAATTCAAAGATCATTTCCTGTTATCAGCACCAACCCCACTCATATCACCTTTTCTGTCACGTCAGTATCGGACTGTACACTGTTCTTCTGCGTTCCTGCTCTTTCGGCTGAAATCCCCTGCGTCTGCCTTTAATAGAAATGGAAATTTGAGGCCCTCCCCTCCCGCGGCTCACCGTCTCCTTGCTCCACTCCCCCAGAATGAGCCAGGATGTTTTGAGAAGTGGGATATTGCTCCTAATGGATTCCAAACACCACAAATGTTTATTAGGAAGCAGGGCATCGTAAAGTACGTCGGAGGTGGGAGTGAGGGGTGATTGGGAGGAGGGGTGGGAGTGTGCATGGTTTCTGTTTTGTTGTAGTTGAATATTCATTTTTAGCGACATTAACCCACTTTACTGGGTCTGTATTTTTAGCACAGCCAGGTGCTTCATAAGCTTCTCAGATGAACATTTTCTTTTTCTGTCCTCTCCTGCACAGCTTTTCTGGTGTGGCAGATGCAAATCTAATGACAACATCTGGATGACTATACATGACCTTGGTCAGGCTCGACTAGTTGCTTTCAGACCGTATATTGGATGCTGTTTGATTCTAAAGAATACAATGAACCGGTGGATTTTCCCATACCAGTATTGCTAAAGGTATTTGTGCCACAGTATATCTAAATCATGGAGCTTCGTTGTTCTGGTTATCCACACAGTTTTTCAACTGCTTGACCCAATTCAAGATTGCAGGGAGGTTGGAAAGTATCTCGGCTTCCACTGGGAAAGATTCAGGGTACATCCTGGGCAGATTGCCAGTCCATCACAGGTCCAACATAAAGAGACAATGCTTGAATTCACAACTATGGACTGTGGGGTAAAGGCTGAGTACACAAACAACATGCAAACGCTACATAGGCCGCAGCCATGAAAGCCAATGCAGGGCCTTCTTTGTGCGATCATCATGCGGGGACTATTAAAGAAACTCTTCCAGATTCTTCTGTCTATTAAGAATCTGTATACTTATGGGCAACAAGTACCACAAAGATCAAGATATACAATAAAAACCTGATACATCTTATTCCCATTTGCCATAAATATTCTTTAGTACACAAAAAAAAGCACATCACTGAGCAACACAGTTGATTTCTTCCTGCACTGCAATAAACATGGCAAATGTTGTTAATTTGAAGTTAGTTGCTGTTCCCCAGCATGCTGCTGTGAATAGCCACCGAAGCATCAAATGTCTATTAATGTGTGCAGTCCACAGCAAATGCACTATTTGGCTGATGTTAGCTAGAAGCTTAGTTGCCGAACTGTCTTATAAAATTACAAAGCCTTTATTAACAAATGTGAAACTATATATTTGTAACCTTTATGTCATCAGTATGAACAGATGGACTTGGAGCAAAGTGCCGCAGGTGGGTTGGAAACATAAGAAAGTACTGGAAAACACACTGAAGCTGCTCCTTAAAGTGTAAAAAACAAACGTATGTTGGTTTCAAGTTGTTTTTTGAATGCAAGACTAACATAAAAAGCACTTTTATAACTGAAATGATTACCTAGAGGATTGTTACAACCACTAATCATAGTATAAATTAAATAAAATGTTAATGATGCTGAAGTTTTACAACCTTTTTTTTTTGCTGAGCTTCGGATAAGGAGATTGATAGAGCTGCCTCTATCTTTAGATTGTAATAGCAAGCATAAATCTTGTGGTGTATTGTGTGTTGGGGTGCAGATGATGTGCAGGCACATATGCTTCTGCATAGCTGTGTGTAGCCATCCAGCAAAGGCGAACGGAAAATGTGAAAATAGATTGAATGCCTTTGCAGTGTGTTGGCTTGCGTGTGTGTGTGTTCATGCATTCATGGCCTCCTCTTGGCTAGGTCCATCTTTGCGTCAGAGGCCCTAATCTGGTCCTCTCCTCACAAAGCCCGTCTTTGATGTGATTCTGCTGCTGCTGCTTCCTGCCATGTTCAAATAAAGCTTCACAATCAAATTGAGTCTGCCTCTACTGAATGCATTAGCGTTTAATAGCGTTATTGATCAAGCTGGAATAATTGTACAAGCCCCTCTCACTATTCCTTCCTGCTTCTAGGCTAAACCCCCCTACCTCTGCAATGCCAGCGCTGCTTCAGAAGTGAAGCAGTGAGTTGAGGAATCCTGGCAGGAACAAATACCCTCCAATGACTTTCCCTCTCAATGGGCGATGTGAGGCTCTTTAGAGAAAAGATGGGATTGCATTTGTGATTTCCTGCTTGATCCTTTAATCTTTTTGGTCTCTTTTCTTAGACAACAACACATAATTTCACTCCTCAGATGCTTAGTTGGCCCATCCAGCTCAGTAAAGTCACTTGTTGATTTACAGAAAGGAATAGCGCTGCAAATCTGCTTTCTTGCTAAGAATTAAACAAGCTACATATATAAATATCTAAAATCTTCTTAATTTAATCCATAGAAACCTGAAGAGCAGAAATGACAGGCTGGGATTTTCCACAAAGCTGTGTACCGGACTTCTTGGCTGAGATCAGTAACTTCTTGAGGCCTACTAACAATTGTGGTCCCCTAAATTCAGTATGGTGCATTTTTGCCACTTTGATGGGTAACATCTTAACTGGCTTAGTTTGTGATTGCATCCAGACTTTGTGGTGGCGTACTTGGTAATAGAAAGTACTGGGGGGGAGTAACTTGTTGTAAAGTAACTCATTAGTAACGGAACATTTTAGTTTTGCACTAATCAGTTAGTAGTTACTTTGTTAGATACACAATTTAAAGTTTTGCCGTATTTCCCTTTGTTCCCTACTAGCTTCTGTTGCACTCTATGCACGTTGCAGGCAGCTGCATTAAAGGGGCCAGTGTTGGAAATATTCACATTACTTTAAATTTTTTGGCTAAATAAAAGGCAAGAGCAGTGAAATGCCAATTGTGCATGAAGAACATTCAGTGTCTGTCAACTGCAATGAGCGCTAATTCAAATTTGATCAAGGACATTTACAAGCTGCTGCACAACTTATGGATAATATGACTAAAGTGGGCAAGAAAAAAGAAGGGGTGTTCAAGTTTAAGTTACCCAACACTGATCACAGAATAATGTTATAGAACAACTTACTTCAGCTTAATTACTGCCCTTTAGGAGGTGCTGATAGAAAGCAAATGTGCGTGTTTTCTAAAATATCAGACTCTTCTTTGAAGTTATTTTTCCCCACAGATCATTGGCTGTGCCTCTCCAAGATCGTGCATTGAGAGAGCTGGCGTCTCTGTTCCTCATCAGTAGACTCCTGACAGACGTGCTTTCCAGCCCCAATAATCAAAAATGAGGGGAGATGTTTTCTCTCTGGTGCTCACTGGGAACAGAAAAGCGCAGTGGGAGGGGAAGAAAAGGGGGAGTCAGCTGAAGATTGGAATTCTCCGAGACATGCTCGGCCCCCGCCTCCACGGGCCTTCACGAGCCAACTTAGCCGTTAAATCTCCTTTCTTCTTACTGATGACCCGTGAGTGATGTGGAAGATTGGGTCACAGGTCAGTTGAGTGTTGGGAGGAAGGGCATGATGGCGATGATGAAGGTGGCAGCGGTATCGCAGTTAAACAAAGATGGGGCAAAGCCAGGCGAGGAGGCGCACTTGTCTTCTGTTTGTGTAATCCATCCAATTTGGATTGTTAAATCTAAATCTGTTACGGATTCATCAGAGCCCATACTGCTCGCAAATTACTCCCAGGTGTGCGTAGGGCGGTGATTTAGAGGATGTTACTGGAGAGTGAAGCTCATGTCACTCTTTCTCTCGCTGGTAAATAAGAAAATATTCTCAGTTGTGTAGCGTTTGATAGAGTTTTTAGAGAGCTCCTTAAGTGCCAGTAACCAGCTTCCTGACACTGCTGGAGTTACTACTGTGATTAGTGCTTTCCAAATCATAAACCTTTTCCTTTTTCTTGCACTGTGTGCTGCAAATACCCTTAAAAACTACTTTGCATTCAATATGCATTGCACGTCTGACTTAACACATCCCTTCCCACTTGCTGTATTTGTATTTGCTGGGTAAGACTGTGAATCAAAAAAATGATGCTTAAACATGAAATTGGAGGCAGTTTTTTTTTTATATATGTTTGATATACTCTATATTGGTTGCTTTTTATAGGATACTAATCACTATGGTGGGATGAACAAAACACACCCACAGTAAAGTGTTTTGTGGTCTTTCAGTGGAAAAAGTTTCTTGTGAATCTGAGAAAGAGGAAAGGAACTACAGTAAAGTGAAAACAAGTGGGAGAGGTTTCAGTACCCTCTTTAAATGCTGTGAATGTAAACATTTAATCCTTCACTGTGATGGCAAATAAAACAAAACAATCAGAAACCCCCTAAATTCAAACTACTCCAGGCTTTGAACTAAGCCATGTTTTAAGGAAGTGCAGCATTAGATTTTGAACTTTTGTTTGCAGCAACCTGATGACTTTAAATCAAAATGTACACTCTCTTTGCTTTAAAAAAATCCTCACTAACTTCCGAGGATCTGTATCACCTGTTGCTTGAATTTTGTATCCATCCTTATATTTTTTTTAACATAAAACTGCTATTAAGAGTTAATGACAAGAGTCAGATGTATAAAAAAAGTCCTCGCAGTCAACATTTCCACAGTCTCATTGAGCAAGAACAATAACCAGGTGTTAAATGTAGAGCAGCGAGGGAGCAGTCAATTATTGTAGGCTCCGAGCTCAGCCTTGTTTTTGATCTGTACACTAAAGCCACCCTTAGATTTCCTGGCCCTGCCTAATCTCGTACGATACAAGGGTTTGGCACACTTCAACCAATGGACTCCAAGCTGAGGTAAACCGAGACACGCCCACAACGCTCTCTCCTATTTATGAAGATTCATATCTATTTTTAGAGCTTCACTACCATCTAAGGTAGCTACCAGGTATCCTTGTTGTTTAAAATGTTGTCTAAAAGCCAGAATGTCCCCGTTTCCTCATTGGGGTTATGTTAGGATAGCCTGAACTGATCTATTATTCATTCCCGTTTCAGCTTTTCGTAAATAAAATACATGTGGCTCTTTTGTCTTTTTGGAACGGGACATTTTGCGTTTTCAGCCTGTTGTTTTGATGAAGTAAACAAGGGTTTTGAGTCTTCTATTACAAAGACTTCTGGTTTTTCTGAGCCTTGGCAAAGCCCATTTTGCTCTGCTGGTACAAGGTCTGTTGCTCTTCATTTCTTTTATCATTAGTGCTCTGATCAGTGTTGTGGTCAATAAAGAGTCCAACTGTTGAGTCACTAAAAGGCAACTGAACAATTGCAGCAGTTTACCGATTTCATCTCATTTGGAGTCATTTAAAGACATCCTTTGTGCCTCTGCGAGAGGCACAAAGGATGATTACATGCCAGAGACAAAAGTCCGTTGACCTATTCTGCCACTTAATAAATGACAGGTGTATTAGAAGTTCCAAAACAAAACTGCACCTCATTTGAATAATGTTTTGCCTGAAAATCCCTCTTGAGTGAACTATGCCAACCAACACATCCCAGTGTCAGTCGCATGAGTGATGGCTGAGAATTCAATACACTGTAAAGACAGAGAGGACGAAAGCGGCTTGGAGGAAGAAGACACAGAGGACAGAGTTGTTTTGTACACAATGGGGTGTTTCATATTTTAGGGCCTTAAGGGTTGAATTGAGCCCAGTATCTCGAGAGCTAGCACAGCAGTGCCAGGGTCAACACCTCTACACTGTGATTGAGGAAGCATGAAATCTGGACGAGTGCACCCGTATTTTCCAAATCCTGCTATTGTCTAAACAGAGAAGTGGTTGTGGGGGTGTTTTCAAATGTGTACACCGTGTTTCAAAAGAGATCTAACATGTAAGACTGATTACTGACTTAGCCATAAAATAAATAAAGAGGGACTTTCACTTGGAGTTTCCAAAATGTCCTTATCAGGTTAGTGTGCCAGGCACGTGCTTTTAGTTTTACCAGACATCTTCATTTAATAATGTTAGTAATTGTCTTTAAAAGAAACATGTAAAAACAACTTTAGAAAAAGCAGATGCTTTAAAAAGCTTCTTTTTTGGAAAATTTACCTAGGAAAATGGAAACTAGGTGCAGTGATTTAAAACATGTGAAACATGCGCATCCATCCATCTATTTTCTTCTGTTTTGAGTTTGTACATTTCTAATGAACTTGAAAGTCAAGACTTGGTGTGACCAACTTTAGACTTCAACACAGCCTGAACTCACTTAAGTAAGCTTTCTTGTAATGTTCTAAGTATTCTTCAGGAACAGTTCTCCACACTTTCTGAAGGACATTAAATTTTTTTCTTTGGATGTTGGCTGCCTTTTTTTCAATTCTCTGTCAACATACTGGCACACTGCTTCAATAATGTTGAGGTCAGATCAAAATCTGATGGTACTTTTCATAGTTTCAAAGACTTTGACAGAATCCCCCACACCACCACAACATTAGCTGGATCACAGGTTGTGATGTCTTTTTTCTTAAGGACATTACTTCGGATAATTTTCATCTGCTGTAGACAGATTTTTTAGACCCTTAATTTCTTCTTTTCCCCCCCCACTCGTTCAGTTTCATTGCATTCACATTGCAGATAACGCAGGTGTATGCCACACTTTCAGGTAATCAACTTGTGCTGACATAATTTTACGTCAAGTTATGTCATCTTTGGTATGTTTTGTAGATTCATCTAAACAAAGTGCGTAAAGACATCGTTTAAAATCGGTTCTTTGTTTGTTATGTATAGACAGAACCTTCAAGAGACGAATCACTTGAACATCCCTTAAGTGAGGTGTCTTTTATATGCTTTAATGATACATAAGCCAGCATTAAAAGACCTAACAAATAATAAAATATTTGTCTGAAACTGGTGAGGTACACAGACTGGACTGAAAAAGCAGTCCATGTCCAAAGAAACACACTGAAAGACCTTCAGAAACCCAGTGAAACTGTTGCTCTATAAGACCACTTTAAGAAAATGATAGCTTTGAAAACTGCAAGTTAGGTGATTATGTTGCCAGGTGGAACACAAAACGATTGAACCATGAGGTCATTGTTTTACTGGGACACAGTGATGTAAATTGGACTTGGTGATTTCACAACTCTGTCTTGTCAAAACAATCACACAGAGATAGATACATATTCTACTTCATTGACTTGATAAACTTCTGAAACTGAAAAACTTGCTGCAGCGCTATTATCAGTGTGTACACATCTTCATTTCAGTTTTAGGATCTTTCATATTGCTACGCTTTCCAGGTCACATGTTTGCAGTTCTTGTATCAGAGATTTACTGAAAGTTGAACATGATGAGGTTGTTGTTTATTAAGTTTCCATTAAGGTATTTCAGAAGCTAGTTTGCAACTCGAAGACACGACTTGACTCTACTTCACCATCTTGCAACTTTGCGTGTGTAATGTAAGAAAAAAACAATATCAGTGCATATCAGAAACATGTCTACATACATTAGCCTAGCTCTACATTTACACTGCTTGAATGAGTAATTTTACACTAGAATAGGAAAGAGAAACAACAAAGAAATAATAGGAAAGAGCCAACTCATAGTGATTATCAGATATAAAAATTAACCGACCTCTACAGTTCCCCTCACTCATAAGGGGCTTTCTAAGTCTGGTTAACCATCATGGGTCCAAACCCTCTTTTCCTAACCACAGTCTAAAAACCCAACCAAACCAAGAAAAAAATAAACCACAATATCTCTATAGCACAAACTTAGTAACTACCCAGTGAACTTATTCAACGTATTTAGAAACGGCACAGGCAGATATTTTACTCCATAGCTGGTGGATTTATATTGGATTTATAAATTAGCTGCAATTTAGCATATTTGATTTATAAAGGATTTGAATATTATATCATGTATATTATAGCTGTATATAATATTAAATTAAATTCAATTCAATAAAACTTTATTGATCCTGAAGGTTGACCCCGAAGGAAATTGGGTTAAGGCTGCCGACCTTTTGCCAGCGCCATACATTACACAACATCACATGGGGAAGACCGGTCAGAGAGGTGTAACAATGGAAAATGCACAACATGAGGAAAGAAGAGGAGAGAAAAAAAGCCTGTTTGCCTCTAGTGGGCCATATAAACCTAATTCATTAAAGAGTAACCCTTGCAGTAATCTTCATAGTCAACTTGCATAATCTTTCCTACAAAGTAAACAGCATAGTCCCGGACAAGCAGTGTATTTCACTATAAAAGCACTACAGAGTCATTTTCAGATAAATTATCTCTCTAAAATGTCAATAAAACTCTTGATTTATGTACCTTCCCAAATATCATAATCATCTTTTTTGGTGCAAAACAGCTCGGCAGCTGTTTATTTCTGTTCATCTGACTTTTCCCATGAACTGAGGCAGGGGGTAATACAGGTAACTGTTTGTTGTGTGATGACAAAAATGTTTATTCATGTTATCCACATAAAGTTCAAAATCTAATACTATACTTTCAGTATTATCAAGTGTATAATCTTTTATTCAAGGCTTTTAAGACTAAGGGTACATAGGCTTTTAAGGTCATTCAAATTTAGAAAAAGGACTCTAAGACCAAATGATTATTATTCTTATGGTATAGTTCTGGTTAGCTTAAACCATAAAACATGATGCTTATTCAGCATCTTGACTGAATTAATAACTTAATGTCACAATATACAGTGATGGTATCGTTTTGACATGTGTTTGTCTTGTACGTCCTACTTCGCTGTCTTTCTACCTCCGTAGTGTCGTAAACACTTTCTCTCTTGACATTTGTCGTCTCCTGTTTGTGCTTTCCAACCACATCACTCTAGCCAACCACAGTCTGTGGTACCCAATGCATCACAGCTATGCTGGGTCTTATTTTAGACCCCCAAAGGAAGTTCTTTCAAGGTTTAAGTCTCCAGTGATGGGGATGGAAACCCACATTTTGGCCATGACCATCAGCCTCTCTTAGATAGTCTCCATTTGTGGTTTGCCCTTTCTAGATCTGTAAACACGTCTACTGCACCTACAGACAATGAAAGATCAGACTTTGAAAAAGATGATGTGTGGGAGGCCCATTGCAGGCAGCAAAGGTTGACAGCAAATATAGCCATGTTGCTATATTTAGCAACATGGCTTTTTTTATATGCCAAAACATGGCTGTGCAAAGTCACTAAACGGGATTAACAGAACTATTATATTCAAGTACACGTTCAAATCTTAAAACATATCCGAGGCATAACCTTAGCATAACCTTTGCGAAGTCAGTTGCAGTATTTTTGCTACATGGTCAGACTTTAGATGTCACATTGGCCCAAGTAGGTGAATCTGTGGCCAAAAACATTTTACTCTTAACATTTTAACTGAGAAAAATGGGGCTGATTTTAATCCGGAAGCCACTAACATGCAGTGAACAAAAAAGTCAGTGGCAATCGTGAGCTGGCTATGGCCCAAAATGTTGAAGTAGACCAACAGAAACCACAGTATCAATCAAACAAAACAAACAAAAACCAGTACAATCCAGCAATAGTCAGAACAAACAAATGTAACATGTATGGGGAAATAAGCAAGCAGACATGTAACTTTGTAGCATGATGTCATTTACCTCAACAAGCACTACCCTTAACCCCCACAGCTAAAACCCGCCATGTATTGAGATGAATATGTACAGCTGTAACTGTACCTATGTGTACAGAGGATTCTCTTTATTTAGAGTGGCATTTTCCATTGAGTTCAGTTGATCAGGTTTTTCAGGTTACACCTGTCAAGTAATTGCAGTGCTATCTAAATAAAAAAATAAAAAAAATTATAAACCGTCTTATATTTGAGTGTCTGATATAAGTACTGCGGTTGAGGATGGAAAAATAATTCCAGCACAATCAGTCTAATCCAGTTAAAAATGTGCAGTTTAGAACTAGACAGCAGTGACACTGCCAATTATCTGTTTAGATGATTAGTCATCTCTCTTTTTAATAATCTTCTTCACGCTAAAATATAGAAATTTCACTTACGAGATAAAAGGACTAAGAGTCTAAAGCTATGCTAGCAGCCATTGTAATTATAATGAAACAGTTGAGGAAGTTATGTTAGTTAAGCTAATTTTATGGTCGAGCAGAGGGAGCACGTTCACTGTCCGCTCCAGCTTAGCGACTGGGCGTTTGCCTGCAGTGAGCTCTGTTGTCAGATGGTGGCAGTGTACAAAGCATGGTTGATTTCTACATGTTGTTGTTGGTCTGTGATCCAGAAGGAGACCGAAGTTATGACACAAAAAGAGCTGTGAAACCAAGTGGTTTTTTTAATCTTTGGAGATTTTTTTGTAGTTCCCCTATTCCCAGTAAACTCCATTATCGCTCCTTTTTCTATTGCGCCCTACTTGTCAACCAATCGCCATTCGGCAGTTACTTAAGTCATCTGCTTCCAGCAGTGTGCAGTCAGCATCTTGAATGACTGCATGAGAGTGCGTCGCTAGGTTAAATTGTGGGCAAAGACGGTGCCTCATCAAAAGCTTGCTTGCGATTGCTTTGGTCGCTAGTAGATGGTCGCTAGTTGCTACAGTTGCTTGTCTGCATGGAAGATGACGACCTGTCTTCAGACACTAAACATTTACTTTCTAAGCTGTAGTGAAAAAAAATGTGCCGCAATATGGAAACATAGCATGTTCACCTTTAGAGTAAAATCTGCTAGTCAGCATCTTTCAGCATGATGGGCGACCTAGCTACCAAGACATTCAGAAGAGATTTTAAAGCAAATTCTGAACTCGTCCTTGGTACTGCACTGCTTTGAACTAAATGCTATATACATTTTGACAGTGACCATACTAATGTGCAGATATTTAGCTTATATGTTTGCCGTTTTCAACTTCATGTTAGCATTTTAGTTTGCAACCATTTACTAATTAGCATTACAGCCAAACAGTTTCCTGTAAAGCAAATTATTGGAATAATTTTCTTTTCTCTTTTCTCTAATTTATCCACTGTTTGATAATGTAGTCTTGGAGATGTCATGTTGACACTTACAGTGTGCAGACGAATGACAGACAGATTTAAGTCCATGAAGCGATGAGTTAGACACAGACATGCACAAACCATCCAATTTTTGTATCCTGAAATGTTTATGTTCTGGTAAATGTGCTCATTTACAGAATGGGGCTTAGTTAGAAAATTGCATAGATATGTGGTATCAAGCTTGTGCCTCGGCAACATATCTTATCTGAAGATTATCATCCAGATGCAGGGATACACTTCTGCAACTGGACTTGTTCTCTTTCTTTCCTGAAGGCATCTAATATATTAAAAGGGAACTTTTCTATGGAGATGATTTTAATTGATTTAGGTTTCTCCCATTCAAGAGTACTTACCTAAAACTGGTTTAGGGTTGAACTCCTCAGAAAGGTGTCAGAAGAGGTGAAAGGTCAGGGAAGACGTGGATCAGGACAGGAGTTCTTGGGTAAAATAACATAATAAATGACCATGGTCTTGCTGGCGCAAATAGGAGAATGGTTGTTGGTTAGCTGAGGTGTGTGGGAGGATAATGAAGGTGGGGTGGAAGAGGGGGTGGTGGTTAGGGGAGGTTGCAGGAGGGTCAAGAGGAGCTTATGGAAATGCAGATTGCCTCTTTTTAATTCTATTGCCAGGCCGAGCTTTGATGTGGAAAAAAAAAAGAAAAAAAACTTTTCATACAGACTAACTTTCACCGTGCCTCCTTCCCACCCACCGTCCTCCCGCCTTTACTCCCTCATTGCTTTGCTCTTCAACTGACAAAACAGACCCTCCGGCACACTGAGCTGTCTCCTCCAAACTTGTCCAGCTCTTTTGGCGCTTTGCTTTTTTTTTCTTTCTTTCACTCTTTTGCTTCTCGGCCTCTAACCTCAGCTGCAATTTAGACTTTGCTGAGAAACTGTGAACTTTCCAACGGGCACAAAAACAATCACCTATTAAAATGGGATTTGTTCCACATACTGTATTCAAAGGGGTTTAATCACAAATCCCCCAAATTTATGTATTGCTTCCATGAAAGTGTTGAAACATGGTTATCTTAGCACCATAAAATTTCAAAAGCGGGGAAAAAGTCCTGCGTTGATGAACAACTCAAGTAGTTTGGTTGCCAGTTCCAGATGCAAAAATGTTGAACATTATATTGTCTGGTAGAGATTTTCCTCCCCTATTAGTGTTTCTCCAACCGCACTATCTGGTATCCAGTGTATCACAACTATGCTGGCCCTTATTTAAGTCCCTAAAGGAAACTCTTTGAAGATTTGACTCTTCAGTGGTGGGGAGGGAAACCTACATTTTGAGAATGACCATCAGCATGTTATATTCTCCATTTGTGGTTTGCCCTTTTTAGATCTACAAATACTTCTCCTACACCTACAGATTACAAAACAGACTGAAAAGGATCATTTGTGGTAGGTGCATTGCACGCAACAAACTATTTCATCAAATGTCATCATTGTAAATATTTCAGTTTTAGTATTAATCTAAATATGGTACTAAGGTAAAGGAATGGATGTGTGACTCAGCTTTCAAAGTATCATTACCAAGTTTATATGACTATTGTATCTGCTTTTTTGTTTTATTTTAACCAATCAATCACTTATAGTTAGTTGGACATTTAGGTATTCTTATGGAAACACCAGATCAGATCTCTAATGCTTTGTTTTACAAGGTAAAAACACTTTGAGTTCAATGCTGTCAGGGCACTACAGGCCACCACAGTCTCTTCTGAGCTTATGCGAAAAATCATACATCAGGAGTTCGTAGATTTTTGGCACAACTATACTGGGTCTGATGGAGCAGAACCCAGAGGCTTGTCTTTTTTAATTTCACACACCCTTCTATCTGTTCAAGACACGAAGCAGACCACCTCCTTCCATCAGAATGGTGCCCATCCAGTTTCAGTTCTGCCCCGGTGCATCTGCCAATCATGCTGAATTTCTTGTGGTAGCCCAGACCATAACCACTAACTTTAGTTGTTTCAACTTTGGCCCCAGTAATTTTGTGGCACACCAGTGATTTTTTTCTTTTTCTTTTTGATGGAAATGGATGCAACTGGTTCTAGATTAGGCACTTGCACCATGTTGGTGGAAAAAGGCTATACATTACCCCAAATCATGCCTGACTGCTGACAGTTTGCATGACAATTTGCATATATTTTACCATTAGTGCTAAATCTAGCCTTGAGCCCCCTAGCCCTGAGCAGCTTTGTAAAGCATGCTACAGAGGCTTTTATGAAAGTTTTTATGGAACTTTGTTCTTTTACCTTGCAAATAGTACTCATCCACAGACATAAAGATCCTTTGATGTATAAAATCATTGGGGTTAAATAGTGCAGATGAGAGAAGCTTAAAGTAACATGCATTTTCTGATATAGCTGCATTTGTGTCAGTGTAGTCAAAATAAATGAGAAATCTGTCCAGTCACATGAACATACATATAAAACTACTTATGTGCCTGACATATACACAATCACAAGCTCCTCATGTGGCTCTTCACACACTCCAGACGTGTTGATAGGATGCTTAATCCCTGCTGAATATAAAACGTGCATTGTTTTTGATGGGCAATATACTGTAACACCCCCTTCACCCTCCTTCCCAATTTGAAACCCTTTCCCTCCTCACCCAGATCACCCTTTTAAACCTTCCATTCACTAAAGACCTGAATTTCTGATTAGGCAAAAGAAAAGAACACACACACACACACAGAATGATGGAGTTAAGGTTTTTAGGTGGTCTGGAAAATGCAGAGTGGGCATATTGAAATACAGATAAAAGAAAAAAGGAGAGGAAAGACTGAGCCTTACAGAAACGGTTGGCTAATTAAATCTTTATACCGTCTTTCTGAAGAAAAGCTAATCTGGTGGTGGGTGGGGAGCTGGCCATTTCTGCTTTTAAAAGAGTTTTCAAAAAGTTTTTCTGTTCTTGTTTCATGCATTCTCTTTCTCAGCCCACCCCTGGTTTTCTTTACTTTGAGTGAAATATTTTTTTTCCTCAGCGTTTGATGGAAGATTGAGATTGAGTTGGACAATGCAGAGCCTCATTACTGGAACGAGGTCTGAGCAAAGATGTCGAGAGAGAAAGGGGAGGGAAGAAAAAAAAGTAAATCACTCAGCAAGGGGGAGGATTTAAAGCAGGGAGAAATGTGAGTTTCAGCTTACATCTGAATGTATGAATACAGTGGGTGGTGGGGTAAGGGGTGGAATAACAAAAAGGAAAGGAAGTGTGCTGTAAAAGAAGCAGTTAGTGGCCAGTCTCATGGAAGGAGGACACACCAAGATTTTACCTTTGTCTCCGTCCCAACTCGATAGAGAAGCAGAGAGTGATGAGAAGGAGGAGGAAAGCCAATGATCTGAGATCAGATGTTTCCCTCCTGATAACAAGCAGCTGTGATGATCACTTCCAGACAGGGACTGTTTTTTTGGGTTGTTTTTTTTTGCAGCAGCAAGGCCATAGGTTGACGTCCACATGCCCTGACCTCAGCCTTCAGATCCTCCAGATTTCCCCTCTCTTGTTCCACCTTCAGCAGGAAAATCTGACTCGGCAAGCCAAGTCAGGAGACTGTGAGGCCCAAATGTCATTTGCTAAATTGGATAATGAAGGCAGAAATATGTTTTGGCACTCTGGTTGTAAACAATGCTGGGATATTTTTAGTGTGGAAGGAGAAACTGTTGTTTTTCAATATGTATGTATCTATCTGTCTGTCTGTCTGTCTGTCTTTGCCTACTAAAAGTTGAAGATTGCAATGAAGTGGTGAAGCTGGTGAAGCATTAAACATCTAAACAGCCACATACACTGAATAACGACAACATTAAAACCTCTGACTGCTGATGGTATTAACACAAATCCACTCTTCATAACCACCGCTCTGCAAAAAGTGCTCAAGAACCCTTGACCTGGCTTTGAAACTCCCCAGATCCAGGACACCTCCAGATGTCCCATGTCTGTGCCCTGACAGGTCAGACGGGGTGTAATGGTTGTAATGTTGCGGCTGATGTGTTTATTATACCAGCATTCGCCATTAAGTGAATGTTAATGTTTCCTGCAGGATGTCTGATGAGGTAACACGTTAGCCGTATCAGCTTTATACAGCACAGCGTTGCATCCGTATTGTGGTGGCTGTAATGGACCAAGAAACACAGCATTTACTGCCAGCAAGTGCACAAATATTAACACTGCAAATGTTTAAGAATATCTGGCTCATGAACGAGGAAGGAAATGTATTCAAGAAGTCCGTTAAACTTTGATAATACACTGTGCTTATGGATGTTTATAGTTTTAAGCCTCTTTAAGTTTGATATAAAACGAATTTCTGTTCTGTTTGGACTTAACTGGATGAAAGTGAGCTCATTAAAAGACTCAAATAACCAAAATTAAGAAGGGAAGCAAGAACAGGTAGAGTGTAAGGGAATGCAAGGAAAGGAACGAGTTAAGTCCATTTCCTGAGTATAAATTAAAAGCGTCTTGTAATCACATTGCAGGAATGCAGTCGGTGTACACTGTTAAACACTCCCTAAGCCCTGGCTCCACTTCACTCTCTCAGCACTACGCACAAAAGAGCCTTTGTTCTCTGTGCTCTTGAAAAGCAATGCTCAGTCACTCCCTCCTCCTCTACCCACCCCCCATCCCCTTCTCTGCGCACTCGTGCTGGTTCTGTCATTCCCTCTTCACACTCCTTTTCTTTTGCTATCTGTTTCTTTCATTCACAGACTTGTTTTTGGCCTTCTATCTTTCCAGCCACGCTCTAGCCTCCTCAATATCTGCACTCGTGTATAGCAAAGGAGCAAAAGAGAGGCAGCATATATGAGCGTAATCCTCATACAAATGCACAACTCAAATAATAATAATCATCACAGCCCTGGGTGATTCGCAGCCTTAGCAGGAGCAAATCCACAATGCCCTCGATCTTACCAAAAAATTAGATTTTTCAAAATGCACTTCCCTCAAGATTTGCTCTGGCCCCACAGACAGCTTTTTCTGGTTAACCACACATTTACGGTAAGAAACTGAAATGTACTGTGGAAATCGGGTGGAGGATGGATGGGCACGGTCTCTTTCTCTTTCTCTTTTCAAAGCCCCTAGAATCTGGCTGAAAACATTTAGAAACCAGATATATGCTAACACACATTGCCAACCAATTACAGCACACACACACACACACACACACACACTTGGCAGAATGGGAGATCTTGGGCGTGGAAACTGTTATTTTGTTTAGCAACCAGGTCATATGTGACAAGCTTATACAATCTCCTTGTTGAAACATGTTTCCTTGGCTGAAACCCTCACAAACTCCTCCCTTAAACCTCGCGGCTGTCTCCTGTTGATTGATTTTTCTATTATGTCAAAATAAAGGAAGCGTACACAGGCATGTTTCGGCACTGAAACACCTTTGTCATGGGCTGAGTTATCTCTTCTTTAAAAGAGCAACGCCCTCACCAGCTTTAACTGTCTCGGGGCTATAAACTGTAACACCGATGGCATAATTACTCAGGCCTACTTTTTGAGTTAATTGGCTACACGAAAGAAAAAGAGAGCTAATTTTCTGGGAATGGTCTTTTACCTACTTGAAAGTTATGCTAGAGAAATTAGTTTATCGGTTGTGTTCACTAAACACTCTTTTACAGGAGGTGTCTGATTGCAGCTTAACAACTTCAGATTTGTTAAACATGTTAAACATGCCCGCTTGGAATTATATATAATTACGATTTTCAAATTTTTTTCTTTTTTAGTTTGGATTTGCTCTAACGTAGTAAAATCTATAATCATTAGCATGTCTGGCTAACCAGCTTTTGACCTGTACTAGTAAGCTAACCCACTGTTGCCAGCCAGGGCACTTCACATTTTATTACACTGTGACAATGTTATGTTAAAAAATAAAGAAAGATAAATTAAAAAAAAGTCCCACTTAGAGCCATCACATCCACTTTGTAGTTGTTCTGTTAGCTGTGTCAAGCTAGTAATGTTAGCCTTGATGCTATGTTCCACAGCACAATAATACCACAGTTAATTCATTAGTGTTTATCAGCTCAAATCTGCTCATTAAACAGTTTATTAGTTTATAATAATGTTAATTTCTTTAATTGTACACCTAGGTTTGTGTATGTGACAGCTCACTTGTCTTGTCAGTTGTAGACTGTGATTTACCTTTTGGTCTTAAGCTAATTCGCTGCCTTGAGTCATGAGTTGCAAGGCCTAGAGACCTGTCAGCGACTATTTGGCAAACACCAGTTCTGAGGTAAAAAAAATCTATATTTCACAACTGGTTGGCGATTGTCACTGTGAGTCACTAGCATGCAATTGCTCGCAAAGAGGTACTGAAAACCCTCCTGGTGATTGCTTCGGTTGCTAGAAGACTACCATAGTCACAGTAGTTTGCTGTAGTTACTCATAGTTCATATTAAAGATGCTAATTTGCCTGCAAACACCTGCAAACTCCTCGCTAAGTGGTGGTGAAACTTCAAAGTACAAGTTGTGCCTTTTGAAATGTGTTGGTCACTGTGGTAAGGCCCAAGTTTTACTTTGAAAGCAGATGTTTTCACGTTGTAACATACTTTTCACAGGTTCACTATAGCTTTAAGAGTAAATGAATGCTGTCTTCAGACAAGTCAGCGTCTTTCACGCAAACCACGGGTGACCACGGCAACCATCTAGTAACCAACGTATAATCGCATGGAGATTTTTCGTGCAGCATCCCCCTTGTCCTCTCGCCAACCAGTCGAGGGGTTACTGGGGGTTGCGGGAATACTAATTTTTCCCCAGAGACCAGACTGTGACCGGTGTTGGTGCTGAAAAGTGGAACAAGCCTGATGTCAAGAAAAAAAAAAGGAAAAAAACATCTGTTAAAGTCTATCTAGTTTTGTTTTGATGCTTCTCTTATCTCTTTATATGATGTGAAATTTGTTAGAACAGCATAACTGTAAGAGAATGACACTAAAAGCATTGTTCACACATCTGAGGTGTGAGCGTCGGCAACCCCGCTTCAGTTTCTCACGTGTGTCCATCATTTTCTTTCCGTTAAGGGTTTGAAGTCTTAAAACGGAACACTGACACATTTTTGATTGAGTTATAGATCGAAAATTAATTTGCCACCAACAGCTGACATTCCTACTAAAGAAAAATGTATCTAGAAACTACAACCTAAATATTTTTAAATTACTCTGTGGAAAATCGTCACCAGTATTTGTAGTATTTTTAAATAATGTATCTAAAACATGATAAATTGGGTGTTATGAAGCCAGTAATGAGCTAATGAATGCAGTCTGTATATACCAACAATCTCTTTCACTTGTCTGCTAGCACTTTTCTGAATTCTGAATCTTTCATGTCCTAATTGTAGGAGATTAAGCTTCAGTTACTTCTTCATGAGCTGTGCAAATAAAGAGTATGACACAATTTTGGCAACAGAAGAAGATACCTGTGTTTGCTGATTGTGGTCAGAGAAATTTCTATGAAGAGAATAATAACTCAGACACACCCAACTGCATGTGTTGTTTTTATCCTGTTCAAGCACAGTGCACATCATGCTACTCGTGCAACATGTGACTGCATGTAATTAAAAACGTTTTCTTTGAGGTAAACGGGCTTGCGGTAAATGAGGTGATTACTCCACTTGAACTCACTTGAACTACTTGAGGCAGCTGCAGAGTTAGACGACCCTGTGTTCTGACCCTTCTAGAAAAGGCAGTTTTATTGTACGCTTTCTCAAATCCTATCCTGCGATCACGTGATCATGTCCTTTCTTGTGAGCTGCAGCTTGTCTGGTCCTGCCTGACTGCAACCCTGCCAAACTGCGAGGACCCGAGGCATGAAGTGCAATCACGTCCATCAACTCTTATCAAACCTGTCATAGGGTGTCTGATGCAAGGGTGCCTTGCACAATCACCTCCCGACAGAGGAGTAGAAAGGCTAAGCTCTGATTTTATGTCGTTATTATTAGGTTGAAATATATGTTTACAGCTTTTATTCTTATTAATCTTCACCACAGACATATTAGGAGCCACACTCTCTCATTTTCACTCACAGCTTACACCTGTTTACCAGTTTAAATTGTATTACTTACATATAATACAATATAAATATGACTCTTTATACACAAATATACTTTTCCATCATGTTTATCAGAAGAAGAAGCCTGTAAAACTGCTTATCCATAGTTACTGTAAACATTTGTGACTAAAAAAGAAACACTAAATCAAAAATATAGTTGAAAAAAGTCATTTGGGGCAAGTTATAGCTGTGTTTAAAAGCATAGACTTCATTGTCCAATGGATTGATTCATAAGAGGAAAATCTCTTTGTTATTTAGCTAAATTGGATTTCATTCAAAGTGTTTGTAATGCTGTTTTTATCTTGGTTTTGTGATATGGTTTAATGCTCCAGCTTAGTCAGGAAATGGAATTTGTGGTTGTGAAGTTGTTTTGTTTACCGGCGTTTCCACGGTCAAGGTTCATCTTTCACTCTCGGGTGTCAAACCAGTGTGACAGAATTATTTCTAAAGTGGTTGGAAAATGGAAATTTCAGCAGCTAGTGTTCCACAACACAAGGGGAACCTCCTGTGAAAGACAACAATCAGGTGCCAGTCGAGGGTTTCAGGATCTAACAAATGCACCTAGTGGCAAATTTGTAATTTTATTAGCAGATGTTATGCTTTGTCATGCAGGATAGTCATACTCATACTAAGAAAGTTGTGAGCAATTCTTCTAATCGCTCTCCTGATAAGGCAAGTAAAACAAGAAAACACGCCCTGCTGGTTGACCTAATTTCTTAAGAAACCCTGATATAAATCATATTTTTGTATGCTGTAATTTACTGCATCCCTATATAATTAAAGCAAAATCAACCAACACAGAAGAGATATGGCTTTTCACTGTCTAATATTCTTAGTATCATTTGGAGGATACAACATTGGCTCCCTGTTAAATTCGGATATTATTTATACATCACTCTGCCCCATCCGCCCCTTTGGGGATAATGGTAAATGTGTTAATTGGGCTAGCAAGCTTGTTACCACTTAACTAGCTAGTTAGTATTTAAGCTTTATTTATTTTATGTTTTTTTAATGGAAAAAAGTGCCAAAGGGAGAGATAAGAAAAAAGAGAACTTTAAAGCCTCAGGCCCAGAAACTACCAGGTGCTAGAGAAAAACATGCATTCTGTGACCAGTTCGGGAGGGTTCTTTGAGGTTGTGAAAGTCACTAGTGTAAAACTGGTCACAAAGAGGTATATGGTGCTGCACGGACACCTTCCCTATGATTGCTTTGTACACTGGTCACTAATGAGTTACTGCGGCCACCAGTAGTTGGAATGGAACGTTGCTGACTTCTCTTTATTCGCAAACTATTTGCCAGCAGTAGTGAAACTGAAAAGTGCAACACACACTGGAAACAGAAGCTGTTCACCTTGAATATAAAAGTTTTGCCTCTGTGCTCCAGCCATCGTGTTTCTAAAGTTCCAGCTTTTACATTAAACTCAAGCAGCCTCCTTTTTTGGGTTGCATTGCACTTCTTCAAGTTTTACTACAACTACTGTAGTAGTTCATGAGATTTTTCGCATATGTCAGTGTCTTTATTCAACTACAAGTGACTGCAACAAGCAGTTGGCAACCAAAGCAGCATGCTCTATGTCTCTACTTTCATTGATCAACCGCCAGTTACCTCCAGAAACAACTCAACAGCCATTCAGGGAATACACATTTTTCCTTCTTGACTGGAGGTTTATATATTTACTACATATATACAAAGGTTTGCTTTTATTTGCTTTAGGGGTTTAATTCCAAATGCCTTTATTTTTGTATTATTTTTTTTTGAGAAGATGTTATATAAAGATTATTTTACAGTATTACTCACTGAAAAGAAAACAGCAGATCCTAGCAGCATGCAGCAACACGTTTGCCCTTTCTAGCAAATCTGTTTCACTATCTGCAATCACACAATGACACACACACACAGAGCAGTGCACAGGCAAGATTCGCTCCATGTCTCCCAGTCCTGATCCCAGATGCGGGGACCTGTAGCAGCCTGTTTGAAACCAAACCAGCTTTATAGGGTAAGAGAAATAGCTCAGGGTGTACAGGCAGGGCCAGACGTATCCCAACATCAGCCAGACAACTCTAGTGTCTTTAATGGCAACTATACGGATCAGAAGACTGAAAGGAGACACTGATATGAAGTGGCAGCAGGTTCAACTCAAAGTCGCTTCCATTTGCATCATTAGAGACTGGAAAACATGGACGGCTTTATATAATCATATACACATGTAGACATGCACTCCATACATCTTATGTAAAACATTTTATGTATCTGTTCAAATCACTCCAAGTCATCCCATCTGGTCTTAGCACTGTTTGCATCTGCATGTTTACACCAAAGGAAATGATGTCAAGTTGAATTGCATTTGTTTATCTTTTCTGGCGTCATCTCCTGAACTTTACTCCCCCATGCTTTGCTCCCTGTTCCACAGAGAGAGTTCATTTTTTGAGACACACTGGTTTTATATGAAAGAAGCAGATGAGCACATCATCAGCCTTTACTTGGGCAGATCATGTTCTCTTACACTAGTTACTTTGGATTTTAAAAAATAGCTTAGTCTGAAGGTAAGTGAAAATTAGCACTATAATTATAATATAGAGTTGAGCTATGAATCAGTAGTTAACTGTATTAAGTTGCAAAAGAAGTAGAAAAAGTTGCAAAGTAGCAGGTTAAGTGAGAAACTAAAGTTGCAGTTGCAGTTGCAGTTGCAGCTGGTTATAATAAAATAGCTGCTGTTCCCGAACATTTTTGGATTTGAACCCTTCACAATTAAGGATGTACTCCCTTTTACATATGTTTAAAGCTTTTTAGTGACCTAACATAAAAAAGGGTTGTTTATTAACCTTTGTGTTTCCTATTTTATTGTCTTGGGTCTTTTGAAATTGATTAAAAATTCCATTTTGTGCCCAAAGTAAGTTTCTCTCAGAATAATACAGTGAATTTATTTTAAATTACTTCTATAAGATGTATCACGGTCCACAGAAAAAATGCAACATTTACTGTGGCTAAACTCAAATAATCTCTGAGCTTCATCAGGTAATACACAGAGTCAGTTGCCCATGCTTTAGAGTGAGTCTGACCATGCCTTTCTGTGCTGTCCTGTCCAACTCTTATTTCTTGCTGCGGCAGTCAAAAACATGCTGAAAGAATAAAGGATGACTCTTATTGACCAATCACTATCGGTGTTCACACTATGAGTCTCTTAGTTGATGATTTATTCAGTTGCGGCCACATGTGTTGGGTGTCAAAGGAAGCTAAAAATAAAATATATTTCCTAAAATATCAATTGCTAAGCAGCAGATGCAATTTGGCCAACACCTACAAAAGTAAACATCAAAATAAAAGTGCATACTAGTCTTTGGAAAGGGAAAAAAAAAACCATGTAAACAATTTTAATCATAGCCTTGCTCTCTGGGTCCGAAACTATCTCCCAGTGACTGCTTGAATGGAGTTGCTTACTCTGTAAATACAAGGGTACAGCAAATGTGAGTGATACACTGTGTCTTTTCATAAATAAATACACCCTGCATGCCTGTAACCATGTGTTAAAAGTGACTTATGTGCATTAGGTTGCATGTTGAAATGAGCCCACATGCAGAACAGTAGAACTCAAGATGTGCTCCAGGAAATACGGGTGAAGGGGGAGACACGAGGACACATATAAAGGGTAATGCTTCTATGTACCCCTGTGTACATCATTGACTCTCAGCATGACCACTGAACCCCCAGGGTAAGGGGTCAAAGGCTATGGGGCAAAGGGGTCATGACTGCTCTCCCCTCTCTTCCCCTTGAGGGACAGACATAACATAAAACGTCTCTGTTCATAATGGGGATTCTCTGTACTCATGCTACTGCACTTTGCTGTAACGTGCTGGCTAGTGGCACAAAGCTGACTGCTTATGGAGAATGTGAGGCTGCGAGATGTGTTTCTAACCGTGTGTGTGTGTGTGTGTGTGTGTGTGTGTGTGTGTGTGTGTGTGTGAGAGTCCCTAATGACAGATAATAGCAGTTTTGAGTTTGGCAGTGTGTTTGTGAGTGATTACACCTCTGTGTGTTTGTTTGGGTGTGTATGTGTGTGTGTGTGAGGGAGGGAGAGCGATGGAAAGAGAGAAGTTTGTAGTGTGATAAAGTGACTGTCTAATTGCAGAGAGCCTCACTGTGTGGCATGTGAGATTGTTCTTCCCCTGTGGCCTGAGGTCTCCTGCAGTGAGGGTGTATGTGCATGAGCGCATGTGCGTGTATATGTGACTGCACATGTTTTGTGTGTGCCTAACTGCGATGAATTTCAACTGCCTGCTTCAAGTCTTGGCAGGTTGCCTGAGCACCAGGGACCAAGTCAACTATATTTCATGCTCATTCAGAAAAAGGGAAAAAAAGAAAAAGAAAGAAAGAAAAAATGCCATACATTTTACCCTAAAGTGATTCTCTCAGTGCTTTAGTCCATTCCAGCTGTTTTGTGTGTATATGTGTGAATGACTGTGTTTGAAGGAAATGGAGAAAACTGAAAAGGCTCCAGACTAACTGTTCTACAATGGCCCGCATTGTTCTAGTGCTATAATCAGAGCGGACATGGAACTTGGCCTGGAGACCAAGAGGTCTCTGCAGCCCACGACACAGCTGCTGGAACCCAGATTCACACCAAATCCCGGACTGGAGAGTGAACACAGGGGGGTGTAGGTGGTGAGAAACATTGGCTTGTGTTTTTATTCTAAGATCTAATCCTTGTCGTTGTTGTCTGCGTGTTTGCGTGGGGGTCCAGATATAGTAGTCATATTGCCTTTATTGCAGAGGTTTTTATATGCCTGTCAACTCAATAAAAACAGTGTTTAAGTGCTAGCTGCTTCCGTGTACGGAGATTTCCTCTGAGTTCTTGAAAATTCAAACACTTAAAAACAATGAAAACAGTACTTGAGGAAATACACATATTCGGTCCTTTTAAGCAGCCTCAAAGTTTTTCTGGAAATAGTAACAAGATGTAATCTAGTGATTAGTGTCCAAGCACAAAGGTAAATTGACTCAAAAAATAACTCGGATCAAAATTGTCACAAAATTTTATCTGTTCATTGAGACAAACTGTAATGGTTCCAGTTGATCAGAATTACAACTTCCACTTTAAGGCGTAAGCTGGGCTGGCATTAGTCACTAATGAGTCAGTTCAGAGATATAGTTCTTTTTTTTATCGTGACAAAAGCCTTTAAGTTCAAGATAAGAAGTAGATGAGAAGATTGATACCACTAGAGCTCCAACATGGTTGGTTTAGCTTTGCATTCAGAGAGGCAGAGGAGTATACCTGACATAACAGTGGCCAAAGTTGAAAAACCTCCACTAGTGATTGCTTTCTATCCTTATTTGTTAGTAAAGATGCCATTTTTATGAATTTTTGATAAAAGCTGTTTTATTCAGTGTCATTCTGTGTTTCTATTCCCCTTCATGTCTGGCAGGAAACGTCATTGTGACATCAGGATGGAAATTGTTTTTCTGGTTATTAATAGGTGAAACAAAACAAGTGCAGTTGCTGGTAAGCAGATTTGTGAAGTTTGGAGAGAGCCAGCTCCTTCAATAGCTGTTTATCGGTGAGGCTGTATTGCTTACCTGCTCTAGCTCGGTTTCTGTTGAATTATTCCACTAATACAAACAAATCTGCATTTTGTCTTCATGCCCTTTGTAATGCTAAACTTCTTTTCCCTGCAGCCATCGCTCTTCACCACAAATGAAAGGTTAAATGCATGCAAATGGCCGAGGTTTATACATATATGCTGAAACAAAAGTGTTTTTTGCAGAACAGATCATGCTTCCACGCTCAGCACCAGCCCCCACATCAAGCTGTCTGCAAACGCTCTAAAATGTCATATGATTAGAGGGCAATGCAGTCCCATTCCCTTCTATTCTCCCCTGCCTGTGTTTACATGTTGATGTAAACATCTGCACTTTTCCAACTGTTCATTTGATATTGCTTGAGCATCTGAAACCTTAAAGGACTCAAACAGTTAAATTGTCATGCTTCTTTCACCACAGCTATTGCTGTTGTTGTTATTCACTTCGACTTCCTTTATCACTGCTGTTTCCTGTTTTCCTGTGTTAGATTAAAAAAAATGTCAGTGATTAAATTCTGTTTTTCTGCTTGGAGGTGAAATGACCTGGTTCAAAAAGAAAAAAAGTGTCTCCAATCTGCAACATTAATGCACAAAGGAACAAAAACACTGAGTTGATGGTATTTTCAACTTTCTTGCATGATATTATATGCCTGTTTTAAGCAAGCATGACCTAACTTTCAGTGTATTTGCTGTTGCTCTGTCCATATTACTTAGAACAATGTTTGAGCAAGACTGATGAAAGATTGAGCTTTCATCAACTGCACAGAACAGTGTGAAAGAAACTGTGACTTTAATGACACCTCAATGCCGCTTCACCCTGTGCTTTTTTTTTTGTTAGAATTCAGAAGGGCCTCCCTCGAAACAGCATTTTAAAGTAAGTCTAAAGTATAAGTCAATTTGCCGCAGCGGAGCACCAAAAACAGAGCAGTAACTAATAAGCCAGTGGTGCAGCACACAGGGAGCTGGTACTCAAAGTTTTATATGATTAGACCACAAGTTCTCTGAGCAGAGTTGTCTAATAAGAGGCTTATAATTGGCCGGCAGTCTACCAGTGGTCCAACCACCTTAATGATACAGCTTTCTGTCTCTCACTCCTTTCTTTTATGGAGGCTTGGGTGCCATGGTGCTGCTTGATGTTTAATGTGAGTTAGTTTCTGGGGCTTGTTTATGTGAGGTGTGAGATTTATTCCTGTGCACACTGTGGTTTGGTTTTCTTGCAAGTTTGCTTTAGCTCTTTTATGTTTTGTGTTGTAACAATAGAGGTGTTTTAGAAATAAAATTCTTTCTCCCCCACCACCATTGCAGCTGTGAGAAGGGAGAATTGAATTAAGGCCCCGTGCTGGTGAGTCAGTATTTCCACAGAGCTGCTGCTGGCCCTTCTGGATCCGAGTAGACCTGGCCACGAGCCGTTCATCAGCTAGCCAGGTCGAGCTGGTGGATGAACCGTCACGCACTGTGTGCGCTTATTCGCTTTTTTGCTCTCATATCTCTAGCCCATTTGTCAAGATATGACTAACAACTGATTAGCTGAGTTTAAAATTAGTTTGCTCAAATTTGTGTGTCACTTAACTCAGTGTGTGTGATCTCACTTACACAGTCGCACAGAATCTTGTGTCTGCAGAGTGCGAGTCAAAAAGTAAACCTGATTCTAGCCAAAGAACTGCTTACAAACGTAATAATATGTTATATTTATTCCATCAGTAAACAATGGAAAAGATGTGGTTTTTTTTATAAACGGCCCCAGAGTATTTCTTAGTTGTGAGTCTTTTCGATGACCTGTTCAGAGTGTACCAGCGCTCCCAGCAATAAGTAGATAAGTGATCAAGAGTATGTATGTATGGAGTCTTTTCATGTTAGGACCCCACCAAGAAATACTCAGATGCAAAACTCCCTTCCTTGTTATTTTAAAACAGCAGTTTAAACAAAAAAGACCTCATGTGTAATAAATGAACCTCGAAAGTGCTGACAGGCAGATTTTGTTACTTTTGGACAGAGTCACTGTGGCTGTTTCTTGTCCTTTTGTTTATCTAAGCTTCATGTTTTATGGACACATGAATGTTATGGATCCTTTCATTAAATAAGATGCAAGAAAGCAAATAAGTGTATTTACCAAAATGAAAATCCATTCTCATAAGGTATCCCATGTTTGTTTTAATAAGGCTAAACTTTTGCTCCTTCACAGAGGAAATGTTTGGAGATTTTTTTTTCTTTTTAAGCACTGGAAAACACAAGGAGAGGCCCTGTAATAACTCACCACAAGAGATCTGTGTCACGGTATGCTTATTTCCACTGAGAAACGTCCAGGGAATAATCATCAGGATAACTAATGCATGTTATATGAAAGAGACCTGAAGAAAGACTTTGTCAATGGCAATCCCTGTTTTGTCTCTTGTGTGCCTGATCACTTAAGTTACAGCTGTGACCGTCTTCATTCTTCTCACACTCGTCAGGGGACCGTCTCATGCGGCTTGTCGACAGCGTGTTAAGCTGTAATAGTTGCACCATAACTTCTCAAAAATTGATTTGATTCAGGGCTGTGTTTGTCTTGGCCGGGAACTGTCTCTGTGGTTGTGGTCTCAGAGTGGAAAGCAGAGGGCAAGAGGGGAGGAGGAGAAGAAGTTGGAAACACAGTGGAGAGAAAAGCAGAAGAGGGTGGTATTCAAAGAATTATGTAAGACTTCAAACAGGTCCAGTCTGGCGAGGAGCGTTGATTTGAGAGTTGTGGGCCCCTTGGGTCAGGTGGCCTCTCACATAGCCTCCCATATGGTCTACATTTCCCCTCGTTGCCTCCGCCCTTCATCTAATTGCCAGGTAATGTATCGTTACTCTGGCCTATCTTCCTCTCTGTCACTGTTATTCTTCTCCTTTATTAATGGAAGGCAGAGTGGTGTGGTGGTGACGGCGGTGGAGGTGATAGTGGCTCTTGGTTTGGCGTGACGCCACCGAGGGGCCCAGCACTGACACTTTATACATCAGCAGGTTTTACCAAGGTGTTCATTTCAAGAGCATCTCCTCTGCTTTGGCTGCTCCTCCTTTTACTCCCTTCGGCTGTGGAAGGTAAATCAAAGCTGGGGATGATACAGGAGACCTTATTCAATCCAGACAGTTGTCTCACACATATGGAAACACAAACACACACACACACATGTATATATACAAAACTACATGCTTGTTTGCCTCTGTGCACTTGTGTGTGTAGGTGTTCTCGAACATTCATCAATCCACTTCTTACCATGTAATCCCACAGCGCAGATCGCTCTTTGCCTGTTTGACTCATAAGCAGCCAGGCAGTTTATTTTACAGCCTTTCTGCTCCAGTCACGGCTAAGCATAACAATACACCAGCGGACATGTGTTTGTCATAAACTGGAAGGCTCAAAATTGCATTACAATCATTTACACTTTGAACAAAGTTCAAAAAGAATCATTGTACACCACATTTAATTATGCGTTATACTTAATGTTCATAATTCTCTAGTGATTTTCCACTGCTGCTGGACACTGGAAGCCTAACTACAGCAAAAACAACATGGGCTAATCAACCTAAGTAAGCCTTTTAGTAACAGTAAATGCCAAACCCTGTTTGTTATGCTCCACAGGCCAAGTCTCTTACTTCAGGGACTCCATGTAAGGGGCTGGAACTCAAATATTCTGAGTTAGTGACATGCTACAGGCATGGCAGTAGCAACATGAGCCCGACTGAATTTATCAGACCTTTGCGAGGGGCATAAATGTCCATAAGACTTTGCTAACCTCCTGTGTTGCAGATCAAGCCAACATTACCGTCTGGTGCACATGGAAGAGCTCAATTACATAACTTAAGACTTTCATTAGCCTCTCTGCTCCATTGACTTCTCTGGGAAAGGTCCAGATGTGACTTCATGAAGGGCTCTCTCTATGCAGAGCTCTGTTCCGCTATGCCCCCCTTCTCAACCCCCGCAGCTGTAAGCACTCAGAAGAAACCAGGGAGAGAGGGGAGGCTGGCTGAGAGCTTTATTAAAAAAATCAGACACCCCATAGACCCCCCAATCTTGCTTCAAAAAAAAGAGAGAGAAAAGTTCCAGCCCCACCCAAAGCAGGCCTATGGTCCCCTTCTACCCCATAGGTCTTCTAAAGTAGGCCAATAAGTCTTTTAGCATGTGGTCTCCCTGTCAGCCTGAGGTGGCTGACTAGACAGGCTGCTGCTCCAGGGGCAGGAAGTGGGAGCCGGCCAGGAGACACTCTCTGAGAGGCTGCCCAAGTAAACAACCCTCCCCCTTCAGCACACATGCTTATACACATTTATATGTGTTTATATGCTCATACACATTCGGATGTGTTTACATATGACTATATACACACACACACACACACACACACACACACACACAGACACACATATAATATGTCACCTCCAGAAATTCTGACAAACTTTAACTGGGAAACATTATAAATCTGAATGGCACTGTCTCACTGTTAATATCATTATGGTTTATGGATGACTTTAATTTATTTCAGGCTTTGGTTTTACTTAGACCACAATGCACTTTTAAGACTGAAAACTAGAAATAGCTGAGGGCTTTCTAATCTAATTAATGGCTGTGTTGTTTGATCGCATGTGTGCAAGGCATAAATTTGTACAGCTGAGTGTGCACCACTGTGGAACGTCATTCTAAAATCTTATGCCAAAGTAACAATTTCTACATTAAAGAGGGAGTTTGTTCTACTCATTGCTGGCATTTGATATCCAAATCTCCTGTTGTGTGACTTCGTGTCTGAGTATTATGGCCGTGACGATTTTCCAGAGCAGGGCAGCTGCCTATGTGACTGTGTTTCTGGGAAGGCAGCGGACACAGGTGGCGAATAGGTTAGGGCTGTGATTTATCGAGAGCTCTTTTGCCACGCATTGTGCTGCGGCCTTCCTTTGGGCCTCAGTCAGCTCTCACACATTATATTGAACTTGTTGCTTGTTTTTCTGTGTCACTGATAACAATGATGTTTGATTCTCAGAGTGGAAAACCCAGATGAGTTCCTCTCAGAGAACCAATTTATTGTTTCCCCATGTGAAGCTATTGTATAGGTGATTTAGCTTTTTCTTGGGTAGATGTAGACCCCAGGAAAGATGTTTTCCATCGAGGTGAGTCTTAAATTAAAGCTCTAATCCTTAAGAACACATCAATATTAGGGTTGGAAACTTTTCTAAGTGGTTCTACTACGTTGACTGCTTTTTTGAGGGATGTTATCAGCAAGCAGGTATTGGTTATATGCAGGAGATGGCAATGTGAAAACTAAAGTAAGACAAATAAGCAATATTATTTAAAATATCAGGTGATTGGCAAGGTATTGCAGATTATTCTGAATACTGTAAACCCCCAAGATCTTCTAATGTGAAGCTTAGTTGTAACTCTTATTTATATTTGGTATTTAAGGGTTAAAAATCAGAGCCAGTCAGTCTTCAATTATGTGATGACTCATTCCCTGGATTGATTTGGCATGTTTGCTCAACTGAATCTGTGGCTTCAAAAATACAGAGCTCTAGAGGCCTTGGCTTCACTTTTTTGGAAATGTAAGCAACGTTTTCAAGGCTCATAAGTAAGGTGTCAGAACACACACCTCTGGACCAGTTTATTGCTCTGCTTGCCAATACAATCTGCTTGTTAAGCGATGACCTATCAACCTTGTTCCAAGGTCCAAGGTTTAAGGTGTTGTAACACTTTGTCTCTTGTTTTATTTGATAGAAACAAGCCCCTAAAAATCATCGGTGGTTGCTCTTGGCCTCTCTGGCTTTTCATTAGCTCTACTCATGTGCAACTCATCTTTAACCTCAGTTTTTAAAAACTCACAGGCTACACTACAAACCATTACAAACACCAGCTCAGGAGCGTGACTTTTTCATAGCGAGTTGTCCAAACCACACATCAACATATTAATGACTAACTCCATGTTACAGATAGATTTTCTTTTTCAACATCTTCTTGCTGCTATATGATGACATTTGTCTCAGTTTATCTAGGACCCTCAACATGAATGTGCATTGAGGAAAAATGTACCCAAATGTATCCAATTTAACCATTTAATACATCTTTTCTTTGCTAATGTGTTTATATTAGCCTAACTGTAGCTAGCCACCAGTTAGCATGTTATAAAAGGTAAGCTAGGACAACCTCACTAACCTTACATTTACCTGGTATTTAATTTTCAATCTTTGTTGACGTCCAAATGTATATAGGAGCAGTATGTTTTATTTTTATAGAAAGCTTAAGTCATACGATGGTGTAACATTGGCCTAGCTAACTTCCTACCAATTTCTAATTCCAGTAACCTTGTAAATCCTCTTTTTGATAGATGCCCTTTTGATAAGCCTTACTGTAATATTGGGACAACAGCCACACTGATGATTTTATTGGTGCTGATAGACTCTGGATAATTTTTAACCCTGGTTGGATTCTCAGTGTTAAATTTTGGGAAAAATATAGACCCAGAGATGGCTAATGATGTCAGACTTTATGAGCAGATTTTTTTTAACAAGAAATAAACAATTGTGTTTTTTTAAACACTTGACTGAATAAATGTACCTGTATATACAAGTTCAGGATGATGTTGATATAAAATTGTACTGGTGTGTTAATGTGTAACATGATAAGCACTGTGCAAAGAGTCATAATAACAAAAGCACTCTGACAAATGTAATTTATACAGCAATATTCATTTGGAGATTCAATAACAGCCACTCAATGGTGATACCAGCACAAAGTAGTAACAGCAAAACCCTACTGGACCAATCCAACCAGTGTTGTCTTTATTGTTTGCAAATTAAGACTTTAAGCTAGAGTATGGTATTTTGCATTTTGAAATTGACCTTGTATTATCTCCGTTTAACACTTCAGCAAGTCATTTTAGGCCAAGTCACAAAGCAGTCAAGTCTGAAGTTTGAAACTTATTTTTGTGGTTTAGGTCTGACTCAAATTTTAGTTTCACTTCTCAGATCCCAAGCCCTGAACCCAGACACACTTCACTTCTAGTAATAATAATAAGAATTTGACTCAACTGTTTGTCATCTTCTCGTAAAGTTTACAAAGTCTCGCGCAAAAGTGTTTCCCACTGGGCACAAGATGAGTCTGTCATAGTAATGCCCTTACGCCAGCATTACTCAAGGCTTCATGTAAAGTTAGGCTTTAATCCTTTTTTCCTCTCTACCTACGCGAGTGCTTGTCACAACAGGTTAGCAGGTGATGCTTGAGGGCGAGCACAGTGCAGGAGCGAGCTTGACAGGTTTCAGGTCGGCCTTATCTTGATCGAAGACATGCCTTGAGAAATCTGAGCAGCAGTCAAACACTTCCAAACAATCTGGGTTGTTTTTAAAGTAAAATTCCTCCATCATGAGAAGCCTCATGCATGTTCCTGAGGGAGCGCGCTGTTAAATGCATGTGTGTGTTTGTCTTAGACTTGCATACGAGCGGGAGAATGCGTGCACGTTTGTCTCGTATGTGTGTGTACGTGTAAATGAGTGGGTGTGAGATCTGTGGTTTCTCACAGTCAGTTCTTATCTTTGTCCCTCTGAGTCTCCGCCAGCAGATCATTGTGAAATACACACGCACATAGAGACAGAGTTCACTTTTAACTATTCCCTAACGTCCCAAGGCCAGATACTGTATCTAGGGCTTGTTTACAACTCAAACAAAAAAAACTTATACAGTCATGGTTATATTAGCAGGAGGGTAACTGAAGTCCAGACGTACTCTCTGTGTCACTCTCTCTTCATTCTTTGTCTGGTTTTCAAACACTGTTTAAACCCTTCTGGCCATGAAAAGGCTTGTACTTTATCTATTTCATAATTTTAAAAACTTTTTTAAAGTCAACATCATGTGAGTGCATTTGAGTGTTAGATTGCAGATAGAGATGATCGTCTATGTGTAGTGCAGACTTGGCCTCGGTGCAAGGACTTCCTGTAAAACTGTCACTGATGTCATCTTTGTCTGCTTTTACCTCTAAAAGGCCAGAGTGACTCATAGTTAGCCAACTTTGAGTCTGTCGTTCTCTAATATACTTCTGTAGGTGTAAGGGTGGAGGAGGAAGTTTATTTCTAGGAGCGTGATATGTACATGTGGGTGTGTGTGTGCGTATGTGCGTGTGAGGTCATTTAAATCAGTATTGAGCTAGTGAGAAACTGAAAACTGCGTTTAAGAAGTGAGAATGAGACTGTTTTCCAGTGTCGCTGTCACCAGAGGAAACAGATGCTGCAAAACAAAACTGAGAATCACGTGTAAGGAAACGTGCTGTTTTTAGCTTTAGCATGGTTCAGTGACTTTGAGCTAACCTCATTCACTGTCTTGTGTCACACACAGAGGCATAAGTAAAGAGTTGGATATATAGTAACATGTCTTTTCGATATCCAACATGGAGTTTTTACAGACTTTACCTTGAAATAAAACTAAGCCAAAGCTCAGCTTTGTGACTAGCTGATGAATATGCTTTATTTTTTGCACAATTATTTGCTTTTACATGGAGAGATATTGTGTAATGTGCCTCTTCAGGCACCTAAAACTCATTCAGAGATGGAAAATCAGACTTTGAGTGAGTTACAGATAGAAAAGGCTTGTTTACAACCTACCGGATGATCAGTGCTGCCCTGAGCCCCGCTGTGACCTTCATAAATGTCATAGAAATATTGTCGTACAAATGCTTGTCAAGGCCATTTAAGCAAGAATTCGCATTTTAATAAAGCAGAGCAAGTGTTGTTCTGCTAATGGAGGCCGCGTTTTTCCCATCAGGCCGTGACGCTGGAAGTCATAAGACAGGAAGACTGAAGTGGTTCAATACTCAGGAGAACTGTGTGTGACTCACTCGGCCCAGTGGACCAGAAACCCAAAGCAAAACAGTGTCAGGTTTGTTACAGCCTCTCCTATTGGTCACTCCTCATCTCCTGTTTCCACTGGGCCAGTGTCTCGTTAGGAAAAAGTCATCACCTGTCCATTAGCGCAGAGCTCAGCGAGAGTCTAGTGGCTTTGTGTTTGTTTTTCTGTCACAGTAAGGAGTGGAAGGGTGTGTTTCCACAACCTGTCAGACAGCCATCACCAGTCCTCTCCTCTGAAGCCTCCTCACCTGTCTGCTCCTCTGCTCAACACATGTGTTTTCTCTTCCTTTCTTTAAAAGGTCAAGGGTTGCCACTTTAGCCTGAGGGGAGGAAAAGCACATGTGACACTGGATCCAGACACGGCTAATAGTAATTATTGGGTAAGTAGTGTGTCACAGCCTCAGTCGGCTAGATAACAGCAGCGTGGAGAGCCCGGATTAAAGCCACGGGATCAGGGAGTGTTTGTGACTGTTGTCTTTGTTGATCTGCAATGAGTCTAGCTGTGACACATACAGCCATAGACCTACAAAGATAAAGCCCGTTGGCTGCTGCGGGCAGCAAAAAAAAGTGCATATACTGTATACTGTATACTGAGATTGCAGCAGTGTGATTACCAAAATGCTAACTGTAAAGCAACTACTAAAGCATGACTTTCAGATAAGATATTTTATGAAATGATTACCCAGAAACATGTATGGTAGGGGAAATCATGAGGTTGTGAAAATAGGTTGATGCTATTGATAAAAGAGGGTGGCGTCACTGCTGTGATGCCATTCTACAAACTGTAATGCAGCTCCTTCAAAGGACATAGTTAATATTGTTTTCTTTGTTAAGGCAGTTATCGACAAGGGTTTTTTTCCCCCATAGATTTAGGTATTGGGTGTTCCACTTTCTGTGTCACTCAGTGTGACTAATCTATATTGTTTTGTATTCAAACGGTAAACTTCACAAACAGTAAAATGCATTCACTACAGGCTGATAATAGTCAGGAGGAGATTAGAGGGGGGATGAGAAGGTCCCTTGTTAGCACAAATTATAAAACACATCCCCATAATTAAGTTAAGAATTTCAATATTTAGGAAACCAGACTTTAACTCCCAACAACCTCTTTTGCAAAGTCATGGACAAACAAAGAGCAGAGCTAAAAGTGAGGACAAACAGAGAGGATGACTGTGCATTGCCACTGTATAAGAGCAAATGAGGCCTTTGGCAAATCTGTCATCTGACAGCAAGGTCAGCGTATGGGGATTGTGACAGACAAACACTAAGACTTTTTTTCCTGTCATGGTTGATTTGTCAGAGTTTCAGTTTAGAATCATCAGAGCAAATGGCTCATTATTACTATTTATAGATTTATTTATCTTCACATGGGTTAAACCCCCCTGAATACTGTGTAATGTGTTAATTAGGAATTTATGGGTGGCTGTATGCCTGTTTTGCACAGAGTGACAAAGCATAATTTGAGAAAATTATGCTTTTGATGTCCACGGGTCAGTGTTTTGCTGCTGCACAGATGATCTCTTTACCGTTTTCCATGCAGATTTCTGAGCTCCCTCTAACCTCCTCGCTCGAGGTTGACCTTAGCCGTTGTCCCACAACACCTGCTGTGCTGCAGTGACATACAAGCATGCATGCACATGCATGCACACCGCACTGCAGCCACCCTTCTCTCAGCTGTCAGTGTAGATAAAAGACAGTTAGAACATCAGCACTATTTACTCACCTCTTTCTCAAACAAGGAGGTAGACCTTCCTGCGATAACACAATTGCAAAGTGTACACGCTCTGACATTCTGTTGCTCAACCCTGCAGGTTAAAGGTGAATGGAGATTGGGACTGAGAGCTGAACTACAAACTTGCTTTATCCTGTTTTGCAGGAAGCAATGAGTGAACGAGCTTGGTCTGTGTCACTGCATCGTCTCCATATTGGAAAATTACCTGCTGTTAAGTTTGATGAAGTAATGGAAGCTTTCTTTTTCTTTTTTTCAAAAACATATCAAAGAGCAGGCGACCCCCTCCATCCGCCACCTTCGGAGGTTCAGAAACCCACTTCCTGGTACTTCATCTCAAGGTGCCTCTATGCGTACACCACACAAACAGGAAACAGCCCTCTTTCATCAGCCTCAAACTGCATGCACTTCATGTTCTTCTGAAAGGGTGCAGCAAAGAAAAAGGTGTGCATCACTAATGCTCACCTGATTTAGCTTGAGAAGCCTTTCCTTTGAATTCGTTGTTTCTTTGCTTCTTATCTTATTAAAACCAAATACGCAGAACAGTTTTGAAGTGGTAACAAGTTTCCATTGCTTTCATCTTGCTTCAGGCTTGCACCAAATAAGACAGTATGCGATGTTTCATACGCTGTGTGGCATCTGCAGATACAAGAACACTATGCAATATTGGTTTTGTTTGCCAAAAACTCTCTCACAAAGAAATATAGAGTATGATATCTTTCAAGTGATGTTAATTAAGTTTCAAGACCCTTGTTTCTTATGAACAAATTCTTGTAGAATTCAAATGAAATGAATGCAAACAGGCTTTTTCAAAGTTTCTAAAAGGGGTAGTGCATAGAAACATTAATCTGCAATCCAAGCAATTTTCACTGTATTGTTCCCAAACACAACACCCATCTTTGCACAGGTAAAACATTCCATAAAGCCACAAAAAAGAGGCCTTTCAACAAGCAATTACTCTCCATCAGTAGCATTTAAATATACATGTTATATCATCTCATCTTTTTAAGCTGACTCCTTAAGAGCACCTTTGTACTTCTAAACAAGCTGTTGCATCGTGGTTGGTGTTGATCATTGCTTTATTTTATAGGAACCATGAATGCTCTCTGGTTTTGAATGTAATCAAGGACTTTCTTTGCTTTATCGTGGCCACCAGTATGTTTTTAGACCATTTCCAGCTGGTCTAAAATGGGATGGGAGAGTAGGTTGGTGGGTGATGAAGAATGGAGGGACCTAAGGATCAAGACTAGACGCCACAAGGCCCAGGTTCTCAGGGATAAAGCAACAAGGAGGCCTCTATGGGTCAGCTGTGATGGGTCAGCACCCACCATTGTATGGAGGGAGTTCCTGTTGCTGCTCCGGTTTTTTTGCAATCTGAGAGAATATAAACATGGACAGACGGGAAGTGTCCAGAGGCCAAGGAAATGCAGAGGCGGTGCATGAAGTGTTGAGTCGAGTGCATGAAGTGGAAGTTGCTACTGAAATTGAATACCACTCTGCTCGCATTAATGGCCAACTTGTGATTGTTATCTGTATTTATTCTCAATGTAAAAACAGAATATATCAAATTAACCCCAAGGCATAGTGTTAACTATGACTGCACCGTTTATCCTCCTTTTTACCTGAAATATCCTTGTGTACATATTGATTAGGTCACAACCTCATCAAATCTGTTTTTTGTTTTTTTTAATTCTTGGAAACTTTATAGTAGCTCCCCCTGATCAATATTTCTGCTGAAACTAAGTATGCCAGGTCTTTGTGTAATCAAGCCTGCTCAGACTTTGACTATCCCCAGGTCAATACCCTTGGCTGCTGCAAGCACAGCTCACCAATCAACTTGCACCACACCGAAACTCCCTTTAGTTCTGTATTATGCATCGAAAAAGCACTCGCCTGATTACAGCCTCAAATATAATACTGTGTGCCTCTTTTGTTAAAACCCAAGTTTCCTTGGATATGATGTTACAAAATGTAACTAGTTTCTTTTTTCTTCACATTTTGGACAAATTGCAACATTTAAAGTATGCAGTATCAGTCATTAGAGCTTCCTCATAGCCATTATTGGACTTTTTGATACTGAAGAAACTTGAATACTGATTAAGCTCTGGAATTGTAAGGTTTTAGAATAAGACTGATTTTTTTTTTTTTTTTAACTCACATTCCTGGGAAGCCCTCTAGAGTTTGAATGGGTACCCAAAACTGAGCATAAAACATGCCCCATATTTGCTCAATTTCCCAGAACTTTTTACACACCACTCATCACAAAGTTGAACTTTTCAAAAAAATACAGGTTTATTGACTTAACTGCAATCAATACTTACAAAAAGAGAGAGAGAGAGCGAGAGAGAGAGAAAGAGAGAAAGAGAGAACAGGTTTTCATATAAACTCACAGAAATTACTGTAGTGAAAAAACATGGCTGGGAAAAAAAAATAAAATACATTCAACAGTTTTACTTTCTTTGTGTCAGAATTTGTTCACCTCTTCCGAACACACAAAGGCAACACAGAACAAGTGACTTAAGGAGAGAGAAGAGAAAAAAAAAAAAAAAAAAAAATTGTCCTCCATTATCAAATATAAAAAGGCGGAGAGCCCTTAGCTACCTGGAATGTATTAAACGAGGCACTTCCACTGATCAAGCATCCAATTGAATTAAAAGAAGATATACTTTCAACTCATTTGGTCACAACTATTGCTTGTAATAACAGACTGGGTGACAGAACACATTTCAACACAGCCAGCCTCTGAACTGCTAGACTCTGCTAAACGAGTCATGTTACTAATTTTCTTTTTAGCACCCCTTTAAGTCTACCATCAACCCGAGTAGGAATAATCCTCTTCAAAGTGGGGACAAGAGATCAGGGAGAGAAAAATAAAAAATCGAATTAATGTCATAACAGTTAGCTACTGTTACTGTCAGATTACTGTAACATGTGCAAGGGGAGGAATGGATACAAGCAAATCTAGTTTAGATGGAAATGCAGTCCAATAAGAGGGAGTAAGAAAAACAAAGTACAATAAATAATCAAAACGCAAAACAGCTTTTTTTGCATTTTTTTTTTCTTGCTTTAAATTAAGTTTCATTTTGACAAAGTGTAGTTGCAGAACAAAAGTCATTGAAGTACAATATATTAAACTGTGAAAAAAAGGAAAACTGACAAAAACGTCTTCACAATCTTTAGATTAATATGGAAGATCATAATTTAACATAAAAGAAAATATATTCTATTGTTCATTATCCAGATAAATACAAAAAACAAAATTAACAAAAAATGCATATGATCACCAATAAATATGTTCTGATAAGTTAAATAAGCAGTGACACGCAAACCTTCTGTCTGGAAAGTTTCTCAAATAATAATAACCGTAATAATAACATTAATAAAAAATAATTATCAAATAAAGAAAGCAAAAAGGGATGTAATGAGAGTAGAGAGCTCCATGGAGCAGGTTCTAAAGTGAAGGAGATGGGAGGGGGACAAGTAAAGTAAAATAGCTTGGAGATCCGATCTTGTCAAGTCATGCGACGTATAACTATATTATGGGAATGCTGGAATTCCCCGGATCGGTGAAGATGAAGGTGTAGGTGCTGGGGGCAGGACAAAGTCTTGCAGGTTTAATGATCAGTTTGATATCAACTTCCTTCCCAAAGAAAAAAAAAAGGAAACAGCCAGTGACCAGCAACAGGAGGAGAGGGGGGGCCATAACCAACTTCCAGTTCAAAGTCCTTCCTGCAGACTCACCCGGTTCAAAATTACATAAGACGGGGCTTGACTGAGGGGTAGAAGGAGGTGGGTGGGGGCAAATGAGAAAGAACCAAAACAAACAGTAGTCCATTCACCCTAAACACATGCAGAAACTGCCCAGGCACTTTTTTTCTCCATTTCTTTTTAAAAAAACAAAACAAAAACAAAAAAACTATTCATATATTTTCAGGGTCTGTCATTTCTCTCCGTTTGTCTTAACTCAGTCTGTAAAAACGTCTGCGGTGTAGAGCTACAGTTACATTACTGAGCACCCTCTAGCAAGCTCAGGGGAAGTGGTATCATCAGGGAGGATGGCAGGGGAGAGAGGGGAGGGGGATGAGGGCTAGTGCAAAGCACACCCCTTTCCAAGGCCACTTGTGCTGCAACACATTCAATAATACATGAAGAAGAAGAAAAACAAAAAGAAAAACAAGTGGCACCTGGCATAAACAGTCAATTGTTGTTCTCATCATTTCATTGTTCAGTTTCCTCTCCTTTTTTGGCACTATGACACATGGCGGGGTACTTTCTTTTAAAACTTGCTGTGCAGATTAAGTGGGAAGAAATGATAGATTTAGCTGAGGGTTCCCTTAGTTGATTATATCCTCATAATGCTAACAAGGAACTAACGTGATGTGTAAGGGAGCTTTGAGGGGCAGAGGTAGAGGGGAGTGCCATGTTCTTTGTGTCGTCAAATTTAAAAGTCACTAGTGGATGCGTGCAGTCTAGTCATCAGTGATGGAGAGGCGGCTGAAGATGGGAAGGCGGCGGGTGTTATCCAGCGTGGGGGACTCTGAGCCACACAGGCTGCCACCAGAGCTGCTCTGGTAGCCCTCTTGATCCGACATAGAGTCTGGGGGGCTGGATGAAGACTCCAACATCTGAGGGGACTCCAACATGGGTCTGAAATAGTAAGATGTGCTTGTTGGAGAGGGAGGTGCAGGGGTGTTGGGCTCTGTGCCTACAGGACCGGCATTGAGACTGGGCCCGAACAGGCTGGCCAGCTCCTGGCTGGAGTAGGTGAAGGGATTTCTGCTGGGCCAGTCTGGGATCTCATCAGGGAAGAACATGGGTGGAGGGGTGACTGAGGTGGGGCTGTCTCTCAGCCCAACTGAGTTGGAGAAACCAGCAAAGCTGTAGCTGTGCTGCAGCCGAGGTCGCTCCATCTTGTTCATAGAGTTAAGAGGAGAGGACTGCTGGGGAGGTCCACGACGCTCCTCTGCATTGTGGATGAAATGGCAGCGAGGCCCGTATGGGCAGAAACCGATGGTGTGGAAGGTGCGGCACAGCTCAGTTTTGTACTTAGGATGGCGGCTCAGGCTGCGCAGTTCATGGATTCCGTGAGCAAACTGGCATTTGTCGCCATATTTGCAGGAACCGTTCTCCTCAAAGGGCCTGCAGAGCTCTGTCTTGTAACGGCTGGAGTTCACTTGGCTGCTGCTGCCAGTGGGACTGGCAGGGCCTAGGCACTTGTTGATGAGCCTCTCGCCCGTCTCGGAGTAGGAGCGGTCTCGCAGGCGGTTCTCCTTGTTGTTGCTGGCATTGCCAACCCCTGAGATGAGTGAGGAGGACTGGTCCGCTGCCTTCAGGCTATTCAGAAATTGGTTCTGGTTGAACTTTGTGCTGCTGACAGAGTGCCGCCGCTGGTACACGCCTCCCACTGAGGGAGATCCCACCGCCTTCCTGTCCAGCAGGGGTCCGGCGGAGCTGGAGATGGGCACGTTGGTGCTAGTGCAAGGAACAGACATTGGATGGGAGACACCCAGGTTGTTGTTGTAGCTGAGAAGTTTGTTCTGCAAGAAAAATAAAGGACAGAAAATGCAAGCATTAGAAAAAGTAGAGCACAAATAAAAAGCTACTTTCAGCAGCTCCCTGATTTTTAAGTCCGATTGCCATCCTGATGCAACTCCTGAAAGTGACTGAACACTTGTTAGGCGAGCCTATAAACCATTTGTACAGATACTCTCCCTGAATAAATAAATAAAAATGACGGGCACTGTGGGACTGGTGGGGCTACACCTCCGCCTGCATGACTGTTGTTTTTTGGCTCAGACCACATTAGCGGATACAGGCCTATAGAACAGCAGCTGGTTTGGCAAGTTGCCCAGGTTAGGAATGTGTGCGCCTGTGTAGTCAATAGGACAGCAGCACATGAGAGGCCTGTGGACGACCAGTGTGGGCTACAAAGAGCCTGCATCATTTGAAAGAGAAAGAAAGTGGCCAAACATTCTGTGGATTACAAGGGAAACCTGATCTGCTTTCACACATTTCCATACTAGTGGAAATGAACAGTTAGTCATGATTTACATAAACATGACAGTGTAAATAAAATCTAACAAACTCCAGAGGGAGGCTAAAAGAAAAACAAAAACGCTTTGAGAGGCAATCTGACACTCAAAACGGGGTATGAAAACGAATTACGCATCAAGTGTTAAGGTGAGACGATGCCGGTAGTTTAAGTAGTTTTATAGGGGTAGAAAGTGGGCTAAAGCCAGCCAAATCTGGTCAATGATTAGCGAGCATGTGGCTGCTCTGAAAGCGGCATTAAAAGTGGCGCAAAAGTGATCTCATTAAAATAAAGAGGACATAAAGCTTTCACTTTAACAGCCGCTGGCTGCCTAAACTGCACACCGACCTCAAAGCATAAACCATAGATAACATTAAAGTTAGCGGATGTGGCTTATGTTGAACATTAAATAAATACACAAGTAAATAAAAACACCATGTTTTTAAACAATTTTTAAATTAACGCTCCCGCAGCGCTTCGGTCCACTTTGAAGGCGCTTATAGCGTAAACCCTCAAGAGACGAGGCCGAAGAGAGGAAATAACAGACGAAGCAAACAAATAAACACGCAGCTGACTCAAAGCGGAATACAAAGCAATAAACAGCAAAACAAAAACAGCCTCCGCGCAGAGGGCCGCGGGCACGGAGCTCGTCATTCCTCCACAGCGGCTAACTCCCCGCTGCTAACAGGCTAACGTCAGCCCACAAGACACACACAGAGAGAAGGGGGTGGAAAAGTTAGGAAGCTACCTTGTTCATTACTTCGAAGTCGAAGAAAGGCGATACCACGGCTGTGGTCATCTTTGCAGCGACCGGAATCAAATCACAAAAGTAGTTTAAAAAAAAAAAAGAAAGCCAGTCTACTTGTTAGAAAGTTGCTCAGAGCTACTGAACTCTCCCCCTCTGCCCTGCACCAACCCCGACATTTGCTTTTTAATCAATCGACTGCAGGGAGGAGCTTAAAAAAACGGGCGTGAACTTTCAGTAACTTTAGTAACTGTAGAGAAAAAAACTTGCATTGGTTTGTCAGTTTATGTGAGATTACTCCAGTGCTGTGTGAGCTTTGAATGCCAAACCGTCTTAGGCTACCAGTTAGGAGGGATAAAGCACAAAAAACAAGTTTCTTTTTCTCTTGATCGGAGAATCTGAACTTTGGGTTAGATTTGTTAAAAGTTAATTTTGTTGGAGGGAAAAGTGTCTTCAGTTCATAATTAAGCAGCTTAAATATATTTATATAAAACTAAAGTCCGATCAGAAGCCTTCAAAGGCAAGTGAAGAGGAGTAGGGCAATGGAAATCTTGTACTTCTGGAGTTGTTTACTGTATTATCCTCGGGGTTTCAGCTACCATCCACTACTCTGTAATTAATTTACTCTTAATTGCTGGACTGTAACGTCACTTGTGGGACTTTCCGGTGAATTCAGGCACTCGCACTTTTAACTCTTTCCCGACCACAGCTATTTCACTGTTACAGCATACTTCTTCTCAGCCACAGCTCATTTGTTATTCATTACCAGCAGGTATAAAACTCCTCTTCTGAATTGAATACGTGCATGTCATTTCATCAGGTACTGTAGGCGACAATCTGATACATGAGTGACCTCACTAGATTCGACCGCACTGGCGTGACAGACTACAGAGAGTGAAACCCACACACATGTATTGTGGCTCATCTTGCCCACCCCCCTTCATAAAGTCTATGACATCGGCCATGTGCAGACCCTAATGTCAGGGTTGGGTTGCAGTAGAAAAGGAGAGGAGGGAAAAGAAAAGCAGGGTTGAGGAGGAGGGGGAGAAGAAAAGAAGCTGTTAACATACAGAAAAAAAAGTTGGAGTATGGAGGAGGGGATGATGGCGTGAGGGGGAGATTTATGGAGGACGTTTATTACTACACAGCATTGCCCCCAGGGAAGTGAGGGAAGAGGGGTGGGATAGAGAGGCAAACATTCCCTTTCCCCTTCCTCTTCTTCTTTGCCTATACAGGAGCCATGCAGGGGGGGAGTGGGGAGGTGGAGAGCTTTGTCTCTAACTGCTAGCAGCCCTGAAGGAGGCAGGGAAGTTGTTTTTGCGCTGAAATGTTGAAACGAGCTGAAATAGAACAGGCCAGATTACACCACAGCTTCTCAAGCAAGTATCTGACTAAGACCTCGTGAGCTGACCTTTTTGGAACTCAAACATCCTCCTCGCTATGCATTAAGAAAAGTAGATGCAAACACCCGGTTACTCTGGACCTTGTCAGTGAACAGCAAGGGTGTGTGTTGGAACATTAAAAAAAAGAGTTTTACGAGCCAGGCCTGTGCAGAGCAATCTCCCCCTGGAGTGTTTTCACAGATGACAGGGTGGGATGACAGACTTGCTAGAAATCTCGTCTGCAGTTCAAAGGGCCTGTCACTGATTGATTAAGTGGGCCAGATCGATTGTCTCCCTCTAAGGGAGAAACAGAGCAGGGAAGTAGAAAGAGAATCACTTTTCTCCCCCTTTTCTTTTCATTTTGCAAATGCAAAAATCCCGTAGCTGGTGTGGGAATTCGTAATATGTAACACAAGTGAAGAATACGCTCATGTAACTGTGATGCAGGAGCTGGAAATTTCACTGTAGATACTTGCAAGGATTTAAAGCGCACAAGGTCAGCAGGGCTCTAAACTCAAAAACAAACTACCCACTGACTGATGGAAATGCCTTCATACTGGACCTTGGCCTTAAGAAGCCTCATGCAGTGCATTTGTTTATTTTTAATACTCTCAGATATATCGTGCCTGCTGATATTATTGTGTGACTCAGTTGTCCTTCCAGGTTTAGGAGGAGGCACCTGTTTCCTGCCAAAATGAAAATATATAGAAAAAAGTCAGCCTGCTGTGCTCTCAGGGGATAAAGTCAGATGCTTTAAAAATGGAGACAGTAAACCACTGTAATTACTACTGACAAGACTTTAACACAATGCATTGTAAAAAAAACTGCATTATTTTACTCTGGACTTTAAAAAGAAAAAAATATCTCATAAAGAGTTTGAAATCCAAATATTTTCTGTTGTCACAAATGACAGAAATCTTGCAACTAAGGTGCGTAGAAGCATCATGACGTTTTCACTGACTTCCAAAGCAACAAACACAAAAGGCACGATCCATATATCAAATTCTCTGGCAGTATTTTCCTCTTACTGTTGACTGAGTTGAGCTCTCTCTTAGAAGACTTGATTTCGGAGGTTTTGTGCTCTCCAAGGTCAAGGCTGTCCTCCTTTTTTTTCCTCCAGGCTCTGCTGGCGCTGGAGTCAGTCACTCCTCAGCATGTGCTGCGTCGTTTGATTTCTGCCTCCTGCGCCGTTGACTCTGATGACCCCAAGCTCAGAAGGGAGGATGGGGATTGAGCTTGAGGTCACTGATAATGTTTAAGTGGGATGACAGGATGTTAAATTTTTCACCTATCACTACTGGAGATGAAAGAAGTCATGGAGGAGAACAACAAATAAATGGGAGGTGACTGTTGTGGCAACAATTTGCTGCAGTTCCTCCCTGCAGCCAACAGAGGGCAAAGTTCTTCCGCTTCTCTCTCCTCTGGTCTTATTTAACTCTATTTTTGTACAGTATTTTAAGTCTTTGCACGTTTGCCTAAAACATAACTTTACCTCAACATAATAGTTCTAGATTGAGTGGGAATTTCTAAGATTAGACCAGCAGGTCAGCTCAGTCAAAGACAGCTCCTTCTTTGTGCGGCTTTGAGGTAATTTAGTGCTCAGTACAAACTTGTGAATTGTGTAATCAGCCTTTCCACAGATACACTAACATTGGCCTTGTGTGAAGCAAAGGGACTTATCAGCTACAAAACTCACAATTACTCAAACTAGTATTGTGGTAATCTCAAACCGTGCTGCACCACATCCCAGTTAAGGTGACCACAAGCTCATTAAACAATGTATTAAAGAAGAAATAAGTAGTATTTTTACTTTTTACTGCTGCATGGTGCATAATGTGTATTCTGGGGCTTGATAGGGTTGTTGATGAATACCAGTCACTTAGTGGTTTCCACTTAGTGAGATTTCTGCCTCACTAAACAGTCATCCCCCCCACACACTTGCATTTTCAATTCCTTAATATTAAGGTTATTACTGTATATGCAGCTGTGAGCGGAACATCTCTGCTTCACAAGAAATGTATTTTCAGTTTGTCGCTGGCACATCTTAGTTATTTCTGCCAGTCATGGGAAAACAACCTTTAAGATCTTAGTAGTGCCCGTGTAGGTTAGATTTGAGAAGAGGGGACATAGTCAGGGTGAAAAAAAGCTATGTTTGTAGTTGCCATTTGTGTTGTAGTGTTGTAGTTGTGTTGTATGTTTCCTTCTAAATAGAAGAAAAACATACAGATTTCCTTAAAATCCATATTTTTATGATAGTCACAAGCATTTCCTCAATGCTAAATCCAACTGCAAAGTACAATATTGTGTTTTTTTCAACTTTATTTGTTATGTTATTAATGCTTAAGTAAAGGTAGTTACAGTGTATCAAATCAATGTTCAGAAGATGGTTATATTTGCATATTTTTTTTTCTTTCTTTTTAAATAACAGATGGAAGGTGACCTTTATTTGAGTACTTAATGTTGAGGAGGAGACACTTTTAAGTGCTGCATTTAGCTGTAATTTAACAACAGGTTATTTTAACCTCAATTAAAGTATACTGAACTACTTCTTTACTTTAAATATGTGGAAACAGCTGTATTGGAGTACATTTGTCCTCTGAAAAATAAAAGTGGAAGACAAAGGAGTTTAAGATGAAAAAAACAAAACAATGATTAACGCAGTACATATGCTTTTCACTACTGCAAATGTGACATATTGCAGGAGTAGAGTCAGTTGTGTTTCTGCTTCTATTAAAAGTCACTGCTTACTCAACAACTTCCTTTTTGTTTTTCATCAGGACAGCTAATCACTCTGCTGACTGTTGAGTAATCAGTGGTCAAGGATAGTCAAGTTTGAGCAAAAAAAAATACAAAACAGACTTTGATTCCTTGACTATGCTGTCATGTGTGATCTCATATTTACTGTGATCCTGCACGGGTTTTGTTTCTGTATCCACTGCCCACTTCCCAATTTGTGTGATCCTGTCCTTGTCTGTATAAGCCTTGACAGCCAGGACACCATGATTGCTTCCTTTCATGTTTCATGGTATGTTTGCCAAATTCATATGGGAGGACTGTGGTCATCATGCAGGGCGAACCTAGCCTCAGAGGAAGAGAGTTTAGGGAGAGAGAAGGATTGAGGGAAGGAGCAAAATAAGAACAAGCAGCGATTAATTGTCCATAAGAGTAGCCACAGCATTGTTAGTGGTTAACCGCCAACTGCTCTTGCTGATCTTGTTCCCATGAATCGCTCCAACATGCCCATCCACTCACTTCCACTGCCCTTCATCTCACACTGGGTGGGATGCGGCATCAGTGCTAGCCCTGGCTCATTTGGATGGCTTTGACACGTCACAGCATTACATTCATGACCGGAGTTCAAAACAAACACCATGTTGGAAATGTAAGTCTGTGGCTCCTTTGCTGCCAATTTGCAGCGAAATAGGAGAAGAAGAAGAAGAAGAAGAAGGATGATGTTTCGGTAAATGCAAAGTCGCAAAAAATAGCAACAAAACAAGAGAGTGAGGGGTCAGCGTTTAAAGAAGATATACTGCCCAATTCTCTGTTGACACGGCAATCTCTAGAGGATGGTTGTATTTAGAACGAAAGGCTGGCTTCCGCCTCTGACTTCCTGACCTGCGTTTCCTGAGGAACAATCTTTCTGTCTATGCAGAGGGCTCATGGGAAGGGATAGTTTGGTTTTCCACACACACATTGGGGGTCACGACAGATGAAGCCGAGGTCAAAGCCATCAAGCTACAGAAATGAGTTGATGACCACAGCGATATGATGCATAATGCATTAAATTCACAGTACAGCGATGGCACTTAGGCCAAAAAAGTTAGGGATGGAATGATGAATCATGGTGATTGTTGTGACCAGATCCGACCGGACTGGACTGGACAGACATGACCCTGGCCCAGGTGTCATGACCATGCAGTGGACGCTGAAACCAGATATTCCTCAGCTCCTCACTCAACGCTTGCAAAAAATCAATGGGCTTTGTATAATGTTGGAACAGTGGAAAGCATTCTCTCACCCCCTAAAAATCCTTCCCTTGTCCCATCTGTCTCAATTCTGCAGCTCTCCCAGACCTCACAACCAGCCCTGTGTGGTCACTCCAAGACTAGAATTACAGAGTCCATGTGTCCGGACTCTGGACAGTATACAGAGTCAACCGCCCGTGTGATCCTACCCACTTTCCTCACATGTTATCCCTGCGGTTTTGTTGAATTTGAATTTTGACAACTGCTCGCTTATCGTGAATGAGCGTTGAAGTGCGAACTGATGGTTTTCATTAAATGATGTTGAGCGTGAGAAAAAGATCCGTTGTTTGTGAGTCGTCCTCAGTTGACCCAGGGCATATGGCGATGTCAAATTCCTCATTGTTGTAGGCGTGTGATGATTTATTGTGAAAAACTGTGCTTTTATTGTTGCTGCAAATCTAATTTGATCCTTTTTGGTGCCTGTGTTTATTGCCAGTAGAATGCTACAAATGATAGCTATTCGCAGGCTACTTGATGAATACAATCAGAGATGTTTGTGGGTTTAAGACATTTTCTTTTCCTGTTATTATCATTGCAATTAATACAAGTAGAAAACAAAAAATGAATAACAGAATGTAACAGTAGATGCTGATAAGAGAGGGAAGCTGAATGAGAAAGGACAACAAAATATAACCAGCCAAAGGAGTTAACAATTTAAGTTAAGTTATAGCATTTTCATGGCATATTTCTAATATTATTGCTAAACACCTGCTCATATGAGATAGCCATCATACACACATAAGCTAATAAGGTAAGCGTAAAGAAAACTGTTGGTGTAGCATACCAATGCAGCACATCGGATGCCTGCACAGGATTTGGGAGAGCAAGTGCAGGTGTATAAGTATACACTGATGAGACTGATGACTAACTGGAAACAGGTGTGGCAGACTAAACACAGGTGATACTCTTGAGGACAGGGGAAACTATCACAGTGGACTAAAAGCTCAAAAAGACAGGAAGTAAAACATACACAAAGATGAATAACAGAGAAAATGACTCAACACAAACGCTGTAAAATGACAAACATGAATGATAACAAAACACAGGAAATGACTTAACACAAAATATATAAAAGAAAAGCAGTAAAAGACCCCATGAATCACAAATGATGACTTTCTAAATAGTGCAGTTATTATTATGTATGCATATGTTTCAAATATTATTGAAACATAATAACCATGTTGGCTGTTTCCAGGCCTTTTCCTAATTTATAGAGCTGGAATTCAAATACAGAATATTTTTATTATATAGAACAACAATAACAACAAACTTTATTTATATAGCACATTTAAAAACCAGTGGTGTACCAAAGTGTTTAACATATAAGAGGGTAAGATGAAGTAACAGGGAAGGATGAAGGCTATGGCAAAGTACCAAACATGCTAGCAGGTTATATGGCATTAAAAACACAGAAGCAAAAGAAATGCATATAAAAGCATAAAAGAACAATATGTGTAAAGGATAAAACAGTCAAAAATCTAAAAAACGATTTAAAGTAGTTAAGATTAGACTGAAGATAGAAATAAGCATTAAACTAACTAACAAACAAGTATTAACTGGTAGAAAAGGCGAGGCCGAATAAATGGGTTTTTAACTGCGATTTGAAAGATTGAATGAAATCAGACTCGCGGATAGCGATGGGGAGGTTATTCCATAGATCGGGTGCAGCCAAAGCAAACGCTCAGTCACCTCTAGTCTTCAGCCGGGATCTCGGCAGTCCCAAGAGTGACTGGGAAGATGATCTTAGTGCTCTAATAGGGGTGTATAATCTAAGTAGCTCAATGAGGTACCCTGGCGCTATATTGTTAGTAATTCGGAAGGTGAGCAGCAGGATTTTGAATTGAATGTGATACTTAACGGGAAGCCAATGCAGGTCGGCAAGGACAGGGGTAATAGTGACACGCCGCCCACTACCACTAAGGAGACGAGCAGCCGCATTCTGAACAATTTGCAGTCTATGAAGAAGAGTAGAGTTAAGACCAAAGTAAAGGGAGTTGCAATAATCCAACCTAGATGTCACGAAGGCGTGAATAAGCTTTTCCAGGTCATTAGGTGGGACATAATCTCTGGCTTTGCTAATAAGACGCAATTGATGGAAGCAAGATTTGACAACAGAAGACACTTGTTTGTCGAATTTAAAAGAGCTATCCAATTCTTGTTCCTGCATGAAGAGCACAGTTTGGTTTTGAGTAATAGTTTAGTTTTGTTCCACACTGAAAACCACATTGTGTTGTATAATATGGTGTTTTATCTATTTGTGTGTGTTTTCTTTAACCGCAAAATGCTGAGGTCTCAGGGCTACTATAGTTCATGTTTTATGAGGAACCCATGGGTAGTGTACTTGATCAAAATATGGTGGTGGGACTCTCTGCTGTAGTCTTGAGAGCCACAGGTGTTTAAGCATCAGTAGATTATTCCTCGGTTAAACTGTACCTCCTGAGATGATTTTGTTTTACGTCTGCTCACTGCTTCTCCGTGACCTGCCATGAGTCCCACATAGTAACGCGAGCCAGTGAAACATATCAGCTCTCAGTTTAATGGAAAATGAAGAGGAAATGAGCAAAACTCAAGCTATGTGGATAAAGATCAAGGAGCCTATGGCAAAATGATTTCCTCAGACAAAGGCACAAACAGCATTTCGCTGTTCTCCAGAATACGTCACCACCTTACCTCTTTGATTGTAATTTGGCAAAAGCATTCCCAATCACTCAACAAAAACAGCTCAGGGATTTGGTGTGATTGCTTGCAGTCCAAACACGGCGTAGCCCAAAATAGAGTTTGATGTCCAAGATGAGCCTAAGCAGCTTTTTTTTCCTCTCCCTGCTTTTTTTTCCTCAAAGAAAACAACCCTTTGGGTCTTTGAACTTGTCCAGTCCAAATGCCCCCAACTGTTCCCCTCTCCGCCTCTCTTTATCCTCTCCCTTTCTCAGACTGTCTTTTTTGCTGGCAGTGAAAGAAAGCGCAGCTGTGTGGAGTCCTTTTTGGCTGAATGAGAAAAAATCAGCCTGTGGTTGACTTTTCTGGCCAAAGCCAAGCTGTGGTGCCAGGGCCTAACAGAGTAGCTCCTGGGCTCCTGGGCTCCAGCCACTTGCATACAACAGGACAATGGGGATTGTCCTGCGGCCATATAACACACATTTGCTTCAACAGGTTGAGGTCTGGGACCAGTGGGGAGCTGATGTTAAACACTGCTATCTCAACACTTCCTGCCTCCCTAAAACAGAAAGCTACATTTCCAGATTTTCTCAAAATGAACAATAAACAAATGCCATTTTCTATAGAACTATATATCTTGTTAAAAGGAACTGACACTAATTTCACAAAGAATTCGTCAGACATAAGAAACTAATTGAGAACAAGTGGAATTACTTCACCCGGTTGGCATAGATTGCCTCTTTTTTTTACATACTATGAGATCCAAAGTCTGAATATGAGGCTAAATTACTTGTCAAAACAGATGTTTATTGTAATTTGACCAACAACATGTGTGTCAGCAAGTTAGCCCGGTTGTGATTTGGAGCTTTAACAAGCACAAACTGGTATGAATTATGCATGGAGTTCAGTTTTAGCTTTTGTGAGTGGTTTTGATGTCATTAGAGTCGCCTCTGAAACATACACAGCAATCCTTGTGTATGTTTCCAGTAAGTGTCACATCAGGCCGACATGGCAACCCAGAGGAGTGCTCACATTATTGCTGTGTTGTGTGACAGCTGAATATGGAAACACTTTTTGCGCTTGTTAAATACTTTCTGGTTTGCTGTTTTTTTTACTTGACTTGTACTCTTATAGGTTCTATAAAGTCTAGTAAAGTTGAATGGCTTTCCCAGAAATGAAAGTTTATTGTCCCCATCAGCCCACCCGACTCGTAAATAATGGCACATTTACCAAAAATCCCAAGCCAGCAGCCCCCACCTTCATACCATTACCAGTACCACTATATGCCAAAACCGCTGCCAAAGTACACCCAAACAATCCCTCTTTCTTCTCATTGAAACTTTCCAACTGTCTATTAACAGTGTTTACTCCACTGAAGCCCTCCAACTCAGTCCTCAGAGAGAAAACAGTTCAAAGGCTGTTGGTGGGAACTACCTACTTCACTATTACCTCTAATCCTCATTTTTAACTTGAGCTGTATTAAATGTTTGACTAAATACTGCAAAGCACAGACTGCTATATGCAAAAGCTTCATTAATATTTTAAAACTGTCCATTTTTAAAGATTATGATCTACTTTCATGCCTGGCTCGTGTGAAACTCTAGTTCGGATCTTCTGACAGCGAGAACATGCCGTCAGCATGATCCAATATTATCAAAGACAATATAAAGTGGAGGCTGAAATGAGTTCCACATGAGCACCATCCCTACAGGGGGAAACCTGTTATTATGTTTAATATGGTGACTTCAATCATTTTCCCTTTTTTAATAAAACCTCAGTCTTGGCCTGCACAGCTGATTCCAAGCACCCTGGGAGTTCACCTCAACTTTCTTTAATCATCCACACTAGCTGAAATTATAATCAATCAAGTTTTCATGTACTCTGAAAAGCTACAGTGTGAATGGAGAAATAGCATGGAAAAGAGTTGGCAGGTGAAGAGCAAAAATAAGTGCAGCTGTGGAGACAAAGGGGTGGTGTGTAGGTGGGACTGTGCTAGAGTACAGTACTGGAGCTTCCATTGTGGGCAATTTTATCACTGCGTGACTCACTGATGAGATTGAAATACCACTGAAAACTGTTACAGTCCGCATATTAGCATGCACCTACAAAGTCTCGTAATTGCACAATGACATCAACACTGACGTGCATTTTGCCTGCATTAAAACAAGGGACATTAGACAAACATCACACCACAGGATGAAGCTTGGTACTTTGGGTTTTCATAATTACGTCTTGTGTGTGATTTTTGAGTAAGTGCTCTTATGTTATTTTTGTCTGAACGTCGCCAAAAGACAGGATGTGAGTCTGTATGAGTATTTGAAAAGCCTGTGAATCAACAGCCCCCATCACATTGATGTCACATGAGCTTAACACTGCCTGATGCTATCATAAGAATTTTGGGTATAAACAAGGGTTGAACACTTTGACATGATTTGAGGATGAAGAGTTGTGAAACTATAATGTCGAAACCCCTCTCTTAGTTCAGAGAGCCATAGAGCGGGTATTAACAGAGCTCAGTATTCAGCCATGATTTATTTCCACTAAGGTAATATCAAGGTCAGCGTCCTGAAAACGTCTTTGCTTCAACAAGATGCCTTGAGCCGGATAAGAGGGCCTAAAGCTCCCAGTTCAGCAACATGATGGATGAAAGTGTTCCATCTTGTTTATGCAACCTGACACAAGGCATCTGCTAGCCTCTGGAGTGTTCAGATAATGCTGTAACAACCCTCTACCAGTCCCCATTAGACAATGAAACCTGATTGCAGGCATTACAGTGAATAGTGCAGGTAAATTACTGCTGGGTGTTTTTTAAAAACATCTGCACTTAGTGGTTTTTTGACTTAGCTTAGAACAATACCTAGCTTAAACCTAATAGCTCAATGTAGCAGCTCTATTCTAATCCAGCTAAAAAATAGCAGTGCACTGAATTGTTTAAAGATTTTTAGATGCAGAAGTTTATACTGGATTTACTGTTTAGATTTGCTCAAGAGTCATTTTTGAAATGCTCAACATATCTAGTAAAAGCAGGAGTTGTATTATATGATTTGATTGCGATGCATAAGCTAATACTGGATCTGCTATTGGTAAAGAGAAAAATAATTTCACTAGAATTCATTTCTGGTGTCAAATACAATGACACCTTAGATGCTGAAGAAAGAGATGTTTTTGTTAGAGGGAAGAGTCATGGCGGGGGTGTGGGAAAATTGTTTTTAGCTTTTCACTGCTTTGGGAAAGCTAAGCTACATGCACTTAGCAAAAGAATTTGAGAGATCTTTAACGCGTGAAAGAGCAGCCACTTTTTGTATTGCCTGTTTCATAGCGGGCATTCATAAGAAAAACTCTCCTTAAGGAGCTATAACTGTAAAATATTATGTGGTTAATGCATGGCAGTTTTTCTTATGATTAGTACAGAAACAGTCAAATCAAAAGATATAGATTTCAATTTTGTTTTACAGGGGTTTTTTTGGGGGGGGGGGGGCTGTTTGTCTGTCTCTGTGCATTAGTATAGCTAGTATAGGCCCCAGTGTGACCCTGAAATGGATAAGTGGCTAAGACAACAGATTGATGGATGTTTTTAAGGAAAGAAATAGCAAAATACCTTTCAGTAAGTATTGGGGAGGTCAAGCAAACAACTTTAAAAACAGCAGAGAATTAATACCAGTAGACACCTGATATCTTAACCATCTGGAGGATGCTGTTTCTGATAAATTCTTCTTTTTGTGTGGTTTTGATTTAACCTTGATGTCCCCTTAAGTTATTGTTTAGAAAAGTGTGCTATTCAGTTAGATTGTCCTGTCTCTTTAACCTGGATATAATTAACAGAATACTGCCATGCTGTGTATATCCTCTGTAAGAAAAACTTGCTTTGTTTTCAATATGGACCACAATCTCTAAGGAATGTTCCCAACACTTTTTGGAATCTGAGCCATGAGGAGTTAAGGAAAAGGGGACTCAAACTGGCACTAACAAAGTGTACCTAATAAAGTGGCCAGTGAGTGTTTAATGTTCTGTAAGCAAAGTTTAATCTGATATCTGATCTGGTACTTAGAGAAGCATAACACTATCAACAAAACACTGACCTAAATTCATTACCTGTCTTCATGCATCGTGTTTTAGAAAACAAATACTTTGCAGCGCTGGTAGTGGTAGACCTTACATAGTAAATTGAAGACTCATTGTAACATGTTTCATTAAATGCTATCATAAACTTTATTGTTCTGTATTATTCTTCAGGTTTATTGTACGATTGTGAAACTCTATCTATTAATCCCCCGGCCCTTTTTTCATGATGAAGAAAAAGAATTCCCAGCCAACTATTTTAAGTTTCATGGCGTCAAGAATCTGTTATGAATTCTGGGCAAGTCTCCTGTTTTCCAGCATATCAAGCAGAAGATGGACGGAGCAACCAAGTCAGGAAGTTTATCAAACAAGCATAGGTGTGGATTGTTGTGCAAAATCATGTAACAATACATTACCAGCATTCACTGTTGATCCTCATTCCACCAACAAATGATCCCCCCCCCCCCCCCCCCCCCCCCCAAAGCATTGTGTTTTCTGCCTTACTATATCATTATATAGTTGTTTAAAGTACCATAAACATCACAGCACAAAGTGATGGAGGGGTTTTTCTCTAGTGCAGTCTTTTGTTTTTAAAATATCCTTTATATGTGAAAAAGCTGTGTGACACTATCTCAGTATCTCTTCTATCTTTTCAGTGGGAATACCCTTTAAACCAACCCAAAACTGAAAAAAACAAAGCAAAAACAGCTGCTTTCATAAACTGTGCCTCCTTCTATGTTAGTATACAGTATTTAGGCAGCAAAACAAGCAAGAAACAAAAGGCAGCTGAAGAAAGAGAGAGTAAAACTGAGGGATGCAGAGGGAGGGAAGCAAAGACAGGCCTAGCACCAGTAACAAGAAAGTGCGGAGTCATGCTGTAGGAATGCTGGGGAGGGGGGATTGTTGGCGTGACTGCCCCATTTTTCACAGCTATAATCAGAGCCAGCTGTCAGTGAGAGGGCCAGGAAGATGAAGGGGTGGGAGGAGAGTAAGAGGACGGAGGATGGGAGGGGGAGGACAAGAAATGGAGAATCGAAGTAGTGGGAGCACTTGGTTTTTGGAAGAAGTTAGAAGGCGAGAGTGGAGAAGTTGGTATTGTGATGAAGTTAATTGATTTGGTCTCCTTGTATCACTGGGCTTAAAAATTGTGTAAAAGAAAGTTTCTGTAGGATTATGTCTAAGGGAGAGAGAAAAAAGGTGTGTTTGTGTAAAGATGGTTTCATGCACGCATGATAACAGCTTAAAGACGGAGCTGGCTGGGGGCCTCAGTTGCTGTCTGAGCTAAAGGAGTATGGAATGGGTGGAGCTTCCTGTCTTCCTGCTGCTCCTGGGACCTCTGCAGGACAGAATGACAAAGCAGAAGCTCTTAGATATTCCAGACTGTGTTTATATTGAGTGTGTACTCCTACAGACAGTGAGTGCATAAAGAACACATGCTACACATGCTAACAGCCATATATATATATATATATATATATATATATATATATATATATATATATATATATATATATATATATATACATATAACATGATACAATTTGTAGTTTTCTGATATGCACAGCAATGCCATGGATCAGGAGTTTGAAGTGTAGCAGTCTGCACATATGCAACTGTGGGTGCTTCAGCAGTCATGCCAGCACTGTTAACAGTCCTCTAGCTCTCAGTGTAAACTCTTGGTGTGTTTATGTTTAGTCTGGTGTCGTACAGTACGTCTTCCTTATGCTATATGACAAATTTTGTTATGCCTACAAAAAGTGTTCCCATTACCCTCTGTCCTGTCATGTGATATGGCCAGTGGAAAGTGAAATTAATGAGCTCTTTCCACCTTAATTTGATGACTTCTGAAAAGAGATGAAAAAACTCCCCCCCACAATCCCAATGCACACAAAGCAAGGAGGATGAGTGAATTATTACCCAGTCTCCTAAAGTAGGTTAAGGTTTTAAGATATTTTTATGACCTATCTCCTAACCCGTACTCCCTTACACAGCGTACAATGACACGCCTCATACTTCATATGGCCCTTGGTATAGTTTGATGGAAAAAGGCTCTAGTGAGAATGACTTGGCTTGTTGATTTTTATGTGATTCATGGCTGTTAAAGAGGTGACCTCCTCGAAGTTGAAGCACCGACTTCACATCCCTCCACCATACAGAGTCCCCTCGAGATTTCCAAGAAATAGTGTCACTGGCTAACGCACTTTCCAGCCACTACACTTTCTTAAGTGAGCTGAAATAAATTACCTTGTCTTTTGTTTGAGGCTCTCCTTTGACTTTATGCTGGAGTCTTTTTAGAGAGCGGGTTCTCTTCGGTTCAAATCCCCCTCATCTGTTTTTGTGTTTTTAAAATAGTTACTCTTTTATTGAGTCTTACTAGAGTACGAAAGAAGACACATCAGGTGTAAAACCCGAGAGACATAAATTCTGATGTTTGACAAGCTATTTTAAGTCTATAGAAGTCCCCTTTCTGCCCACTTCCTGTGCTTGTGTGTTGATGTAATGCTAGTCTGTGCAAACAAAACTCACCGGGGCTCATGAATGCCCTTAAAATATGTCAAATGCCCACAGTCTAGAGGTCCTGGGGAATTTATGCGATCTAAAAAGCCCACAGTAGTGAAGTGATCACTGTTATTTCAAATATTCACAAATGATGTCTCCTGTTGGTGATGTCTTTCTATTGTTTCACTAAAGCAAACAGGAAGAAACAAGAAGCAGATCAGCAAGTTTAAGTGAAACCAATGTGGCAAAAGTAAAAAGAGGAGCCATACTGACATTATAATGTTTCCATCTCATGACACATCCATAAAGATTCTCAAGACCATGTGACTTTCTGACTGAGAAGATGAGAATCACTTGAATAGGTAAAAGGATTATAATAAGAAATAAGAAAAGTCTAAGAATCTTACAGTAATTTAAAGCTGTGATAGGCCACATTTTTTTTTGGCATAGTTGGAAAGAAAATCATGATAATCTTTCAACATATTGCAATTTAGTTGGTCATAGAGGGAGCAAGCATCCTCTATCTTTGCTGGGGTATGTTTTTGGACTTTACAGCTTGTGATGTGATGGGAGATCTTAGCCAATCATGGCTCTTTTCAGATCCAGTTTTGTGCAGTATCAAGTAGGAAAACAGTATGTTAAGGTGTTTAAATACCACACATCAGGTGACATAGCTAAGGCTTGGAGTAACAAGCCTGTGATGTGGAGTCTATATAGTGATGATGGTTACCATTTTCTTGCGTCATTTTCCCCTCGGTATTCACCCAAACATACTCACTGCTATTTACAAGATGTTTGACTTTTTGACCTACAGTTTTCTGTTTTCCTCTGTACGTTGCATCATGCATCATGCATCACTTGACATTTTGGAGTCCTTAAATGCTATCACCTTGTCTGTTTGAGGGGAAATATTAAATACTGACAGAGAGAAGAGAGACACCGGCGCCTTTGTTAAGGCCTACAGGTGTTTAGGTGTGAAAAAATTATACAAATCAGACAAGTGGAACTTTTCTGTGTTGAAGATTTGCACATGTTCACCTCAGCTTGCTCGCAGTTGGCCTGTTTCTGTGCCGACTGGGCTCCTCAGTTGTTTATCAGACTGAGCAAGTGGCCTGTAGCCTCTCTGAGTTGCAGCCAAGTCTAAAGTGGAGTGGGTTCAAACTCTGGACTTTTAACTTTGACAGTGCATTGACTCTGTCTTCATGTGGCCCTGCCGGACCATTATCTAAAACTAGAGTGGCACGCTGACCCTCACTAGCCCTCATTTTGGTCAAGCGCCATGCCAACTCTGAGTTATTACCCTATTCCTTACAGAACAAAAGGTGAGACCACGTCTGAGTTGGATGGTTTCTTAAAAAATAAGAAAAAAAAGAACTTTCAAATAGTGAAAGCCATGTTGAATTAAAGGTCATTTTATTGATTTGGGCTGAGAAAATGGAGACATAATTGGCACTCTCATTTGTCTCATTTCCTGTCACTGTTTCACATTCTTTCTTTTTTCTTGTAGTCTTCATAACAAGCAAAGACAAAAAAGAGCTCAGCCTGCAAGCAACTTCTTGTCTCAGCAAATCTGTTTTCTTCCTATGCACATAGCGATAAAGAGAGTGGCCCTTTTTATCAATTGATTGAGGCCTAAGATGATTTGGGTACTTTCCAGGGCACTTTCTCCTTTGTGGCGGCCTGTGTTTACTGAGCTGCTAAACCCTTGTGACACCGCAGGCTGTGAGTCACACAGTGAACCCGACAGACGCTAGTTCAGGGTTCAGTTTACAAACAGTGTTGCTCAATGTGTCCTCTCTGTCCATGGTCACACTTGTTGCTGTGATGTGCTTTTTCACATCGGACTTAAAAATCCCGTTTTAAGTCTCGTTTCCCACTTACTAAACCATATTTTGGCTCTATTCATTTGAGTTTGAGTTCTGGCATTGTCCTATAATAAAAGTCATGCAGCTATTTTTCATTTCAAGATGACAGATTCTCTACTGATCTAAGAATAAGCCATGAAAAGTCACATTATTGGGTTAATATTAAAGTTTTGATAAACTCAGCAGGTTATGGAAATATTAACACATGGGATAAGACTCAAGTCATTTATTCCCTCAAAATTTCCTGCAGAGTTAACAGAGGTTAATCTAGGACATTTTCTTATCTGCAGTCAACAAGTTATGACTAAAAGGCTGTAGTTTATATATTATTAGTAATAACCTGTTTCAGTACATCTAAGAGTTAGCATCAAGACCCAAAAAAATCTTCAGTCAAGCATGGGGAAAGAACATTAAATAGAGATTGACGATAATGAAGGCCTGATATAATTGAGCATCAGATAACTTTGCAAATTTGAGCAAGTTCTCATGTCAGTTCTTTTCTGTGAACGTAAAACACATGCAGCACTCGCTCTGAGCCTCGTGCCACCGCTGCACAGTGTGCTACAGGAACTTATGTCACTTCCTCTCTTATCTTATAGAAGTGGAAAAAGGAAGCCCCCCTACTTTCCCCAGACCTACTTGTCACAGGACCACAAAAAAATGTTGTAATGTTATTTCAGAGCTGAAAAAAAAAAACACCAAAATCTTTTCATAGTAACCACTAAACAGGTGTTAAAATAAACTTAATTTCCTGATTCATAACTGTCATTATATCACATATGTGTCAGCCTGTATGTTGGGTGTGCCATGGGGTTGCAGCACCTGTGTGCAAACTGTATTGAACAGGATGTATGGGTTTATTGGTGTGTATATGTCTCATTTTGCAGGCATCCGTCCCACCCACAAGGCTTTTCTGTGCCTTGTACTGTATGAGTAAAAGTTGCTCTGCAGACATTATGGAACATGCAGAGGAGGCGAGGAGCGCTCCACTCTTTGACGCTTCTGTGTACATCTGAAAGCATGAAGCGTCTCATTGCTCAGCCGTTTAACCCATTCGTGCCCACATGAGAATAAATTAGAAAAGCGCAAGAATAACATCAACCACCTACTCCATTTGGAAACAACCCCCTTTAACTGCTTTAAATTACTTAAGCACTTTTGTTTGCTTTATTTGTAATTCCATGACGAGTTCATTTGGATCATTCTTCCTAATTATTTACGTCTAAGAAAGTTTCAAGATTTGTAAGATATCTTTAAATTGGTAACTTTATGCGTCACTTGTGCTTATTGTAATGATCATGTGCCATCCAATTAAGAACTCAGAGGCAGGAACCAAAGGTTATCCAGACACTATGTTAGCTATAATCATCATTTGTATACAAACACATAACTGTTTGAGTGATGTGGACAGTGTTACCCTCAGCTCTATGGAGCTTTAAGTTTGTGTTAGCATTCTCTGGCTAACAGCTATATTATGTGCAAACAGCACAACATAGTAAATAATTGCAAATTTACATGGTGCTCATTATTTAAATAACTTTACCCTAACTACATGAACTTTAATCCCTATTTGAGGTCATAGTGCTCATTTTAATAGACTGTACAGAAATGATTCAAGTGCAGTAATTCAGGACAATTCAAATTCATTTATAAAGCGCAAAATCACCACTGTTGGCTCAAGGTGCTGCGCAAAGTCTTGAGCCACCTCCCCATTTATTTATATCGTTTCCATGTTGCCAGACTTTCTTATAATATGTATCTTTAAACATTTTGTTACTAGCAACCTGGGTGACAGCGTTTATTGTCTTTCAAAAAGCCTGGAGAACTATTCCTGAACAAAGTTATCTGCTAATGCTAGTTAGTCTGGTTAGCAAGGTATATGGACACAGATACCTCCTAACTTTAGCTAATAACATGTATAAATAAAATACCAGAATTTTATTCCCGAAAGTGAATCCTAGACTTCTTTGGTGATATGTTAGTACAGCCTCCACAAAGCAAGCTGTATAATTTCTCAAGTAATCATATTAAAAATGCTCCAAAAGGTACCAAAACCATAAACACAGTTCCAGTAAGCTAGCAGCACTAGCCTGCCACTCATAGCGGCCATGCTGCTGTTAATGCATAATCTTAGCGTTCGAGACCAGAAACCTTTTTTTGTTTTGTTTTTTTGTTTTTTTGTTTGTTTTTTTTAAACACGCTTAACTTTACAGACTAACAATGTTTAATGGAGTGAGCCATTAAAAGTACATTGGAAGAGCTGATACTTTCAGACTTTATTTTTATTTTATTTTTTGCCTTGGATGTTGTTGATTTTTGACGGATTTCAATAGTCCAAACAAATATCACACCTACTCAAAAAGGAGACCTTTGTGAGGTCCACAAATGCATTTTACATTTATGAGCATGGCACCACCACTAACTGCAATCAAATAGTTGCCACAAATCACTTTTGTGAAACTGAAATAGTGTTAAACTCCAGTCATGTTTATTTTTCCCCACCAGACATGGATACAACAGCGTGTGTGTTGATTCCTGGTAGCATGTCTTACACATTCTGCTTATTATCAAAACTCTTTCTTTCGTTTTTATCGTTTCCAATGCATGTGTCACTTGGGCCCCGTGTTTGTCTAAAGAGGTGATTACGTGAAAGCTGGGGCAGGGCCAGACTAAGTAGGTTTAAATAGTGCTGCATTACTTCCTGTGGGAACCTGTTAATGGCACAAGCAGTCCCCCAAAACAACCACTCAATTGGAAAACAAGCAGTGATTTGAGATGAAAACTATTTGAAGAATGAAAGAAAGCAAAGGTCCGTCCTTAAGTCACAAGAATTCTGTAGTCTGTTTCTGTGACTTGTTTTGTTTATTTATGCTCTAACAGAGATGTACAGTCACACATTGCAGAGGGGACTGTACTGATTGTGTAACATGGTCTGAAAAAAGCTTGTGTCTTACTGAAATGCAAATGCTACAAAAATAATGTCCCTAAATTATAGCAAGAAGCCCAGATAATTTCCTGTAGTGGTGCTTAAACTCTGCTATTTCTGCTTGGCCCTGTTTATTTTTTGATGGAGGGGGCTAGGCGGACAGGGGCTGTGTGGACACATAATCCTCCCAGAAAAGTGATTTATTTATGAATTCCAATGCAGAACCTCCCCTCCTGAGAGCTGGCCAGCTTGCCAGAAGTCATTGGCTGATGTTTACAGGACTGGATTGGCTAATTCCCATGGTGCAGTGTGCCTGCAGTGCTATCTTATTTATACAAGGCCCGATATGGGAGAACAGAGGGGTTTATTTTGGGATATTCCCCATAGATGGATTCGATTTCTCCAACTGGAGCGGTTTCCTCCATACGTGCTGCACTTCAGGTTCTGGCAGTGGGCTGCACGCCTGTGGACATAGCTCACCGCTCGCTTATGTTTAAAAGGGCTGAATTGGCTCAGCAAAGGAAACAATGTCACAATATCAAGAGTTGGACAGACAATAGACTGACTTGAGGGACTACACAGGAAACTGAAAATTAGTCTCATAATAAGCGCATTGTTTCTCTTGCCGGTATTCAACATTTATCATTACAGTAAACAAAGTCTGTAATTTTGTCTTCAGTAACCTCCAATCCTTCAAAAAAAGAACTGAAATATTATTCCATTTAATAATCAAATAAATTATTCCATTTAGCTGTCAGTTTTTATGGTGATAAGCAGTAAACTATGTCATTTCTCAACCACTATCAAACTGAAACAGTATTTTATCTTGTTTGAGTGACTTTATTAATGTGATCAGTGTGTTCGAACGAACACATTAGTCAGAATAGATGTTCGCTTCTTCAAGTGCATCAACCGGAGGCCTTGAAACTGGCGCGTGTTAACATATTTCTCCCATGAACTCATAAGAAAAATTTGAATCTGACGTGAAATTAAAAGCAAGCCTCTCACAGTCTGTAAATGTTTTAATTGTGAAACACAAACACACCGAGATATATGGCCATAACAGAGCATATTTGTGATTTTTAAAGCAACATCTGCCTTTAATAACACCTTACTTCATTACCTGCAGACTGCACTCGCTGATGTTTTGCACAAGTTATACTGGAAAAACACCTTCCACCTTTTGTTTTATTTCCTTTTCTGTCTGCATCTTGCTTACCCAACATCCGATTGTTATTCTTTCATATCTGCCACTGATTTAATGGTTATATAAATGAATGAGGGCATCGTTTGAAGGAGTGCAGGATCACTGACAGAGATGACGCCCTGTTTTCCTCACCGCTGAGGTGTTTGTTGGCCCTCAGGTTTGCTGCTGGAACAGGTCTTTATGACCATGTTAGGCAAGCCAAAGTCCAAGAGGAAACTCCCTAGTGTCATCATCTGTTGCACAGAGGATGGCTCTTGCTGCATCTCTTATCCCGGGGATATCCTTGACAGTAACTCCTCTTCTCTTGCCTCCTGAAATCCTCTTACCCTTTGTCTTTTCATTTCTTTTGCCAAGAGCAGGTCAAAGCAAAAAAGCAGCACATTTCCCCTAATCTCCTTAAAACAGGAGTCTGGAGCATTTTGTTGAGCAGAGGCAACAGCGCCCCCTGTGGAACCAAGTTGCAATTGCATGATTCCATTCTGCTAGGCTTCAAGTTTGAATGGGAACGCAGCCTTTTAGTTCCACCAGCAATTTTACTGTCCATAGATCAACACAAGTAGCTCAGTGTCACATGTGCCCAAGCTAAAAAAAACTCTGTGCTTTCCTATAGGCCCCTGTGAGTTGATAACTGGGCTGCGCTTTCTTGGTCAGGTGGGTTTTCCTCAATTTCATTCACTTCTTCAAATCTCTCTTTGCTGCCTCTGTTGTTCATGAAGCTCTCAATGTGATTCAAGGTGTTGCCCAATCAGGTGTTTAGGTCTGTGAACCCCTTTCAGTGTTATGTTGATAAAACCTTTTACTTTCTGGGGGATAAAACTCCCCAGCTCAAATAAGAATGAAGAAACCCATGTTATCTGTACCAGCAAAGGTTTAGCAAATCAGATTGTATCGCTTTCCAGGAAGATGTAACAACTAAACCTAACTTGGCTCATGATTAAAAAAAACAAAAAACAATACAAAACAAAAAACTAAAATAAAAATAAAAATAAAACAACAACAACAAAAAAGTCAAAAGCTTTAGAAATGCAGTACAAACTTTAGCAAGTGCAAGAACACAAAAGACATACTAGCCAGAGCTTTGACAGGAGGATTTTTCTGGTTTTGTTAGCCTTTAGCTTAGTTAGCTGTCCATAGTCTGAATGTACTTTAATACTTTCAACTTACTGGAAGGTTGGGAATCATAGGAAAGACATGCTAGTTGCTTTATCTCAAGTCAGCGAAGCATCAAATTGACTTTGTAGCTCTTTTTATAAGGTAAAAGAATCCTATATTGTTACCTTGTGTTAACCAGTGATGCCAAAACAGGAAAGTTAGTGAAGGGTTAGTGTAAACAACTGCACTGCTGTGAAAAGGCATTGCTGATTAAGCAATTTCCTGTGCCATAACTGTGGAAAAAAAAACACAACAAACTTGCTTGTGCACTGCTTTTGATGCCATTACTCTTGGGTATTTTTCCACTCACGGTAAATGCCATATCTAGTTTCAGGTGCACGTGCAGTTGCATGTGCACCTACAGCATAGCATGGCACAAAAGAGAGGTGATGAGGATTCTGTCTCTCTGTTGTACTGCCATCATATGCAAACCAAAATAGTCAGATGGAGAATCATTTTCTTTTCCACTCAAAAAAGAAAAAGAAAAAAACATCTGTAATGAAAAGCAGACTTTCAAATCATCTCCAAGAAAGGAAGCCAATTGGAATTAAAACATGAGTAGACTCCCACCAGGCTGTGACCACTATCCCAGGGGCATGGCTGTAGAAAAACCCAAACACTCTGATCATGCTCTTGCAATCATTTGTTAGACTCTCTGCTGTGGGATGTGCCTGTCTTGAAAACTCAGAACACAAACATCAACCTAAACATGAGTAAAAAATGGACACAACACAGATTTTATTCTGTTGCCTGCTGACTTCAGGAACAGGTGCAGGTACGAATTTTGGGAAAGTTTCTAAAAGATGTAATCTCCTAGAGTCAGTCAAGTTCACAGAAGAAATCTGGGTATATCTCTGCTGCTCATTGATGTGTGAAGCTTTGCCACTTTTGTTTGATGCATAACATGCTGTATAAACTTTAAGCTCTTTTTTTTTTTTACATTTCTTTAAATTTAATTATTTAAATATATAGTTTAAGATTGGTGTATGAGCCAATATTGAAGCTGCATTAACCAATGTGATGGTGCCATTACAAGCCAATTCACTATTGATATTTTGAAACATGGTTCACAGTAGTTTAACTTGATGGCAATACCAAGATTTGCTGCTGCTGGATACTTTAGTAAAATATTATTTGGGAGTTGGAAAGTCATGCCCTTCTGGTTTTGACCAATGGAAATGGAAAACAGATGTCCACATGGCTCAGGTAAAACAATAACAAAAATAGAAAATGTGCATCCAGAGTCCAGAAAGGAAGAGAACTTGTTGTGAAATGAATTACTTCATGCTTGAATTTAGGATATCAAAGTGACAGATCTTTGTGAGGCCCCGTGTATAAAACAAGGTGCTTGAGAAAGGGATAGAATGCCTCCTTTAGTTCACGAGAATGAAATCAAGTCTGCTTTACTCGTGTGTTTTGTTCAAATGTTTCCATTTTAGGAGAGTGTTCTTTTCCTTATTGAGAAACTGATGATTCACTCATTAAATTTGCATTGCCAAGTGCTCATTGTTGTTTTTTTAAAGTGGATGGCAAAAACAGAGGGCTGATGTCATGGAGAAGCCTTCTTTTGTTGGTGTGGTAATCGCAATGTTGAGTAAAGCTGCTGTTCAGTGTGATATGGCCTGATGATGGAGGTTGTTTGTGCTGCTCTGGCTCTTAAAAACCTGGTGGTCTGTCTTTTTCTGGGATTTGTTTCTCCCTGTTTGTTGTTTCTCCCACCTCTTATAACTTGAGACAAAGCGCCAAATCGAGTGGTTTTTGATTCCAGTCTTAAAAATGTCAGAGATAAACTCAAAAAGCACCAGAGAACACCCACATGCTTCTTGTACCCATCAAAAGCTAAGTTTCAAAGATTCAAAAACCACTTCCCCATTTGACGTTTTGCAAAAATGGCAGTAATTCAACACAGGCTTGATTTGCTCAAACATTACGCCAAAGTGTCAAGCGCTGGATGACTCAAATCAGCACAGTGTCTTCATCCTACTCGTCTGAAAAAGTTGTTTTTGTGCTGAAGTAGTTCTCATTTTCTTTCCTTGTGACTGGATGTCACAAAGTCATGTAAACTTTTGATTTTCGTGAATGACGATATATCCCATTTGGAGATGATCCTTCTTTCCCCCCCTCTCTCTAGAACTCTTTCGGGAAATGCAGCTGATGACTCACACTCAGTCTGCCTTTCTTTTTTTTCACACTCCCAGCATGAAAATATATTACAGCAGTATATGACACATACTTCTTCATCTTCCTTGGTTTCTGGTCTTACTTTGGTTGCAGAAAATGGATTCATCAAGACAGACAGGGCCCAGTGATCTCTCCACCAAGACCCTTTCCTCCGTTGCTCACTAACCCCAAAGTCCTGTCAATAGTTTCCAGCTGGCCATAACATGAAGATTCTCCTGGGAGAGGAGGAGTCCTCAGCTGGTTCCAGGCTCTGGCTCGTACAGCATCCAAGAGCCTTGCCTCCCCCGATCCCTTTTCCCCTCTAGCCCTAACCCAACACCCCTCTTTATTTGTTTAATTTGTGGAAAAATCCCATAAACACTTATATATGATTTGTGGAAATCAAGCATGAGCGTTGCAAATGTGTTTGTTCTTGTCGTCCAAACTTCACTCACTGATTGTGTCCAATGCCTTTTAATAACGAAGTGAGTTTATGAGGTTTCAAGGGAAGAACATGAGCTGTCAGTGTAATTGGGACAGAACGGTCTGGTTTTCGACATGTGCAAGGTGACGGATCAGTTGTTAACAGCAGGAATCTGCAGAGAGGGTTAACTTTGAAGCGGGTAGGGGGCTAAGAAGATTCATTTTACGTCTTTCATGTTATCTTGATGAGAGCAGCAGTTTGGTCTGGTGGTGAGGAACTTCTAAATATAGCTGAGAGTGGTTCAATAGCGGGGCACTACTTGCGTCACTCCGGGTAAATATTTCTCTTTTTGGCAACGCTTGTGTGCCCTAAACCTTGCTTTTTCCTGAACATTCAGCAGAAAAATCAAAGAGTGTTGGCTCTCAGTCCTGGCTGCAAGTGGACTGGATTCAGGAACTAGTTATTTAAAGGGCAGAGGTGATAAAACGAGGCACATGAGGGTTAAATAAAAAAGTAGGGTAAAGGACAAACCAAAAACAACAACAACAACAAATGTTTAAACAGGACAGCGCACACACATTAAAGTGAGCATACATTAACACAAAGACACACACACCATTCTGTGTGTCTGCTGGCTTTTGTAGGATGCAGTGTTTACCTACCAGGAGTGACGGTGATGACAGTCTGTTGTCATCAAGGTCAGAGGTCAGATTGGGAGAGGGAGTGACTCTGCAGGCTGTTGATGGAAGAACCTGGTGCTTTGTCACTATTCGTGTCAGGCTGGGAGACTGAGTGTGTTTGGCTTCAGAAGTGTGCATGTGTGTGTGATTATATGCATGTGACTGCATATGAATGTGCATGCTGGTAATTTTTTGCAGCAGGCCACCAGTCTGCTGGGAAATGTGTGTGTGTGAGGGTGTGTGCATTATGACTGTACAATGAGATGTGCACTCTTGCAGATCTTTACTATTAGCATGTGTGCCTAGATGGTTGCTATGAACTTTATTTCATTTTATTGACATTTTTCCCCGCATGGTTTTACTGAATAAAAAGTCTGTGTATGCATGCATATCAAAACATCCGCTCTCAGTGTCAACATGGAATGTGAACACAACAGTTGTTTTAAAACTATTAGCAGCAAAGTTGATGATTTTGTTCAAAAGATTTGTCTTTTCTCTGCAACATGCATCAGAATGCATTCTCAACAAATGCAGAATGCATTTTTTCATAGTTGTTTACCTTCAGCTGAACATGTCTCTTACTTTGACGCACAAGTCCGCAGGCCTGCTTTGGTCCATATTGAACCCTTGTAAAACCACAAAGTAAACATTTTAAGATCAGTCAGAGATCTTGTGCTTCACAAGAACGTGGTGAGGAGGAATACTGAGTTATCTATGTTTAAATGTCATCTTGTGCAAAGTAGAAGGTGCAGCTCTGCATGCTCTTTTGGTAAGGTTTGGTTTGTGGTCTAACAAAGTTTAGTTTATAACTTTAATGCTTTAGGGAGTGTGAAAAAACATGTGGTAAAATTGTTAATGTTACTAATAACTTATAAGATTATTTTGGGGGGATATTAACCCAAATCCAGCCTTAATAAGTTTATTGTTTTGCTTATTTTGTATTTAACCTTTCTCGATCACTGACAAAAGTTGCATTATTTGGGGAAAAGGAGATAACTGTAACTCTCCAAAGCAAAAACACAATCTGCTTCTGTGTAGTCTTATCAAACTTTAGTAACAGAGGGGAAGCAACACGGTCAAATGTTGCTAAATCCCGATTTATCCCCATCCAAGGGCAATACAAGCACAAATACACAAAGACTTTCTGTGAAATAAACAAATCAATCTTGGTTTGGCAGAATATTGTAAGCTCATGTGGAAATCTGGAGGAAGATAGAAGATTTTTTGTGCTAAACAGCACTTTTGGACAGACAAATAAACATATTTGATTTGAAGATGTTACCAGTAAGTGACTATTCAGAGAACAAGTAAAAGGCCCTCAAACTTAATTGAAATTTTATGTATGTTTTTGTTTTACTTCAATGATAGAACTTCAATCTCTGACATGCTAAAATCCTAACAGTACAAGAGTCAGCAAACTGACTTGGCATAATGAGCAATTTCAAAAAGGCTGTGTAAAATGCAAATAAAACATTGGTTTGCAATGTTAGGTTTATTTTAAATTAGATTAAATTAAAGTAAGTGGTAGTACAAGAAACAGCTAGAGGAATATTTCGCAACTATTAGTTCTTTTTCTAACTTCGCTCGGTGTTTCACTATGGGAATCGCCTCGGCGTGACCAACTACGGAAGCTCTAATGACACCACGTCTGTCTATGACAGACCTGTTGAGCCGTGCTCAGGGCTCCGCCCCCTCATTCTAACACGGCCGACCAGCTCCTCCTAACTCATTCTTGCTTTCTTCCTGTGAGAAACTACTTTGAGCTCCCTCAGCGCATTCAGGCTAACTTGATTAGCTGCTTAGCAGTTCTCAGGCATCCCGTGTAGGAGTACGCCGCCGAACGCAGTTTTTCCGGTTCCAGTTTGGATGGTGCTGAGTAAGTCCTTCGAAAGAAGTGTACTTAGAGTTACACTGTGGAACAGCAACCGCGTCAGGCGAGCTGTCCCAGCGGTTCCTGGTTTTAGTTAGCGAGGTAGCCGACGCTGTGTAACTCGGGCTAACGCGTTACGGCGAGCTGTTTGTTCAGTGTCCGGCTAGGGTTAACTTGTTAGCAGGCCACAAACCACATTAGCGTCTCACTAGCATCAGCTTGTTAGTCGACCTAGGGTTTGGTTAGCATTAAGTTGCTAACAATATTGGCTAGCGGAGTGCAGCTAACGTGTCACGACAAGCTGACTCCCGCAGCGACTAGCTCGGATTTTAACTCCCGCTGCTAGTCCCAGCTACTTACAGGCTAACGTGTCGAGACGAGCCCGGTGTAGCCTAGTCTCACCCCTTTTCGCTAACCATGTCTACGGCTCCTACCCCCGCCAAAAGCTCAGAGCCGACGGCCAAAGAGGCTGCATCCCGCCCGTGCCCCACATCATGCGGTGCCACCATCTCAGGCAGGGACCCTCATCCAATGTGTATCATCTGTATGGGTGCCAAGCATGCTCAGCTTCACTGGCGGACCCTCAGGGATGCCCACACTGTGTTTTGATGCCAGAGAAAGTCCTGGAAAGGAGGCTGAGAGTAGCAGTAATGAACAGTCAGGACCCCTGCCTTTCGGCCGCTACTGCTACGAGCAATATCCATCATCCGCGAGCCTCTACAAGCTGGGCGGACATGATGGAAGAAGAGTCCCCGCTCATGCCCCCATCATCCGAGGACCTCCTCGATCAAAACGTGGGCGAGCCGGGTGGCGAGGACGCAGAGGGCGAGGACGCGGAGGGCGATGCCGACTCCGACCTCCACGACCTGGAGGATATGGATGAGGAACAGGAGGATGACTCTACCTTTCCTTCCCAGCAGTCCAGGCCACCAAGTGGGGCTGAAGTTGCACCCCGGTGGACAGCAATTTGTATGAGGTCTGCAAAGGGGTGCCGCCAAGCTAGGCATCCCATGGCCAGCCGCCCAGGATGCCGAATGGGCAGAACGCAACCTGTATGACGGCAAGAGGCTCCCACCAGCCTTGCCGTCATCGAAGCAGCTTCTGCCAGCAGTCCTGGCCTGCATGAAAGAAATTAGTCGCTGTTGGTCAAGCCCTTTTAAAAGCAAGCTTCCGACCAAGGGCTGCTCTAAGCTTGAGATCCAGGGGATGGGTGAACTGCGGCTGACCGAACCCCCATCAGTGGAGCCTTCAGTGGCGTATCACCTTCACCCTAACCGCAGGGTAATCTCAGCTTCTTCTAGCATTTCTTTGCCCAACAAGATGGATCGCCTCACGATTTATCAAAGGATGTACAAATATGCTGCACAGTCAGTATGCTCGCTTAATGCAGCCTTCAACCTCTGCTTACCCAGAAAACCTAACTCTCAGCCCCAGCAGGTGCCAAGAGCTGGCTTTGCTGCAACAGCAGCAGCTGTGAGAGGGGGACGGAGTGGGGTCAGAATGCAGAGAGGAGCAGGAGGCCCGCAGTCTGCCCACCAGGCTACAGTAGAGAACCAAAGACCTTGGGGCAAGCAGCTGCTGCAAAGAACAAGCCGTCACACCCCGGAGAGGGGAGAAGAAGCGGTCAGCCTAGCACACCTGCAACATTCGGTGTCACCCCTCCCTTCTCCCCCAAAGAGAAGGAAGGTGTTAGAAGGGGTAACCAAATCACTCCAAGGTTTAGGGTCTCTGGAAGTTTCCAGTTCACTAGGAGCACACTCTCAGTCTCCTCCTCCAGTTCAGGGAGGACAGACTTGTGGACAAATGGTGCAGTGTCAACAAGCACTCCTAAGCACTCTGTCTATGTCACCAAGCACTGCCCAGAGTCACCAGACACTTCACTGTGTTTTGGGGGTAACAAAAGAAATAAAATGTGCATTTCTGCAGCCAGGCAGTTTGCCAAGGGCAGAATGTCCCCCCAGTTTCAAAATAAAAACAAAAGAAAATCACTGCCATTTGTCTTTGTTCCCAGCAAGGGGAGCTCATGCTCTTCCCGAGGGGAGAGCCCCAACTCCTTCTCGGGAGACAGGGGTGGCGCGCATTCGCAGTTCATCCCTGGGTCTTGTCAACCATTTCCCATGGTTACAGAGTACAATTTGCGTTAAAACCACCGAGATTCAGCGGAGTGTTAGCTTCGGTGGCCAGTGGCGATTCAGCGAATGTACTGGAGGAGGAAATATCCTCCCTGTTACACAAACAGGCAATCAGAGCGGTTCCAAGCAAAGAAGCTCAGCAGGGCTTTTACTCCCGCTATTTCCTCATCCCGAAAAAGGACGGAACATTGCTCCGTCCTATTCTGGATCTGCGTGTGTTAAACAAGCATTTGAAAAAGTACACGTTCAGAATGCTCACATACAAGATGCTTTGTCGCTCAATTAACACAGGCGATTGGTTTGTTACAATCAACCTATCAGACACATATTTTCACATCGCCACACAAGAAATATTTCAGGTTCGCTTATCAGAGCGTAGCGTACGAGTTTCAAACTATCCCATTCAGGCTATCCTTAGCCCCAAGGGTGTTCAGCAAATGATTGGAGGCAGCGCTGTCTCCATTAAGGAACAGCGGCAAAAAAAAAAAAAAAAAAAAAAAAAAGGAACAGCGGCATCAGAATATTCTCTTACATAGACGATTATCTAATATGCTCACGATTGCGCCAGCAGGCGATCAAAGACTCCGAGGTGGTAGTGAATCACCTCACGGAGCTCGGGTTCACAATCAACCTGAAAAAGAGCCACTTGGAACCCGCACAGTTTACAGGGGGCTCAGAATAGACTCCATCTCCTATCGTATCGAACTTTCAAAGCGGAGGATCGCATCCTTCACTCGCTGTCTTTCCCGTTTTCAGCTGGGGAAAGTAGTGCGGTTCCAACTCTGTCTCCGCCTCCTCTGCCTCATGGCCTCGATGATATCGGTGGTACATTTGGGGCTGCTTATGATGAGAGATTTTCAGCGGTGGGTCGCTTCTCTGCAGCTGTGCCCTCGCCGACATCTCAGTCGTGGTGTAAAAATAATGCAGCCGTGTATCGCGGCTCTCCGGCCTTGGAGGAGCCCGACAGCTCTCGCTGCGGGGGTACCTCTCGGGGCAGTATCATCGAGGGTGACACTGACCACAGATGCATCCCTGTCAGGTTGGGGTGCCACTATGATGGGCAGAGCAGTGAATGGCGTTTGGTCACAGAGACTCGCTATGAATCACATAAATGTGCTGGAGCTCCGTGCGGTTCTCCAAGCCTTATGGCATTTTCTGCCGTATCTCCGGGGACAACATGTTTTACTGAAAACAGACAACTCCACTCTAGTTGCTTATATCAACCGCCAGGGCGGCACCCATTCCCGGCAGCTACACAGATTAGCCAGGGAAATAAATGTGTGGAGCAGCACTCGGCTCCTCTCCCTTCGGGCAACTCACGTACCAGGAATTCTGAACAGGGGGGCGGACCTCCTGTCCAGAGGAAATCCACTGTTCGGAGAATGGAGGCTTCACCCACAGGTGGTGGAGCAGATTTGGCAGAGATACGGCCGGGCTGCCGTAGACCTCTTCGCCTCGCAAGAAAACACACAGTGCCCTCTGTCTATCTCCCTGTCAGACGCACACGCTCCACTGGGTGTGGATGCGCTGGCCCATCCATGGCCAAAAACTCCGCTGTATGCTTTCCCTCCCCTCAGCCTGATCCCCCCTACACTGATCAGAGTGAGGGATCAGGGGCTGTCACTGATTTTAATAGCTCCACTGTGGCCATCCAAACACTGGATAGCAGAAATCATCCAGCTTCTGGTGGACGAGCCATGGCCACTCCCCATCCGCAGGGACCTTCTGTCTCAGGTGCGTGTGGAGATATACCATCCCCATCCAGACCAGGTTGCTCTCTGGGCCTGGCCCAAAGGTGGAATTTGAAGGCAGCAGGCATGCCTCCGAAGGTTATTGAGACCATTCAGAATACCAGAGCCTCCTCCACTCGTTCCATTTACAGCAGTAAATGGCGTGTTTTTGAAGAGTGGTGCCATGAAAAGCAGATTATCCCTTTTCAGTGTTCAGTGGTGGAGCTGTTGTGTTTTCTTCAAGACTTGCTGGACAAAAGGAGAGATTTTTCCACCATAAAGGTCTATTTAGCAGCTATTTCAGCCTGCCACGTGGGGTTTGGTGATAAACCAGCTGGTCAGCACCCCCTTGTATGTCGCCTCATGAGAGGGGCACGTCGAACGCTCCCAGTCTCTAGACCACTGGTCCCTTTATGGGATCTGTCAGTCATTTTAGATGCTCTCTCCCACCACCCTTTTGAGCCTATTGGGGCAGTAGGGTTGAAGTTTCTCTCTCTTAAAACCGCTCTGCTGTTGGCTCTAACCACAGCCAAGCGAGTTAGTGAATTACAGGCTCTGTCTATTCACCCCTCTTGTCTACAGCTGGCCCCGGGACTCTCTAAGGCACATCTGAGGCCTAACCCAGCCTTTGTCCCTAAAGTGTTGGAAACATCATACAGGAGCTCTACAGTAGAGCTCCTGGCTTTTCACCCCCCTCCATTCTCCTCAGAGAGGGAGCAGAGGCTGAACACTTTGTGCCCTGTCCGGGCCTTGGGGACTTATGTTGACAGAACAGCTGGATTCAGGAAGTCAGATCAGCTGTTAGTTTCCTGGGCCTCCCCTCACAAGGGCAGGCCCTTATCACGCCAGGGGCTAGCTCATTGGATTGTAGAGGTCATAGCTCTGGCTTATAGCTGTAAGGGCTTGCAGGCCCCCCCGGGACTTCGAGCTCACTCCACTAGGGGTGTGGCCACATCCTGGGCTTTGTTCAGAGGTGTATCAGTCCAGGATATTTGTGCAGCGGCAAGCTGGGCTATGCCACACACGTTTGTCCTGTTTTATCGGCTGGAGGTTGCACAGTCATCCCTGGCTCAGGAAGTGCTGGATTCTGGTGCCTCAGGTTCGACCTGAAATCCTGGAGTAGTACTGGAGCGTAGCTTTGGGAGCTGGCGCAATCCGGGACTGGGCCATATCTCCCATAGTGAAACACTGAGCAAAGTTAGAAAAAGAACATTGGGTTGCTTAACGTAATCCCTGTTTTTTTGATAACAGAGTGAGGTGTTTCACCAAAATTTCCCTCCTTGCTTAGGCACGGAAAGAAATCTGTTGGAATGAGTTAGGAGGAGCTGGTCGGCCGTGTTAGAATGAGGAGGCGGAGCCCTGAGCATGGCTCAACAGGGGTGTCATAGACACACGTGGTGTCATTGCAGCTTCCGTAGTTGGTCACGCCAAGGTGATTCCCATAGTGAAACACCTCACTCTGTTATCAAAGAACCAGGGATTACATTAAGTAACCCAACGTTTAATTGGCAACAGGTCAGTAACACGACTGGGAATCAAAAGAGCATCTTAGAAAGACAGAGTTGCCTAGATAAAAAGATTCAATTCAATTCAATTCGATTTTATTTATATAGCGCCAAATCACAACAAAAGTCACCTCAAGGCGCTTCATAGATAAAAACCCAACAATCATAGGAACCCCGAAGAGGTTAACACGTGAGGAGTGGATCGAAATCATGTTGATATCTGGTGAACGCAGTAACTGGGTCATTGCAGCAGATTTCAATGCAAGACACCCTACGAGACCACCCATCTCCCATGCTACAGTCAGCAAACTGCTTGCTAAGTTTCGGAAAACTGGTTCAGTGTTGGATTTGCCAAAATGTGGATGCAAGAAAACTGTCACTGATGAAGAAACATCAGTGGCTGTCCTAGCTTCATTCAGCAAGAGCCCACAGCGTAGCACTCGCCACATGTCACTGGAGAGTGGCATTAGTCGAACATCCCTTCGGCGGATATTAGCTACTCACAAATGGCACCCTTACAAACTCCAGCTACTGCAGCATCTCAATGAGGATGACCCAGATCGGCGCACAGAATTAGCAGAACGGGCAAAACAAAAATTGGAACAGGACCCTCAGTTCACGCAGAAGATTTTGTTCAGTAATGAGGCAAACTTTTATGTGAATGGTGAAGTTAACAAACAAAACCACCGCTATTGGTCTGACACTAAACCACATTGGATGGATCCCTCCAAGACTGTTAGAACAACAAAAGTGATGGTTTGGTGTGGTATATGGGGTACAATGATAGTGGGTCCATTGTTCATCAATGGAAACCTCACTGGATATTTGAAATTGCTACATGATGATGTTTTTCCCTCTTTATGCACTGAAGCTGGCACATTCCCCGAGTTTTTTCAGCAAGATCGTGCACCACCACATTATGGGTGCCAGGTCCGAGCATTCCTAGATGAACAGTTTCCTGGAAATTGGATTGGTCGTCGTGGGCCAGTTGAATGGCCCCCAAGGTCTCCCGATCTGACCCTTTAGACTTTTATCTTTGGGGTCATCTGAAGGCCATTGTCTATGGTGTGAAGATACGAGATGTGCAGCACCTGAAACTACGGATACTGGATGCCTGTGCTGGCATTTCTCCTGCCGTGTTGCTATCACTGTGTGAAGAGTGGGAGAAGAGGGTTGCATTGACAATCCAACACATTGAACACATTTTATAAATGGTCAGAAACTTGTAAATAACTCATGAAAGAATAAAGTTACGTTGAAACCAAGCACACCATTGTTTTTCTTGTGACATTACCAATAAGCTTGATGTGTCACATGACCCTCTTCCTATTGAAAAAACAGAAGTTGTATCCAAGATGGCCGACTTCTAAAAGGCCACCACGGTCACTGCCCATCTTGAGGAGTTTGCCCCCTCACATATACTAATGTGCCACAAACAGGACTTTAACATCACCAACCATTCCCATGTTATTAAGTTACAAGTGCGCATGCGCCAACCAGCGTGCAGCCTGTTACAGTCGCTCCTGCTTTTCTCTTAGTTTAGCTCTTTTTTCTTACGTATTCTTTTTTTTTTTCTGACTTGTATTTTCCTCCGTTTTCTATCTCTTACTCAATCATGTGGATTGAGAGAGTTTTTGTTCTTCTGGTGGCCGTGGAACTGTTACTTTTATCATGGAACGGGACCGCGGCACATCTCCTACACGCACGGACTGTTTACTCCAGAGATCAGCTGATCGCCCTGATGCCGGCCGGCTCGCTGGCCAGGCCCGCAGAAGTGCCCGCAGAAGTACCAGCTGAAATTTGGAGGAAAACACATCGGGGATGCAGAGGTCAAGGACAGAAGAGAAGAAAAAAGGTGACGGTGAGACAGCGGAGGCTCGAAGCGAGGAGGAGGTTTAAACCGTGTCTGCCGTCTATCGTGATGGGAAATGTGCGATCGTTGGCAAGTAAAATCGACGAGCTCTCAGCACTGGTACGGAGTCAGAGGGAATACCGAGAGTGTAGCCTGATGTGTTTCACCGAATCATGGCTGCACCAGGTCATTCCCGATGAGAATGCTTCCGTGGAAGGCTTCCACACTGTTCGGGCGGACAGGGACAGCATCGCTAGCGGTAAGCGTAAAGGAGGTGGGCTTGCTGTTTTAGTTAACAACCGGTGGTGTAACCCTGCCAACATAACAATCAAAGAAAGGATTTGTTGCCCGGACACTGAACTGTGTGCTGTTGGACTCAGGCCGTATTATTTACCCAGGGAATTCTCTCACGTCATCTTGGTGGCTGTTTATGTTCCCCCCTCTGCTAACCCCACAGCTGCATGTGACACTATCCACTCTGCCATAGCTCGGCTACAGACTCAGCACCCGAGTGCCTTTATTGTGATCTCGGGTGACTTCAACCATGTATCACTGGACAATACACTACCAACATTCAAACAATATGTGGACTGTCCCACCAGGGGAGAGAAAACTTTAGACTTACTGTATGCTAACGTCAAGGATGCATACAGCTCCTCCCCCCTCCCCCCACTTGGTAGGTCAGATCATAACCTGATTCACCTCACCCCCCGCTATGTGCCAATTGTGAGGAGGGAACCTGTGACCACCAGGACTGTTAGGAGGTGGTCAGAGGAGGCAATAGCGGAACTACAGGGCTGTTTCGAGGTGACCGACTGGGAAACACTCTGTGAGCCTCACGCCGAGGACATCAATGGGCTTACTGAGTGTATCACAGACTACATAACTTTCTGCACCGACTCCATTGTTCCAGCTCAGACTGTTCATTGTTACCCAAATAACAAGCCGTGGGTGACTAAGGACATCAAAGCCCTCCTCAACAACAAGAAGAGGGCTTTCAGAGGGGGCAACAAAGAGGAGGTGAGGAAGGTCCAGGTGTTACTAAAGGACAAGATCAGAGAGGCTAAGGACAATTACAGGAGGAAGTTGGAGTGGAAACTCCAGCAGAACAGCATGAGAGAGGTGTGGAGGGGCATGAAGACCATCACTGGATTCAGGCCAACCAACAGCAGGGGAGCTGAGGGAGGTGAGAATAGAGCCGACGAGTTGAATCTGTTTTTCAATAGATTCGACACCACAGTGTCTGCTCCCACCCCCACAACCTCACCTGCAGTCAGCCTGGAATCCAGAGCCACACCACTGTGCCAGCCTCTCTCTTCACATGTTGCCTCCTGTGAGATTCCTGACACCCCTCCCCCACCCATCACCTTCACTCAATACCAGGTTGAGATGCAAATGAGGAGACGTCACTCAGGCAAGTCTGCTGGACCAGACGGAGTGAGTCCCCTTGTCCTCAAGGCCTGTGCCCCCCAGCTGTGTGGAGTCTTTCATAAACTGTTTATGCTGAGTCTGAGTCTGCAGAGGGTCCCGGTGATGTGGAAGACATCATGCCTCGTCCCTGTACCAAAGACGCCTCGTCCCAGTGGCCCCCAGGATTACAGGCCCGTGGCACTGACCTCCCACATCATGAAGACCCTGGAAAGGCTCATCCTGGACCAGCTGCGACCCATAGTAAGACCACATCTGGATCCCCTTCAGTTCGCTTATCAGCCTCGTCTCAGAACAGAGGACGCCATCATCTACCTGCTCAATCGTGTCTACACCCATCTGGACCAGCCGGCGAGCACTGTGAGGGTCATGTTTTTTGACTTTTCCAGTGCTTTCAACACCATCAGGCCGACCCTCCTGGGTGATAAGTTAGCAGCGATGCAGGTGGATGCTTCTCTGGTGTCCTGGATTGTTGATTACCTGACAGGAAGACCACAATATGTACGTCTCCCACAGTGTGTGTCTGACAAGGTGATTAGCAACACAGGGGCACCACAGGGGACTGTCCTCTCCCCCTTCCTCTTCACCCTCTACACCACAGACTTCAGCCACTGCACAGAGACCTGCCATCTTCAGAAGTTTTCTGATGACTCTGCGGTGGTTGGATGCATCAGCAGGGATGATGAGACAGAGTACCGGGCTGTGGTCGACTCCTTTGTCACGTGGTGTGAGCAGAATCATCTGCAGCTCAACGTGGCAAAGACCAAGGAACTGATCATGGACTTCAGGAAGACCAGGAAACACTTGACCCCTGTTTCAATCCAGGGGGTCAGTGTTGACATTGTGGAGGACTATAAATACCTTGGAGTACACATTGACAATAAACTGGACTGGGCTAAAAACACCACAGCACTTTACAGGAAGGGCCAGAGTCGTCTCTATTTTTTGAGGCGACTGAGGTCCTTCAACATCTGCCAGAAAATGCTGAGGATTTTCTATGAGTCTGTGGTGGCCAGTGCGATCCTCTATGCTGTTGCATGCTGGGGGAGCAGGCTGAGGGTCGCAGATGCCAACAGACTTAATAAACTGATCCGTAAGGCCAGCAATGTTGTGGGGATGGAGCTGGACTCCCTCAAGGTGGTGTCGGAGAGGCGGATGCTGTCCAAGATAAAGACAATGTTGGATAACACCTCCCACCCACTCCATGACATGTTGGTCAGTCACAGGAGCTCGTTCAGTGAGAGACTGAGATTACCGAAAAGCACCACTGAACGACACAGGAAATCATTCCTGCCTGTGGCCATCTCCCTGTACAACGCATCCACTTAACACACTGTTTGTTGCTACAACTACACATGTTTCTTTTCCAAATATTTATTTATAAGTGACTTATGTATGTATGTATGTATATATATGTATATATTGTACTATTCTTAGTTAGCGTATTGTCTGTCTTGTCTTAATGTTGGTTTAAAATGGAGCACTGTAACAAAAAATAATTTCCCCCAGGGATCAATAAAGTATTCTGATTCTGATTCTGATTCTGATTACGGTGTATCCATATAAATGGCCCACCCTGTAGAAGCTGAAATGGCCTGGAGTCCAGATCGTTCACCAAATAAAAGCATTTGGTGCATCATGAAATGAAAAATATAGCAAAGATGATCCAGGACTGTTGAACAGAATTTTAGAGAGGAATGGGACAACATGCCTCCCCCACATTCCTCCCCGAAAAGCCAAAACCTTTCAGTTCATAGATGTTTTTAGATTGTTGTGAAAAGAAGAGGGGATTTATTGTAATAGAATAGAACATAATACTCGTTCATTGTCATTGTGCATGTACAACAAAATTGTAGGTGTTTCACATCAACTTCGGGATGCAACTGCAGACGGCAGGAATAAATAGCAAAAAGGAGAAATACATACAGTCAAAGGGATATATACAAAACAAGAAAAATATATACAAGTATAAGAGAAAGGCCCACATTAGAGAACAAGTTGAGATTCTTCAAAGGAATAATGTGTAATACTCATCGTGCAGCGGTTGGCCAAATGGATTACAGGACACATGGATGTCTAATTGAAAGAAGGAGCAGCACTGCTGCCTCACTATTCTTCTCTTGGATTTCTAATTTGTCAAAGCTGTTTCAAAACCTTTCAAGTGATTTCTACTTCATGTACCAGTCACCAAAGCTTGATAGTGGTGTAAATTATGCTCAGTCAGTTCAGGAAACCCATTTGAGACAATCAGTCAGTGAATAGTAAAGGAATAGTTTGATGGTCTGTAAAAGTGTTTTGTTGCCTCTGCAGTGTACAGAGGCAGAGCCAGTGAGTTTAGCTTAGCATAAAAACTGAAAGCCTAGGGAAACAGTCATTTCCTACTTTTTGGACAGAACCAGACTTGTGGCCCTTAAGTTCCAGGTTAGTTTTACTTTTATTTTTACAGATAATTTAGGGATTTTCCCAAAAGTATATACTTTTAACTGCCAGACCCTCTCAAAATGAAAGTAAAACCTGAAAATGTAAAATACACACAAGTATATGAGCCGCAGCTCTGAGAACAATGGCACCAAGTCCAGCCGAGATACGTCTTTTCGCACACAATGTTTATGTGTGAGAGGAGCTCAGTCTTGGACCTCAGACAGGTGTCCAGCCGGGTGCTCAGGCCAGCTAACCCCAAGCCCCTGGCCTCGGTCTGGTGCCGTAATGCTGGAGGTCAGAGGTTAATGGAGCAGAGTGGCGCCGGCCAGTCATCCCCCAGGATCTTGGGTGGATTTGGTAAACAGTGAAGCTGTCATTGCAGATTAATACTGAGAGGAGGTAGAGCAGGTCCGAGCACACAGGGGGCTAATAGCTCCCAACTCAGCCATGAAAGTGCTTGTCTTCCTCATTCTCCTCTCTCCCTCATCCCTGCAGATAAACCCCGCAGGCTTTGAGGGAGGGAAAGCACAAGAGGGGGAGAAGGAGGTGGCAGGAGAGCAGGGAAGAAAAGAAAATAGTTAACTCAGAGAAAAAGGACTAACAAGAAGGTAATAATCACACGTGTGCTTGAAACACTGAATGGTAAATACACTAAAAGGTGTGGAGCTTTTTAAAGAATTCAATTTTCTTCTTATTTTGAGGATTTAGAGTTCTACTCAAAGTTCATTCACTGGTTACAGCTGAAAGAGCACAACCCCAACCGCTACCTCTCCTCTGCCTCTGTGGGGGATCTTTGGGGACTTTCTTTTTTACTTTTTTATGTACACAAGACTTAACACTCAGATTTATCTGTCTTTGCATCTTACATTTGAGGGGGCGGCCCCATCGATGTCTAATCCAGCTTGTGTGAAGACAGGATATTATATGTCACTGCTTTGCTCTGCGTTGCGGTTACTTTCACTACAAGTAATGTGACACCGAAAGAGAAATAAAAAGATATGAACCCTTATAAGGGGTTTTAACACACGGGATGGTATTTCAATGACATAATAAGAGCTAAACTGTTTTCAGGAAGTGGTAATTTTCCATTTATGCAGTATGTGTCATTTCATTTTGGCTGTGACATTTTTTATTGGTATCTTTATGTACATTTTAATTATTGGTTATATGGTAAATCAATCCAACAGGAGCAACGGCACTCCATTCTCAATCCAGGAAATGTAGCAGTCATATAGCTTTAGATACATTTTAAAAAACTTTAAATGTTTGTTCTGTAAAAGTACCTTGTATAGATTAGAGGAAGCTAGTGGTTTGAACTGAATGTTGAAAGACAAACACAGCTACTTGTCCTTAATCGCAGAGATTATAATCATCCTTCAAACCTAAAGCTACAATAGACAATATTTTTTGTAAAGTAACAATAGACCCAACAACCTTGCTGTGTGATGATTACCCTTAAACTGATGAAGCTGCAAAAAATTATCACAGAATGTTGCATCCGCTCCGGAGCTCTTGTTTAATACACACCTTTATGATTTGAATCACCTTCACCACAACACCCTTTCTTTTTGCAAAAACAGTTAGCACAGATCTTTTTGTAACCCCTTCTTACTTCCTGCCCAGCACTGCTTGCCCAAATGGCAAGCTGAACACATAGCCAGTGAACATTTGAATTGACCAAAATAAAAATTGAATTGTGGGCTTACATTTTTCTTGTAGTTAGAAACTAATTTTTATTAATAGCTTTATAACATGAACAAAAGTCAGTGATGTGTTATCTGTCAATACATGACCAGAAAATTGGAATCAGGCTCGCAATATGGTTCCACTAATGTGGTTGTGGTTCTGCTGGTCACGGCAAAATCCCCCAAACAAGTGTGCAGCATCTGTAACAAACTGATACCTTGTTCGTCATACGGTCATTTTACTTATTATGACTTATCCAAACATCTGAAATAACTGTGGTTCACTATATGCAGTCCCACTCATTTACCTCCCCACTGTGTTGTCAGTTAGTCTCCAGGGGATGAGGAGGGGTCTAGGGCAGTAGAGGAAATGGCATGGGGGGTGGTTCTCTAAGTGTTTTCAGTGCTGTACTCCATTGTACAGGCCTCACAATGGGGCTGAGTCTTTGATCTTAGAGGGGTGCACCTCACTCCTCGCTCTCCTCTTCCTCCCTGTCCTCCTCTCTTCATTTCTCCTCACTTTTTTTCCAGCTTTGACCCTCCACGTACAGCCAAGAGGGCAGAAAGAATAGAAAGGAAATTAACCACTGATTGCAGTGTATGAAAATATAATCAAGTAAAGAGAAGGCTTAACAATAGCATATAAAGCAAGAAGGGGAAACAAAAATCCAGTTCATATCCCTCTTGTCCTCTCTTATTAAAAGGCCTGCAGTGTGTACTGAAGATGGCCCGTTGGCAGATTGTTAACGGTATATTGTTCAGCCCCCTTATATCTTTTCTTTCATAGAGCAGGTGCAAGCAGGATACTAAGGCCCCTATATATCCCCTGACTGACTGTCAGGTCAATATCCTCTATACACTGTGACTGCATTTCTATCTCTGCTGCAACCACGCTCCTCTTCTGGCTTCAGCTACCATAGTCCCCCATCACGTCCTCTGTGCTTAGCTTTGGAAAACAGTTGGGCTCAGCCCCCCGCCTTACCCTTCTGCCCAATAGTCCAATGCTCCAGTGAGCGTCTATAGATCCCTGGATCTGCACAGCATTGCATTGTCTCCTGTCCCTGGCCTAATGCCAAGAACCAGGGCAGCTTTGCAAAACTTGTACTTCTCCAGAGCCTAATCTTTTCTTTGCTCCGATCCTTTCTTTGAGCCCCTGCCTCCTCAATTCTTTCTTTTCTTCTCCGTGCTGGGCTATTTTCTTCACGCCAGAGAGCTTGTGACTATTTACTAGTGCACTGGTATTGAGAGTTATTGTGTTTGGAATGCAAAAGACGGAGTGAGGATTGGTCCAGTGCTGCCGAATTAATAGCTATGCATATTGGATAGCGCAGAGAAGGTCGATACTTACAGGTCAGGTCAGGTTGCCTTACTTAAAACTACTGAAGTTTGCAATACATTCAAACTACATGAGAATTTGATTTTAAAAAAGCCATCAGCTATGTTACACTGCCTCCTCTGTCTGTTTGGTGCAGTGTGTTGTTTTGGTGCAGTGACTCATACATAAACGCTTACGAAAAACAGCCCTAATTTCAGCAATGTGTCAGGTGACAAGCCCAGATGTTGTTTGGCAACTAGCATTCGCTGCTTCATTAGCGCCACTAATTGAAATCCTGCATATTGTATTGCACTAGAGGCAGTTTTAAGCCAATAAAGCCGCACCTTTCTGCATGCTTAGATAGCATAAAAGATAATGATTTTTCCCATAATTTTCCCATAATTTTGGTAAACTGCTCCTTCATTTTTTTCTCACTTATTGTGACTCATTTCCTAGCTCAGTTACTCATTAAGCTCATTCTAAATCCTATTATGTTGCTTTTTATATTTTCCTCGCCCTGGGACATGATAAGACCTGTATTTTCCTGAAGACAGGCTTACATTTGTGGCCCCTCCTTCACACTCATGCAGACCCTCCAGCTTGCTCACAGTGTCACCTATCCCAACAGCACCCACACCCTTGGGGGGTGCTCAGGGGCAGGGTGTATTTGGGTGTATTCCACCCCAGCAGCACTCCACATCCCAGACGTAAACACGAGTGACAAATGGGCCACACTATCAGGTATCAGGTGTCGGCACGGAAGATTTGTAATGTAACAAAACAATGGGTGACAGACATAAAAAAGACCCTTCTTATCTACAATCAGAGCTTAGACGGCTTCTTCTCCACTACAGCAAATTCCACTTTGGTTTCAGCAGCCATTGAGAAAATGATTTCCCCTTTAAGTCGTTCAGTTTTCCCATCCATGCAGCACAGATTAGGTACTCTTACAAAACTGACTCGGTGGCCTGTGGCTCACCAGGAGGACATGTTTTGGTGTGCTGTGATTAAAGACAGAGAAGTCAGGCACAGCACGACTTGTTGTTGTGAAATGGAGGAAGTCCCCACATGTCAAAAAGGAAGTAAGAGCTTGCCTGGAACTGGCACGGACAGGCAGTTGTCTGTGTCTGGTCAGCATACAATAGTTTTAAAAGGGAATTCACATCTCTCCAGTTGACTAAGCCTGGAGGATATTTTCTTGTAGCCCTAAAAAAAACATTACGGGTGGTTATTTTCATTGGACAGTAATGTACCATTTATTATCAATTTGGACAGGAGAGCTGCACACATGCAAACAGTGAGGGAGTGTTAAAAAAAGATAATTCAACATTCCAAGTTGGGAAAATCTGAACTGCTGAGACAGAGAGTGTATACTTAGATGGAATGATAATATACAGCTGTTATCTACTTGCATCTGGATTTTAGCACAAGGTCTTTCACGCTGTCCTGGCCAAACGATTGAGGCTACACTGAAGCCATATGTGTTAAATTTAAGCTTTAAAATAAATTGAATGAAATATGCTTGTATTAATATGATACAATCACAGTCAGATGAAAGCTGATATCTTTGTTGTGGTCTTTAAGACATTTGGTGAGCAGAACCAGAAATCATGCTAGTACACTCAGCAGCACACAGAGATCCTCTAATATATCTCTGAGGTGATGACAGGTCAAAGAGGAGGCACGGGAGGAACGGGTGCTGACGCCTTGTGCCAAGAGGTCCCCGCTGATATTCAGAAAGGTGTTCCTGACATGTGAAAATCGTGCATGCAGCGTCCAGTGTTTATGCTCCACCCCCACCTTGCTCATGAGACACAATCCTCCTACGTAACACGCCCATGGCTGCCCTTAGAGGGCCTGAAACTGGAGATGCTGTGAGGAGAAGTGACCCTCCACCCTCCCATCCCCACCCCCTGCCCTTTGTCTCCTTACAATGTAGAGTGGTACAGTGAGCTCTGACACCCAACGGATTCCTCGTGTAGCTCCTCAGGGAATAGCGATCATTTTTTGTTTTTGTGTATGTGTTTGGGTGGCTTAGTTGGGCGCCTCTGGTTGTGTTTGCTTTTACCTGCATATATCCACTTTTATTTTGACTGTGTATCTCTCAGACTGACTGTGACACACTGTTCTTTCAGCAAATGTGAAGAGATAAAGGGTTAATTCACCCAAAATACGAATTAAAAACATTCACTGTTATTTTCAGTTGGATGTACAGTGCTGTGATTAGTATTTTCGAACTTCCCAATTTCTTAGTTTTTGGCATAACTGTCACATTTAAATGTTTTTAATCATCAAACAATTTTTATGATTTCTTAATGATGAAGTCAAGAATGAAATGTAATTAAACACCTTTTTTCTGGAAAGTTTGTTTCAATTTCACACCCATGCCTGATTGCTGCCACACCTGTTGAATCAGGAAATCACTTAAATACAACCCGTCCAACAAAGTGAAGCAGGCTAAAGGTTCTAAAAAAGCAACACATCATCTGATAAACAAAGTCATTGACATTTTTCAGTCTGGAAAGGGTTGCAAAGAAATTTCTAAAGCTCTGGGACTCCAGCAAACAATGCTGACAGGCAACGAGAGAACAACTCGGAAAAACTTGGAACAGTCTTAGCCAGACTACCCAAGTTGCTTTAAGACCTCATTAGCAACCCAAAACAACCCAGAACATCATCTAAAGAACTGCAGGCCTCACTTGCCTCAGCTAAGGTCAGAGTTCATGATTCAACAATAACAAAGAAACAAAAATGGCATCTATGGGAGAGTTAATGGTGACAACCACTGCTGACCAAATAAACACAAAGGCTTGTCTCATATTTGCCCAAAAAAACATCTTGATGATCCCGAAGACTTTTTGGGAAAACATTCTGTGGACTGATGAGACGAAAGCTGAAGTTTTTTAAAAGGTTCACATCCCGTTACAACACAGCATTACATACCAACAGTCAGACAATGTGTTGGTCTGGGGCTGATTTGTGGCTTCAGGACCTGGATGGCTCGCCATAATTAATGAAACCATGGATTCTGCTCTCTACCAGAAAATAATAAAGGAGAATGTCCGGCCATCAGTTTGTGCTCTGAAGCTCAACTTCACTTGGATTTTTCAGCAAGACAATGATCCAAAACAAACCAGCAGGTCTACCTCTAAATGGTTCAAAAAACAAAATCAAGGTTTTGGTGTGGTCTAGTTAAAGCAAAACAGGCCCTTCGTGCTCAAAAACCCTCCAATGTGGCCAAATTAAAACAGTTCTGGAAAGAAGAAGGGGCCAAAATGTCTCCACAGTGATGTGAAATGCTCATTGCCAGTTATTGCAAACGCTTGATTGTAGTTCTTGCTGCCAAGGGTGGCACAACCAGTAATTAGGTTTAGGGGGCAATTACTTTTTTTTTTCCATATGCCCAGGTAGGTTTGGATAACTTTTTCCCCATAATAAGTTTTATTTCAAAGATTTAAATGTGGAAATGTGCAAAACACTAAGAAATCCAAATACTTTTTTGGTGGCACCTTATGTCACCAGTCGAAAGGCATACAAGCGAAAACTGCAGTAATGTTTCAAAAGCCTAAATTAACTCAGCAGATTGTACAGCAAATAATAATAAACCAGCTATAAGTTCTTTAAGAGATTTCAGTGCATAGCTTTGGTTCTTTTGGCAGCACCGAAACCTCCCAGTGGATCATTTAGCATAAAATAATCATTTAGTTGAAAAAGCCGACCAGAGCTAAAAGAGAAGTGTGGACTTGGAAAGATAGCTCCAAATTGATGTTAATGTTGCTTTTTGTGTTTAGATTGCTAACAGAGATACTTAGTCTTAATAGGATAATATTTTAGTGTGCTTAAAATTTGTAGTGCTCCGAACATCCGCAGGTGCAAAACTTGATTTAAAAATGTTATAGATGTTCTTGTCAGTTTGTTAAAACAAGGAAAAAGACAAATATATTTCTGTATTAGAATAATGCACTGGAAAACTTTCAGGTCCCACTAATAGACTGAAATTGCTCAAACATTATCTAGATGCTTTCAGTGCCCCAAATACCACATATTCATTTCTGAGATAACTTATCTTAAAGAGAAAAAAATACAATAAAATTTAAAAAAAACACCCCATTTAGGTATAACTGAGAAATGTTTGTTTTCAGCAACATTCTTGAACTGATCCTGTCGCATCAAGATGAGTTATTATATAAATAATGGTATAATTTAGATAATTACTTTTCTAACTGAGCGTGCTTATCTAATAAAATGTATTAGCAAGAGTCATCGCTCCAATCTTTGCCTTTCTTTTATAGCTGCAGACTAATTTTTCCTCTCCTGTCTAAAAGAGGAGGAAAAACTTTTCTTTCAGTCTACACCATAGTAGGGTAACTACACCTTACCATTGACACATCCCACACAAGTACAGTATAAATGCAAGCAACAGCGTCAGCCAACTGTGTAGGCTACATCATAGCCGCTGCATAGATTCACCACAGAAGTATAATTTTGTCACAGTGTGAAGCTGTGGTTCTGCGAGCTGTGGCAACATGACCTTTTACCCTAACATTTTTGGTCCACCTGCTGTAGACTTCTCCTAAATGATGGGTGTCCCGGCTGAGAAAAAAGCACTGGTGCACTACGTCAGAACCAGTGTAGAGTTATTGTGCAGGAAGAACATCTTTTCCTGGAAATTTCTTAAAGAATTTTCCTGTTGAAGCACAGTGCATTCTGGGATTCCTTTGTTATCGCAATGATCGATTGTGTAGAGATGCTTGCAGAGATTGATGTGTTCCCAGACTCACACTCCGCTTTGCCATTTACCAGCCGTCCTTCTATGCAGAACATCAGGCTTAATGATGTCATTTTTATGGTGCACTCCCATGCAGAAGGGCAAGCCGAGGGGCTTCATGTGGGGTGGTTTTGGTGGTGGTGGTGCAATGTTCCCACTGAGAAGGCTCAGAGGTCAGCTTGTTAACAACGGCTCCACTGGTGAAGTTTGCTTACTCGGGAGGAGCCACCCTTTCATCTGTGCCACTCATTATCACAGCTTGTGCCCCCCGCTGTCCCAAACAAGGCTTTCTGTGTGTACGATTGTTCATGTGTGTTTTACCAAACCTTTTCATATCTCGCACTGACCTTGTTTTGCCAGAACTGGAGCACAAAAATTGGGCATGTGACTCAGGTTGAGCAGAGCTGATCGAGGCTTTTCTGTGTTTTTGTTTGGCGATGTGCGTGAGGAATGGATTTATCTGGACAACCTCTGTCACTTTCTTTAGCTGTCGTGCTTTCCCAGGCCTATAATAGCCACAGCCAGCATCTTTTCTGAATTTTTTCTTCTCCAGCTGTCAGAGCTCCAAGCTTTTACATAATCATTATTGCAAAAGAATGTACATCTTGAAAGACACTGAGCAGATATGGAAAGGTTCATGGAATGTGGTTACCACTGGGGGGATGTCAACAAGGCCACATATTTAGGAGTTGCCAGAGAGCAGTAAAGTCAGCAGAAACAGTAGATGTCCTGTGGAGGAACAGACGAGTGAAGATCAATTGCTTGGAGATAGAGGAGTGTTATTTTGAGAAAAAAGTCAGATAGACACAGGCCTTTTTGTGTAATGGATTAGAGACTGTGTCTACATGTGTGTGTGTAAATGTGTACATACTCTGTTGTACATGCGTGTGGGTTCAGTTAGACGGGTATGTGTTCATTTTGCTATGTGCCCTGATCAGAGGTGGCCTTTTCTCCAGAGAAGAAAGCAGCACACTGTCTTCATGCTGTCGTGGGTCTAAAGTCTTGCCTGGTCTGACCTGAAACTGGACTTCCATGGCTGGAGCTTTGTGTCTCTGCACACTGAAGTCTGGCCTTGTTCCCAGCTGTTTGTTCAGCTGGCCCACCAGCGGGGACACCAGGGACTCAACTCCCCCCCCCCCCCTTCTCAGGCGCAGTCGGACACCTCCACTGCTGCACCCACCTAGGTCACCAACCTCATGACCCCACTCAGCCAGGGGGTTATTTGCTCCAAGGCAATCATTTAAGAAGGCTGTTTTGTTCAGCCCTCATTTGGTGCACAGTCTCCGCTTAGGCTCTTGTCATCAGTGCCATTGATCTGCTCTAAATGAGCTGATTAGGAGGCCTGCATTTTGTTCCACTGAGTGGGCTGGTCTAAGTCCTACTGAGCATGGCAGGATGAGGAGGGGGTTATAGGGATGAGGAACAGGGGTCAGAGGGCGCACAGAGCAAACACAGTTGGGCATTCACGTTCAAATATGCGACATGAAATTAGTGGTTGTTTGAAGAGAATTGGATCAAGCCTGCTTGTTGTGTTTGTTATGTCAGCTCTAACCCCTGTGGCTTTGATGATGCTGCAGCGCTCTCTTTGATTTTCACCGATGGACAGCACTTTCACCTTGGCTTTTGGCTTATTCAGACTTCTTGTAACCCTTAGTGTTTGGACTATTTCAGTGTTGTTCTCATAGTTAAATAAGAGTTTCAGTGTTCATGTATATCCTGAACCACAGATTTCTGTCTAGATGTCTTTCTGCTTAAAGAGGACCTTTGATGCTCATTTCCAGCTTCATATTTGTTCTTCGACTGTGGTAGAAAAGTTCTACATTTTTCACACGTTACAATCATCCTTATTTATATTTTACTGGGAGCTGGTGCAATCTCTTCACTCTATCCACTGCCTGAAACAAATCACTTTTAGGCAAGGTTCTTCTGATTGGCTGTCCCTTTCAAACAGAAGGTTTGAAGGAAGGGTGGGTGGGAATTCTGTGCTTACAGTCAGAGCTATGTGTCTCATATCATATTTTGCAGGGCTAAGTGTAGATAAAAATGAAGGAATAAGGTGCTAGCCAATTGGTGATCGGCTCTGCAACCAGCAAAATGCTTTTTAAGAAGAATTAAAATGTCTATCCCATTAAAAGCAGTGCACACCTAGCTACAGGTGCCATTTAGGCCATTGTTGGAGAGGTGAGTTTCACTGAAGTCATCCTCTAAAACTAGTCTCTGACCAGACTGAGACCGGCTTATTTCCTTCATATCACATATGAATTTGTCTCCATATTTCAATTATTTGTATCATTACAAAACAACCCAGGTTTTAAAACAGCAATGCTAAGCTACAGAATTCTTGAACCCTTTGTTAGTTAAAACCAAACCTCGATCTTTGATACCCACAGCCCTGTGTTTGTCTTAGTTAATGAATGCATGCACGTGTGCAGGAGCTTGTATATTTGTGCATTCATGTATGTTAGCATTTCCCTATCAGCCCAGGGGCCTTATAATTACAGTCTTAGTGTAATCTTATACTCCCACCACTCCCTGTTTAAACTGAGTCCTCCTTCTCCTAGGTCAGGGATTAAGGATAAGGCCCTGCTGAATGAGCTGCACATTACTTTGAGACATCCTCAGCGCTTGTCAAGGAAGACTTCAGTAATCTCAAAAGACTGGGGTTGGTCTAAAATCCAGAGATAAGGAGATGGGGTAGTTAATGACAGACAAAAATGGTTTGCCTATAATTACTCACACAATTTGTCGCTGAGGTCTTAACAGAAAGCCAGTGATGATATTACACAGTATATCAGTGTAAGTAGGACACATTTTGCACAAGCAATAATGAGACCTTTGAAAACATTTCCTCCAGTGTCGGCGTGAAACTGCTCAATTCACTGGATTGGAACTATATCATGCAATTAACCGTTGTAAATAAAGTCATCCTCCCAAGACAAAGTTCTCCTTTTTTTTGTCAACTAACCCTAAGCTATCCAGGTCAAAGTTCGCAGGGGTAGGGCTAACACTCTGTCCTCGTATCTGTCTTCATTCATTAGAGGTCTGGAAGTACTCAGTGACCAGATCTCCTCCTCTTCCTCCTCTTTCTTTTCAAAACTATGTGTCCATTTCTGATAAACAGCTACATCAGAAGAAAGGTTTTAGCAATGTCAACACAGAGCTGCCTGACATGAACCACCAGTTAGACGCTCCCTCCGGTAAACAACACTGAAAGAAGTCTGTAGCAACATGAAGATTAACGAAACAAGTGAGGAGTTTCATTCGCGGTTTGTCAAAATCTGATTTCAAATAAATTTAGATTCTTGTTTTTATTGTTGTTTTTTATTTTAGATCAATGCAGTGCAACACAGACCATTAACAGACAGCACACTCTCCAGTAGCTATAATAAGTAGTTCTTAATAAAGAGATTTTATTTATAGTTTTTGTAACCTTGTAATCATGTGTTTAGCAAGATATTTTAATCTCAAGGCACTTCCTGGTTAAATAAACAAATACAATAAAAGTAACGAGCAAAGGTCTACAAGACCTTTGCTTTTTCCCTCACTACATCACACTAAAGTATACAATTTAAACGTGAGACAGATAAAGCACAGAGAGCCCTAAAGGTGCATGCATAAAGCCTTTGGAAACTGAAACTTCAACCATGTTCATGCAAACAACTGAGCGTGTGCTCGTGAATATATTCCACATCAAATCCTGCTGTGTTCATTAGGACTGTCTGTTTTGGGCAGCATTGTGTGCATTGCATTTGTATGAACAGCACAATAAGCCCTTGTTTTATTGTGATCTTTAGTGGCTTTAGTTATAATCAGTGGCGGAGTCACAAAGAGACGAGGCTGGGGTGGATGTATGAGCTGACGAAACATCACACTTAACAAAAAGTGCCCTCTTTTTTGTTTTCTTTTTCAAACTGATAGACACTACTTCAAGCCTTTTATGCATTAGTATGTAACAAAAAGATCAAATAGTCCTCTAAAGTCACGACATGCAAACTTGCCCTTTCAGAGTAATTTGCTAAAGATTCTTGTCATATGGTTCCCACTATAGAGAACATACTGCTTTTCAAGCAAGGGTTGAGGAAACAGGCTTATAGCGATGCATCAAGCTTGGTCCAAACTAGACTAAACTAGATTGAATCAGACATTTGACCAAACCCGACCAGACACAACACATGTGAGGGGGATTGTCCCTCTTCCTCCCGAGGTTGTTATCAGAACAATGATATCACTGTAGTTTTGTCTGCCTGTAACATTAGCAAATCTAAGATGAGGTTTGGGGACAGAGGAAAAAAGCAGAGCAGCAAGAAAGATGGGAATGAGAGCGAAAGATAGAGACTGGGAAAAAAGATGCCTTGAAAGAAAAGGCCACAGCTTCGGAGAGAGAGAGAAGGAAAAGGAGAGAGAGAAAAGCTTCGAGCAGCGGCTTGGCTGAACTCATCGTGAACCTCAGCAGATTTATTTTCTCCGAAGCCAGTTGCTTGCTCAAAGGGGGCCAGATTTACATGCCTCTCCCAGGACTGCTGTGAAGCTCAGCTAAGGGAGCTGAGGATGGGACAAGTGGGCTGAAGGGATGGGGTGGAGGAAGGTTATGGAGGTGACAGGAGTAGGAGTCCATCGTTTGTTGATTAACAATCTGCCCATATGTTCCACGTGCCCTTGTGGAGAAGTCCAGCTTACCAGCTAATTAGAAACACTCTCTCCATTAACTCGGGTGTTTCATTTAAAGCCCTGCCACTCTTATCGATAGGGCTGGTGTGAGCTGACTGATACCCTGCTCTCACAGCTCACTAATTGAGTCTAGAAGTCTACAAACACTGTGGGTGTTTGTATCAAGGTTGTGTGAATTTTTTATAATCTAAGCTAATGTACTGTACACAGTAATATTTATGTTTGTAGACTTCTAGACTGGCTTGTTGTCGAATCAAGCATAACTTTACAACAAAATTTAGGATTTTTTTCTTACATTTCTGCATGCATATCACATTCGAAATTATAGTAACATTGATTTGATCCATGCATCTAAAACTGGAGCATTAAATTTTAAACATTTCCTGGTGCTGTGATCTTCTCTTTTCTTGAAAACTTGCATTCGTTTCTTGGGGACATTCGTTCGTTTCCTACAGATGGCATTTGGTGTTTTTTTTTTTTGTTTTTTTTAAAAAGCCAGATAATCTAAATGTGGGTTTGATTGATTCTGGGTAATTTTGAAGAAATGAGGAAACGCAAAACTAAATTTTGCAGTGATAGCTTCTTTTTTGTGTGTGTGACACAAAATGTGAGACAGGGAATCCAATAAACACACCCGCACCGCAAAAAGATTTTGAAATTATGTTCAAAACAACTGTTAGAGGAAGTGAAATTAATGTCTGAAACCCTATCATTTCATGAGAAAAATAACACTTTGTTTTCCAAGAGAAATTTTGTAGAGAGGAGCCTGCTTTTAGTGACCAATAGAGGAACTGCGCCCAGTGGTAGCCGCAACAAAGAGTAGTGGATACATGCAGGAATCTAGCAGGATTTTAAAGGCAAAATAAGTCATCTAAATACATTAAAGCAATAATCATGTAATGCTTTAAATGCTACATCATTGTCAGCTTTTCCCTTTAGGGCAAACATTGGAGTTAACTTATAATGCCTTGGAACAGCTGTCCACTTTGTGTCCAAAAGTTGACTTCACTCTCAATTTAAAAAGGATTTCCGTTTTTCCTCCAGTTGTACTGCATGCGCTGTAATTTTAGAGGATAATACTGCATGCAAGCTCACACTGGAGCCCGCTGAGGAAAGGAGGAATTAGCTAGCTGTCCTACACCTCTGACTCAACTCTCTGTGAACTGCCTGTGGAACCAGGGGTCAGCGACTTTGGGTTTCATATCATTTTTCCTCTCCCACTACTCTGCTGTTTTTGCTAAGAGGTGAGTTTTGCATGGCTGAGGGAGGCAGGATGAGTCACGTCAGCCCCACACTGCCACCCACTCACCCAGCCATTTCTCCAGCACTTGGTCTGTCTGACAGGTAGTAACGCTGCGTAAGCCTGTAGGAGCGGTCCAGCTGTGAGCCAGAGAGTTAAGAGGTGTGAGGGTGAAAGGCCAAACAGGAGGCTGGAGTAAAGCATTAGACCGCAGCCCTGCAATTTGAATTCTTTATTTTTCAAAGGGGCTGAAGGAACTCGCAAAACACACAATATTTTCTGCAACCAACAACACTGGTTTACAACTTTTTCAAAATTTCTTTGTCTTCCTATATACGTCTCCATGAGCTTGTAAAACTTGAAAATTTTACGTTCTACCTCTCCTGCTCCAAAAGCACAAGTGCTTAACAAAACTGTATGTGATATGCTGCATCAGCTGAATAAGCAATGCTTTGTAAAGCTGTATTTTTTGGTGTCTGGGGTGATTTTACAAAAACAAGGAAGCTAGAGAGGAAATTATTTCACCCTTTAACAGACAGCTGCCTGCTCACGGGTCAGTCATTACGTGGCTGCAGCCAAATTTTGCTGAATCCCACAGAAACAGCTGTATCTCAAAAAAGCCCCCAAGCAAAAACTCGTACACTATGAAATTTATAGAACAAACATGTTAGAAAAGCATTAATTAAGTCAGTTTGTGTCATTGGAGATACATCAGCATGCTGACAAATCTAATAAGATGCTTGTACATGCAGATTTGTTGCCTTAGAAAAACTACTTATAGTTTACTTAAGATAGCTAAGTTAGGCCAGCTTAAGTTAATTTATGTACTGCTCAGAAAAATTGTTAAGATATACGCCATGCCACGGCAGTTGACTTGTAGAAAGGCTTAAAAACTATCCATGGCAGATGGGCAGTATCGTCAAATACTGCCCATCTGCCATAGATAGTTGCCCCTCAAAAACACAGAGAACAAAATTTAGGCAAAATAAATAAATAAATCAGAGAACGTGAGAGGTACATCTTAAAGATACTACTTAAAGAAATTACAAGAAGGCCAAATAAAAGAAAGAATTGTACAATGTCGGTTTTGCCTTGTGTTCTGCATTTTCATGTATGTTTGCTCTCGATTCAATAAATCACGGCACCTATTTGACATCCTCTAGGTAAAGCATATAGAAACGAGGCGTGGCTCAAAACTTTTGCAAAGTATTGTAAGTGGAGTTGGACGAACTGGATCTTTCAGGAAACATTTCCAGTATGAAGCCTCCTGAATCCACTAAAACCACACAAGATACACAAGTGCACAGAGACACATGGCTATGCAGAGTAGGAGGAGCAGATCAAAGAAATCTGGTTAAAAAGAACACCCAGGGACACCCAGCTCCACATAAACAGGGGATCTCCTTACCAAAAACAAAGAGACCTGAGCAGCCAGCCCACTTCCAGTGGGACAGGGAGGGGTGAAAGGGGCTTCAGAAAAAGTATGTTACATGGGCGGAAAGGTACAGCAAAATCATTCATTACTGTAATTACAACCTGAGCCCACTTACTCTTTCATTCAGCAGGAGGGGGGAAGAAAAGAAAAGGAGGAGAGGCGAGATTAAACAGAGGTGTTAACCACATTGTGGGAAATAACTTGTTCTTTCTTCAAGTGATGAGCATTCAGAACACACACACACACACACACACACACATACAAGCGTCCACAGACATAGGTATAAAAAATAAGAGACACACACTAACACACACTGTAAGGGTTTCTCAATCAGGGTCTCTCAGTCAGGATGCAGTTTTTGCCAAAGGTCTATGTATCCTGGTATTTGCTTTGAGTCATGCGGTCCACCTCCCCTGACTCATTAAACCTCAAAAGCAAAACAGTGTTTGACTTACAGATAAACATTTGTTATTCTGTTTATGTTGTCTTTACTTTTCAATCAAGGCGGCTTATTGGACAGCTTAGATTTTAGGAAAAGAACATTAAGCTGGCTCAGTGTGTATCTACTAGATTTATACTGTTAGTATCAACCTTTTTATAATAACAACAATGAGCTGAAAGAGCCCAAACATTTTAGCATCTTTCAGCTCATTATTTTGGTTTTATGCCCCCTTACCTACACCAATCACAAGGCAATCAAAGTCTGCGATACCTATTTACCATATAGGAGAAGTCAGCAGAGATTGATGTCTTGTTATGAAGAGTTTCTGCTTCCGGTTTTTATTCTACTTTCCTTTAATGAGGTTAAAAACTTGAAAATATTCCAGTGTTCCTTTTTTTTATTAAATCAGAACTGTTTCTTTTAATCATTCAAAGCGAGAATATCACACGTTTATAATCATTTAGGTTATATACCCATTGCACCTTTCTATATTCTCAAAAGAGAGATGTCTTGTTACTTGGCGATGACTAATAATGGGCAGTGCTTCTGTTTGTGGACTTTCTGGAACATGTTGACTCACTTGACAGCTCCCAGTCTCTTGTCTTTTTACTGGCTCTGCTCAATGTGTTTACCTTGCTCTTCTCTCTGTGTCCCACAGGACTTTTTAAACACTGTACTGGATTTCCCTCTGGGGGGAGGGTAAAGAAATGTGCAACAGAGAGGAAGGGAAACAGTAGCTTAATAAGATCTGAGGACAACGACAAGTACAATGCCAGGAAAGTTCACCTGCCGAGCCACATTCTGCTGCGGTTTCATATGAAGCTGTTTCCAGTCATTCATGAGACCTACAGGTGTTTCATTTGTGACAGGAAGTATGCCTCCGGTATCTTCAATCAGAATCAGAATCAGAATACTTTATTGATCCCTGGGGGAAATTATTTTTTGTTACAGTGCTCCATTTTAAACCAACATTAAGACAAGACAGACAATACGCTAACTAAGAATAGTACAATATATACATATATATACATACATACATACATACATAAGTCACTTATAAATAAATATTTGGAAAAGAAACATGTGTAGCTGTAGCAGCAAACAGTGTGTTAAGTGGATGCGTTGTACAGGGAGATGGCCACAGGCAGGAATGATTTCCTGTGTCGTTCAGTGGTGCTTTTCGGTAATCTCAGTCTCTCACTGAACGAGCTCCTGTGGCTGACCAACATGTCATGGAGTGGGTGTAGAGTTTATTGAGAAATATGATACTGCTAATGCATAGGAAGGTTCACAAGGTGTCTGATACGGTGCACACATGATATGCTTGTGAGGATGTTTTTACATGTGTGTATTATGCCTTTTAATGTGCTGTGTGTCCTTTGTGCTCTGTATGTGGTCCTTCTGACTTTTGGAAACAGAGACAAAGAATATAACTGTTTCCAAAATAGCTGGGAGGCTGTGTAAAATGTAAATAATGATCACTGAAACTTTATATTTATTTGAAAAGAGTAAAAAGGCAACTTTAAATTCCTCAAAATGTACATGATAATCACTCTTTGATCTACTCAGGGAGGAAATAGACAATGCTTCTGTTGTCATTTATATAGTACGTGTATTGGTGGAGGCTACGAGACTCACTCTCAAGGAGAAATCTGAATTTGTACAGTGCTCACCTCAGGGTTTTTGAAAACATGGTGTGTTCAGGAACTTCTGTCTCTTAAGTCGCACTTTATACATAAAGAGCACAAGTGTCCTCCAGTGGACAGAAACAGTACTGCAAACTGTTTAAGGCCTTGCTTACACCTGAGTGATAAATATAACCTACTATACCATGGTATACTTCAGACCCAGGGTTTATGGGGTATTTATGAGAATTCATATTAAACCTATTAATGAGTAAAAAATTGTGTGTTTTTGTTATAACAATAAAGGTCAATGTACCCAATTATGATGAAAAACAAGTGTTTTATATGTCCTGAAATTACTTATTAAGATTTTAAAACATTTTTAAGTACTGGACAGTGGTGTAGTTCTTGCCTCACAGGAAGAAGGTACTAGGTTTGAATCCAGACATGTTTTCTCTGTGTTTCTGTGAGTTTTCTTGTGGCTTGCATGGGTTTAAAGTACTGACTTTAATGTGAAGCGTTGTCTGTCTCTGTATGTTAGCCTTGGTATATATTGGCAAGGGTGTCCAGGGTGTGCCTCTAGCCCTATGACAGTTGGATAGACTCCAACCCCTTCTCAACGCTGAACCAGATAAGTAGAAGATGAATAGATCCTTTTGTGGCACAGTCCACCCCTATAACAATGCTAATTTTAGTTTGGATTTTAAAGGCTTGCAGCCATCCTATAAAGTCCAGGGATAGTGTACATAAACCAACAAAGCAGAAGCTTCTTGTAAGATGCACAGGTGTAGGATGTGTATTTTTAAAAAAAAAAAAGCTGATGTAAAGGGCACAAAGTAAAGGAAATGATCTGGTCTGATTACCCCTTGTTGACCTAGGCATTTATAATGGTGAGTATACAATAAAGAGAGTGAGCCTTTCAACCAACAGCAACTTAAGCATTTCAGTGATGCTATTTAAAGCCGCCTTGGTCAGGCGATCAGTCACGAGTCATTAGATCCTTATTAAAGGCACTGCATCTCGTGAAGTTTAAAGACAAACTCAACTCAAGCAAGATGTGGCAAGATACCCTGTGCAGGCTTCAAGCACAGGCTGGATCTGCTTTTTATTAGGCATTAATATTTATATGCTATATGCATTGATGTTACTTTATCTTCAGTATTTTGTTTCCTTTTTTATGCTTTCAGGGAGGGTGTCTGTAGTGGTCAGAACATCTGCGTCTTCCACTGACCTGAAACAACTCCTCTGCTTGCATACATGCCGAGCCTCCACGCCTCAGACAGAATCCAGCTCTCAATAGCTGATTGTATTTACTCCTGTGAAGCTTTGCGTCTGATCTTCTCTCCTTCCGCCCACAAAACGGCTCACCCTGCTATGGCCCATTTGGTTATATACATAGACACACGTGTGCCTCTGTATGAAAAACAAATGTGTCATATGCTCTAAATATGAATGCAAACAGTCACTCTTACACACAAGCACCCGAGCATGCACGTAGAACCATACAGCAACCTCTCGTCTCTTTTCTGGTTACATCTGCGGCCCAGATGTGCTCTGTAGTCTGAGGTGCTGCTGAATGCAGGATGTTTTGCATTCCCTCTGTGTGGAACATGTGAGGCGTTCCTGCGGGCTGTCCGTCTGGCTGAATTAGTCTGTGTGTCATGGGGATCTGTTTGCCTCAGCCCCTTGTTGGCTGGCTCCAGGGGCTTAGGCACGTCCATTAGCATGCTAATTCGGGACAGATGTGGGATGCTGAATCAGGTGTTGAGAGGAAACTCCGGCCCTAGCAGGAGGGAGAAACCACAAGCCCTGTGAGGTGGCCTAGCCCGTCATAACAAAATCTTCCCGGCTTTACTTCCTCTGCTCCTGCTCTTGTTGCATTGATCTGGATATTCTAACCTACACTCAAAGGTACATCTTCCTTATGAATGGAAGGAGTCTGAACTATACTATTTGCTATGGCAAAGTTTGCAATTTTCCAGTAAAAATTTTCCAGTAAAATTATGGAACTCTTTTTTTTGGATTTCTCTCAATTTTACCTCCAAATAATGGTGCTTACCATGGCCGGTATTGGCACCTGATATTGGTAACAATACCAGCTGACCAATCAATTGCCAACTGATAAATGCAATCTGGCTAGTGTGGTGGTGCAGCAGTTAGCACTGCCTCATCACAGCAAGAAGGTTCTGGGATAAAATCCAGGCTAGGACCCTTCAGTGTGGAGTTGGATGTTGTCTTCCTGCCTGCATGGCTTCTCTCCAGTTACTCTGGTTTCTAGTTTTTGCAAAGACATCCACTGGTTCTGCAGCTCCCATTCCAAAAATCGATGTTTTATTTACAATGGAACATAGAAAACAAATGAGATGTTTAAGCTGAGAAAATGTATCCGGTTAAGAAAAAGTAAAGGTCATTTTGAATTTGACGGCAGCAACATGTCTCAAAAAAACTGGGAAAGGGTCATGTTTACCACTGTGTAGCATCACCTCTTCCTGTCTGTGAAACAAAGATACCAGCTACTGGACTGTATGGAGAGGCGCATTGTCCCAGCCTTATCTGATATAGAATTCTAGCTGCTTAACATGTCTTAATTTCATTGTGCCAAATTCTTTTAGCCCGTGAAAGGTCTGGACTGCAGCAGGCCAGTACAGCACCCAAACTCTACTATAAAGCCATGCTGTTGTGATTGAGGCAGTATGTGGTTTAGACTCTTGCTGAAATGTAGCTTCCCAGAAGAAAAAGTCCCCCGGATGGGAGCATATGTTGCTCTAAAACTTGTATATACTTTTCAGCATTGATGGTGCCTTTTAGGATGTGCAAGCTATTAATTCCATAGGCACTAATGCAGTCTCATAATATCACAGATGTAGGCTTTGAAACTGAGCATTGATAAGGGGATGGTCTCTCTTTTCTTTTGTCCAGAGGATGCAGCGCTCACTCTCTTTTCCAAAAAGAATTTCAAATTTCATTTTGTCTGACCAAACAGTAATTTTCCAATTTGTCTCAAATTCCCAAAGCCTAAGCAGTGATTTCCATGACAGAATCGTGTCTGTTATTAATGCAGTTCTACCTGATGACTTTAAGATCACAGACATCCAGTACTGATTTTCAGCCTTGTACCTTGCTCACAGAAATTTCTCCAAATTATCTGAATCTGTTGATATTATGTATTGTATAGAAACATATGTGCATTTTGTATATTCAATCGTGTTACTGACCTGTTGCCAGTGAATCTAGCAAGTTGCAAAATGTTCCTCCAGCTGTTTCTTTTTACCATTATTTACTTTTCTAGTCTTTTGTTGCATCATTGCATTCTGTTTTTATTCACATTTCAAATAGCATGCAGACTTTCTCAGAACTGGGATTGCGAATTGGCTACAGGTGTAAATACAAGTGTGGATGGTTGTCTATCTTTAGGCCTGTGACGGGCTGGCGACCAGTCCACTGTGTGTCCTGCTATTTACCGTGCTGAGATGGATTCCAGCACCTCCATGACCTTGAATTGGATAAGTGAAAGAAAATGATTACTTTCAATCCTCTCACCTCTGCAGAAAATGGTGCAGAATCACACCTACACCCTGACTGTTGTATGAGATTCACCAAGAAGCTCTTTTTGAAGCCACATTAAAATCAGTACGCTCTCTGATGTTCCCCAGAAGATCAATGGTGATGGAATAAATGCATATTAAAAATCTCATATTCAGAATTAATATTTAATGCAAAATAAATACATAAAAATAAAACATGCTTTGCCTCTACAAGTCAAAAATTTATCAGCAAGATCAAAAGACAGATGATGACTAAATGATTGTATCAGAAAATCCCTGTGAACACCGAGCACACACGACACCCCCGCCTAGTTCTGCTCTTTGCATTAGTCTCGGTTGGTGTGGAAAATCTGTGGTTAATGCGGCACGAAAACTGAACAGGCATACTTCAGATGGCACAAATCCCAGCGAGGAAGTGAGAGGAACATGAAGGGGATATGTGTTAGCGGATACTGTGAAGGAGTGATAGATATGTGACTTGTCAAAGCTTTCCCTGTCAGAGCAGTGTACAAAGATTGTGCTTATCACAACATCCGCTGTAGCTGAGTGACTGGTTAACATGCAACAAAGATGATATTTGAGCAAAAATAATGGTAAACTCATTGCCAACTGTAGTATTACCATTTGAGGAACTCCACAGATTTAAAGTCATGTACTCTTCTGTGGAACTGATCATTTCATACAAACCATCCAGGTGATGTCATCACTTCAGCTTTAAAACCTTAAACTAAAAGAACTAGCATTGCAGACTGAATGTGCAAACGATACATAGGATTAAGTGACTTTTTGTCAAGCATAAAAACTGCATGCATGTTCTTCCAGCATATATTCCATACCAGCTGGACAGTTGCTGCATCGGATACGTACTTTTATAAGTATTTATGCAAAATTTCGGGTAAATCTTACCCCTAATAGCAGTTAGAAAATAAATTCCACCGACCTAAAATTTAACATCAAATACGCAACACTCTTTGTAAATATCAACCACTTTGAAACATATTTGACCCCCTGGATTAATCTTTCGTTCAATTCTTTCCATTTCTCATTTTTCCCTTTTCCATGACTTCAGTCTCTTCACGGTTTGAGTGTGTTTTTTTCCTCTTGAGTCATTCTTGTCAGTCTTACCATTGCTGACAATTGTTAAGGCTCTCGGCCAACAACCGACAGAGTCCAACTAGACACAAGCAGTTGCTCCCCTCACACCACCTGCTATAGGGGCATGGTCTTAGACTGCAGAAGCTCAGAATGTGTAGCCTGTGCGTTTGTGTCCATGCATGTCTGCGTATAGAACAGTAAAGGAACACATACAACCAACCCAGCGTGAGGCTTCATTGTGTCCTAATCAGTATACCAGGAACTGAATAACCAGTATGCCCTCCATCCTTCGCTCCAGTTCACCGAATAAAGCAAGATAGGGAAGGCGAGAGACTGAGGGCTGGAATTCCCCTTTGATCAAAGTGTCCGTTAATCAATGGGATGTGGTGTTGTTGGGGGTTTAAGAGTGGCAGGAGGCCGCTGGGGCTGAGAGCAAGGAGAGTGCTCAACTGTCCTCGTCGCTTTCTTTCTCTGGTTGCTCGTCCCTAATAACGAGCCGATACAGAGGTCGTGACCTGTTGCCAGGGCTCATACTTGAAAGACGCTCCACCCCCTCTCAGAAATTTATCCATTTTCATTGTCTTGCACAACATTGTCTTTTCTTGCTGCCCAACTTGATTAAGGATATGGCGAATGAGGCATTGGCAGAGGAGTAGATTAAATACAAGACTAGACAAAGGACAAATTGACTGTGTCAGTATGTGTGTGTTGTCACGGTGGCAGCATCTGTGATAGTTTTGAGACTTGCAAGAGTTTTCTGAGAGTTGGAGGAGGGGTGCAAGCAGGAGGGGAGCTGTTGGTTTCAAGAATCTGGTGTCATTTACTCTATTGTACTGAGCCAAAGACTGTTGATCAGAATATTCAGCTGTTAATGACACTGTTGCGTTTAACAGCTGTGTAACACATTTTTTCTTGGAAGTTCTGTACAACAAGACTCTGCAGTCTGTAATGGAAGAAACAAAACCTAAACATTAGATACGAATCTTTGGCTGACAGTGCTGGCATTGATCGGTCAGGTTAAGAGTGATGTTGGGAAGAGGTGTAAAAAAAAAAAAAAAAAAAAAAAAAAAAAATCCAACTCAGCAGAATAGCATGACTAGGGGGGAGGTAATGTAATTGGAGTCCAAGGTGAAAATAAATCTGCACCTATGTTTTTAAACTGAGCACAAATAATTCAAGTAAATAAAATTCCCAGAGAATGAGATAAATTTTGGGGAAAACAAACCAAAACCAAAAGAAAAAAAAGTTGAAATTGGGACATGAGATCACATTTTAAAGTCTCTTCAAAATGTGGACAAATTTAAAAACCTAAAATGTGTCATAACATTTCCTTAAATTATTGCATTATAAAGGGAGTCTAACAGGAAAACAGGAGTCTGGTTTCCCCTCAGTCTGAACTCCATGTTCAGTGTTGTCGCTATGTAAATATAAACTTGTAAACTCGGCTCAGCACAATTTCAATGTGTTTGCAAGACAAGTTGTTCCTGTGACTTCTGTTATACAGCTGGAAAACAGATACAACGCATGTGTAACGATTTTCACTTTTTAGATTCCAACCCACAAGACCAAAAATCAGCACAGTTTCACATTTGATTTCCCGATGGATGAAAATTAGCTTTACCGGCTTCCTTAATGGCAAAACAGACGTTTCTAATAATATACACACACACACACACACACACACACACACAATTTAAAATGCAAATTATCACAAATTATTGAACTACAACTTCACACAAAGCAAAGTATCTCCCCTTTTGGAAAGTTGGTTGTAAAATTTGAAAAATATTGACTAATTTACTGAACCAAGACACTAAAATTCATCATTTTTCTATTCTTTGTTTCTCATGAGAATCATCTCTTTATACCCCGAATTGGACACTAGAGTGTGGAGTACAGAAATCAAAGGGATGGACATGGTCTGCAAGAGCACTCCTTTTGGCTGCACCCTGTAAAGGTTGCTACAGTGGATCATCTACCTCCGTCTCACCCTATCCCTAGCAGCTTCACATCAACCCCTGCATCTCCTTCACTGCATTCATGCATTTCCCATGGTCTCTATTCCCCCTGCCTAGCAGCTCCATATTTTCCCCTAATATATCCACTAAACATCCTCTGCACATATCCAAATCAAATTCAAATTTTATTTGTCACATACACAGTCATACACAGTACGATATGCAGTGAAATGCTTAGACAACTACTCGTGACCTAAAATAAAAAGACTATGAATAGGATAGGAAATAAATATGAAAATTAAAGCGAAGGCTAAATTTAACTAGGAAAGAATAAAATAAAATATAAAAATTAAAGTTAAAAATAAAATAACTGTACAACAAAATACACAATATACACAATATAGAAAATATATAAGAATATATGAAGAAATATACAGGGTGGGCCATTTATATGGATACACCGTAATAAAATGGGAATGGTTGGTGATATTAAAGTCCTGTTTGTGGCACATTAGTATATGTGAGGGGGCAAACTCCTCAAGATGGGTGGTGACCATGGTGGCCATTTAGAAGTCGGCCATCTTGGATACAACTTCTGTTTTTTTTCAATAGGAAGACGGCCATGTGACACATCAAGCTTATTGGTAATGTCACAAGAAAAGCAATGGTGTGCTTGGTTTCAACGTAACTTTATTCTTTCATGAGTCATCCAGTCAGAGATCAGGCCCACCACGACGGTGTCGTCAGCAAACTTAATGATGGCGGTGGAGCTGGTAGTGGCCACACAGTCATATGTGTACAAAGAGTACAGCAGGGGGCTCAGAACACACCCCTGGGGGGCTCCAGTGCTGAGAGTGGTGGAGGCTGAGACATGTCTGCCCATCCTTACTGCCTGTGGTCTGCCAGTTAGGAAGTTGGAGATCCACTGACACATAGATGAGCTGAGTCCCAGATGCTCCAGCTTGGCGGTGAGTGTGGAGGGAATTATGGTATTAAATGCAGAGCTGTAGTCGATGAAGAGCATTTTAACATAATTCCCCCTTCTAGTGTCCAAGTGAATAAGTGATGTGTGGAGGAGATGAGAGATGGCAGCCAAACCATCTTAGCCTTGGCTCTCTAGCTTCCTCTCCAAACGCCTCAACCCGAGCTGTACCTTTGGAATACTCATTTCGCATCACTCCCGATGAAAATGCTAAGCTCTTCAAAGTAGCCACCTCCTATTTTTGGGTTAGGGTTTGTAAAGTTTGGGTCTCCAAACCAGTCATAGTAGGTCTCACTACCATCTTGTAAAACTCCCGTTTTACCTTCGCATCCCGTTACAAGACACCCCTGACACAATCTTTTGGTTTGGAAGGTTGACCAGAACCAAAGACCAGAAGCAAGTAATTTCAAAGGCAGCAAACAACCCCTAAAAAACAACAAAAAACCCCTCTGAGCAGGAAACCCAAAAGATACCAAAAACATAAATCCAATGAGCACACACATGGGAGAGGAGAAACAAATAACACAGTATGACTCAACAAAGAACTTAGGCAACTGGGGCTTTAAATAGACGCATGAGGCAATCAGAGAGATGGAAAGCACCAGGGTAACCAGATACAGCTGACAAGTGATTAAAGAAATTAAAAGTAATGGCAGGGTACAAGCTACAAAGGATGAATGAAACAAAACAGGAAGCAACGACATGTGGAATGATAAAACAGATAAAGACAAAGCAAGATGTAAGAAGACACTAAGAAGACCAGACAAATCCAAAATATTAGGAGTCGAACATAATAGTTCAAACATTGAAGAAACTCGGTGCGGTCTTCTGCTGGTGTAGTCCATCTGCTTCAAGGTTTGAGATGTTGCACAGTCAGAAATGCTCTTCTGCATAGCTTTAATGTAATGAGTGTTTTTAAAGACACTGTTGCATTCCTATCAGTTCAAAGCTCCTCTGGCTTCAACAAGGTATTTTCACCCAGAGAAGTGCCACTTACACTGGCAGGTTATTTTATCCATGTGCATGCTTAAATGCACAGAGTTGCTGTCATGTGATTGGCTGATTAGATAGGAGTTTCAATGAGCACTTTAACAGGAATACCTGGTAGATTAGCTGGTGAGTGCAGACAAATAAATTCAGTTGTTTTAAAAATGCATAACCACTTCAAACAGAGTCGATATTGGAGACAACTGCTCCTTACTAAAACAGAATAAGTCTTCTGGTACCAATTGGAACCAGCTGATTAAGATCAGTTTTACTTTTATTCCTTCTATGTGAGTTTGGCGTGAACTTTTTTATCATCTGAATCTTGTGTGTGACACAGTTGCTGTAGCTCTGGGAGTCCCCTTGCGGAGGAAAATAAAAACAGCAACTCACGAAGGGCAGTGCAGTTGCTGTCCAGCAGAGGGCAGCGTACCCCTAAAATTACCGAATGGACTGAACCTTTTCCGGCTCGGTCAAGACAGAAAACTGCATTTGCTATTCTAATCTGTTTCCTCTTTTCATTCCTTTTACTTTTTTCACTTTCTCTCGCTCTTTTTTTTAAATTCAGCCCCCATGAGTCTCTCTTTCTCTGTCAACATTGCTTAAGTTGCACACAGACAGACGATACCACAGAAGCAGGGAAACCATGTCTGGTTCTTAAGTTGTGCAAGAGAGAGCTGTTTTTTCTCTCCTCTCCTCACTATAATAATTTCAGCTCTACCTGACTCTGCTAAAGCCATCACTCTGCCCCCCGCCCCAGCTGAAACTTTGTGTCTTTTTTATTTTTTATTTCTTTTTGTGACCCTTACTCTTTACATGTCTCCTCACTGCTTGTCTCCTCACCCTTCTCCCTCCCTCTCTCTAAATGTTTTTGTTGCTTTTTTTCTCCTAAGTAATAATTCTCCCTCTGGCCCATTCTCTCTTTATCTGTCCATTCACTCCCTCCATATCTGCCTTTTCCATCCCTTCTGAGTCCAAATGCTGTCAAAGTCATTGACTGCATGGGTATGACATCAGCTCCCACTGAGATCAAAGAGGCTGACATCTGATCTGGGGGGGGGGGGGGATGAATATGTGTGCATGTGTTGTTTTGAGTCTTTCCACCATGCTCATTACACATTTCATCATAGCTCTGCATCCTTCTACTCTGAGACGAAATCAGCATTTAACTGCATGTTTGCATTACATATCAAAGCTTCATTAGTTGTTGTTTTTATTTATTTTTTTTTGGGGGGGGGGGGTTACTCGTCTTGGACCTTTTCAGAGGTTTTTCAAATTACATGTGGGCTGGATGAATATGCAGTCTTGTTTCTGTGATGAACACAGAAGAATATTCCAAGTGTTGAATCTTGATTTGATTTTACAGGCATGTGGATCTTTCACTGTCTTTCACAGCAAAAATGCTACAACATCAAATCGAAACATTACCCTGTTTTTAAAAAGAGAACTTCAACTCAACGGCTTAGAAGTAGACAGTTCTCAAGTTTGGGGACAAGTGTTGCAAAAAGCTCCCTTTCGTTCTGCGCCTGTATGCTATGCAAGCAGCAGGCATTGATTACATGAACTCAAAGGACCTGCTGGGGATGTATGGATATAAAGTTCACTGACGTGTCCTGGTGCTTGTCCATGCAAAGCTCTAAAAGTCAAAACCCTAATCTTAAAGGAGACTCTGAAGTTAATGAGAGGCAGTGTAACTGAATTTGCATGGGTGTGACATGTGAACAACTCACAGATGTTCCAGGGAGGTTTTGTTAAGACAAGTAAACAACACATTACAATAATCTAAATGTGATGAAGTAAAGGAATGAATGACAATCTACAATTTAGGGCATGACACAATGGATCTGAACTTGATAATACTTCTAAAGTTAACAAATTAAGAACAAACCAGAGATTTCATGTGAGCATCCAAAGTGAAAACTGACTCAATGGACACCCCAAAGTTTCTGATATAATATTTAGTAAATCTGGCAAAGGGGCTCAAAGTTTCCATTTCCTCAGGCACAAATCTGTCAGGGAAACAAACCAGGGCTTCTGTTTTCTCTTCATTAATTTGGAGAAAATTCGCAGCCAGCCAATTTCTCAGAGAGTCCAAGCAACTATGTAACTATGTAAGTTAGTAATATCCTGAGAGTTAAAAGAGGTTTATAACTGAATGCCATCGGTGTAGCAGTAATAAAGATATCACAAAAATTATTTAAAATGTGCTGAAGGGAGAGCTGATGTAACAGAAACCGCGAAGGCCCCAAAACAGAACCTTACGGTGCAAGTACCGTGAAGGATTGTTCAGACATATATGAGGAGAACCACTCTAAAGCATCCACATTATGTGATGAAGACAATGTGATAGTCAACAGCATAAAGGGCACAGGTCAAGCACAAAGCCACTTCAGAATCAGAATTTTATTCATACTGGCACCGTGCTCGTAAAGTTGGTAATGTCTGTAATTTGGCACTTTAGTGTGGACTGTTGGCTTCTTACTCTGCTTTCAAAGTAAGACAAATGACGTGTCTTACCTGCATGTTAGAAATGTTATTAGCCTCCTAGCTTCATCGCAAATCATGACATTTCTTTACATGAGCATTGTTGTTTAACATCTTGAGCTGTGTCGTTATTTTCCTCTCTTTGGATGCTAAAGACCACCCACAGCAGCAAACATGAGAGAGTATTATTTTTAGTGTTTTAGTCTATGAGTTGAGCTGCCGTGTGCAAGATGCACAGCAAAATGTGTATTTTCGGATATTTTATGACATTTCATCATGAGAAACAGTTCATTTTCTAATGTGGTTACATGTTTATTCATGTGCACGTGAATGTGCTTCGTGGCTCCTGACTAGTGGGTCTTTTTAACAATAAAGCATGTTTGTCTGCATTTACATCTCCACCTTAACAAACACCTCTGAGCCCTGACTGAGCAGGAGATTTATGGCATCATAAATGTCTGGTTTGAGAATATAGGTAACAGTTTCCCTTCTGGCGGTCACTTGGTGCTTTGGTTTTCTCTGTCAGCCTGTGTAACCAGCAAGTGCTAATGAACACTCTGCAACAGATTGCAGGTTGATTGATTTGGCATTGTGTTGCATATACAAACCTTTTTTCTAATGTAAGAAAGTCAAGTCAAATCAAGACATGTCAACATGTGTGTGGTATCACTTAGAAAAACAAGGCTGTGTTGGTGTTTTTTCCTTTGTGGGGCATTCACACTCTTCTGACAATGCAAAAGACATCAAGCTTTAAATATGTGGAGACTACAGCAGGGGGTTCAGACTGTATAAAGATCTGTGTGGGCTTTACACCTTCTACTGGAACTCCTTTCTCACTCTGCACTGGCCACCTCCAGCACCACATGTCTATGTGTGTGTTTGTATTAACACATTGACACAGCTCTCTCCAGAGGACCAGAATAAAGAAAGACAGTTGGAGAAAAAGGAAAAGAAAAGCTCTGTTTGACCTCCATGGTGATAGTGTGTGTGCCATCCAATTTACAAGTGCTTGGTCTTGAGTGTTTCCATTTTACAGTGCACTTCAGCAAGGTACTTTACTTGCAAGGGGTTTGTTTCAGGTGGAGAGAGTTGTTGGTTGTTCCCCTCTGTTCCCAGTCTCTGTGCTAACCTAACTGGCAGTAACCTTTTATTGAGTTGTTTTAAACTTCCTCTCTGACTCTAAATTAGAAAAAAGGGCAAGCAAATATACGTGACTTTAAAGATTTTGCATTTGCTTCCACTTCAGTAAAACCAAATTACTATTTTTTTCCCACCGCTGGCCTCATATAAAGTTTAAAGACAGAATGAAAGCCAATGTAGCCATGATAAAAGTGCACAGAAATGGGCATTTTCATTTTTGAATTCTTGTTTCTTTAAAGCAGTGGCACCCAAGCCTCACTTCCTCTCTGTCTGTGTCAAACAAAGCACTTATCAAAGCCGGATCTTTAGATCCCTGCATGCAAAACACTCTGTAACCACTGACACTGGACCAGACGCAGGGTGGGACTCAGCCAGAATATCCCCGGAGGAGTACAGCCTTCAGGCTAGAGTCACAGTTTTTAATGTTGGGTTTTGTCCATTTAATGCTCTCATACTCTCCATTGTCCTCTGGTTTTCACAGCTCCCCATCCATAGAGTTTCAGAGGGTCATGTGACATTGCCTCACCCTCTGCTTGCAAAACACCCTGCTTTTTCAACCTCCACCCTTTTCACTGTGTTTTTATCCAATTTTCTCAGCACACATGCATGCTATCTGGCAGTACACTCGAATTCTATCTCTTCCACCATCATTATTCGTCTCCTTAGCTTATTCCCCACTCGATTCCCCACTTCCCAGTGTAAACAGAGAGTGTATTGTGTCACTGCAGATCTTGTCTGTCCTCAGCGTTGGCTGTTTTGTCTGTGGGAATCACCATGATGGATTGAAATCACTTTGATATCTGCAATGCTCGCAAGTGGATGCTCCTACTCACTCTCACTTGCATTCACAAAAACCCAAGGGTATTTAGTTAGGTGTGTTAGTCAGTTTTTCTGTCTCTACATCTAGTGGAACACATACTGAAAGGATATAAAATGCGCAATTGTTTTCTTGTGAGGATTGTCTACATGAAACTACAGCCAACTATCATGTTTACAATGAGAAATAATTATGAATCATCTGATCTAACAATACCAAAAGGAAAGTAAGTGGATTTCACTGAGACATTAGAAAGTGCTCCAGAGTATTTAGCTCTGTGACAGCTGCAAAAGCTCTTTTTAAGCTAGCCTGTTGACAAATGAGACCATCACATGGCTGCAAGGTTAAAAGGTTGAATCCCTCCTCTATCTAAAAGTGTTAGGAAAGACACCAAACCTTTCCCTCTTAAATGGCACATGTAAGCCGTCTTAAAGGGCAGCTAAATTTTCAATTGCATAATCCAATGACACTAGGAGCTTGTCAGAGTGAAATCTTTTTTGACTGAAGTTGGGAATTTGTGACCGCAGGATGTGAACGTGGCTAGTTTCACAGCTTTAGTTTGGGTGGAAAACTATATTCAACAATTGTGGTCTGGTGGTTTGTGGACTGGCTACGATTTGCACTCCGACCAAATGTAAACACTCTGGCCAGATCACCTATGGTAATTCGCTGCAAAGCACGACCACGAGATTCTGTGTGGTAATTTAGATCTTTACAAGGCTTCGTCCTGCACACAGACAGGCATTAACTCATGTGCAAACACACATGCAGATTCTGTAGAAAAACACATGCTTACTTATGTTCTTTGGAGGTACACACTCACGCGTGTGAGTCACGCTCGTGCATACACTCCCACGTGCAGCTTTATGAAATGAGTGTTATTGTGGAGTGGCTAAACAGTCATCACTGCCTGGACCTGTGATTTAGGGATCATTGCCTGACCACACTCATGCTGTCTGCCTCCAAGGACATTGTCACTAAGCACACTGCACTACATCTCACTCACCAGATGTATTTTCCAATAGATCCTAAGCGCTGCTGATGTTGACAGTATGCACAGTGCCAGACCTCTGCTTTAACGTCTGCTGCACATGATCAGCATTAAGTCACAGTGTACACACTAATGTTGGTGCTGCATTTATTAAGAAGCTAGAATTTGTTCCCCGATCCTGCAGGACAAAAAGCAGCTTATAATAAACAAGGAGTTTGCCATAACAACTGGTAACATTACCATGTGTTATGTGGTGTATGTGACTATAGGCCAGAAAATTACTTTTAAGCCAGAATACATAGCATATATGGCAAACAAACAAAAACAGAAAAGCCTTACTATCCACCTATTTTATGCATGTTTGCGCATTAGTGGAATGATTTTTTTTTAAATACTGCAAGTGTAAACAGAGCTTTTTTTCTGCTTTGTTTCTTTTTTGAGTATATTCTAACAAAAGACAGTCTATATTCCACCAGGAGTGCTTAAATAGCTTGAGAAACCACCGCCGCACTTCCTCATATTGATGAAAGTGGCTGTACGAAGATTTTTGTCATCAATTAAAACGGCTGTGATTTTAAAATTGTCAAATGAATCCAGCTTTAGTTGTGCAATCGCTCCAAAAATAAATCTAATGTAGGACAGTGGCTTTTGGAGTGCGTGTGTGTGTGTCCTTTTACAGCAGTAACCAAAAGGAAGATGACCCCTACCTTCACTGCTGGCCTTTGTCAGCTTAAAGATGCACTGTCGCTCATCAAGCAGACCACACACAGAGTGAAAAGAAGCACAGCAAACCCAAATAGGAAGAAAAGGAAATAAGAGAAAGGCAAAGGAAGAGGAGTTAACGGTCTTGTTATCACAGAGGGGGGGGAAATGAAATGGTGAGTAGTTTTTTCCGCCATAAAAACTCATAATGTATGTTCATCAACTCCCCTCAGTGTCAAACGTGTTGTCCTTTGCATTTCTCATCCACAGCAGTGTCCACTCTCTCACAATGTTGCTGTTTAAGTGAGTTTGGTTTATTTTCTTTTTATATGGAGTTTCCATCATGCTCCACTCCCTCTGTGGTTCCAGCACGGCTGGCCAAATGGTAGTAAAATGCTCAAAGGACATCAGAGAGGGAAAAGGAGACCTATTTGTTAGCCTAACAAAATCTCCAGTAGTTAAAAAGCCAGTCAACATGTGAGAGAGCGAGAGAGAAAAAGAGCAATGCTCTGCTTTAGTGCTATAGTGAAGGCCAAGACAAGTGGACTAAAAAAGCCACAGAGAAGCTTCACTGTCAGTGTCTGTCAGCCATCTAATTTCACTTACTTAATTTATGTTTTTTTCTTTTTTGTGAACTTTCAGATAAAAACTCACTGAATTAAATAAGCAAAATACAAGAGGAAAAGAATACACATTAAGAAACAAAAACAGGACTCAAACTAGAAGCTTTGGTCATATAAAAAAATTCAGGAGTCATCATGAAAACAACCTCTCTTTACTTGTTTGCTCAAATTATGGCTTTCAAATGCAAGACTGGAATGACTGAGTCTACGGTGAGTTTTTTTCCCTGCAGTCTGCTCCATTTGGATGTGAAGTGATTGAAGACTGAAAGCAGATTTTTCTGCTTTTATTTTGGTTTGTGGAACCTCGAAAGTGAAGCAGCACTGACAAATCTGTGTCACTCTACCCTCTATCTGAGTCATGTCAACAGAGAAGATTCCTCCATATGAAACATTCCAACTGGACACACAATCTGATTTCACTGATATATATTCCAAACATTGCAAAGTAACACTCAAACAAGTGTTTTTTGTCCCGTAAACTTCACCTAACCCGCAAGTGGTTACGCAGGTGGCTGCCCCTCCATGAGCCTGGCTCTGCTGGAGGTTTCTTCCTTTTAAAAACAGGGAGTTTTTCCTTCCCACTGTCCTTGCTCAAAGGAGTCGTCTCTTTGATGGGGTGTTCTGTCTATTATTGTAGGGTCTTTACCTCACAGTATAAAGTACAGTATTTGGTAATTATATTGTCTCTTTTCAGGGCTTTTTGTTGATGTGCTAAAATGCATTCACAACAGGTTGTCTGCATGAGTGTACTGGATTTAATCAAAATAACATATGCTGCATGTAGACAGTGAGGGAAAAGAGGTACACCAGACTGTGGCCTTGCAGAGAAGAGGAGATTTCTTCATTTCTTTAAGAAATGTTCAAGTATCAAACAATCATTGTTCTGTTTTATTATCTCTGCCTAATGTCGGCTACAAAGTCCACTTTATCTCAGACTACTGTCATCTACCACTTCCTCTCAGCTCTGACAATGGGTCACTTGGATCTCCCGGGTCTGCTCAGTGACCCTGTCACAGTCTGGGTCATCGCATAGCTCTGCAAGTTAAATAGCTGTAAGAAAACACATTCATCTGTGAACACTTGATGAAACTGGCCTTAAGCTCCCTCTTTACTGTCCTGCCTCCCCCCAGTGCACTGGCAGCTGTGCCCGAGAATAGGCATGTAAACCATGGAGGCCTGACACCAGTTGTTTTGACTGAGAGCACTGAGGCACTGACTTATTGTGCAACACAAGGCAGAGTCTTTTGGCCAGCTATAATGCCAAAATCCCTGCTGTAAACTCACCCTCCCAGTCTAAATCGATCATTTCCAGGATGAAGTTTGGAAACATTTTCCACAGAAAGTTGCAGTTAATCATGTTAGAAAATGTTGATGCAACCAGCAAAACCCAGCAAGTTTTTTAAAATGAATTTTTTTTAATTTAATGACATGTTTCATATGTCTATGCAGTTTACAATCAAAATAAAGGTATTCACATGCAGTGTGAACCCCGTATCAGTCCAAAACAACAGCAGAAGTTTATTAGTATGGACTGTGAAGCATGATGTCATCCGTTGGTTAGTGAAGCCCTGTTGTGAAGCCTCGTTGACCTGCCCTGAAGCATCATCCTTTTGGTCACTAATGGGACCATAATTTATAAAGCAAACATCATGTTGAATTTATTAAGACTTGAAAATAGCAGCGGAGACTATAAACTCATCAGTAGAGTATTTGCTGAGGTCATAGATGAAGTGAGCATTAGAGACGTTTTCATATAAACTTCTATAAATCTGACTTGTTTTTGCAACCACAGTATCCCCAGTAGCCCTCACCTCCCTGAGGGCGGGCCATTAGACAGAAAGCAGGTTTAAGGAACTTCTTCAGTGGCTTCTCTTTATAGATCTGGAAGCTGAACACATCTTTCATATGGGTTTTAGCCATGCAAGCAGTATGATCAAGCCAGTGCCTGTCAGCTGGTAGGTCCAGTATTCAGACCCAGACTGAAATACTGAAGTACTTTGCAAAAGTAACCCTAATTTCTTTATATTTTTCTTGGACAAAATGGGTGCAGTAATTTATTAAATTATGTGCAAACATACATGTAAATACAGTATATAAGGTAAAAACAGCTTGTACAACAGCCTGAACTCTCTTGGGCAAGCTTTCTAGTAATTTCTTCAGGAATAGTTCTCCGGGTTTCTTGAAGGACATCCAAATCTGCTCTTTGGATATTGGCTGCCTTTTGTTGCATTCTCTACATTTGTGTCCATAATTCCATCAACTGTGAGAAGCTCTCCAATGCCTCTGGCTAAAATGCAAACACAAAACACTCCACTGTGCATCTACACTTGTGTACAGATGGCTGTAGACACTCATCATTATATCTCTCTCCTGACCACCTCCATACATACTGACAGTGGTTTCAGCCAAAATTTTCAAATGTGGATTCATCACAAAAGACCAGTTGCTACAGATTTCCCTGTGTTAGTGTAATTTGGCGCTCCTCAGCCCTTTCTCTCTGTTTTTTTCCTTAAGAATTGCTTCTTGACAGCCACCTTTCAAGTGAGCTTGTTTCTGATGAGGCTCCATTGAACAGTGGATGGATCACCTGAAGGCCAAGAAGTATCTCTCAGGTCCTGTGTCAGGTCTTTGCTAGATTATTTACTGTTTCTCAAGGAGATGAATTTCAGATACTGTTAATTTGTTGTAGAGAGGATTTTAGGCCTATCACTTCTCTTCTTTTATCCTCAACTTGTCCAGATTACAGTTTGCTAAGACATGCAAAGTTTTCAGATAATAGTTCTTTGGGAATCACCTAGTTTGTGGAAAAACACTATTGTATGCATAGCAAACTGTGTTATCTTTTTCATGGATTAAACTAAAGAAATGGAAACAATTCCTGTCTTTTTATGATAGACTTCTAATAACAAAGGGCTTAAAAATATATTTTTATAATTCTTAAGATTCTTTGCCAAGTTGTCTGTTACATGTAGACACAACACTGGTTCATCCCTTGATTTAAGTGTCTTTTTATACTTTAAGGATTCATAGGTAAGTGCCAACAAACAAAGAATCATTTCTGTGAAAATGGTCAGACTGAAGGAAAAGGAATAAAGAGCAATCAACGTCCAAAGAAAGACTTTGAAATACCTTCAGAAATGGAGAACTATAGTCCAAGACCACATATAAAAGATAAAGAAGTGAGGGGTTGACTCAAGACTTTTGCACAGTGCTGTATCTCTTTGATGGATATCTCCATGACAGTGTTGTAATAAAAATGAAGATCATTTACGCTTTAAAACAGCCCCACCATCAGGTCATCTCTACACACTGTATTCTTCAATATTTAAGTGAACAAATACTCAACTTTACCTTCAACATCAGCTTAACTTAGAACTGCTAGAAACAGTTACGACATGAAGTTGGTGCTCGCTAAAAATAACTAAATAAACACATGTTGTTACTGTGCCTCATATCTCTGTCCACTTTTTGCAACATCATCAGCTGAGAAGATTTTTGTGGTTATTTGTGTGCAATCTCGGTCTCTGTCCGAATATGTCTTCATGCATGCCCTCTGTATTTACTACATCAGTCAGCGGACGAAGCAGGGCGTGTCTCACCACTGCATGCTTGTTACATTAACAAACCAACTTTAAAATAAAATATGCCACAGATCCATTTTTGGCCATATTTTAATTCGATCTTTTTATTGTTGCTGTTTTGTTATTACACTGAGCGACTTGAAACTGAACTGCTGCTGCTGCTTAGTATCAGATGCTGTGTAAATGTAAAAGGAAGCTTGCTACTAATGATTTTTTTATTTGGGTATAACATGCAGCATTTGAAATGCACAGACAGACAGAGAGACACTATAAAACGTTCCAGATGGAGATATGCAAAGTCCATGAGTAGAAACCGATCTTCCCACCAGGGCCACTAGTCTGGCTTTCTGATTAGGCCCCATTTGTTTTCAGACTACACTGCTGATTAAAGCCGCTTGAATCTGAACTACTTCTGACATTTGAGGGAATCCTTCTGAGGTTTAAGGAAATAAGACCAGGACTCTGAAGGGGATGCAAGACCTGAGCCTACTTGTATTTCGTTGGTGTGTTTTCAGCTACTCCCAAATGATCCCCTAACAATTCTTTTACTGCCTAGATAATTATTCACTACAGTGGCAAAGCACAACACATTGGTTTAACAACTTTTGATTCCAGTAAAGCCCAGCCTGCAAGCTTTGCCAATAAACATACAAACTGTAATTAGGCTACTTAAAACCTCAAATTTGGACTTTTTAGTGCTCACACATGGTGGTCTTTAAATTCTTGATATCAGCTGTAATATACAAGCTGCTTTTAAAATGTTATTTTAAAAGTAAAAGGTACTTCACAACAAAAATGCAAGGATATCAGAACAAAGGTTACCAAAAAGCAAGTTTGAAAAGACGAGTTTGTCACATTTAGTTATCAGCTTTGTGCTCTTGCTGCACAGCCAGCGGCTGCTGAACACATGAGGTCAAGGACCTCAAGTTCACTGATGTGTGCCGCTGCTCGGAGCTCTTAAAGTTAAAAACATAATCCTGAAGTGGACTCTGAAGTTACTGGGGAGCCAGTGCAGCTGGGTCAGCAAGGGCGTGACCAACAAGTCTTGGAGCAGCATTCAGATAATTCTGCAGATGTTCCAGGGAAGTTTTGTAATGTGATGAAATTAAGTGAGGAAGATAAATTTCCAACGCCAAGCATGACATAAGAAATTCAACTTGGCAATATTTCTTAAGTGAAGAAAGCTAAAGTGAACCAGAGATTTAACGTTAACAACCAAAGTGATCAATCTTCCTGATAGAAGATATAGCAGAAGTGGCAAGAGGACCTAGAGCTTTCATTAACTTTGACACAAATCTGTTAGGCGCACAAACAAGGATTGTTGTCAGCCATTCAACTGTTAGTTGAGTCTAAGCAACTATGTTAGATCTGTAGCTTAGAAACATTTTGTAACTAAATAGAGATATATAACTGAATGTCATCAACATACCAGTGATAAGAAATGTCCTTGAAAATGTTCAAAGTGTACTGAAGAGGGTGCAGATATAACAAAAACAGTAAAGGCCCCAAAAGTGAACCTTGTGGCAGGTCAGGTCCAACATCAACAAACCTGAACAGTAGTATTTGCTGCCATACTTCTCCTACTTCTCAAACGTTTCTTTAAAGTAAGAGATAAATTCTGATTAATTCTCAAACATTTTTACATGAAATATGTTTGATAATCGACAGGCTAAACTGAGGGAGAAAAGGCAGGCATGCTTTTTGCCAATGCTCGAAATTTATCAGCAGTAGACCAACCACTATGGTTCAGACTGAAAATCTAAAAGAACTAATAATGAACTACTGTAAAACTTTCTTAAGATTTTTTGATGATGTATTCTAAATAAAAATTGGGGTGACCTGACATCTCCTGTCGCCCCATTTTTACAACATCCTTGGCCTTAAAACATGAAGCTGTTTCATCTCTCCTCGGGTTTATAGACTATAGGGATTTTCTTCTTCTTCAGCAAAGTAATATTCACTGCTCTTTGTTTACATCCTAAAGGGAAAACCCAAGTCTGCCTTAATGCAATATCCTGAGCAGCTTCTGCGCACAAGAGGGGGGCCTGACTCCTGGAGAAATTTGATCCCGCATTCGGCCCTTTAAAGGAAAATGGGATGAGTCTGTTGAATGGAGCTGTGAGTGAGTTGCACTGAAGTCGCTGCGCTCCGAAGGAAAACGAAGGACGGCACCGGGACGGACCGACACAAGACATGAAAGCAAAGAAATGAATGAGAGAAGCGAGTGGAAGTCGACGCGGTGACGGAGACGTTATGAGCCGAGTTGCGACGAGTTGCCGGGGAAGGTGTCCGTGAGAGGAGAGACTCGACTGAGAGGTGGGCATAAACAACGAAGTCACAAGGTAAAGAAGCCTTACAGTGGTCCGTTTTAAAAGCACATGACATTAAGTGATCTATTTCATTTATATCTTCAGTCACTCGCGGAATTTTATGATCGTGCAAAATTAAATAAAGTCGCGTGCAGGAGGCTGCTGGGGACAAAAGACGCCTGTGTATTTTGAGAGGTTCCTGATGGCTCGGTTAACTTTTTTTTTTTGTTTCTGCAGACCTACGCTTTACGGTTGATGCTGTGCTGCTGAGCTGTGCACACACCTGTTCCTTGTGGACCTTTTTTCGTATAATGTCTCGCCCTTGGGTTAGCTCTAAATGCGTATATTAAAACTGCGATGTCTGCATGTGAAGTAAGAAGGAAATAACATCTGTTGCATTGGGTTTGCATGACCTTAGAGTAAAGTGCGCAGCTTTTCTTTTTTTAAAAATCCCATCATCTTTTTTAACATGTGGGGAAATCGTAAAGGCTCACATTGCTGCTCCAGATCAAACTGACTTCTCCGGCAGGGGCTATTGCTGTGATTTAACACGTTCTCAGGCTGATATATAGACCCGAGATAGAGATATATATATATATATATATATATATATATATATATATATATTCCGTTCCACACAGTGTGTTTAAGCGTGTCTCCTGCTATAACTCTTGGATTTTATGTCAAAAGCAAAGGCTTTCTATGCCCTGCAGCGATAACTGCAGAAGCCAGGACTTAAAAGTGTGTGCAAAGGACAGAAGAGTTGCAGAGGTAGATGTTTACACCTCAGTGCAGAGGAATGTCAGGGCCTGTATTTAAGCCCGAGACTGATAATGAGTGTGGTCAGTTTGCTGAGGCCTGTCATTAACCTGGGCTGGGAGAGAGCTGCAGGTTTTCTTGCTGGCAAAGGTTAGGAAGAGGAGGAGAGGATGTGGAGGAAAGAAGGTAGGAGGATGGAAAGTGAGAGGTGTTGGAGGAGAGGTGAGTAAGACAAGACAGATAAGATAACTGGGGAGGATAAAGGTGAGGTGTAGTTGAGATTTTAAAAATAGCCTAAAAACATCCACAAGGCTCTGCAGTGGTTTAAATGTGTAATTTTAGAATTGTAAAGTTACCCTTTGAGTATAACTATGAAAACAACAGCAAATGATGTTGTTTTTCTATGTTTCTATCATGAATCGGGTCAAAGGTTAATAAACAGTGAGGCACTGATTCTTAAAAAAAATATAAAGTGTGAGGCCTACCTGACCAGATGGGAGTCAACAGTGGTCCCCCTTTGTTAAACACATGAGGCCACCGAGGAGACGATAAGGCAATATTTAAAACACCCACACTTGACTCCTCGTGCTCTCGGATAGGTTTTCTGTGTCAGCTCTCATGCACAGAGGGATCTGCCACGCTGACACAAATCTGCTGTGACTGACCCAGATTTACGCACACGCTGCTGTGCTGTCTCATGGGAGTCTTTTTCAAAGTGGGGGGACATGCCAAAACGCAGGGAAGCCAAGTTGGACCTCTGTGGAGACAACAACATCGGGGATTTGAAATGTCTGGTGGGGATGATATGACTGAACCACCTAATCACTTACATCACCACAGCTGCATGCTCAGCAGTGTGTCAGTGGTGTGCACGCACATGTGTCTGTTTCCAATCTAGTCCTCTGTGTATCTCCATCTGCGCCTGCCTGTGCTCTGGTAAGCAAGCGCTGAAGAGTTACGACTGACCGCGGAGTGTGTGTTTGAATACGTGGTGATTAAAGAGGTTCATGTCAACGAAAGGACCGACTTGAGACTCCTTTTTTTTTTTTTTTGTGCGCAGAATGGCAAAGGTGCATTCACACGCTGTCCACACAAATTCCTTTATTTCAATCTGTGATTATGAATAAAACCTCTCCTTACTGAATACCAAATCTCACTCAGTTTGAGGAATACTGCAGTATAACTGTCAGTGGGAAGCGGTCGTCTCCTATGGCAGGCGTAGAAACTATCCTGCTGGGATCGTTGCGGTGGCGTTTCCATCCAGACGTCTTTCCCAGTGTTTGCTCTGGCTGTGGCTGTGTGCAAGTTCTTGCAGCTAGATGGAAGTAGAGAAGCTCCCAGGGCCTTCACATCTATCTGCTGCCAGGAGAGCACTCGCCGTTCTGCGCTACATCCCTCGCATGCATCTCCCCACACAGTCCGCTCTGGGTGGCCCAAGTGTTACCAAACATGGATCTACCGTGCAGATCCTGGAAAGCTTGTTTTTGTTGTCTTGACTTTCTTTCTTTCTACCCCTACCACCTGAATGTTTCCAGCACAAGAGACGATACTTGAGTAGAGAATAGTATTTATCAGATCATATTTAACACTAGACTCAGTGGAAAATTGCCTTCTGCATTGCTGTAAACCATCCCATGATTGAGGGCTATACTTGAAAAGGATAAAATGACTCCAGTTTAATTCACGTTGGGCTGTATTGCTCCCACACACCTTGAGAATAAACTAATTCTTGACAAGCTGGTGTTGTGGGGTTGATTTTTATCTGCATGCACTCTGAGGAAGTGAGCAGAAAACATTTCTGTAATCTTTATTTGCCTTCCCTCCTCACCTTGAGCAAGTTTAACTTTACACTTGCTGATTATTCAACTGGGATCCTGGCACAGGTTGCCCTTAGCTTTAACAACCTTTAATGTCTCCAACAAGCAAAGAGCACTAAAGGAATTGGTTCAGGGAGAATTAGCATAGCAGTGCTGAGAGTGTTTAACAAGCAAATGGCTTGTTTACACCCAGCTGTTTTAGCTCCTGGAGGAGCATCTGGCGTTGTCTTTCCCTGTTCTGCACAGTATGACCCAGAAGGGCTTATTCAAGCCAAGGGATCCAACCTCTTACCCACAATGGCGTCTGGCTTTGCATGACCCTCATACCCTCCAGTTTGCCCCAGAGAGAGACAGAGACACAGGGGAACTCTTGGTAGATGGACCTTGACTGTCCAGGCTGGGCACAGCGGTTGGCTGGTAAAACCTCCACTCGCATGACTTCTGTAATTTGTTTTCTAGGCCTGTATTTACGAGCATGCTAATTGTAGGGAGCGCCATGTTGCAGTTATAGTTGCCGGACTTTGAACGTCTGCTGTTCTGCTGATGGTGTCTGGCTGCACTTTGAGACTGGATGTCTTTCTGTCTGAAAACTCAGCTTTTATAACTTCCTTGAGCTTCATTTGTTTTCATTTTGATGTGCAAATGTTCACACAAACCTGCACATTAGGCACACAACCTCAAAGCTGATCATTAGAACTACTTTTATTTCGGGATGTTCACACAGCAGGCCTTTAACCTTTTTAAATGAGTATCTTGTCGAGGGAAAAAAAGCCACCAGTCAATCGTCCTCAGGTAAAAACAACTTAAGCGCCCCAGTTTCCCACATTCAGAGCTCGGTCCATTCACTGTCACACATTCTTTCCTCCTTTCTTTGCTGCAGCAAGCTGGTGCCCCCTCCTTTTTAGCTGTGATGGGACTGTCATGCAGAAAGACACTATTGTGCTGCACAGGATCCCGTTTTGCTCCTTCCTTGTAATTAAGAAGGGATTGCATAGGGGGGAGGGCAGGGGATTGGGTTAGTAGGTAATTTGGCTAAAAAGCAGAGCACTGACCTGCTTTGTGGCTGGCAGACCTGAGAGCCAGTACACATGAACTGGCTCCCCCACTGACAAAAAGTCTCCCTGCTGAGGTTTTGTTCAGTGTGTGTGGGCATGTGCAGAGACTAAGAAAGAATAAGATAAGATAAGATAAGATAAGATAACCTTTATTAGTCCCAGACGTGGGAAATTTGTTTTGTCACAGCAGGAAGTGGACAGTGCAAAAGTTATGAGGCAAAAATTAGAATACAATAAGAATAAATACAGTACACAACTGTACAGAATAGAATAAAATAAAATACTATATACAGTAGAATAAAATAAAATAAATATACAATAAGATAAAAATAGAATACAAATACTATATACAACTGAGTAAAAATACAACGATGACAGAAAGGATTATTGCACTTAGTATTATTGCATATGTATGGATGTGTGTGCTTGATCAGTTAAAGTCTTTATTATGGAGTCTGACAGCAGTGGGGAGGAAAGACCTGCGAAATCTCTCCGTCCCACACCGTGGGTGCCGCAGTCTCCCACTGAAGGAGCTGCTCAGTGCTGTCACAGTCTGCTGCATGGGGTGGGAGACGTTGTCCAACAGGGATGACAGCTTAGCCGCCGTTCTCCTGTCACTCACCACCTCCACTGGGTCCAGAGGGCATCCTAGAACAGATCTGGCCCTTCGGATCACCCTGTTCAGTCTCTTCCTGTCCCCAGCAGAGATGCTGCCGCCCCAGCAGACCACGCCATAAAAGATAGCAGAAGCCACAACAGAGTCATAGAATTTCTTCAGGAGTGGGCCCTCCACTCCAATAGGAAAGGCAAATAAAAAATAATCCTGTGGTGATCTCTCTACAATGTTTATTTATGTGCCTAACACTTGTGTTTGCATGTAGGTTTCTTTTTATGTGTCACAAAGCAACACAGAAAGTAAGAGGAAGCTTTCATTAAACTTGTGTCATTGTGGATTCATCGTTAGTATTTTCCTTACTCACGTTTCGTCAGTGAATCATGGGAAGTGTGGTCAGCAAAGGTTTTGTGCTGTAAATGAAAACAGAAGCTGAGCCTCGTAGGGAAATGCCTTTCCAGGATGATTTTTTTTTTTTTAACCTCCTGCTCAGGGATGTCATTTTCAGTCTTTGATCAAATTTGCAAATTTTCAAGTTTGTGCAGCCCATTCATAACTATTAAAGTCAAACCATGCAGGCCCAAAGTTTACAAGCAGATTTGTGTTTTCTGTATTTCAGTCCAGAGGAAGAGCCCTGAATTCTCGCCATGGCTGACGTGTTGGAGAGCAGCGGGGCAGGAGCCGCTGGAGCGGCCAGTGTGGATTGGCAGAAACGCTGTATCGCTCTTGAAATGCAGCTGCTGAGGTTCCGGCTCCAGGCAGGGAAAATCCGAGAGCTGCTGGCAGAGAAGGTGAGAGTGAAAAGCATCATGGGTAGTAGTTACACATAGAAACTCTGCCCAAAATCCCTAAATCATTCTCTTATTCACTCATTTACTACTCCCTCTTTAAAAGACACTAGAACTGTATTGACATTTGGGACGTTTAACAGTTATTGGCACAATTTTCCAACTCTTACAGGTTCAGAGTTATACTACAGTAACATAGAAATATGGTAATGTTGCTTTAGAACTTAGTGCAAATGCTAATTTGTTCATTTCATTTTGTTAAAAGTGTAATTGAGAGCTTAATTAGTACTCCATGGTGTATTGGTTAAGACATTTCGATTGCATGTGAATGGTTTTGGGACTGGGAAGAGATGCAAAACCCCTGGAAGAGTGGCGTCAGGAAGTGTGTCTACAATGAGGTGACTATGCAAATAATGGAGCAGCCAAAAGAAGTTTAAGTGGCTCCATGGTGTAGCGGTTAACACGAGACTGATTTAGAGTTCAGACGTGATTCTCTGTAGAGTCTAAAATGTGACCTACATAAATGGCTACATTGTTGCCAGCGTTCATGGTTGTGCATGGAGCATTATCAAAACATATTTGACCCTCATATCCATTCCGAAAGTTTTTTGCAATCTCCTTGATTTTGATCACATCTATGAGTCCTTCCATTGGGGTGGTTATGCTGTTGCTGATAAATTAAAAAATGATGGCAAACAAGTAGGCTAGAAATGCATACAAGGAGTTGACAGTACTGAACAGGCCAATAGTTCTAGACAGCATTATACTCTAAGTTTTTAGAGGAGTGTGCAGTTACTTATCACCAAGTGTAAATTCCTTAATACACAAGAATGATTCCCATTTCAACACCAGTCAAGCTCTTATGGGGCCTTTATAATCTGATCCTTATTCAGTCAAAGTGACACAGTTATAGCTGTCATGTAGTGGAGCTCAAATCCTGTCTTATTAGTTTTTGTACAAGGTTAAACATGTGTGCGGCTGTGGCTCAGGTGGTAGAGTTGGAGGTTGGTAGATAGATGCCTGACTGTGCTACCAAGAAATCTGTCAAACAAAAACGTGGTAAATTTATCATAAAATATTGGTTTACAAGCCTCAGAACCATTTTTTTTGGTAAGGACTGAGTTTTAAAGCCTGAGTTTTAAAGTTTGAGCCTAATATAGCAGTGATGTGGCACGAATAGTTTAGTATGAACTGCTTTTGGCTTTTTGAACCATAATATTATGGAAATTTGATTTAAACTTATCATGCTACTTTGATCTGCAAAATTAGACATGCCGCTAGATGTTCTGAACAAACACTCAGATCACATTGCTTCATCACCTTCTTCTTCTTGTGATCTGGCAGTGTGTTTAAAGTGTTTTGTGCATGAGGAAACTATTAAAGCACGTGACTCAGTTAGAAATACAGGTTTGGATGACTGTATGTTTATGAGTGCGAGGGAAGACAGATGAGCTTATCCAGCTTATTTGGTAAACACTCGGTCCACTCATTGTGTGTCATCAGAGGTTGGCTGCAGTTTAAGCCAAAAGGAATATTTACCGTTTAACTCACTTCTGGTGCTTACCCTCAAGCTGGGGAAATAACCGCCAATCGCTGGCCAAATGCTTGTAAAACTGTGGCTGTTGTAAAGCCTGTCTACCAGACACTTTGGAAAGTAATCAGCTGTCATCAGGAGATTCAGCTTTCTGCTTAAGATTTGTTGGTAAAACTGGAAATGTTTGGATTAGAGGAAAGCATGAGTTTAGCAGCAGAAATCAATTTTTGTGTTGATCTGATTTACATATGGACGGGTTTTGAGTTCGGAATAGCTTTCAGGTACTTTTATTTGCCACAGTGTTCACTTGCTTTATCATTTGCACTTCCAGATTTGTGGAGTGGTTCGGTCAGTCAGTCAGCAGTACGTTTACAGTCCAGATATAACCCTGTAATTGTTGTGGATGGCTGCACCAATAAGCTTATAAAGAGATAAAATTAATATTGAGCGCAACCGAGTTCATCTTGTATGTTACTGTTAAATTGCAAATGAACTACAGTAATCTAACTTAAACACAATATTGTTACTGATGTTATTGTTTATATTGCTTAGCTCTTTATAAAGCAACCTCTTAATTTCTTTCCCTATGGTATCAAGGATTTTCCTGGGTATTGGTATCAAGTACTGTGCACGTTATGTGAAAGTTGTCCACCATATCGGATGTAATACAACCACAGGCTGCTACGGAAAGATTTGTGTTCCCCGACCTATTGACACTACTTCCTGGATGTTGCTGGCTTTTGTCGGATGAAACCATAAAGAAGACGCTGAACCAAAAACCTCTGAGTGATTGCTTTGGTTGATACAGACTGCCATGGTTTAATTTCACATCGTATTCACCGCATTGCAAATACTCACTACCTAGTAACTCAGTGATATTAAAACATGAAAAAGTGTGAAAAAGTTTCTGAAGAGACAGTTGCCAGGAGGTCACTGATTGGTCTGCAGGCTGGGGCTTTAGGAATCATTTTCCTTGTGATTGCTGAAGGAACTACTCATAGCTACTCAAAATCAGTCAGAATATTAATTTTTCCCTCACGACTAGTGGTTGCCACATGGTTAGCAGATTAGACTCTAGGCCTGGGTGTCTGTGATTTTATTTACTTGACCCTACATTGTCAGTATGATTGCCCACAAGTTAATGTCACATGGTTAGTGGTCACATGTCTGCAAAACATCAATACTGGACATGCTAGGGAAAAATCTGTATTCCTTGATTGGTTGGCAACGGTTCACAGTAGTGGTGTGTGATACTGCATATTTTGGTATCGATCCGATACCAAGTAAATACAGGCCAGTATCGCCAATACCGATACTTTTCAATAAATAAGGTGGATGCATGCAAACCAGTAAACAAATGAAAACAAACAAGTACTGTTGAGAAACTATAATACAAAAATTACAATTAAAATTCTCAACAACAACAAACAACAACTGGTGAAAATATAAATATTATGTAAACAACTTAACCCCTCCCCCAAAGCGTCTAAGACTATGTCCACACTAGCCCGGATAGATTTGAAAACGGCGTTTCCGTCTGAAAACACTCCACATCCACACTAGCGTTTTCAGTCGTTTTCACAGAGTTGTGCGTCTACACTGAAACGGACGAAAATGCTTACGTTCTAGTACTGCGCATGCGTGAAACGCAAGAAGATTCTACCTGCCTCATTTCTGTCTGCCGTTTATTTACTTTCCGGCTCTTTGAAACGTCGCGGCAAAAGGTCGAGGAAAAGCACCGAGTTTTTTAAATGGACTAACAATGAGGTGGAGTTGTTGCTGCAAGTAACACAAAAAGTACAAAGTTACCAAAGCGAGTGAGAATTAAATAATTTGAAGAAAAGCTATCTGGAGCATGTACAGACTGATATTAATCTTTAATAGGGCTGTCTGAGAGCAAACAAAACAACTGCTGTATAATGCCCTGCGCTATCTTTGTGTAATTGGTCACATGACTGCATCACATGACTAAAATGCATCATCGTTTTTGAAAGTCTGCGTTTTTGAGTGTCCACACTGCGACGGGACAGCTCAGTTTTGAACTGTATGCTTTTTCAAGAGCGCGTTTTTACTCGGGGAAAACGCCGTCTCGGTGTGGACGGGAGGCCGAAACAGAGAGAAAATGATGCGTTTTCAAATGAAAACGCATTAGTGTGGACGTAGCCTTAGTCACGTCACGTGACAGCGCAACAGCTAAACACAAGAGGGGGTAGGGGGAGCAAAGTGTGCCTGTTCTGTGCTGACATAGCAGCAGTGAGTCCGGCGACCAGGCTTCTTTGTCTTTCCTGAAACCACAGCATTGCAAACAAGAGCGGAACTTAAAGTAAAGAATCGATCTCACCAGGCTAGTATCGATCCAATACCGATGCCGACTTGGTATTGATATAATCAATATTTGGATCGATCCACCCACCACTAGTTCAGGTAGTTACTGGCTCTTGCTGGGTGAAATCAGACAAAAGGTGTTGTACCAAAAATAGCAGAGATTACCGATAGAAAAGTTCAAGAACTCGCATGAGTTTCACTGTCATCGACAGAAGTTGCCTCATCGACTCGTATACCGTCTCCTTTCATAAAGTTTACAATCTACTCCAGAGTAAATAACAGTGGACACCAGCTGAGGTAAACTGCAGACTGACAGCGCCCACTTGTCACAGATAAACAGCAGCCAGAGTTTTCTGTCCTACTGTTAGGATTATGCACTTGAGTTAGGAGGGGTAAGAAAACAGAATTAAGTTGACTGTAACCTCCAATCTCCGACATCTAGCAGAGATATTACACACTGTACCTTTAAGGTCAGACATAATTTGTGCTTGGAGCCTGCAAGGGTGAAATCAGTTCAATGTCAGATGCATGCAGCTGCGCCATGTAATGACTAGAAAAGCTCAGGCCTGGAGTGCATGTGTGAGGGAGCTATACTGTATATTCTCACTGTTTGTTTCTCATTTCTAAAACACGAGAGTTCAAACTTTTTATTTTTTTGAAAAGTGACTAATTACTCTCTTTCTCATTTTCTGTCCAATAAAAACCACACATTCATTGTTAAATGTTCTTTTTGGCAATGCTGCTAAAACATTCGTTTTTCTGTGAAAAGGTTAATCAATCTCTCACTCCTTCGCTCGCTCTGTTATAAACATATACACACACTGTAAACTCTGACAAACACAAACACACAGTGCGGAGCTGGGTTTAAGTGGAGTCCCGTGCTGCTGAGTGTGTTTTTTCTGAGCTTTCTTGAGGGGGGAGGGTGCTGAGTGACTACCATTCCGTCATGTTATTGCTGTTTGGAAAGACTGCTTCACGCTCTTCATCTCCTCTCTTGCCAAGTTAGGAGTGTTTTACACATTGACCCACTTTGGTATGGAAAAACATGAAAAAAAAAAATTGACGCGGTTGCCTGTGACATGGCATTTATCTCGAGAGGCTGACGGAGAGTGAAGGAGAAAAGAAAGAGGGAAGGAGATGCCCCATTTGCTATGCGAGGAGTGTAACAGGAAGATTACTGCATTCAGGAATTTGTTTGAGTTTTAACTGTAGACTGGGAAAGTGTAACCTATGGTGGTTGGCAGTTAGCCTAAAAAAAAGAAACTTCTCCATAAGAATTGAAGAGTTTCTAAAATAGCAAATGCAGCTTTTGGAGCCACCAAAAAGCCAAAGTTAATAATTTGAAGGGAGGGCATACATGTTAACAAATGAACGGTAATCTAAAGGAAACAAAACTAGCAAACTTCATTTAAACACACTGACTGAAGTGATCAAAGCAATAAAATCCTCCCTAGAAATGACTAAAATAATACATTTAGTTACAACTGACCTGCCATTCACAGCATTTTTAACAAATACATTTTTTTTAACTCTGTACAGAAAAGAAAACTTTAGAAGTCAGAGGGACCCTTCACAAGAGGTGACTTTTAGATGAAAAGTTCAATCAGAAACCTCAATGGGAGTTGGTGGATTTGGAGCTTTGAGGAGGTAAATCCAGAAAGTTTAGAGTTTCACATCTAATTAGGCAGTCCTGGCTATACCTCATTCAGAGGAATTTTTAAATTGGGTGGCCTTCCCACTTCTAGGTTTCCTTTCATTACTTGGCTAATTGGATGCTGGACAAATTGAATTAATCTCTCCCATAAGCCTTACATGGCCCCAGGAGTAAAATGCTGTTATCTGACTTAGACAAGTGTTCTCAGTCAGCAAGGAGGGCTGCAGAGAGGTCACCAAGTACACACTGGTGTGCATAAACATTTATTTTCATGAGGAGACTTGTTTGGATCAGCCGCCTTTTTAATAGTTTAACTGTAAAAGTCTGGACTTGATATAAAGACTGTTTAACTTCTTTGTAGCCTATGAAACCTTCTGACATTTTATCGTCTGTCTTGCTGATAAAATTACCTCTTTTCCCCATGTCCATGCATGTTTCATTGTAAAAAGTTAATTTAAACATAAGGAAATGCATAATGGCAACCGGTGCCTAATGCTCACCTCACGTATGTATGCGTGTATTATTATCATCATTTCTCAGTATTTTATTTCTTTAACTTGTTTTGAGGGGAAAAAAGCGGTTTTAATATTTAATAACTGAGTGGGAGAGTTTAGCTGTCAACTGTGCAAAGTTGATGTTTAACATTGGGAGGCAGGTGAAACGCCTCAGTAGGCAAATCTTTTACTGTGAAACCCGTTTTTAGACGGTTTATCTTTTACAGTTTTCTCTGTAATGTAATGTAGTGGCCCTTGTGATCAGTGTTAACCATAAGTATTATAAAAGAAAAGAAAATTAATTGTAACTATGACATTTTGGGATCCTTAAAGAATACAGTCATGTAAAAAACATTTTCACAGTTATCCAGTCCTGTGAAAAATGAAATGCATCCTTATTCCGTACATCTCCAAGACCACGGAGATCTTTGGTCATAATGTGCAGCACCATAAACACAGCATATCAGCACAGACATCTCATACTAACTGTCAAGCACGGTGGTGGAGGGGTGATGTTTTGGGTTTGTTTTGCCACCACAGAACCTCTTGCAGTTATTGAGCCCAATAGATCTATCTTACTGACATGAGTGCAAATGTTTTAAAGCAACAGAATGAAAATGATTTTGGTAGAGGCAAGTCTGGGTTGGGAATGGAGGAGAATCTCCGATTTAGATAATCAAGCCAGCTGGCTTGAAATACAATCTGTGGGCTCAGATTTCTGTCACTTGGTTTTGGCAGCAAAAGCAAACAGATCTTTAGTTGTGACATATCTGTTAGCTGCCTGGGAAATGGATGATCTGCTGTCTCTTGCCTGCTTTCATTTTATCTCCACCACTCTGTTATCAGTCCCGCATGAATTCCCATGAGGGAAAGACACAGTCAATATAAACCTAAAACAAAATTACCTACAAGGTTTTGCCTGCGAGTGTGTGAGAGACACACACTGAAGGATGAATCTGGTAACATTATTATCAGCATATCCTTTAAAAAGAGTTAAACAGCTGGGTTCTCAAGTTTTACGTTACACAAATGGGAGGTGCATTTGTTGGAGACTATTTTCAGTTATGGATTGGCTACCCTATAGAGTATTTATGACAGTAAGACATGTATGTGGGTCCGACTCCAAATAAACTACCCAGTGCAAAAGTGTGGCTCACTGATGTGTTTTTCTGGGGTCATATCTTTGGCCACTAAGGCAGTAATTGCTAGTCAAATTAGTGTGGATTTAAAGGATTGGGAACAGTGTAGTTTATCAACTGCTTACTAGTTCTTTCTCTAAAGAATAACTTTAGAGAAACAACTGGAAAATTTAATTTCCAGCTTATCTATTTTAAGAATTCTCAGCAGCACAAGGTGATGTGTTGCACTGTGGGCTGACTGATTCAGAAAAGCTAATATAATTGTGTCACTCCTGTTAAGCAACTCAGGCCTCAGTTGGACTGTTCCATAACTAAACAACCAGAGCTTAAATAACAGTTCCAGATTACACTGTCTGTATCCATATCTCAAGGCTTAAGGTCAGCTTGTTGCCATCAGCTTAGCCATTTGATTATATAGACTGACTAATCAAATCAATCCAAGCACTCGGTTTATTTTTATCGCTGCAACAGCACAGACTGTTTAAAAACTGTATTCAAAAGCATTCCTGTTCATTTATCATTGTCACTCCATATTACTTTGATCAAACTAATTTATGACTGTAGTTCTAGCGCCTTATGTGTACAATTTGACTTTCTGTAAAGACCACACAGGAGGGTTTACATTAAGATTGTTTGCTAGATTTTACTTTAATCCCATGACCCACAATCAAACAACCAACTCCTTCTGTCCACTAAACACGATGAGGCATTTCTTCAGGCACAAGCCAGTGTGCTCCTAATGCTGGTCCTAAGCCTGGATAAATAGGGAGGGTTGCTCGAGGAAGGGCATCTGGCATAAAATCTTTGGCAAATCAAACATGCAGATGATCAATAAGAATTTCATATGAGTTAGGTTAATAATGACCGCCTCTTGTGTTGTTGGCCGGCTTGGGCTTGGTGGAAACCGTCCGACTGTTGGCTGAAGACAGTGAAGAGAGAGAAGACACATTTGGAGGAAACAATAAAAATGGAAAGAAGGATCCATGAATTTATGGGCATTTAGATGGTTAGTATGACAGAAGGGGGATGACGGGTGATCTACTGTGGTAACCCCTTAACTAATCAGCCGGAAGAAGAAGCGTAAATAATTAATACAATCTGAACCTTTTCATTGGTCCGTGTGTTGCATGCTTTCTGCTGAAACTTGTGTTGAAGTATCAACAAACTGCATAAACTGCAACAATGTTTCAAAAACTAAATCAAATGTTCCAAATACTCAATCAGTTAAAAATGTTAAGCACTCCCAGAGTTCTTATCCTTTTAGAAAAGTGCTATTTTCCCAGAACTTCCCAAGGTAGAGTTCCTTCGAAGGTTCTTTGTACCTGTGAAAACTGTGTGGCAGAGAAGTCCAGACTGTGACCTCTGCAGTACTTTGCCATTACCTAAAGTCCTTTTTAGCCTCTTCCGATTCCGTTTTGTTAAATAAAGACAAGTATGGGTTGAGCTTGACTCATGATGAAGGCTTTTGACCTTGAGGTGAGCAGTCATCCAACCACTAACCATCAGTCTCCACCCACATCTCCCATTGCAGATGTGCTCTGGCTTTAGTGAGTGTTAAGCCGGCTGCGGGGAAGTGTTCAAATGTTGTGAATGTTGGATTCTGGGAATCAGGGGGCCTTTGTCGAGGTGATGAGAAGGCATAAAGGAAGATTGAGAGAGACAAAGAAAAGGGGAACAAAAATTTCGAGAGGAATTCAAATGCATCTCTCAAGCAGAGTGAATCCATTAGTATGTTTGTTCTCCTTTCAGCAGGGTCACTGACCTCGTAAGAAAAGGTGTCCTGTGTATTCTGTGCAAACACTTCTCTGTATGTGTGTGTGTTTGAGAGAGACAGTCCTTGCAGATGTGTGCATACTTGCAGGATGGACAGTGTTTGCCTTTGAAAGCATGAGTATGCATGCTTGCACAAAAGGTGACGCAAGCTTGTGCACACACCCTAGCATTATTCCATCACACTTGTGTTTGACCAGAAGTAGTAGAGTGAAAGATGTTCAGCCTCGTCTGAGGGCCTCTCAGCTATGACTGCAGTATGCCTATGTCCTTTTGCTCAAGGTGTAATTCATTGTTAGATGTCCTCAGACTTTGTTGAATCCTCATTACCCTTTATTTTACTTTCTCTGCCACTTTCACTGTCCTGTTACTAATTCTGAAATGTCCCATCTATTAAAATGCTTTCCTATTATAGCTGCTCTGTTAAAAATGTCTCACTACATTCATCTTTTAAATGTCTTTTCAGTAGTAGTAGTGATTATTAAGGACTAAGTGTGTTACTTTTGCACACTCTTGCAGGTGTTTGCTTGTATACCAGGCAAACTTCTAGCTTGGAGTTACATCCGTACAACAAGGCCTGTATGATCTGTGTTAATAGCACCTGTAGATGGTTTTTAATCTTTAAATTAAACATAACTTTTCACAGAGGGCAAGAAGTCAACCTTTAACTTAGTGAGAGCCTGGGATTTTCCCTTGACCACCCAAGCCTTCAACCCACTTCCTTGGCAAACAGAGACAGCTGACCCAAGTCAGAAACCATTTTAACCTCATCTTTTGTCCGTGCTTCAGATGCAGGAGCTGGAGCAGAGAGTGACCGAGGCTGACCAGCGGGCTGAGCATGCTGAAAAACAGGTAGATGGGCACCATTTCAGCTTATACTTGACTCACTGTACTCATCTTTAGTAGGTGAACGGTGTCTGTATATTATTACAGCAAAAGAAAATCCAGCCTGACCTGACAGTTTTTTTGTAAGCCTTTAATGGGACTTAATAAAAGGATTGTGTGGTTTTAGGATTACAATCCTCATAGATATCACACATACTCAGCCACTTTTGGTGTCAGGTTTAATCTCTAATTTGCTGTCATTACTGTCTGCTCCAGGTGTTTTCCCCAAGTGGTAATTTAATGGCACCATTTCTTCTCTTTTTTTCTTTTTCTTTTTTCTTGTTTTTAAAAACCGATAAATACCTAAGAGCTTAGAAAACTGTTCTTTTGGCTTTGTGTAGTGCCCATCAAAATTAAACAACCACGTAAATTTGAGCTGTCTTTTGGCCCTGCGTGTGCATTCACTCCTCTAATTATGTATTTCAGATCCATGTCATGGAAGAGAAGCTGAAGTCTGCAAACATACAAACCAATGAATCCGAGAGCTCGCTGTACAGAAAGTATCAAGAGCTGACCAATCAGGTTCAAGAGAAAGATGCTGTAATAAAGAGATTAGAGATGCAGCTGGAAAAACAGGTATGTCTGGAGCCATCAGATAAAGAACAGAAATGTCCATTTATGTTCATGAAGTGTATGTTGAAAAATTCCACAAAACCTGTTTTCTCTGGCTTATAGATCTTAGTCAGAGCCCAGGAGGCAAAAGTCATTGAGGAGAAGGCTGCCAAGATTAAAGACTGGGTCACCTTTAAGCTAAGAGAGGTAACATATGTATGGATGCATCCCTAATAACTTGTTTATATAGTTTATTAGTAGTAGTAGTACATTGACTTAATGTTAATTATGGTTAATGTCGCATATATGCTGAGTTACAGATGGAGCAAGAAAACCAGCAGCTGAAAATGGCGAACCTGAAGCAGACAGAACAGATAATGTTGCTGCAAGACAAACTGCAATGTGAGTACTGTGCAGGTGTTTAGAGACTATAAACTATAAAAGTCAAAGTAGAGAAACACTTGAGATCTCAGACTTCAAAATATAGTGGCATTGTCTTTCTTTTCTAGCCCTCTTAGAGAAACCTACATCCTCTGCATCCCCGGCCACTTCCCCGGTAATGGATACACACCTGGTGCCCAACAGCCCCCTATTTCCTCCCAGCTGCCCTGGCACACCACCTGCCCAAGATGACAGCTGGAGACAGACAGGTTCCCGCAGGGCCAGCTCAAACATCAAGACCCCACCAGCAGGTGTGCTGTCCTTAATTTGTATTATGCTGGGATGGGGAAGGAATGCAAGCTGGGCACATCGCATGACCAGGTAGAACCAGTAACAATGGGGGGAAACTTGAGGCTGATTTTAAACCATTACAAATTCAGATGGGTATCCAAAATGTTTATTGCTGCTTATTAGTCCAATATAAAAAAAATCAAAGAGTAATTTTTAAATAATATGAATAAAATATTGTGAAAAAGTCTTGAGACACTCCTCATTTCTTTATATTATGCTAGGGAAATGGGTCCAGTGATTTATTAATACATGGAAACACAAATGGAACTACAGTGTTTACAATTCTAACAAGCTTGAAAGTCTGTATTTGGTATGACCACCTTTATTCTGCAACACAGGCTGAACTCTCTTAGGCAAGCTTTCTTCTAATGTGCTAAATAGCCTTCAGGAATAGTTCTCCGGGTTTCATGAAGGACATCCAAAGCTCTTCTTTGGATGTTTGTTGCCTTTTGTTTTGCTCTCAGTCTGGATCCCACACTGCTTCAGTGATGTTGCTGACACGATGATGGTCTGACAAGGCCAATCCATAACTTTTCAAATACTGCTCATCTGCTGGAGATTTTATTTAGGTCTACCACTTCTTCTTTTGTTCTCCACATGTTGTTTGCTCAATTTCTTTTAATCACACACTGCACACGATGCTGAAATATGCAGTTTTGGATAATGGCTATTTGGGAATGACCTAGTTGGTGCAAAAATACTGTTTTATGCCTGTCAAACTGTTATCTTTGGCATGTCATCAATTCAGCTAAAGAAATTGGTGGAAATTATGTGTTTTTGTGAGTGGCTGACAGTAACAAATTGGCTAAGGATACAATTAGAAATTGGTGTGTTGCTAAGTTGTCTGTTCCATGTTGATACATCACTGGCTCATCCCTTGGGTTAGGCGCCTTTTTTTTATGCTTGAATGATTCATAGGCCAGAGTTAGGTGAGTTAACAAGCCAATGAATCATTCTTCAGGACTGGAATGATAATGAGTGAAAAAGCATCCAGTGTCCCAAGAAAACCTTTAAAACACCATCAGAAATCCCAGAAAAGTATTGCTCAAGGCCACTTTGAAAAATTACAAGAAAGTCTAGCTCCTTGAAGCGTGGCACTCTGTGATAAACAAATGTAATAAACCATTTTTATCAGCATTCTCCGCTTCTTTAATAGGCTGTCTCAGATTTAATCACACTCTTGTATTTCCTCAGATGTGAAAAGGACTCCTGAACAAGTCAGTAAAGGGATTTGCCTCGGAGACCTCACTCATGATCTTCTCTCTCAGAGTCGGAGCAACACTTCTGTTTCCATCAGTGCACCAGAGCTTACAGAGGGTCAGGCAGGGTCCTCTGACAGAGACAACTCATCTGATGAGCTCAATAGCAAGTTTCGCTCTCAGTGCCTTCATTCGTCCTCATCCTCTTCATCTTCATCTTCGGCCTACGAGATGGCACATGGATCAAGTTCTCCAGAGTCGTCTTTTATAATGGCACCCAACAGTGTGCTGCTGTCTCGTTCCCCCTCCACCAGCAATCCCTTTCCCAAACCTCACCAGCCACTGGGTAACCAGTCAGGCACCAGCATGACGCTACCTAAGGTACGGACTCCCCTCACCCCCAGAGACAGCATCCAGCTGGTCAAGAAGCACTACAGCCAGCCTCAGCCCAGCCTGGACAAACTCCACCACCTCAATGTTAACATAGACATTATGACACCTTCTTCCACCTCCTCCACTCTTAAGAGCGCAGGCACCACCTCTTCACCTTTCTCTCAGGTTGTGGAAGAGACCGACATTGATGATGGGCTCCCAGACAGCATGGATGGAGTAGTGGAGGGCCCAGCGTCAGATGAGCTGTCCCGGGATGGGGTTTCATTTGTGGGGCTTGCAGAAGAGTTAGACCGATTAGATCCGGAAGTTCTCAAACCGCCAACACCGCCTTTACATCGATTCCCTTCGTGGGTATGAGAGACAAGTATTAAATATGCAACATATGAATGCTTCTTGTTTTTTGTTGTGTTTGTTTGTTTTTTAATGCATGCATTACCTTAATTTTCTTAATGTTTTGCAGTATGTCACGCTGTTTCCTTAAAGATTTACCAAGTGCCAAAATACCTATCTGTCTCTTTGAAGGTGGTAGTCATGTTTAAGTTGAATAATCATGAATATTTCTGACTGTGTTGCTTTCTGCAGGAGAGTCGGATCTACGCTGTGGCTAAGTCAGGAATGAGAGTGTCAGAGGCCAGTCTTGGAGGCAGAAGCCCTGGACGAGGTGAGTCCCCTGCACCCAGAAGCAAGAAGCTAGTCATCCACTCAGTCATCAAAACGGTTATACTATAACAAGGAATTAAAGTCTGTAATCAGGATGCCAGAAAAAAGATTTTCTCCACTATAACATTGGGTTTGTGCTCATTGTTCTGCATCTGTGTCTTCAGCTTGGGTGGTGGTGCTTCTGTTGTGGGAAGTGAGTCAGTACTGTGAAGAGGCATGTCATTCAGCTGATGCTTAAGCTGATGTGTGGGTTGAGCGGGGTCTGTTTGGATCTGTCATTGCTGCTTTTGATGTCACTTCCTTTGGCCTGAGGCTCCACACACCTGTGCAGGTGTGGGCTGATCTCCAGGAGGACTGCCCCCTCCCTACCTTGTCTTTATTTAGAGCCTTGGAGGGGGGGTATATAGAGAGGCTGCTTTTTAATCAGCTGCGATGAAAGGATTTGGTCTGGGTGTAATTATTGCTGCAACATCATCCATTTTGTCAGGATGCAGGAGCTAAAGTTTGACAGCACTTGGACGATTGAAATTTGTAACTGCTATGTACATGCAGCTGACTGCCAAATCACTGTTATGGATTAAGTTGCTGCTTGCTCAGCTTTTTCAGCTTCCAGGCATGTTTTTCTCTTAAGCTGCATCAGTGGCAGGCAAATTCAGGTATCCACCCAATTAAACCATGGGAAGTAATTTTTTTAAACTTTGTTTTACATGAAGATAATTTAAAAATTTCCTTTCAGTGGATAGAAAAATGTGTAAAAATGGATTTGTCCTGACTTGTCTTACTTTATAGTAGAGTACTTTTTACCTTTTAAAATGGTAAAATGCATTAAAAAATGTTCTTAGTGTGAAATGAAGCACAGTTAAAATACATATATTAATCAACATCCTGACAATGACTGATGTGCTTTATTAGATTTGCTAAAAGTCCTGGTCAGGGGCAATAGATGGATTCTGGTTGACAAGAAACATGCTGGTCTTAAAACACTGCTCATTCGTCTTTGACGTTTGCTGGTGTTGCAGAAGGTTACCAAACTTTGGAGTTGCAGAAGGCTAACACAGCTAGCACAGATGTGTGGAAGTAAGAGTGCATTGAAACAAAGATGGCAAGGGAGCAAAGTTAGGAGGAAAACAAAGCTGAATATTATTATTTTCATTGTTATTATTATTATTATTATTACTGTAATTATTAGTTAACCAAAAAGAGACAAGTTGCTATCATGATCAAGTGAAGGAAGAGAACAACAACAGTTAGAATAAAGTTAAAATGTCTAATGATACACAAACAAAAAATCTTTATCTCCACTGAGCAGATGTATACAGCCAAGACACTCTGCCACTGTAGCTGTCCACTGTCTGGGTTTATCCATATGATCTCATTGCTGATTGGAGTCAGCTGCCAAGGGGAGCGCAAGACACACCCACTGGGGCAAAGTCACAGCAGATCCTGCTCGGCCTGTAACGCAGTATGCTGAAGTCCGATGTTGTCGTTAGAACAGAAAAAAATGATTTATTTATTAATTTTTTTTGCCTGTCCCATTTGGTACTTTAGCCGTCAGAATTGTTGTCTGAAGGCCAACGAGGATACCCAATGGATTTACTTTACCAAGTGGATCATCACGGCCTTGCCGTATTGGTCCATTTGATCGACCTTTGTTGTTATTATTTATTTTATTTTATTTTCAGTTGTTACAGACGGGAGACACATGACTAGGGGATAGGAAAGGGAGAAAGAAAGATGATGGAAAAAAACAGAGGGGAAGAGGGACAGTGAGAAAGGGCACTTAAAGAGCGAAAGAAGAAAAAAAAACTCCTGGATCACCTGTTGAGAGAAAAAGCTGCAGGAGTGTCTTCATGCACTGTTTTCTTCTAAAGAACTGACGAGCCAGAGGAATCATTAATTTAAAATAATAATAATAATAATCTCAAACAATTGGAAGATACTCGGTTGTGTCATGGCTAATGTGGCTAAAATCGATTTTGATTGTAGCAAAGGACTGCTGGAAAATGTTGGAGACTCTTTTGATACTAGCAAACTGGATTACTGTTTTTTCCTTTTACTTTACTCACTGTCCTCACTACTGTATACTGTATTCTGATCATAGTTTATTTAATCCCAGTTAATCTACTCATAATTGTGCATTTTTTTAAGTCTTTTGACACTTAGAAATAAATGACATAATCATTTCTGTTGTGAGCTCCGGTAGATTTTCTTTGTACACAGGCTGTGATTGGCTGACCTGTGCTCCTGCTGGTTCCGAGGTTGTTTCCTGCTCAACTATATTTTACAACCCATACACGCATGTGACATGAGCCATTATGGCTACTTGGATATAAGCTTTAAATTTCCAGATTACATAATGTTACTTGCTGTTTAGTTCTTACCTTTTTAAAGAATATCTTCCTCTTGTGTTTTCTCTTTTTTTATATATATCTTTCTTTATTTCAGACAGTAAAGCTATCACACAACTAATGTTTCATCTTCCTGGAAAATACAGACACTGTATCCTTAGCTAGCAGACAGCTGCATGGAAAACGTTCACGTGTCATAAATGTGTACGGCGGAATCATGTAGCAATTTAAATGTCTCTGTGGCATCAGCTAAAATGACCACCAGTTTGCAGATGAAACCACTTTGTATTAAACGAACTTAAACCACCAATTAGTTACTCATTAACTGAAGGTGTCAGAATGGATTTCTGTATCATTCCAACCCACTTTAACCCATGGTGGGCAGCAGATCTGCAGTTGGTTACATGCACTGTTTTCCCCGCTCTCTCTCTCACTCAAAGACCTCTTCGTAAAAGTGCCGGTGGATTTGAACTTTTTATTTTGAACCATAGGCCGTTTATCATCTGAAAAGTGCCTTAAAACTCTAATAGCCAGAGAGAGGCAGCTCCTCAGATCAGACTGTATAGAAGCTTACGGGAAAACAACCACTCAGCCTTCTGAATCTGAGTTTAGTGTTTCAGTTACTAGTGTGTCTAATTGAATACAACATGACAGGAGGTAGAGCAGGTCACCTACTAATCAGAAGGTTGGGGGTTCAATCCCTGTTTGCTCCAGTCTGCAAGCCAAATATCATTGGGCAAGATACTAACCCCAAGTTGCTCTCTGATGCATCCATCTGAGTATGAATGCATGTGAACATTAGATAGAAAGGACTTGCATGGAAAGAGCATAAAAATAAGTGCTTATGTGAACAAGGCAAGTTATATAAAGGGCTTAGATTAGAAAAGCGCTATATAAGAATCAGCCCATTTACCATTTTGTAAATTATGGCCGTTTGGAGTAAAAAAGGATGGTAAACCAAGGGTATGTTTTAGGTTATGGCTAACTCATGGGTGTAGTGTCCCTTGGGTTTGACTTTGTTTGTTGCATTCAGTTTGAAACAAAAAGGCAGCAGTGGCTAAAATCCTCATGCCGACTTTGTTGACTGGATGACATCACATTGGCCATATCTCTAATGTAGTTAATAAGTGGAACAGAGCTAGAAATCAGTGCTACACAGACCACTACTCCAAACATGTCTATGGGGCATATAACCCTAAAATAAGCATAGACCTTGTTAAAAATGTTCCTTGTCCTTTAATACATGTTTACGCTGCAGGATCCAACTTACCCCAGTATCCAGCAGCAGGCCCATTCACTCAGCTGATCTATAAGAATATCAGCGTACCAGTATACACCACACTGAAAGGGGTGAGTGAAATTTTCTTTGCGTTTTCACATTTGCTTAACTTTGTCCAGTTTGGATGCTAATGTACAGCCTAACACACTATGTGTTGCACAACACCACCTTTCATCTGTGTTATTTTATTTTGTGTGCTGTAGAAAGCCACTCAGATCAGCAGTGTGCCTCTGCCAGATGATGACTCTGGGTCGGAGGACGATAGCAGCTCTCTGGCCAGCGTGCGAACCTCCATTCTGAGCCCTGATAGGAAGGGAAGCGTCCCTGGCAGCCCGAGAGCTGTCAAGAGAGGTGATTGTTATGGATTACAGTGCAGACGGCACAGAAAAAAAACCAATATATGCAAAAAACTGCATTGCAACAGTGCAATAGTCTTGAATCTTTTATTCTCTGTAAAATATGAATATTTAATTGCAATGTTGGCCTTTACCAACACTCCTTAAGTTACCTTGCCTCTGTGTCTTCTTCTGTTTTCCCCATGATTCTCTGGTACCCCAGGTGTGTCCATGTCCTCCATCAGTTCAGAGAGCGATTATGCCATTCCTCCTGATGCCTACTCCCTAGACAGTGACTACTCTGAACCAGAGCATAAAGTCCAGCGGACCTCATCCTACTCTTGTGAGAGCACTGGGCCTGTGAGTAGAGGCACCTCCACTTTAAACTCTTTAATCAAGATAATCACTAGTATACCAGCAATTAATCAGTCACAGTTATTGAGTATAACTTTACCTGTGCTGTTTATGTCTGTAGGAGATGCTGGAGAAGTCTGGATATCTGCTCAAGATGGGCAGTCAGGTGAAAGCCTGGAAGCGCCGCTGGTTCATCCTGAGGAATGGAGAGATCCTGTACTACAAATCTCCTGTGAGTGTGTCTCGCTTCGAGCATGCCTGTCTGCTTCCTTCTAAGGTTTTTCAGCCTTCATGGAAAACATTGTAGAAATATTTCTAAGATTGGTGTGTTTAAGTACAGGATGGCTGCAGTAAAGGCATGCGTTATTTACAACTTTTATATCTAAATTTAACAAAAATGTTCATTCGTGCTCACTGCATTCTTTGTTTTTTGGGTTTGTTTGTTTTTTTGGTTGTATTTCTGTATAATCTTGGACAGAAGTTGTGATGTTTTTACGCATGTGTTTTCAGAGTGACGTGATCAGGAAACCTCAGGGTCAGATTGAGCTAAACTCTTCCTGCTGTATAGTACGTGGAGAAGGAGCGCAGACATTTCAAGTGAGTGCAAACACACTGCTTTTCTGTAAGAGATCCCAAACATAGGATACCCAAAATTGGCACTACTACTCAAAGCATTTAAATTATTGGTTAGAATCCACAGTTTTAAAACTGTAAGAAAAAAAAGAGACAGACTTTGCACTAGGATGCTCATTCACACACAGCGTGCTTAATATAGCACTAAATAACAACAGAGCTTTACTGCTGCATACCACAGAAGCGGCCTGAGATGACATCAGGTATAGCATCGGACTGGAATGTTTTCATGGCTCTTCATAAGCTGATTCTGATCTCTTCTGACATGATGCTGCTGTCTCAGTTGGCTTGGCTTAGCATTTTTCCCATATTTCTCTTTTCCATCTAATCAGCTGATTACAGAGAAGAAGACCTTCTATCTGACCGCGGATTCACCCAACATCCTGGAGGAGTGGATCAGGGTTCTGCAGAATATACTCAAAGTCCAGGCTAGTAGCCCACTTACCATGGAGACGACTGCAAAGCCCTCTGTGAGAGGTTGGCTTACGAAGGTCAGAAGTCATTATTTAAACATTTTTAGTTCTAGTGAACCAAACAAAATATAAAGATGGATAAGAGACTGCACAGTGATCATATGTGGGCCTCTGGTGAGAGTGCATTCAGATTTGTGCAGTGCTAAAAGTTATATCAAAGATCACACTGACAATCACAACTTTAACAATCTTGTCATCCGAATCTCAAAGTAGGAAGCAAAGTATTTCGATATGATATTAAAGTTCTGCTTGTTGGGGTAGTTGTATAACACTCAAAAACATATATTTTTTATAGGCTTTTAGAAGCGTTTTGTCTTTTAAAGACAATGCAGGAAAACATGGCAGATATAATCCATAATACAGTGGGCACTCTTTAAGTGAGGATCGAATAGAGCACTCTTAAAGCAGATTCTTAAAAGAACTCCTTCATGTTGGGACAACACCACAAGATTAGAGCTGTTGGAACACTGCAGAGCTTCTTTCCTCTTTCCTTCCACCTTCCTCTAGTCTCCCCCTGCCTTTTCTTAACTGAGGCCTGCTTGTTTTGCTAAAATTAAAACACTTAAACATCTGACGCGTGCGTGTGTGTTTGATGACTTACTGGCAGATGACTGACAACCCCAAGCTAAGATGATGGAGCCCTTGTCCTCTCACCAACACCATACTCCCTTCCTGTGAGTTGGCTTTGATCTGTTGTGACATGATAACAGATAAGGCTGGGGATGTTCTTCCTCTCAGAGCTTAGTTAACCTCGATAACCCCCTTCTGAGGGAAGCACAGCTGGCTTTGTCTGGAAGGCATCCTCCAGTGACATCATTGCTCCATTCAGATACAAGAAACGCTTTGAAAGAACCCCTTCTCGGGAAAATGACATGTGATTATCATCTCCAGCTGCATCACTGTTTAATATGACACTGAATGAATGCAGCAGGGGAGTCGTGTATGTGGATGGACTGTTTTCTTTTGGCAGGAATTAGCTTGCACTTTACTTCTTAAGTGATTTTCACACTGGCTTCCCAACAGATGGACAGAAGCAGAAATTTCCTAATGATCATATTTCAGTCTGTCTAGAAATTCACAAGCTTTCTAATATCATAGATTCATTGTAGTGAGTAACTTCCTGGTAACTTTGGATTTGTCCTGAAACTTTGCTTATTTTTTTGTCTTGTGCTTTCAGGTCAAACACGGCCACTCAAAACTAGTGTGGTGTTCTTTGGTTGGAAAGGTTTTCTACTACTATCGCAACCAGGAGGACAAGGTCTATTAAACAAACATCTCTCTACTCCTGACATGACAAGACTTATTTTAGTGCTCCCTAGCTGATGCTGATTTGCCTTTCTCTTTTTCAGCTTCCTCTGGGTCAGCTGCAAATGCGGGAGGCATCAGTTCAGGAAGTAGATCGCTCCTGCGATTCAGATGAGGACTATGAGGCAGGCTCTCGAGGTTTTCTCTCCTCCCACTACACCTTAGTGGTCCAACCGAGAGACCAGAGTCCTACATATCTGCTCATTGGCACCAAACAGGAGAAGGTAGTCCAACAATAAATATGTTAATGAGTTGTTTTTCATTCAAAAAAAGAAATAAAATTCTGTTTTCATATTAATTAGTATGTTTTATTTTACATAGGATACCTGGTTGTATCACCTGACTGTAGCAGCTTGTAGCAATGCAGCCTTCAAAGTAGGCACAGAGTATGAGCAGCTCATTGGTAAACTGCTTGATGCTGATGGAGACCCTGGTAAGAAATCCATATTTCTCAACAAAAATAGTTCAATCATATCCAAACCTTTCTGATGTTTTTTTCTGATGTTGTTATTTGATTTTAATTATTGACAGCAGATAATTAACAGGAAAACACCAGGGTGTTATAATCGCATAGTCACTATCAGAGGCGGAGCCAGACATTTGAAACACCCGGGGCTTAGCCCAAAGAGTAGTATGCATGTGGGATTTTTTTTTTTTTTTTTTTTTTTGGGGGGGGGGGGGTGTAGAAATGACTGAAAGATTAATAGGCTCTGTTCAAAAAATAATGACTTCATATAGGGAAAAATATATATCACATGTGCAGGACGCCTTAAACTAGTTTTTTAATTAAGCAGCAAGGCAGAACAAGGTCAGGGCTGCATCAAGACACGAGGACTAAACCCCAATTCAACCAGACCCAGAACTGATCCAGAATTAAAACAGGACTACAACAGTTCAAAATCAGGACTACTGAGGACTTAACCAAGACAGAACCAGAATCAGAACTAGATGATAGCACTAAAAATCATCATAGACCTGCACTACACTTATTTTTTAATTCTACCAAAGTCCACTATTTAGATTGAGAAAGGTTTATATAATTATTTAGCCTTGTTGTGCGAACAAGCCTGCATAACTTAATAAATACAGAATTTGAAAAATAACAAACCTAAAAAGAAACACTAGGTACGAGATACATGAGGACCTGTGATACGGTGATACTTTTGGTAAACAACCATTTGACTAACATGTGTGTCTCACCTGCTCTTGTTCATCTGTTCTGTCCTCGTTCTCCTCTCTCTCCCTCTTTGTGCTGACAATCATCAAATATACAGTTGAAACCAGATATTTACTCTTCAGATAAAAACACTTTTTTAATTGTAACATCAAATCAGACTAAATGTTTATTTCTTTAGATTGATAAATATAAAAAACATATTTGTTAACTTTAAGAGTAAAGAGAGAAACTATCTGTATTTCTTAATTGCAAATGGCACCAAATTGTATTCAAACTTGAGCCACACTTATGGAGCTCCACAGTTCTTTTCCTGGTGTTTTGGTTGACATCTCTTGATTTTCCCATTTCAAAGAAACAGGCTCTGTGTTTTGCCTTATATGCATCCACAGCTGTGCCACCAGTTTACTCACATGGACTCTACTAACCTATCAGAAGCTTCTTCAGCTCAGAATGGAATCGTCTGGAGTTTTCTTATTAATTAACAATAAATTTAGTGTACATGTACTCCTAAATTTGATGAAAGTGATAAAAATGGCTCTGTCTCTCTTTATTCTGAAATTTAACTAATTCAAAATATATTTCAATATTTATATAAAACAAAAGTTTACTCTAAATTGATGTTGTACAGTAAAAATGTTTTATGTTTTCTCCCTAAAGTGTATGTAAATATCTGGTTACAAATGTGAATATCCTGCTGTGTACTGAAATCCCTCTTGTTTTGCATAGAAATATACTGAACAACATACAAAGCATAATATATAAAATAACATTTACCTGAGTTTTTTCTTTGAAAGAACCCTCTAATGTCCATTCTTATGTTTCAGTACATAACTGAAACCGATTTAGTCGGGGAGGGTAAGAACTGAGAATATGAAATAAACACACGTAAGCTAAGACTCTAAAAAAAATAGCATTTGTTCGGCTTTTCATTTTGCCATTTGTTGATTCACTTGAAGAGCAAGTAAAATAATATTGGTCAAGTGATCAGTTTCATATCAATCTTTCGTGATGCACCGTCATATTTACATTATTTGTACGGTACGAATGATTTGCTTTGGTACCTGCTCAAACTCACGGGCAGCAGCTGCCCCGCCCCCTCGCTCAGTCGCTTAGTGCCTGAGCTTGGATCATACCAATATCAGGGGGGGATTCACGCACAGTCGTAAATTCCCACAGTGTGCACTATGTGCTTCGAATATTGTGTGTACTTTTTGTTTTATACAGTTGTCAGCCAGGCATCTAACTATGAAAAAATTACACTCCAAAATACCCCGGGCTTCTGACAAAACAACCCGGGCTTAAGCCCCGTAAGCCACCCCCCCGCTCCGCCCCTGGTCACTATCATTAGCTCGTAAGATAGTGTTTTAGTAACCCAAAACAGCGGTTACTTTGTTACAAAAGTTTGTACTTTATCCTGGACAAGCCCCCGCTTGTTATGGCTGGCTCACTCAAGTACATTAAAAGAAGAGAGAGCAACACAATAACAATTTTCATTAAGCAAATTTATTATCATAATCTGACAAAAGGTGAATAAAAATGGGAGAACTATAACTCAATCAAACCAAAGTAAATGAAAATCAAGTTGGGTGCCTCAAAGGCAGCAGCCTTCAAGGAATAGAGAGAGCCGTCTTGAAAGGAAGCCAGGTTATATAGGCTGCCAATCAGGTGACGTCATTTCATTTATTAGATTTCATCGATTAGCACTGTTGCCTCACAGTAAGAATGTCTTGAGTTTGATTCCATCCCCTGGCTGGCTTTGGACTTAAATTATAAAAAAAATGTAAAATGTGTAAATTTTTGTAATGTGTAAAATTACAAAAACAGCTCTGGTAACTCATCGGCCAAATTGTCTTGTAATTATACAGCAGAATTGTTTTGCTCGTTGACAAAAAAGTTCATTTTTTAGACACTTCTATAGTAGATAAAACCAGGAACAATGTTTATTGGTTGATTACTTTGATATAGTATGAATAGCCATGATGCAGGACTTTTTCATTATGATAAGCTATAAAACTTGCAAAATTGCAGTTCATATTTTCCAGAGTGCCCAGTGGGCCAGTTTGGTGTCTTTGCTGGGCCAATTCTGGCCCCCAGGCCTTATGTTTGACACCCCTGGCTTAGAATATCTATAAGTGGGTATAAATGCACACACTAGCATGCTGCATGTTATTTTGATCTACATTGCAGACACTGTTTGAGACTGTAGCACCGTATATGAATTTTTATCAGCTGTTGAGTCATTAAAGCTTTGAAACTCAATCTTTGTTTGTCCGTGTGTACTCGTGTTATATTTGTGCCTTTTTATATATGTGTGTCTTTCACCGTCTTTTCCCAGAGTCTGTGTTGTGGAAGAGTGAGGCCTTGAGCTTCTGTAAGGAGGGTCTCCGCTCGCCTCTCACCACGCTGCCCTCTGAAGCTCTGCAGACAGAGGCTCTCAAGCTTTTCAAGGTCAGTGTGCCCACCTCTCACCCTTCTCTTTCTTTTGTTCCATCCCACTTACTTTTGATTATGCTTTTCCCTTTTATCCCTTTCTCGGAATCCCTTTCCACTTCTCTATCTCCCACTCACTGTGAGGATCTGTTCAAGACATCATCCATCCCACTCCAGTTTGTCCCCCTCTTTAACCCCTTGTACTCTTGGATGAGCTCTGCAGCAGTCTCCCCCCCCCCCACCCCCCCACCCCCACCCCTCCTGCCACTAAACCAGATCAAAGGCTGAGGACCGAGGGGCCCAGCTCATCAAAAGTGTTGAAGATAGATAATGGCCTTGATTATCTGCTTTCATTGAAGCTAACTGTTCCTGTGGTTTAGAGCCAGCGTGAAGGTAGCCCTCTTTTAAGAGGAGACATGGGAGGTCAAGGCCTTCACAGAGTGACAGCAATGGATATGGAAACTACACGATAGGGAAGAAGAAATGGGATCAGAGCAGAACAAGGACCTTGTAGGGAGATGGCAGATTCTTTTCCTCTCATGTCAACCAGAAGCCCCTTCCTTCCAATTTATGCTTCACAGCCCCACCAACTACATTAGGATTGATGGCTGAATAGATCGGCTCTCTCTGACCATCCAGCCTTAAAAATTGTCCCAAACACACACAATGAAACTGAATGAAAGGACGTTGCATGCTTTTCAAGTCTATGCTCTACTTCATGTCTTTGAAGTATTAATGAGACTGACAAGACTGATTAAACCTGTTAAATGGCGTCTTTGTCTTCAGCTGTCACACTGAATGAGAACAAAGTAATGACATTCACCCTTTTCCCCCCCTTACACTGGAGCTCTTCTTGACCTCATGCTGGGATATTTTTTGTTGTTTTCATCACCCGAGTGTTATGATCACCCAATCCTGTATTAATTTAACTGTTTTAAGTTGCTTTCAATATGTGTCCCTTACTTTTGTGTTCAGGTTTCTGGGTTTGTGTTTGTCTCCACCTGTTGGTAGCTCAGTGCCATTAAATTTTGTTTCTTTGACATTTTGCAGTCCTGTCAGCTCTTCATCAATGTGCTGGTTGAGTCTCCATCTATTGATTACCACACCTCGCTGGCCCAGAATGCTTTGCAAGTGTGCCTGAACCACCCAGAGCTGCAGAATGAAATTTACTGTCAGCTCATCAAACAGACCAACTGTCGGACGCCACACAACTACTCTCTCACACAGGTCAACCCACTACACAGTAAAGAGTCAGGAGCCATGTTTAAAGCGCTCAGACATTAATTTTTAAATGTACTTTTTTATGTACTTAAAATATATTTTTAAAAAATGTATTTTTTAAAAATATATTTTAAGATAAAACGCGTTAGTTAAAATATGTCTTCTTTTTCTATCTCTCCCTGCAGTGCTGGCAGCTGTTGTCTTTGTGTGTGGCTCTGTTCCTCCCTCAGCAACATTTTCTGTGGTACCTGAGACAGTATCTGCAACGCAATGCTAACCCAAGGTGAGCTAACTTAATCCACACCTTAAAATATAGCAGAAAAACTCCCAATACATAAAAACCTCTTCTAATTATCTTTTCCCTTTTTCCCACCACATACAGGAGTGAGGTGGGGAAATATGCAGTGTATTGTCAGAGATCTTTGGAGCGAACTCTGCAGAATGGAGAGCGGGAGGCTAAACCTTCACGTATGGAGATAGTTTCCATCCTTTTGCGGAACCCCTACCACCATTCACTACCTTTCAGCATCCCAGTTCATTTCATGAACAACACCTACCAGGTAACACATAGCTTACCAGGTAGCTAGCACAGGTGTTGTAATGACTATACCCCTGTTTCGAGAAGCAAATAATACATTCTTCATGCACAAATTTCCTCTAGGCTTTCCTTTAGTTGTATATATTTTAGTTTGCATCTATACCTTCCCAACTGTACTTTGTATATGTCCTTTTTGGAAAATGAACCTCCTTTTTATTTCTGTTACATTTCTAATCTGCTGTTGCAGTTTTTTGACTGCCATTGGAACTACAAACTCCTGCAACCACTGCAGAATCTGAAACTCAGTGCCAGCTGTGTCCTTTGTTTTCTACTATAGGTAGTGGGATTCGATGGGTCGACTACAGTGGAGGAGTTCCTCAACACGCTGAACCAGAGGATTAGCATGAGGAAACCACAGCTGACTGGATTTGCCCTCTTCACTGATGATCCATCTGGCAAAGACCTGGAGCACTGCCTGCAGCCATCTGCCAAGGTAGGGCTGTGGGTCACAGACCATTAGTAGATGGGAGAAAGCTGCTGTACAGAAATCACTGATGGTTTTTGGCTCTGTGGTTTGAAGGTAGATCATCTGTCTCAAATTTTCTAATAAGTTAGAGGATCAGTAGTGAGTAGTGGGATTATTTTTTGGCAAATTTACACTGTCCAAACATTTTTTGACAACTTAGGATGTGGTCTAGTATAGGACAACCTTTCTGTGTTTTAATTCTACCCAGTCATATTTAAAGTAGTGCCTCTAGATTTTTTTAATTATTGTTGTTAAAAGAATCCACCATTCCACAGAAGTATAGGTCTGTCTGGCTCATGCAATGCACTGTATATAAGAGTTTGTGTACAAATCAGAATCTCTAGATCACCAGCTCACTTTAACATGAGTGAAAAAATGTGTGCTTGTATGACTTGAGACTAACTTTTGCTTTTCCCAGATCTGTGATGTTATTTCCAAATGGGAACAGGCTCTAAAGGAGCTGCATCCTGGGAAAAATGAAGGAACACGGATTGTACGGCTAACATACAAGAACAGGTATGACTTCTATTTTCATATCTCAATTTTGTAGCACTCAAACACATCAGCAACATTGTACTTTTACTCTATAGTCATAGAGATGTATTTAAAGATTTTTTTTAAAAAATGTTATAGACTGCAAAGTGAAATATGCTGATGTTATATCTCAATTTTCAGTTTCTCCCAAGAAAACGGCCTTAATAACAATATGCTCTTGTATGCAGGTTGTATTTCAGATCTCAGGTAAAGGGAGAAATGGAGCGAGAGCGCCTCCTGCTGGCATACCAGGTGAATGATGAAGTCCAGCAAGGCCATTTTCCTGTAAACAAAGAGCTGGCTCTTGAAGTGGCTGCCCTCTTGGCCCAGGTCTGTAACAATTCTATCAAGAAAAAGAGACTTTTTGGAAGGAAAAAAATGCTATTCTTTTATCTACAGTGCTGAAATGTATGATTTTGTGCGTTTTCGAAAGCCTTTTTGTCTTCTAACTATCTGTTTTCTTTTGTCCTCCAGGTTGAACATGGTGATTTGGACAGACCAGGTGCCTCCTCTCCCTCTGGCTCTTCTCAGCCTAAATCTCAAATAATTCTCCTTCAAGCCTTAGAACGCTTCTACCCAAAACGCTACAAACAGGACTGCAGCTCAGAGCAGCTCAAGTAAAGAAAAAAAACCCCAAAAACAAATAAACGTGCCATTCCACAATTTCTTAATCTAGAACCTGATCTGAGAACTTTATAAAGCTTTGTTATCCTGCCATATTTTAACTCACCACTGTTCCTTTTATCCTCTCAGAGACCTTACCGAGCGTCTCGCCACTAAGTGGTCAATGCTGCGTGGGTGCAGTGCATCCGAGTGTGTAAGAATATACCTAACTGTGGCTCGGAAATGGCCTTTGTTTGGAGCCAAGCTCTTCAGTGCCAAGGTAACAAAAAAAAAAGTTGAATACATGTCTTCTGTTGTTTTGTTACTGATGTTATTCTATGTGAACTTTATCGCCTCCTGTTTGTCTAATCAATCTTTAAATGTCGGTCTTGATGTGATTCTTCATCAAAACCAAAAAGCATACTTAGATCATTTTGAACCAAAACCTTGAACTAAGCTTTCAAGCCCAAACCTGTTTGAGACGAAGCTGTATAACATCTGTAAAACGACCCTTCTTTGTTTCCCCTGTCCACAGCCTGTACCCCCCTCTACTATTGAGCAGAGCCAGGTGTGGCTGGCAGTCAATGAGGATGGATTGTGTGTGCTGGACTACACAATGGTGAGTTTCAAGCTGAGCAGACCATCCTGTCATGTGTTTTCAGAATAAAATCTGCTGCCAGAACAATTTAGAATTTAGAAAGTCCATTCTTTTATTGAATTTCCGGCTTGACTTTATAACTGTTAAATCTAGAGATAGCTTTTAACTGCTGCAGCAGCTGGATAGGACACAGCTGCAAAGCTTTCTTGACCCACTGGTCTGGAATGATTTTCGTTCTGTGGTGTTTCGAACACCAGAAATCCCAAGGAAAATAAAACGGCCAGCCTCTGAATTGACATACTTGACCCTGACACACAGCAGTTCCATCATGTAAACTATGCTAACGTGAGCTCTGTAATTTTCTGCAGCTCATGTTGATTCATTTCATTCTTGGTCTGGCGTGCAGACCATGTGCCTTCAGAAAGAAATGGGAGAAAACAAAGTGAAAATCAGAATAAGTTGCTGGAAATTATGTCACATATCTTCACACTCAATTTACTCCTCAAAAAGAAGGAGAAACCAAAATGATTTCCTAAGTGAATTCCATACTATATAATGGGGTCAGCAATAAAATCTGAACATGAATTCTGTTTATATCCACTTCACTGCAGATTTCACACTGGCAATGCTCCTTTTTTTCAGCACACTCTGGTCACGTACTCCTACCAGTCTGTGATTACCTTTGGTGGTTGTCGTGATGATTTCATGGTGGTCACGAGCCAACAGAGGGAGGCTGGAGCCGGGAAGAAGAGCGTGGAGAAGCTGGTCTTTGCAATGCCTAAACCTAAGGTATACTTCCTGCTTTTATCATTGTAATTATATATCTATTTGTGGTCAGATTGCATTTACCTAATCAAGGTAAACATATTCAGTTGGCTTTCTTGCATTTTCTGGGCTTCCAGCTCACCTGAATTACATAAAACTCATTAATATCATTGACTTTAGGTTGTTAAAATCTATTTTCACTCTCATGTCAGATACTGGAGCTGACTCTGCTCATGGCCAGCTACATTAACCACTGGAACCCCAGCCTCCCATCTGCCTCTCACCAGCCCCTCAGTCACTGGGATGCAGACAGCAGGCACTTCCCAACCATGAACTACACCACCAAGGGCCCCACGCTACTGTGAATTGCGAAAATAAAAAAAAATTGAGAAAGACTGTTAGTAGAGGGAGGTTTGATGGCAGCAGTTACTATTACTTTGCATTCATCTGGAGTGCACTGGGTTGCATGTCCTGAGTTTTCATTCTTACAGAAGAGGTACTTTTATTAAAGTTTTTATTATTGTTGTTGTTCTTATTAAGAGTTAGAATTAGAAATGTCAGGATCAGTCTTTTAGACTATTTATTTCAACACAGGTGTTTCAACTTTGCATTTCATAGGTGCTAGTTCACTTGGGAATTCAGTGTTGAAATTGGACATCAGAACCATTCCTGAAATACTGTAATGATCTGAGGACTTGATGATACTCGATGTTCCCACTTGCAGAAGTCATAATTTGTCTGCCTGTGTGTCACTAGAATTTTTCATCATCAGCGATCAAAAGTAAATGACAATGAAGCAAGAGTCTGAATATGATGAAGAGCTGCTGCTCGTTTAGAAAGGAGCTAATGTTGCGTATTTTAGGACAGATTCATACATTTTAATCTGTTAATTACCCATAATATAATATTTGACTAATGTAGGGCGGCAAATAGCAATTAATATGGTAGATTGAAATGACTAATTTCTCGATTATCTAATTAATGAAATATTTTGTCCTGCAAATGTCAGAAATTTCAGTTGATGCCCCTCACAGATGTCTCTCTAGCAAATGGACAGATTCAGATTTAGTTGAAAAATAGTCTAAAAAGTTGAAAGTTGGAAAAATATTTGACTCTTGAGTTACTGGAAACAGTGAATTGATAGTATTTTCTTGCTTTGTTCTTTCACAATAAGACAAAATGGTCTTCCCTAATTACACTAAACATACAGTATATTTAAAATTACATTATTTTTAATAGATCATCAGGCAAACAAAAGGAGAGAACACTTTCTTTCTTTCTTTTTTTTTTTTTAAAAGAGCTATCAAAATATTATGACTTGAACTGTTTTGGATAAACCACTGTCTTGCTTATGTTCATAATAGCTATTTATTTCTCCATAACATTAGGAAATGTTTACCACAAATGTCACATTTGTGTGGGGAAAATGTAGTTTCCTTTGTGTAGCAGAGTACGTCTGGTTACTGTATTGACATATGTTGCAATTGTTTAAAAGATGTAGCTTATATGTCTGTGTGTGGTTATTAAAATAAATGATAAATTCCTGACTTTTTTTTTTAGCTCCAGTTTTGTATAAATTTTGTTATGTAGACTATTTAATACTTCAGAGTGGTAGAAAGTATTGCAACTAAGTACATTTTTTTAAAATTCAATTTTCAATTGTTTTATTTAAATAGCATCAAATCACAACATCAGTTGCCTCTAGGTGTTTTATATTGTAAGATAAAGACCCTGCAATAGCAAAGAGAAACCCCCAACAGTCAGACAACCCTCTAGGAGCAAGCAATTGGCAAGAGTGGGAAGGAAAAACTCCCGTTTAACAGGAAGAAATCTCTGTTGAGTTGGGCTCAGGGATGGGCGGCCACCTGGCATGACTAGGCGTGCTTCCATTTTTATTAATTATGTGTCTAAGGAAATGGTAGAAACATTTTAAATGCTATTAACACTTGTCCTATTTTCTTTTCCTGGAACAAATGTTCCACTGGCTTTCCCTTATGAAACACTCCTGCTACTAAGTACTATAAAGTTTAATCATGAATCAGAAGGTTTAAGCAATGGTGACAAGAATCGTGTTCTAGCCAAAGCGTCCCTTGGAGAGCACAGAACTTCTTCTCTCATTCATTTTGTCCATAAACTTACCTTCTGTGCCAGTTGTACACAGCCTTCCAAGTATATATTATCATGCTCTGTTTTTTCTTATCCAAGGAGGTCAAAGTGGTAATGGTATTTTCCTGCCAAATGTATGCTATAAATTCCAGATTTTTATAGCTTGTCTGGAGCTCTTGTTGTTCCATAACTACTCTCATACAAAATGAAATTCTATTATAGGGCTCACTGCTAAATTTCTACATGCCTTCATTTCTAAACAAAAAAGAATATCTTTTGCACTTTATCCATGGTGCAATAAGGCCACATGCTCTATTTGAATTTATAGCAAACAATCTCAATGTTGTAGCTGTAGATGAACATTTGCTTACCTTGAAAGTCTTACTGGGTGTGTGTTTAACTAGACTAATGTTTGCAAAGGAGGATGTCTGTACATAGTTTAAAAACATTGTGTTCGTATCTGACTGTTTACTTCACAAAGTCATCCAGAGTTTACCCTTTGCTGTTTTCTCTGTAACCTTATGTTCTTTAAAAATACACAAAGCAGGTGATATTTCTTAACTAGTTTCTTCAGAGTGCAGTTTGGCATCCTAAATGCATCAATTTGCTTAAAAGTAACACAGAGACAAAAAAGAAAAATAAGAAAAAAACAGTGCTGGAGGAAGAAAAAAGTTTGAATAACAGAACAAATTATATTGTGAAGAGTAAAAATACTCAACTCAGCACTACACAAAAAATGACCCTATTCAAACGTATAAATATACAATAAATAATGTTACAGGGATTCAACAGTGTGAGTCCTACATACATTTCACATCTTTGTAAAACAACACATTTAACTGGAAAAGCAATGGGAATCTACAGCACCTGCTCTTAATTGACCTCTATGGATCACAATGTCGGTACATTACAAAAGGGCTCGCGCAGATATTATGCAGATATGCATGCATTCTACAGATAAAACAAAATGCATGACTTTAAACCGTTATAAACACTTTCAAATATGAACTTTGGACAAATGGGATAATTTCCAAATTTGTCTTTAGCTGACCTATTTACACACTTGTACAACACCACATCACATGGACCTTGCACCACAAAGCTGTTTGACTAATGTGTAATCTGACTTGCCCCACTGCTGTGTTTTCACGTTGACTTCTACCGAGTGACGTCTGAGTTCACGGTGCATGGCAATTACACCATAGATGCCGGGTGTGTGTGTGTGTGTGTGTGTGTCAATATCTGATTTTATTTTATTAATTTATTGAAGAGGTATTGTATAGTGTGTTGCTTCTAGATCCCCAAACCCCTGAAAACCACGAATAGTGCTCGTGAGTGGTCTCATTCTGGCGTGCACACCAGGGCTTTGACCCATCTAATATTATAGGATTATAATTAATTTAATTAAAACGCCTGCATTTGTAATATAAACAATGCATAAAGATTTAATAGCTGCCTTTGTTTAATATAAAGCACTAAGTGCATATTAATTATCTATACATAGGATTATTTGCTTTACGTTTATCGGTGGCTGGATTAAATTAAACTATTCAGAGAGTGGAGAGGTAAGTGTGGGCCCGTGGGGGGGTAACTACTCCATATTAGCCTAGCCTAGCCTAGCCCGTGAGCACTCGGATAGATAGCGCTGCTGCGCTGTCTCCAGCTTGGGCTGCCGCTACAGGAGCAGAGGAACCTCTGAGTCAACCGTGAGCCGCACGGGGCAGGACACCACCGAGCAGCCTCACCGAAGAGCACGAAATCCACAGGTTTGTTGCGAGTTAATCAGCACCGACGTAGGTGTAATACAGCATTAACGCCACAGTAGCAGTAACCTTACAGGGCGTGTAACAGCGTATGGCCGTGTTTTCTGTGACAGGGCATCTAAAAACACTAAAAATGACAGCCACAAAGCCACAGAGCATGCTCCGAGAAGCCTCTCGTCAGGTCATCGCCGGTGGATCCGCTGGTAAGTCCAACCATGGTTTAACTTTTAATGATTTTTAGACGATTTATTGAAATCCCTTGACACTTCTGAAAGCGTGAACGTAGCGAGGTGAAAGCAGCATCGCTACACGAAAAGCACCGACGCACTTCTCCACTACTTTCTCATTAAGCTACTAACTGTTTCTCGTTGTCCGTGGAGCCCAAAGATTTTCTTGTGCTGCCAAGATAATTCCCACCCTCCTCAAATGCTGAATTTGCACACCGGGACATAAAGCCAATTGTGCGCATGCGCGCAACTGCTAATCAACTTAGCTTTCAGCTTTAATAAATTGCTGAACGATATTATTGCTGGACAAGCTTATTCAGTACCAGTTTAGACAAAGAAATTAGGTAAATGCTCATTTTGACATCACTGTTATTAAAAGTATAACTTCCATGCAAGTTGTTTTCTATCACTATTTGTTTTCCTTAGATATGTAGTAGGCTAATAGTCTTGGAAATGCGCGTTATTGATTGGCTCCCAGATCAAAATCTGCATTTGTTTATCAGTTGAGTAACATTTTCAAAATAGAAACTCAGTAGAGTGATGATATTCTTCTTAGTGAGCACTCCACTGAAGGATGGAGAGAGAGGCAGACTTCCATTAAAGTTGCTAAAAGTTATGTTACATTAAAGGTGGATATGAGGAGCAGTGAAGTATGCACATCTGGTTACAGCAGTTTTGAAATTATGCTGATTTTTTTCTAAGACTGTTTGCCTAAGATCGGCAAGGTTAAATGTGTTGAAGTCCAATCTGTCAGTTTTACACCAGCAACTCTCAGATATTTCTGTGATAAACCTAGAAAAAGCTGAAGCTGAAGAAGTTAACCGTTTTTAATGTCTTCAGAAGTGCTTGCAAAAAAAAATACTCAAATTGGTTTTAAATGGTGCTAATAAACTCTTTATTTTTCCAACATATTAGAATTCAAAATATTTTTATGGCTTTACTTTATTACTCTAAATACTTTTTGTGCATAGAGAAGATATATGTCGCCTTACCATTACTGTGTTTTAGTATTAGATTATCCATTCTGGATTGTCTCAAATGTTCAAATATTTTAACAGTGTTGGAACTAGAATAGAGTATTTCTAAAGACTCCAAAATGAAACGTAAAGTTTAAACCTCTGGCTACCATGTGAGGGGGAAAAAAAGAAGTTCAAATTGAGTGGGTCACAGTTGCAAAGCGAGAACAAACTAAATAACCTTTAAAGTGTCTTTTGTCTATGGATACAAGACACTTGAAAGATCATGAAATACACACTATCCTTCTTATCATCAGAGACAGAACATGAAGAACTAACAAAAAAACAACTTTTTTAAAAATGTGAACAGCAAACAGCTTTATTACAATCAGTAACACAAATGTCCTTCACTGTGTTCTAAAAACAATTGACAGCAACTCTGAAATGAAACTCAACAAATGCTACATTCATTTTAGTCCCGGTGCTCTCAGGCAACGTCATCACTGAGCGCTCCACACTCGGCGACCTTTAGAAAATCCCAGGGACCTCAAGGCTGTACTATTTACATATTTGTGGAGTGCAAAATGAGTTGTTCTATTTTTGCGTTTTTATGTTTCAAGTTAAATCACTTGGGTTGTGATTTATTTACCTTCATCTGACACCATGATGGAAGTGGGTTGCTGGGTTTGCATAGTCGGGGATATACAGATGGATTCACTGCTTATTTTAAAAGAGGAGATCTTTATAGCCAATTTCAATGTGTCTGGCTAGAGATAGTCACACTTCATAAAAAGAAGGCAATAGTAATTAGTGGTCTTATTATATATCTAATCAAATGAAAGTTAATTAAATTTCACAGTGAGAAGGGATAGTTTACTAACGCTTTTATGGTTTCCTAAAAAAAGTAACGTAGCGTCACTCATCCAAGTGACTTCTTCATTCTCAGCTGACTGCAGGTTTCCCAACCTCATAATTGCAAACTAGCACCACATGTTAACAGCTAATTGTTAATCAGTGGTGCTAGATTTCAGTCATTATGCAAATATACTGTTCATTACCATGTTTCAATATTCGATTAGCCTTGTCTCAAAATATTGAAATATTTGATAACTTTGGTGCTAGAACAGTTTTTCCTAAAGACTCTCAAATTAAACAGGGATTAATTAGGATTTAATTAATTTAACTATATTTATATTTTTGAAAAAAAGAGACTTTAAAGTTCATCAGCTTAGAAAAAGGCTCTTTCTTAATTTTAAATTTAATTATGTATTTAATTTGCTCGTTTATCTCTTAATTTTAAGTGTTATATAAAACTTAGACATCAGAGTCAAACTGAGGTTCTGTCACTTCAGGATTATGAGTTTTAATTCTGTATGAAAGACACCATGCCTAACCAGAAAGGGAGCAGAACTGAGCTTTGTTTTGTCTTTGTCTTGCTTCACAACACTTTCTGAGTGGTGAATGTGAAATGCGTTACATTTGAAATGTTGAAATTGGCCACACACTGGTTGTGGTTCACTGCGTTAGAAACTGTGCGTCCACTGTTCTTTATACTGGTACATTTTTGTGAGATGTGTATATATAAAACTATAGTTTTTATTTTGCTTATATTGTAGGATAGCCAGGGAATGATTTGAACAAATAAGCAGAAGTCTCCGCTGTTGTCAGTGATTCTGCAGTTGCTGGAATGTCTTTGGTTAAAGATTTGCACGGTTAGTCATTGAATTTGAGTAATCATTTACCCTTTAAAAAGAACCACTGTGAAACTTCAGCTTTAGTTTCCATTACTCTTGATGTGCAGCTCACTGTCTGACAGTTTGAACTTGTGGTTTGTGTGGATTTCTGCATTGGATGTGAGGGGGAGAAAAAGAAAGTTGTGGATGCTTTGTTAAAGTCTTTTAATGCATACAAGGATGCAGTCATTCCAACAGAATTTCTTTTATGGCGAAATTTTCATTTTCTAAAAGCTGATTTTTGTCTACATTAACTCAACCTTTAACATGAATATTATATGTTTATTTAGACATCAAGGTAGTTGTGTTCCTCTAGCCATTGTTTGTTTGTAGACTGAAGTGGCAGTTTTGCAGTTGCAGGATTGCTCATTATTTTGCAAAAAAATTAGCAAAATGGTATTTTTTTTTTATATAGACAAACCATTTGGTTTGTCTATATAATGTTATTTTTCATGTTGTTGCTGATGTCCTCCTCACTGACTTTATCTATGATTTATTTTTTGTCTACATATAGTTTTTATCTTAATCTTCCAGTTTAAGAATATATTTCCTAAATATTTAAAGACTGGACTAATATAATATTCACTTTTGATATGCCAAAATATTGTTTGAATCATTTGCAATTTTCTCTCAGTATTTCGGAGCAATATTTACATTGCACTTCCATATTTATATTAATATTGCGTGCAGTATTTATATTTCTTTTGCATTTGTATTGAAACAATAAAAAAATGTAAATTACTTCATCACACGGATTAGCTATAGAGTCAAACCCAGTAACTTTACAAATGCCTACGAAACCTCTTGCTCAACATTATATTCGCCTCCTTTCATCAAAAGATTGTCTTTCGAGGTGAAAGTGAAGCCTAAAACACGTATTCTATTTCATCAGTCTCGTTTTTTATGTGCATGCCAATTTTGCTGACTTGCAGTCTTCTGTTATTGGCTAAACTGGTGTTTCAGTTGTCATGCCATTGTTCTTACTTTTTATGTGGTTAAAGCTAAAAGTGAGTAGAGGCCTTTTGTGACCGGTTTGTTCCTGTGCCATATTTGTCATTATCAATTTAAAGGCAAATAAATATATCTATATCTATATATCTATATAGATATAGATATATATATGAAATGAGGTGTTATATTATATTATTGCAGCTTGTCTATCCTTGTCGATTCCTCACAAGCCCCCTGGGTCTGACAACCTTCTGTCTTGATTCGCACTCATCTGTGATGGGGGCGTTCAGGGGGCAGAGGGTTATACCAGAAGAGAAAGACCTCACTGTTTTAACTTTTTTGAAAATCTTGATTCTGTGTTAACAGGGAGACTGGAGATAATTTATGTACAACCTGGTCACAGGGCTTTAGTTAAATGCGGTTTGAGCGAAGAAAGCTGTATTCGTCACTCTGTAAAGTGATCTGATTTCAGCTTGGCATTCTAGGTGCAAGCAGCTATTTTTGACCTTTTTATAGGGTCAACACTCTAACTGGGCTCCATTTCTTTGTAAAGACGGGTTGTGAACTTCTTTCCTGTGATAAGCTGACAGTTTGTGGAGTCTGTGTGTCTGTTTCAATATGTTTTTTGGTGAATATCGAGTTTCTGTGAAATACACTTTTTTGCAAATTATTTTGTTTTTAAACAAAACTGAAACATTAATTTCAGTCTCTCCTTCCTCACAAAGTTTAAATCTTAGTTGCGGTTAGTGGGTTTTAGGCCCATCTTTTGAGGAGCAGCATGTACTCTGTATTGTGTGAGGGTGTGTTAAAATGGTAAAAATGGTAAATGGCCTGCATTTGTATAGCGCTTTTCTAGTCCATAGGACCCCAAAGCGCTTTACACTACATTCAGTCATTCACCCATTCACACACACATTCACACACTGGCGATAGCAAGCTACATTGTAGCCACAGCTGCCCTGGGGCACACTGACAGTTAAACAACTGCATTGTTGACACAACAAAATAAGAGAGTAGACAATATTTACAAATGAATCTTATAAAGTAGAAGTTGAGGAAATTGTTCATTGTTGTTACCAGTGCGTTTGCAATAGGTCTACATTCCACATATTATCACAACAGAATTATTATGGTTAGAATTATAAAATAATTCAGTTTAGTTTCCACAGTGGGGTTGCTTGTTTTACTTAGTTTACATTGATTAAAAATGTGGGGTTTTTTGTTTTTTTTGTTTTTTTGTTACAGATTTAAATGTATTCATTCGTTTATTTAATGTAACACTGGTTTATTTGCTTATTTATACAAACTCAACATTAAACTTATCCACCCAAAACTGCCTAATTCTTGTTTTTGTAACATATCTGACTAAAATATACTAAAAGATAAAGAGCAGTATGATTTTACAGCTAGTTTTATTTATTTATTTTAAATTTACTATTGTAAATTAGTAAATTTTTACCAAAATAGGTAAAATGACCATTGTCGTTTATCAGTTCGTTCATATATATATAATTTTATACATATTTTTTATTACTTTTTAATGGTCATTCAAACTTTATCCACAAGGGGGTAGTAGTTGCATGTTATGTTTAGTTTCTTGGTAAAGGGAAGTTGCAACTTTTTAGAGGCCAAGCTTCAGTCACTACCTTTGGATGCAAGGAGACAGTAGCCATTTGTGCTGCATCTTAAAGGCAGCTTAAAAACGTGTTTTCTTATTTGGAGGGGGAACAAGGCATATAGTATAGTAATAATTTCCTTTAAGCTAAAAAAAAAAAGAAAGAGAAGGAAAACATTGAAAGAGTATAAATATTAAAATAATGCAGTCATTATGATTAAGTACCGAATGGACCAAATATAAAAATAGAAAATCTATCCAGTTACATGCTCTTTGCTGTAATGTTTTCTCAAAGTCCTTTGTTATTTCCTCGGTAGATGCTTTTTTAAAACTCCATGAGTAAATCGATCCGTCTCCAGCAAATGGACTGTGACGACATGAGACAGACGCCCCGCGTGTGATTACTGCAGCTCTCCCTCCAGACTGTCAGAGCCTCGCTCAGACCGCACCGCAGCTCCTTTGATATAATTGGTTTTAAACAGCGGACCTGAAATCAGTCGGGAAAGAACAAATAAAGCCACTTAACCTAAATGTAGGAGAGGAAGAAAAGAGGAGAGGAGGAATCAAATAAATAAAGTCAAACCAAAGTGTGTGCGCATAGGCTACGTGTGTGTGTGTCTTTGCAGTGGTGGGGGTTATCCACTGACAGAGACGCGCAGTTAAGGAAGAGTGTTTTTTCTCCGCGATTCCCGAGCGGCTGCACCAATCACAGCCGAATTAGGCCTAATATTTATTTCCAGAAACAATTGTAGCCTACATGTTTCAGCAGGGCTTTGATTGAACTCCCGGCGGACATGTTGTAGACAGATGTTTAGATGACCTCATGTTTGAAGTAATGTTGATTCTGGATGGGGTGCTTCTTGGCCTATTCCTCTAAATCAGCTCTCTCTGCCTCTCATCATTTTTTCTTCTTTTTCGTCTCAGCCTAGGGCATGTGGCGGCTCACATCACTCATATTTAATATGTGTTTTGGCTTAGATTAAAAAGCACCCTTATACATTTTTTTACTCCGTCTTTGACAGACACATGTCCACCCATGGGGTCGTGGATGGCTTGGCTAAAATGAGCCATGATAGTGCTGAAGGATGACTACTTAACCGGACACGTGTGTTTTCTTCTCTTTAAAAAGAAGAAGCGGGATTTAACACGAATACCTGCTGGAATCTTTCTGTCTGATAGACGAACTGATTTCTCGATCGAAGTGATCTCACACATGAATCCGAGTGAAATTCTCCACGATGTTTCTTTAGGAATAAATTGCACGCTTCAGGGTGTGCAGCATGTAATTAAAGTAACCCCTCATTTAATATGGAAGAAGTACAACACACCAATCAATCCTAAAACAAACACCGAAGATTTATTATCTCCGTTAACTAATTACCTTCCCCGGTAGATGTGAATGATCACAATGCCATAAGAAATTAGCTGAATGCGAACAGGCATCAAGTTTAATGGTAGTCTAATTAATGCACTACAAATGCCTCGCATCCCAAAATAGTTAGAAGCCAAAAGGTTAACTGGCGCTGAGATTTTGATGATCAAATAATGAATGCTTTTGCACAATTTGGCGTCGGTTGATATATTTTAGATCGGTATGATTAGGCCCGAATTAGCCCTCAGATCTTAAATGAAACTTAAAAAAAAATCAGTAAGGTATATTTTAACAAACAAAATGATCCTATAGTCCAAAAACAGCTGTAACATCTCCCAAAAGCATATTGTCCACTACTTACGCGCACAAAGCAGACATCATGGTGATTTTTCGTTTCGAGACAGACGTGAGGAACCTCAGCTTCTTCCTTCTGCGTTAAGAGACAGGGTGCAGGCGGTCGTGCACCCCGACTCCCCGCTACAAGCGTTGCAACTGCGTTTTCACAGCAGTACACGCCTGTGTCTGAAATATTTTAGTTACCCTACATTGAAAACAATCTAAACATCCATTTTCTTCATTTAAAAGTGCATAATCGCTAGAGTAGCCTCGTTGATTATGGTATTAAAGTAGAATTTAACTCTTAATTCCAGCAGCACAATCTTCACTGTTTCACTTTAGCCGTGTCTTCGAGTTAAATGTCTTTTAGGCTGCATGTGAATCATCGTTATTTTGACAAGAGCCATCAATATTCACTGAAATTTCCCGACTCCGAGTGAGATCGGTCTCTGTCAAACCTTAGAACATAGAGTCCTTAACGCTAAATTCAAAAGTGAACAGGCCTGTAGTCTCTCAGTGTAAAACGTAAAGCTTACGAAATTCAAATGGATTTAAACAATCTCTATTTTTCTTTTTAAATTATCTTTTGAAAAGCATAGTAGAGTTAGGTTAAGGTGTAACATATTCCTGTATCTTACTGATGCATTTAAGACGTTAATCCGTCAGCTGGCAGGTAAGACTATTAAAAAAAAATCCCTATTTAGTGTGTTATGATGTGATGTGACGTATGAGCTCCAGACGCGCTCCCGACGTTATCTTAACGACATGATTTATGAAAATGTTTCACTGGTGGAGTTTCTGGGGGTCAGAGGAGGCCAAGCGTTGGGGAGAGAGCACCCAGAGGAAGGCTGTGTGTGAAATGAGTCCAGCCAAGACGCAAGAATTACCGGATAGTACTTGCTCGAGCTCGCACGGTTACGCGCACGGTTTAAACTTTGAGAGGGAGCCAGGGGAGGACGCGCGCACTGCAATGACTTCTGAATCAGCATTGTTAGTCAGGGAAAGTCCAGCGGGATACATGAATGATACAAAACTGCCTAATTTATGAAACAGCCGCATAAATGCATACAGTGTTCTATTATGCCAATCTTTTGCAGCCATTCTAACACTTAATGTCATTTCGGGCTTTTTAATGCATAGTAAATCTTTGATTTTAATTGATGATAATTGAGCCTATAGTTATTTCCCCCCAAAGCAAACAGCTATAAACATTATGATTGTCCACCACATGCTTTATTGGTGTGTGGGTGACATTAAAGAATACGCAAACTATAGTCTCTTTAAAAAATAAATGTATTAAATTGTGTGTGTGTGTGTATGTGTGTGTATGTATGTGTGTGTGTATATATATATATATATATATATATATATATATGTATATATATCCCATATACATATTAAATATGTGTATGTGTCTGTGTGTGCACTGCAACTCTGATGTTCATGAGAAAACAAATGTCTGACACTGGTTGTAAATTCAAAGTCTGTGCATGTGTGTATATTAATTCCTCAATGCTCTATTCAGGAAGCATCCTTGTCTAAGCCAGACAGTGTTTGAAGTTTGAAGTAGTGCGAATGTGATTGAAGCGGATCTCCTATTTTGTGCATGCATGGAAGGTCAAATGCAAAGACCCCACAACATTCTCCTGACATTCTCAGCATGAGCATTCAAGACTGCATAATTCAGCTGTCCCGGTTCTCCCAGTAATTATTTGCTGGAATTGTTAAAACAGTGATTTTGGATGCCGCTATTGCAACAACTTGATTGCAACCAGTTATAGTCAGTCTGATCTGTGCGATGATGCTTCTGTTTATTAAGCATCATTGCACTATTAAGTTGTGGTACCGTGCATACATCTTAGCAAGCCCGGTCTAACAGCCTGCACTCACAGGACATTTATCATACATACAAGTTCTTAGAATAATAATAATAATGATTATGCTGTTATGGTAAGTATGGATTCAGGAAGAAAATTATGATTGCTCAACATGGGAGGCTTTCTCTGGATCATTGCCTTCTATTTAGAGGTACTTTTTATTAAAAACAGCACAGTGCACTACAGGCAGCTGATTTTTAGATTGTGGCACAAATGGTGTTTCATTGCATCATTGCAATGATTTCATACTGCAAACAGGATGATCACAAAGAGCCTCTACACCTTTCGCCACACGACACTTTACTAGTCAGCGTGCCAGCCGTACACGTCATCATTTTGCACTGTATGTGTGGGGAGCATAAAATAGAATGCTAAACTAGGTGGAGGACAGATGTGTAGGGCCCACTGAGATCACACCAAAATTCAGAAGTGAAAAGTGAAGGCATACATAGAGCAGCACATGGCAACAATAATAAAACTGGGAGGAAAATCAGCACAACAAGCTATGCTTAATTGAGCACTTAGACTAAGTAGTGAAGGGGTCAGAAAGAGAGTGACCTTGTAAGAAATGTTGCATTTACAGTTGTGAGAATCAACTCTGTGTTTAGGTGTGTGTATGTGTGCAGCTGAATTATGCATTCGTGTGAAGGAAATGGCTGTGCGTGTGTGGGGGCTGTGTTTTCATGCCACAAAATGGTCAAGTGTATGTGTTTGTTTGTTTGTTTTTGCGTGTATGTGCATCCAGATGAGAAATTTATGCTGGGAAATGGGATATAATTGCAAGTGTTTGCGCGGACATGCGTGCAAATGCATCCAAGGAAATAGATATACTTGAGTGTGTGTGTGTTCTGCATGCATCTGGATTATGTTTTCAGATATATTTTTGAGTCTTCAACCTCGCAATTAAGTCACAGTAGAAACAAATTCTTTCTTTGGAGAGCAGCTGTCAGTCATCCCTCCATCCCTCCTAGACCTCCTAGACATTTCTACCTTTAAACTTTATGAAAATTTCCAAATTACATTTTAACATTCTGATTTTTGAGGATTTTGACTCAAGAGCAGCATGTCCTCTGTTTATCCTCTACCACCTTGTTCCCTATGAACACTGACATGTGTTGAAAAGTCTTGAATTGGGCATTTAACCTCCTGCCCTGTAACTCATAGCCACAGTTGGTAGCAGGTCAGACATGTGGGCCTGTTCTACTGTGGTAGAGGTAACCACTGGATGGATTCCTAATGCTAATTTTTCAGGCTCACTGACTTTTGATCGCTTGTTTAATAGTTTTTGTTTTGTTACAGGAAATCTTCTCCCCTCAAAAAAGCCAAGGCCACGGCAAACCTCATGTTATTTCAACTGAATTTGATACAAGAGTTCAGATACTGTAATTACAAACCCTCCATGCTCCTGCTGTAAGCACTGAAATATAAATAAACATAATAAGTACTGTCAAAAAAACAAAAACAAAACCGGACAAACTAAAAACCCTGAATTACATGGCTTTTTCTGTGTATATGTATTTGTGTGTGTGTGTGTGTGTGTATGCATTGATGGATGTGAGCTTTGTGTGTGTCTGCCCTGTGATTCTCTGGATGAGCTGGAAATTTACAACACAGGTTTTTACAGTAAGCCCTGGCCAAAAACTGTAATTCTTTCTCCCCTTTTTAGCTCTGCAGTTGGGAGACAGGCTTAGCCACTTTGGGTTAACTCTATCAAGATGAACAGCATTTGGGCCAGTGCAGTAATCATAATGTAATTTGTTGTGCTCATGGGCCAATTTGTGTCGTTTCAGAGGACGTATCCCGTGCCTGGTGGCCATGCGAGGAACATGTCTTGGGGCAAGGCTTTAATTAGGGAAGCTCAAATTTATAGACACTTTGTATTATTTCTGATCTTGAGTGGTCGGAGGATGACATAGTTAAGTGGACTCTGGCAGAGGATGAGGAAAAATCTGATAATGAGAAACAAAACGGAATGAAAGGTCATGCTAGGAATTTGTTTACCATTTCATTATCATTTTGAAATCAAAGAGTTCTGCAGTAAAATCAAAGTGGACACAAATGTCACAGTCTGGAAAGAGTTTGTGAAGAACAGTGAGAGGTATGCACCAGTTCTTTTCAATTTATTTGAAATAAGGATAAGCAGCAGAGATGGAAAGGAAGCTGCTAAGTTGTAGAAAAGAGCAGCGAGTTAGTGTGTTAATGTTCATCTGTTGGTTAAGGCTGTGGGTCTGAAGACGGTGCATTCTGAATGTATCTGGTTTTTATTTCTGAGAAAAAGACAGAGCGTAAAACATCTGTTCATAGAAGAAAGAAAACAATCCAGGCTTTTCAAATGTGGGCATTAATTTGCTATTTAATGAGGATTAAAATGTTTTCTTTTTAGAGAACAATGTGGTTAAATTATTTCATGAATATGATTAGTTTTGACTCGTGTGTTGAGTTAAGCATTTTTTTCTTTTCTCATCTGCACTTTTAGTAGTAAAGCATGGTTATGGTAATGGATTTTCAGGTAATATGAAGGGGGATAACTGTGTGGATCCTTTCATATGCATGTGCAAATGATTTCATTTTACCAGAACTCTCAAAGTCTGAGATATCCTTCACATCTGTGTTTAGTTTGCTGCAGGTGTCACTGGAAATGTTAGTATTACCAGTAAGACTAAGGTGTGCAGCAGACTTTGTCTATATTTATTCTGAAAGGCATCCAAGCTTTCCTTCAGCACAACAATTCTTTAAAATTGTTTCATCCCACTCTGAGATCCAAATCGTGACTCAGATGCGACACAGAGTGTATTTTCTATAGCCCGTGTGAGTTTTAAAACAAGATTTCACACTGAGATGCTTTCAGTAGAACAGAGACCTCACAGGGCGCTGGCCTGGCAGCTCCGCGGTGTTTGAAGCACGTCCAGGGGGAAAGCAGTGGCCGAGAAATGGGACAGAGGACGGTTAAGTTATCAGTGGTCTGACAGTGCGAGCGCTCAGCTGGGCAGCTCTGTAATCAGAGGCTCTAACAGATGCTTTCTCGATAAGAATCCCCCAGAAGCTTTAAAGGAACACACAGGTGGACAGCTGTTTCTATAGCGAAGCACTGATGTTACTGTCTTCAAAAGGAGAATGTGAATCCAACAATAACTATAGCTGAGCGTGTTTTTCAACATGTAACGCTACTCCTTTTCTCACTTACATATTAGCACTGATAATTTTTTTTCCATTGAGCCTATAATTTTCCATATTCTGATTAGAAGTTTTATTTACCTCCATAACCCAAATTTGTGTTTTCCAGGTCTGCACGTGGTTTGTTGAAGTTAGAGGGGAATCAGTCAGAACATTTTCCTGCATCTTTGCCTATACCGCACAAGGCGAAATCTTTCGAGAGCTCCGTTGGTGTTCTGGTCTTTCCTGAATTGCGGTACTCTCGGGTGTGTTTCATAATGGTACTTGGACCGTTGCAGCCTGATATATCACACCCAAGGGAGAAACTGCACTCGGCACCAATCTGTCAGTCCCGAGGCTGAGGAAGGCAGAATGACACAGTCATGCTTCTGCGATTATAGCCCCCCCCCCACACTCGCCATCATATTTAGAATTTAAAGCGAGAGTAGTTTTTTTTTGTTGTGTTTTTTTTTAATTGTGGGAAAAGTCTTGAGTGATCTTATTTAGACAACTGCGGTTTGGCAAATTTTTGTTTTTATTGTGATTATGTTAAGGTGTTAGTAAAGTATTTTCTGCTGGATTATTTTAGGTCATTCTGTAAGCCGCTGTATAAACAGGAGAAAGTAAGTAGATCTGTTATTAGACCACCGGTTGTTACTACTCTTTATTTTAATAGTTCATTGATATTTACATCGCCTACATTTTCAAATTTAATACATTTATTATTCTAGTAACTGTGATAATGATTAGAACAATATTACTAATTTTTGAAAACTTTGCTTTCTACTTGATACAATAACAGTATGGCTCTTGGTTTTTCTTAAGTGGAAGGGAGACAAGGTAATTACCCTTGGGGCAATTAGAGAAAGGGGCTGAGGGAGTAGCAAAGTCATTTTCTAACCCAAACATCCTGGTCCGAGGGGCCGGAGTGGCTGGACAACCTCCTGGAGGCCGCTGGCTGGCTCGCTGGGAGCCGTTCGCGGGAAAGCAGATCAGGGGTTTGTTTTCTTTCTCTGGAGGCAGGCCTCTGAAACTTCTGCCAGATGAACTGCACCTGAAATGCAGCAGCTCTCCTACTACCGTCAGTAGAGGGAGTGATTTACTGTACTGTGCCAGGCCTGTGTGTATATGAAATGCTTTAGTCAGCTTCATCACATGGTGAGCAGTATGGTAGATCAGGAGAGTTATTTTTCTGCAGCCTCCTTAAGGTGGCTTGACAGTGTTTGTGTGGACCTGTAAACATACACAACCCACATAATATTTAGCTTATTACACTATATGCAGTAAGTTGGCAGTATGCAACAACAGCAGGAGAAATAAATGTGAAAAGCAAATGTGGTTTCTGTGGCTTCACTTTATTTCACAGCATCATCAACCTGTGCTGTACAGTCAGAGTTTCCATTTGTTGGTATTACTCGACCATATAAAGAAGTTTGTCTTTCACTAAAGGAAATATCATAAAGTAGCAATCCCAAAAAGAAAGAAAAATATCAGCGTTAATTATTACTTATTACTTAATTGACCAAACTTACTAGGCATGTCTAACTTTTAATAATTTTAAAAAGAAAAAATAAGATTTTAATAAAATGATGAGTCATTAAATCACAATTAAAAATTATTATCAGTTGTTCCCCTCTGCTATAACTTTACTTTCTTTAATTACATACTGATTAATTAATTACTAACTTACTTATTTCTGCAGCAAAGCTAATTTCATGGCCATTATGATGCCCAAGGGCTGTGTTTATAAATATTAAGAAGTAGCGAGAACCACAAAGTAAGTTACAATATGATACCATTCTGCAATATGATACGTTGCCCATAATAACAATGGTATCAGAGACTCTGTAATACATTTCAAGACAGTTGTCTACTATACATTAAAAATATTTGGATAACTGAAGAAGAAAAATACTCAAAAAAAAAGTGTTTTTTTTTAACCTAACAGGATAATATTGATAATATTGATAATGCAATGTCATGTCATGGATTGCCAGACATACAAGAGCTTTTCA